>NC_054080.1:53105748-54320748 GCF_017639655.2 Falco naumanni | reverse complement strand
CGGTGTTAGAAACAATAGCTAGCATAATTTTGAAATTTTCCTTTGGATAAAAAGGTATACATGCCTCATGCACTTCAGGAAAGTCAGTATGTTGTAGGAGAAGAGAAAGAAGAAAAAAAATCAAATAACTTTCTATGGATGTAATAACTATGATATGTTTTCCTTTTTCTTTTTTTTTTTTTTTTTTTTCTAAATTAGCCAGAATTGTCGCACCATACAAAAACATGTCAGGTTGATACCAGCTCTAAAAAAAAAAAAAATAATTAAAAAATTTCAAAATCAGGCTAGGTATTTTTGTTAAGGTCATCCAACCTATAGTAAAATTTACAAGCTGTTTATGCTTTCAGTCCTATTTCCCCCACCCATCCCCTTATACTGTAGACACACACACACACACACACATATATATATATACACATATATGTATGTATGTATGCTATCGACTAGCCATTGGAAATACTGCCAGAAACAAAATACTTCTTTGTAGTTGAACTAAAGGATGATTTTTGTGTTAAAAAGAATTACTACTGTGCAGAGTAATATAATGGTTTCCGTATTAACCACACCTGTCACATAGACAGGTAATTTCTTCAGAAAATATAGCCGATTGATATCTAGCATTGTAAGGACTACATTTCACTCACAAATCTTACACTAAAGATACATAAATATATATATATATATATACATACATATATATAAAGAAGATATAGAAAAGAAGATAATACATTTGTGCTCTGCATACATATTATTATAAAGTTAGAAGCTTTTCCTTTGCAGTTATGCAGCAGAGGTCAGGTAGGCATACACCTCAATGCCTTGGGGTTACACTCAGCTGATTAGTAGCACACAGAGCAGTCACCTCAGGAGTTTGAAAAGAAAAGCAAAACAAAACAAAACCAATAAAAGAAAATAAATGCAAAGCACAGTTTAACTTAATGCAGGAAAAATATAAGTTAAGATGTAAAAATATAAATATACTTACAAACCTTAACCCACAGGATAGACTGGACTCAAGAGTGCTTTAAAAGAACAGAACAAACCCCAAGCCCTTCCTCTACATTTTTAATTGAATTTTATGACTGATACATTTACCATGGAATTTTGAATATTACAGTGGTAACTGTATAGATCCTGAGAGCATCTTAGCCCTGAACCTGAAGGAAGAGTGGATGCCAGGGTTATGTCATTCCTACCTCTGACATATAGATTGGCAGGGGCAGAATAGCGTGTACCCGCACTGTTGGTTGCAACACACTCATATTTGCCTTGGTCAGATTCTTCACTCAGTTCAATTTGGAGGGCACCTGTATGAATATAAAATACATTGCCAAAGTGACGGTCAGAGGAGGCTTTTTACATCCATAACAATACACCGCTTAACAATATGAAAAGCTTGTATGCGAAGGTCCATTCAACGTCGGTTCATTTTCTTGCTAAGGTGCACAGACAGAAAATGATGCAATGAAAAAAACAAAGAGATTATTTTTTTCACATCATCAGTGCTAGCGCAGGAAAACAATTTGCATTTGGCAAAAAAAATCCCTCGCTAAACAACACTCTTTCCTAAACCATTAAAATGAAGATGGGTGAGACTGCTTCAAGGAAGAATGGCTTTTGAATAAAACAAAAGAGATTAAGTAGCTGGGTCATTATAATTTTTTAATTTTTATTTCATTGTTTTGATCTATTAACAAAAGTAGCACAAAAGGTGGTACTCGTAAAAAAGGCAGGACAGGCTTCAAGAAATCTTCTGCTGAAGAAAGCCAAAAATGTGCAGCAAGAACAAAAAAGCTGCTTGAAATGAAAAAAAAGAAACTGCATTAGTCATTTATAATTATCAAAATATTTTTTTAAAGAAACAAAACTCCCTTAAGACATGCAGATTGGTAAGAAAAGAAAGACAGTTTTCCACAACTTACAATCTTAAAGTACATTTGCTGAAAAACAAAGAGCAGTTGAATTAGAAGACAAAAAAGTTAAAAAGCATGGTCTATGCCAACAAGGAAGAACCAACCAACCACTGCTGAGGACCACAGAAGGGCCCCCCCCCAAGACACCCATCAAAATCCACAAGTGGGATTAGCAGTGTGGTGTCAGGAAACCCAAGAAAAATACAAAACAAGAATTACAAAAGAAGTAAACAGTTTTGCCAGATATCAAAAACCAACAATAACACATACCACCAAGAATAGTAAGTCATTAACCTTTCATTTCCAAAGCCTGTAGATTAGAAGGTCCAAAAATCCAGAGGCGAGAGAGCTCCAAGAAAAAGAAAACAACAACAACAACAACCAAAAAAAAACAATAAAGGAGAAAAAACATCTGTAATTTTTTTTGGGGGGACACATCATTTTCAACTTTATGAAGTTAAAAGAAAAAAAAAGGATTGAAGAAGAACAAAAATAAAACACTTTTATGAAAGATAAGACAAAAAGAAGATAGTCCATGTTGTCTTCTGCATGTCTGCTACTGTTCTCCAGACCATCTTGGCTTTGGTCCAGGACAAGAACAGCTAAGGAAGAAAAAAAATGATCTTTTTTTTGCTCCAGTTGGGGAAAAAAAAAAAAAGAAAAAAAGAAGGGAAAAAAAAGAAAAAAAAAGAGAAAAAGAAGAAGAAGAAAAAGAAGAAGAAGAAGAATAAAAAGAAAAAAGAGGGACAAATGGTACGCTGTGACTGGGCTATGGCCAGAAGACCTGGATATGCTTTCTGTGAAGCATATCACAAATCAAATTATCATTTCTTTTTTTTTTTTTTTTTTCAATGAACAAACGAAAAAGGGAAAGGAAAAGGGAGTGTGCAGAAAGAAAGGTCACAATATGAGAGTCACTGATCATAACCAAACAGGACAAAGGAAAAATAAAAATAATCAGATGATGGACATTTCTGTGTTTGGGTTTTTTTGTGTGGTTTTTTTTTTTCTTTTTTTTTTTTAATTTAAAAAAAGAACAAAAAAAAAAAAAGAAAAACAAAAAACAAAACCAGAAAAAACCCCAACACAAACTAGGACAAAGATGAGAGGGATGAAAGGACAGAAAGAATGAGTAAGATCATTCTGTGAACGTTAGTTCAGCACTCTTACCTCTTATTGGTGTACCACCTGGGTGGATAATATGAATGCAAATAAGATTAGAAAGAAGAAGCATTAGTACGAGAAGAAGGAGGCTAGGGCTTTGGAAGAAGAATCAAATTAGATTTACAGAATTATATAAGGTCTTAAGAGAAACTTGAATTACTATACTGTTAAAACAGGAATAATTAGTATTATCAGGTTATAAAAGCAAGTTGCATTGTACCACAAAGGGCAAAAAGGCTACAATTGGCTGCATTGCCATTCTCAGAGTAGCATCTGCATTCTTAGATGTTTGGTTATATAGGGTTAGATATATATCGAATATGCCTCAAATACTTAAAAGAAACTTTACAATACTGTACTTATGACATAGTTTAGGAAAATATTGGAAATTCTATTTAAAAAAATATAAATATATATATATATCTATAAAAAGAGGGTACACTGAAGGCTATCTCAAAACAAACACTGTAGTTTAGGCTGGATTATGGCATTTACTGTTCTACAGGTATGTGATACATGTGTACTGTTTCTTTCAGGCGTTGCTAGGACTGATAAGACAACATTTCTGTGGAGGTGTGCGTGTGCGCCACTATAGGGATCTGGTGACTACACTGACTGTTAGTAAAATGCATGCCATGCATTTTAATAATAATAATAGTAATAATAATGCTAATAATACTACTAATAATACTACTAAAATACTACTAAAATAATCATAATCATAATCATAATCATCATAAAATTCTGAATATGGAAATTAGTGGGGGTGAAGTGCGCTTCAGAACTAAGCACTTACCAATAGATTCTGGAGATTTAAATACGGAGAGAAGAAAGACAGCATAAAAATATTATTATATTCCTTATAATTTGGTACAAAGTTTTCAGTTAAAACTTTATATACTAAATCATCTATGTCACGTGAAAAATTAATTCTTAATTTACATTAACAGAAGGTTAATTTACACAGTTCTGCTGACAACAAGCAAAAAAATTAACAAGACGATTTAACATCACAGGACAGGTCAAAAGCTGAGAATTCTGGGAAGACATGTGATCAAACATCTTTAGATTCTACAACAATATCTACTACAATTGCCAAAGAAAAAAGCTCATTATATCCCAATTATCTTATTTAGGGATAAGCTTTAAGCGTCATAAATTTAGAGGTGTGTTTCTGTTTGTTTTTTTTTTTAATCTAAAGAGAGCAAAAGAATAAACTAGGGCAGAGAGTGAAAGAACTGCTAGGGAGGTGCAAGGGGCAAAGAGAGAGAAAGCAGCAAAAGCTGGATTCTACACCAAAAGCAGACTTCTGTAGATCCAGAAAATGTAGGATTCATAAAGCTTTAGCGTGGGCGCACACTACTGTGGCTAAATGTGTTGGAAAAAAGCTCAACCAGCAAAAAAAAACTTTATTCCACAGATTACCCAAGGATTTGTTTTCCTTCATTTTAAATTCTCTTTTTAAGGTACAATTGTGCATGGGAAAAAGTATTGTGTTTTATGTATTTGTGAGAGGAAAGAAGATGTGTCCAAACTGGCTAATCTTTGGTGGAGTCAAATGTGGAAAAGACAGCACAAAACACATTTTAAATTTTAATTGAAGTGCCTAATGCAGTTTTTGGTTTTGATGAATAAAACCATTGGTACTCCTTGCAATTTCTGAATGAAGTCCAATGTTGAAATAAATTTGTTAAAAAAAAAAAAATAAAAAGGAAAGAAGAAAGAAAGCGGAGAAAATGGATCCATCAAGTACTGCAAAAAGCAGTAAAGAAAAAAAATTATCAAAAAGTACAGTCACAGCAGTGAGCAATGTGGAGTAAACAGAAGCTGCAAAACACATAGAGACAGACTCTAGAAAAGGCTATGACAACATCACAGACATGGACAACACACTCAGTAACACAGAAAAGAGAGGAGGAAGAGAAATTATTCCCTATAAATAAAAATCAGAAAATTAAAAAAAAAAAAAAAAAAAAAAAAGGAAGAGAAAGAAAAGAAAGAAAAGGTGAGAGAGAACAACTCTGGGCGTTAGTGGAAATAGTAACAAGACCCTACCTGAGCGTAACTGCTTGATGCGGCCGTTGTTGTTGCTTGTGTCAACAGGTAAGAAATCTTTGAACCAAGTTATTTCGGGGTCAGGATTGCCACTGGCTGCACATAGCATGGTAGCTGTACGAGTTCGTTCAACCACCTTCAGCTGTGGGCCCATGTCAATGGTGGGGAAACCTCGGGGAATTTGATCCTCTGCAAAAGAAATGTGTGGTTTGAAGGATTTCACATTGCATAGTAACTCATGAAAACCCCAGTCACCACCCTGCTTAACATCCAAGGGTCTCCTAAGTGCTTGTTTGCAGGGAATTGGTGCCAAAACCAGACCTCCAGGCAGTATTTTTTGTAACTTAGTGATCAAAATGCTGATATAAAATAGAAAGTTCACAAAATAGTGGCTACAAATTTTATACTTCTAGAATGCAGTAAATTGGCACACATACTGTATGTAGTGCATAATCATTAGGTTCCCATTATGGTACTTTACAATACTGATGTTGCTCTGCTTGCAAGTCTCCTTATTATTTTACGTGAAAATTTGAATTACCATGCCATTGACAACAGGGAAAACCATCTTTCTTTACATGATACAAGTACAAAAGGAAATATGATCATGCAGTACAGGATTTGGCCAGTGACTTAGGAGACCCAAGTTATATTTCTTGCTTTTATCATTATTACCTATGTGCTATTCATCTTAACTTTTAATGTCCCTGTGCTTCAGTTGTCCATCTGTGATACGGGTATGACAGTGCTTTACTGCTACACAAAAGTGCTGTGAGGATGAATGCATTGTAAAAGCACAAAGCACTGAGAAAACTGAACACCACAGCTATGCAGTTATCAAAGTTAAAGTGACAGGACATGCATAATGATCTTGAATAGATACAACTGTGTCAACTAAACCACTCAGATATGGTAAAAAGGTCCTACCCAAGTGAAGTTAATAATGAAATATTAGGAAATACTGAACAAGAGCAATTTGCCTTCTTAGGAAAATACATGCTAGTAAGTAACACTGAAAGCACAGTGGGATCATGCAATTTCTAGGAAATCTCGTTAGCATAGGTAAAACAATCTATTTGAATTACATCATCTTGCTCTTCATTTCCACTGAAATGTAAAAAAAAATATTTTTATTGCAAAATAATTCTTATTTCCTTTCAAAAAGGACAAGCAAAAAAAAAAAAAAAGGAGGAGGATCAATACTAACTATAAAACAAGTATTAAATGTCTTGATTGGTGGTTACTGACATGCAATATATTAAGGGATAAAATTAACTTAGAAGAAATTGTTCAGTGCCAACTTTCATGAAAAATGTGTTATATTTTCAAACAGTTTCAGGGAAATTTTCAGACTTTTATGAAATATGTGCAGCAAGCAAGTACATCCTATGAATCTTTGCAGTTCCTGGGGTCTGCTGTTGCCCATGAGCTACTTAATTGCTGGCAATAGAAATGTACGTAGATACTGTTCTGGTACAGCATATACAATTCTCCCATAAGTTTGCACCAGGATGTTCAGAGCTACTATTTCTGCCACTCAGTGGTTAAGTGTCAAACACTTCACTAGCTATAGGCTCTTCCCAAAGAAAGGTAAGTTTCATGTCTGTTTATACACATAAAATCTTTACTTTAGGAGTAACTGACCAAATTTGACTTGTGACACAGAACACGTTTTTTATGACCTGACCTTTCCTTTCCTACTTGGCTTACACAGAAAACCCTGGAGTCCCTTTTGCAAACATGTAAGTGTACAACAAAGATAATCTATTTTGAATACTAACAGAATGGAGTAGTAAAGAGCTTTCCTTTCTTGCTTTTAATAAGGGTAATTAAATTCTATCCAAACCCCTTATGCATAGAATCTCTTTGAATGAATGCTCTTCATGAAATTTTCATGAGAAACATCACAATGTAACAGATTCAAATAGCCAGAACTGTTATATTTTTGACAGTTGTGGCTTGTTTCCAATCTGGCTCTCAGGTATTTGGCAATAAAACCCAATATTCAACATCAAATGGACCAGCAAAATAAGAAATTTGCAATTGGAATGCCTATTACAGTGGATTCAGTTTTTAAGATGTTACTAGATTTTTTTTCTCTCTAACTTTACTAGTGATTTGTACAAAACTGTCTTTACAATTTGACGATACCAAGTTTGACAGATCATCAAACACACTATGCAAGATCAGGGAGCAACTGTCTCTCAGCCATAGTAAGAGAAAAGTAATTGTTAAAAATTTTTGATACCATGTCTGCTGTACAGCTTCACATGAGTTAAAAAGAAAAATATTTTTTACTGGTCATTCATATGCTCATTAGGCTCTAAACCATAGTATATACTACTGTTCCCTATTAATGTTCAGTTCTAGTGAATCAGCTTCCAATTCATCAACAATTTAAATCAGACTTGACCTTCTCAAAGCCGTTTGGTACTGTCATTTTGAGAGGCCATTAAAGGGCAGATTTCTCTGTCCTTGTGCTTCATAAGTCACACATGTAATACATATTTTGTTTAGGATGACAGATACAAGAGGTTTAGAAGTAGAGAACATTCTTTGAATTTGTTAGGTGTCTTAACAGCAATGCATTCCATTACTGGCATTAAGAGAACACCTTTAGTACTATGCCAGTGTAATTTCCAGTTGCTGGAAGAGCTCTACAAAAGTTATTTTTCACTGAATGCATGATCTGAACAACACAGAGAGGCAATTACAAAAAGTGGTTACCACATGAACCCTTAAGAGAGAATAATATGAAAAGGCCTTCCCTTCCCTTGTTTCCTACCATGTTTGTTATTAATATTTCTAAACTGTCTCTCCATATATTCTATTTTTTTGACATTGCTCATCTCTAAAAAATTTCCTTGAGATTCATGCCTCTGCTGCCATTTTTGTCAAAGTGGTTATTACTTCCCTTCCAAGCAACATATATGGAGAAAGCACATTAACTTCTACACTCAGATTTCACTACAAGTATACCTAAAGACATTGCTCAGCACATGATTTTACATGTTGCTGCACCTGTCTTAGAGGTGAGCAAGCCCTCACAAACGCAACAGCATTTATAACAGAGACTCAAGCTCAGCTTTTATGTGTAAACAGTAGTTGATGGAGTGGTACCTTGAAAATACCAACAAGTTCAATTTTGTTTTATCAAAAAGAAAACATACTTACCCTTAAGAGTATCTACAGAAAGAAAAAAACCCAACCCACCACCAAAACTCTGAACATAGCTGTTCCACAACTACGTATCACAAACATACTATAACTGTGTTTACTCTTATCTTGAAAGAAAGAAGTGTGCTGTTGCAGTCTCTCTCTTTTTTAAAGACATAATTATTTCATAAGATTTCAGGACCTTCCAAAGCTATGTCTGAAGGTATACTGTCAAGCCAATGTATATAAAAGAGCTGGATCCGAAGGACGAAGGTGATTTCACTCAAGTCCGGTACAATGGATTTGACTCATGATAAGCCTGCCCAGGTGTACAACACAGCTAAACAAAAAGAAAAACAGTGATCTTCATCCTGTATTTGCGACACACTTTCTCAACATTTTGACTACTTTCCCTGTAAAAACCTACTTTCAGATCATGTCTACGCCCTGCTGGCAGCAAGAAGAGTGGCAGCTTTGTTTTAAAAACAGATTGGGTCTTAAGAGTCTTACATTCTTCATAGCTACCTTACAGAATCACGTTGGCAATCAGCATGATGTTTTATTAAGAAAGACAGAATCATGCGAATATTTTTCTCAGTTATAGTACATTATGACAATATTACTATGATATGGATATGAAGAGCGAATGTAAAGTACCTAAGCAAATTGTGATGACTTCAGTTGTGGGTTATGGAGTATAAAGGCAAGGTAATAGCACTGGGGTCCAGGACTGGACAGCTGACATGAACACTGGGTAGTATTTCTGTTAAGAATTTTCTTCCAGATTAACTATTTGCACCATCAAAACACCCATTTTACAGAATATCCAGTATTAACTTCTAGTTAAATCTGTGTAATCTGCCTAACTAAAATACATACTCCGTGTATCACTGTTCCTTTTAAAAAATATTGCCCTATGTGAACCAATTATTCTTGTGGAAATGGAAGGTGGTTCTCCATTCTATTCAGGAAGAACAAAAAAAATATCTGTTTCAAGATTCACTGATAGCTTTGCCACAGGCTAATTTTAGTCATTCTGTAGCTCACAGAATAAAACTGCACACATGGAGTATTCCCAGAATACACTATAGATACTGAAGATAAACTGCCACAATAAAGTTTATTATTTCAAACAACGGTGTAAATAAAGCTTTTATTTTCACTATTCCAGATGGCAGAAGCATATAATTTGCACTGTTTTGACATCATGACTGTATTATTCAAAATCATTCTTCCTGCAACTGAACTGAATGCAGGATTGAGAACAGTAAAATCAAAGTGAGTAGGGGAGAGAGTAAGATCAACGTTTTGCAGCAAATTGTTGGTATTCTGTACTATTATTGAAGAAATACGTATATAAATAATTGAAAAATAAAACCAAAGCTATTTCTAATTATACATAAAAGGCTAATTTAGATTTTTAAAAAATAAAGGCTCAGAAAAGTGCTAGTTAATAAACATTATTCCTACTGAATTTTTTTACAAGGTAAATTTTGCCAGAAAAATAATTACGAACACACAGTAAGTTCTTTTCCCAGGGTCCTTTGTTCAAAGCTGCTACATACAGATGGACACTTTTACTTAGTGGTGCTGTAAGTCAGTAAAGGAGGGTAACATCTACACTGTAAGAATAGATCTAGGTATGTGTGGAGATTTCTCTATATAACTTCATGCTATTATATCACACAAGGAAAGGGAATTAGACATTGATATGATCATCAGAGACTCACTAACATTTAGTAAATATTCAATAAGAGAACATCTGCCCCTACTAACCAATAAAACATACGCATTAGAAAATATTCTTCATATATTGAAGAGATGTGCAAAGCACTTTTGATGCAAAAGAAAACAAATTTGTTTAGTAGCTCTGTATGCAATTACCCTGCAAATTGCAAAGTAATGTCTATACAACAGAACATAGAGCCACTTAGACTGAATTATCATTTGTATGAATGTTGAAGCAGCAATTTCACATTGCATTAAGTCAGTTAATATTCATAGTTATTAGCATTTAGCCTTAAATAAGTTCTGTTTTAAGAAATGAGTGCATTGAGCCTTTGAAATTAGATATCTTCATAAGGACATGAAAATGGAAAAAAGAACTTGCACCTTTTGGCAGTTCTCAAAATCTGCTAGATTAAAGACCGTGCATAGCAAGCTCTTTCCAAAGTGACCTCTCTTACTCACGTGAACAGTGAAATACCTCTCATTCTCCTTTAACAATTAGATGCTGGATGAAAAGAGTAAACACTTGGAGAGTTATCACTTATATGAAAACATAAGCCTTCAAAATAAGGGTTTATTCCCACATTTGCACTCCAGCACTGTAGTAGCTTACAGCAATATGTATTATCTGAACATCATACTCCCAAATTCGGTTATGACTGAAATTCTTGATGTCTGTTCTACTTACTGGGAATGGAAATGGAAATACAAAGGGCCATGTTCTAATAAAACCCCAAAACCACACAAGAAAAAAACACCAAAAAAAGCCCCCAGCCCCAAACAAACAAACCCACAAAAAATAAAACCACATTACCCCAATCAGCAGGGAATCCAAGAATCCCTGCCAGATGTCCCTTCTGTAACATAAGGAGAGGACTCAGCTAGAGTTACGGGAATGAAACAAAGGCAGAGAAGTTGATGTGGTTTTTTAAGTATCATATATATTGAGGAAAGGAAACAGTAAACTTCTGAAGTGGAGGAGAACACAGCATCCCACATATTTCCACATGCAAATGTTCACAAGCATGAAACTATGTATTTTGCACGGGTGAATAAAAGACAAGAGGACAGCAAAGGGCAGCGATATAAATTTCTGTGATTATCATTTCTAATTTGAGGCTTAGTTTCCAGACAGGGTTAGGATTTAGATAATACTAAGTCAGGGTTAAACTGGGGCTTGCCAAGAATCAGGATTAGGAAAACACACGACTGCTCTATCTAGTCAATATTTTTAATATACCAATAGCTGTGTTTTTACATCCTCCTTTCTTTAATTTGAAAAATAAAGGGGAAAGAGTAACAGTAGTGCAGTGATGTCAGTCTTTGCTTTAAGCTTCGATTTTTCACATCACACACAGTTTTATGGTGCAGTAAATAGTAAGATCAGCAGCAGGTTCATATGTACACCAGAGATCACTTCTCATATTAGTAGTCTGAATGTACAGATTGGTCCAGAAAACATAACAGCATCATTTTATTTTTCTCCCCACTTCCTTCTCTCCATTAATATTCCATGTTAAAATATTAAGATTAGTAAATATATATGACACTTTTTATAAGTAATTACCTCATATTCATTCTTAGGTATAAAGAAATAAACCATCACAATAAATTTGTAACATACTAATTCAAACTGAGAAGGAAGCATAAGCATCTTGGTTTTGCTAGACCAAAGAGGACATGAGAGAAAAAGTGAACAATCTGGCAAAGGAGTTGTCAGACCATACAGTTCTCCGCCCCCTCCTTCCTCCCCATTTGCACTACATGTCCAAACCTGTGCCTAAACTTAAAGGAGTGAAATGCTGCCTAAGACAGTCAAATGAACTCAGCTAGTGATCATGGCCACTTCTGTTACTTATGTTATGCAGCTTTCACTGAGTGTTTCCTCCAGGCCATAATCTTACTGAGTACTTTTTAACGCAGCCTGCAAACTCTGCAGCCCAAACTGACAACTATAAACTATACTAACTGCATTAATGTCAAAGCTGCAAATTTAAAGGCCCTGACAAAGGAACTGTAGTGGCAAACACATCAATTTTGTTTAAGTCTTGTTTTCAAAGGGGAAAAATAGCGTATTTTTTTTAATTCTAGATCAGCATCAAACTACTGCATTTTAGAAAGAGAAAGGGAAGCATTTTCACTTTGATAAGTGGGTGGATATGTGACCCGCAAGGACTTCAGTTTGGTCCCTTAGAAGAAGGAAATGAGTAAAAGTGCTGAAGCTTTATCACTCAAGTTTTGTACAAAGATGCTGGGGTCAGGACTTTAAAAGCACTTTTGGTGCAGTGAATTAAACAGTAAGTTATTCAAGGTAGAGGCTATGCATTCCAACTGTATTTTATGATGTTTAGTACAACAATGCACACATACAGATGCAGCAATTTGGATGTTATTGCAGTATTTCAATAAATAGCAAACAATGATGAATAACAAACAATAAAAGTGCTATTATTGCTGAAAAGAAAAAAAGAAGATAAATGTTAAAACAGAAAATGGATTCTGGAAAAATGCGGTTGAAGAGACTATCCCTCAAAACTCAGTATTACTGAGTATCGCACTAACATTAACAGTAGAAAATATGCAAAGTTTTGCTACATCTAATACAGCATCCATCTTTATTTGTCTGAAGCGCGTGCTTAAAGCATTCGTAACACTTACATGACTACAGACAGGTGACTGTAAAAATATAACAGATACAGCAGCTTCCAATTTTTGTGGTTTGATTTTTTTTTAAGTCTTTACACCACTATGAATGCATGTCTCTCAATTAAGAAAATGCTGGATGAGACAAGGAAGATGTAAGACAACAAAGCAAAGCCTTAAATCATATACTTCTAATATTCATAACCAAAGGACAGCTGGCAAATGTTAAAACACATGTCATCTTTGAACCTGTATGAATCTTTAACAGAAGTGAGAAAGTGAGTGGATGCTGAAGTTCTTCCCTGGTGGCCTGGCTACGGAGGGAACAGGTATACTCTAGACTTCACTCTTCACCTTTCTTAATATGAGGGAGGTATCCCTTTCACCTCTTGTGCCCACATAGGCACCACTCCCTCTCTCACAGATATTGAGAAAACGCCTAGGGATCTGTTAGCAGGGAAGGACAGGAGTAGGAGAAAAGAAGATTTTTTTTTTTTTTTCTTGGGGTGAGTTTCACCACTTAAGTCAAAAAAGCTCAGGAAGTGTCCAGAGAAGGAAGTTGGAGGGTATTTTCTTCTGGGGGAAACCCAGCCATTAACTTCTGTTCTTGAAGAATACAGAAGCACTTCCTTTGTAGCAGTGGACACACATTGCTTAAAACTGCTTAAAAGCCAGCTTTCTTACAGTTCTGTGCCCAAGCTCACTAATTACTGCTGTCTGATAAATATCCTTTAATGATTATGGACTTACACAGCATAACATGTGGATAAAGACTTTTACATAGCAACATAGAAATATTACTATTTAGAAAGCCTAAGGCTGCCACACTCCAAAGTTTTCATCCCAGAAAGATTCAGAGGTTCATGATGTCCCAAACACAGTTTTGCTATGGATTATTATGCCCCCCAAAACCAACGTCAGAACTGGCTGTTACCTGAGACTTTGACTTCTACCAGAAATTTTGCTGCTGCTCTAAACTGAAGTAAATGGGACTAGTCTGGGATTTACCATGTTTTGTGTTATTATAGGAAGCACTGTTTTCACAGGTGATAGGTAAGTCTGTACTCTGAGATACTGTGTGGGAGAAAACACTTAACATGCCATCATGCTTTCTAGCACAATGGAGACCTGCCCGTGAAGCCAGTACAGAGGGCCTGGTGATGCTAGGCAGCTCTCATTCAGATCTGCTGAGTGCTGGCACTTGCACTCCTCCAAAGCATTTTTCACAATAATAATCACATGGCCTTGAAGAAGCTATTGTGAACAGTTGTTAACTGAACTAAGAAAACACAAACAGGCATTCTGGAAGGCTGAAGGAGAGAGATGTACTTTAAACATGACACTTTCACATTAGTCTAGCAACTGCAGCTAGTATTTATCGTGGAACTGTAAATGAGGAATAGCATGGGGATACATTCATTAGATGCTGAACATAGACAAAACCAGATTTACTCTTGCTGCAATTTAGCCAACTAATTATACCACAAGTTATATTTTAATATGAAATAGGATCTTGGCTTGGCATAAGAGCACAGGATGTTAAAAAGTGTTTTTTAAAGACTGTTTCATATGCTGAGCTCAGGGTTCACACCTGTAAACACATTGTAATTATTTTAACTAATTATGCAATTAAGTGCTACTTCTAAAAAAAACATACCACAATAAAAATCTTTGATGTGCAGTGTAAACTGAAATTTATTACAATCTACAGTCTGAGTGAGTATCTCCAAATTATAAATAAAAAAGTCATCAATAACATTTGTGAGCATTTGCTTACAAAGTATTAAATTGATTTTATATGGAGTATAGGCAAGCTTTTTTTTTTCAGTTCCCTCTTAAGATAATTTTCTCACATATTTTGGTATGACTTATCAAATATGAACCTAAAAATGCAAGATGCACTTTCTAGAAAAAAAGAGGAGGGAACGGTTGTGGGTTTTGGTTTGGTTTTGTTTTGGTTTGTTTTTTTTTTTTTGAAAAGAAGTATTGCAAATGAAAATGATAATTTGTTAACACAGATACAGCAATGTTTCAGTTCCCGTGAAATACTATACTAGCATGGACATAAAGAAGTAGCTGGAAGTCACGGGCCTAAACTAGTGCTGGGATAATGTTTTAACAGTCCTGTGTGATTGCCAGAAGGCCAAGGGAGTCATGATGTCAGGTGGGATAGAGGTGTGCGGATGGGGGAAGCACATCTGAGAAGGAATAGAAAGAAAGATTCATGTTATGACATTTATTTGGAAATTCATTATAAAATGTCCTGTGAAAAAGTTAATGAAGTCAAACAGCTGTGGAGAGCCAGTTCCTCCCTTTAAACAGACTAAGCTTAGCATAGCATTGTATGTGTCAAGTACATAAAAAATCAGCATAAACAACAACAAAAAAAAAACCAACTCCATGCCAACTCTATGGACAGACCTAACACATGACAAGTTGCATGAAGAAAGTATAAATTAAGAAAACAAAATGCATGTGAATTTGTCCAGTAGTGAATTGCCACTCAGTGAGAGGCCCTATGCCACATAAGCAACATGAACAATTGACTGAGAGTTCCAGGGTTGTGTCTGATTTCAACAAAGGAACTGTTTATCCTTGGTTTTATCAGTAATAACAGCTGTCATCCATTCTATAACTAAATACAAAATCCACGTCTTTTAGAGAAAAGAGATTGAACTAATTTTTCCTGTAGGCTGGAGAGGTAGGCATGAAAACTATTATATGCACTCTTTAGAAGCAACTGGGAGAAGGTCACATGCTATAGTAATAGAGAAATAATTTCTGCCACTATAGGAATATACAGCAGTAAGTCTCAGACTACACAACAGTATTTCAGTATTTTTTTGTACCTCAAGAAAATGGAAAGATCAATCTTTGCGTGCTAAAGATCTTTCTGCTTTTATTTTATTAAGTCATACGACTTTGGATAACTGCTAGCTACATCATAAGCTTTTCTGAGTATGAACTGAAAGGTAAGAGATTATAAAAAGAAGGGTTGGCTGTTTTTTACTTTTCAGTAACTTCCAGCTCCTTTGGCACAAGAGGAAATCATCTTGTTAATATACAGCTAGCTTTTTTGGGGGGTGCTTTTGCTTTAAATGCTGTGCTTCTGGAAGAGGTTTGTCTAAACTGTTATTCCTGATGTATGAAAACCTTTCTGAAGGTTATTTTAACCTTTAATGTGACACATTTAAGCCTTAGAGAAACTGGTACAGGTACGGTGTCCATGAACACTGTCATCTTCAAAATCCTACCTGAACTTCTTACTCTCCTTTAAACAACCACAAACATGCCACCCTGAAAGAGCACCATCAAGACCTGAAAAAAACCTTTCTCTTGAGTTTTGGCCTTAAAAATTTCTACAAAGAGAAAATTATTTTTTTAATTATTTATTTATCTTGTTTTGTAAACCATTACGTCAAAATTTTCAAAGGTAAAAATTCATGTTCACATTACTATAGGACCTTTTTGATATTTAGTAGCTGGGTGTGCACAAAAGTCAGTATCGTGGAGATGATGGCTGCAGAAACATTTCCACAAAGATCTTGCCTGAACACATTGGAAATCTTCCATACAAAAATGTCTGAAGATTCTTAGAAACTATTTGCAAGTACGTGGCAAACTTCCACATCTTTGTTGCTCTGCCTGTGATCATCTTTACCAGCTCATACACCAAGTAGGATGACAGGAACTACTGATATTAAGTCTTTAAAAGAAAAAAACATGCCACATGATCTCCTGCTGAAGTCTTAAACTAACAGCAAGCACTCTAAGTGTTTCCACCAGTTTTAAATGAACTTACAGAAACCACCCTTCTCACAACAAAATCTAAAAAACAAATAATAAAATAAATTTATGATTACTACAGGTAGTATTATTCATTATTTTGTCCATAAATTTAGACAGAAGGTCTTCTCTTCCACAAAAGGAGATAAAAAGACCTTAAAAAATACCTCACCTTAGTCTCAATGAAAAGCAAGTATGAATTCAACTATCAGCTCTAAGTCATTGTGTCCTGTTTCAAACTTAATGCAGGACATCAGAAACAACTATCAAGGGTTTAAATGTCAGGATACATCAGCCGCAAACTGGAAAACTCTTTTTCTAATGATTCTAAATCAGGGAAAAGTGTATATCCAGTATCTTGCCACAAAATATGTAGTAATTCTAAATAAACTTATGCAAAACACATGCAAGACCGAGTGACTTAGTGTAAATTACGTTGATTTCTTCTGAGTATGCAAGATCAATGTAATGATTTAACCCCAGCCAGCACGTACCCCACAGACGCCTGCTTCCTCACTCTGCCACCACCCCATGGGTTGAGACGAGAACAGTTTAATAACTGAAATAAAGTAATAATAATAACAAGAACAAGAATAGTAATTGTGATGAGGAAGAGAGGGAGAGAAACGAATAAAACCTAAGTGAAAATAAACCCCAAGTGATGCACAATGCAATTGTTCACCACCCTCTGACTGATACCCAGTCAGTCCCTGAGCAGCAACTGGCAGGCCCCAGCCAAGCCCCCTCAGTTTCCATGCTAAGCACAATGTCCCATGGTATGGATTATCCCTTTGGCTAGTTTCGGTCAGCTGTCCTGGCGGTGTCCCCTCCCAATTTCTTGTGCATTTCCTTGTTGGCAGAGCATGAGAGACTTTAAAAGTCCTTGACTTAGAGTAAGCACTACTTAGTAACGCCTAAAAAATCAGTGTGTTATCAACACTATACTCATACTAAATCCAAAACACATCACTGTACCAGCTACTAAGAATTAAAGCCGAAACCAGGACAACTAGCTATAGAAGCTTTCAAAGATCTCACTCTGTTCTGTCTTTTGAACTCCTAGGCAAAAGTTCTTTTCAATAAATGAAAATAATTTTAATAGTTATTATTTATGTAACATGATTTTGCAAAGCACTTCACAAAGCAGACTCACCCATTTTAGTGAAAACCAGGTATATTTACATGTCTATAGCTCTATATAATTAGATTTTTCAAATTTCACACTTAATCCCTTTTTTTTTTACTGTATTTAGTTTTATCATATCACAGTAAGAGCATTCACAGTATTTCTGAATCTAAAAAGCACCTGCTCCAAACATTTTTCATAATAAACCCACTGCACATGAAGAAAAATATCTTTCCAAGTCAGTTTTGCATCATTCTGTGACATCGTCTGAAAAAATTCTGAAACAAACAGTATTGTTTCACATTTCTTAAGCCTAAGCAGTCTGTTCCAAATAATCACATGCAAATTTTTTCTTGATTGGCTGCCAATGGTTTCAAAACTTTTCCATTACATAATTTATCTAACTTAAAGCAAATGATTAGTCTCATTGAGAAAACTGACTGTAACAGAACTATTTATATACTTAAGTATGTTGCTGAGGCAACTGTCACATTTTTTAAATTAATTGTCATTTTACTTCATAGGTTATTTCATATCATGCTTTCTTCCTACTCCAAAAATAAATTTGCAAATTTTCCCCCACACATGAAAAATATTACATTCTTTTTGTCTCTAAGTGAAATCAACTTGCATGCATATCACTTATCTGCCTGAAGATTCATAAAGCGCTGTTTAGATTTTATGGTTAATACCATAAATTTTAGACATGCATCATCAAGAACACTTCATTTCACTGTGGTATTTGTGCTAGCTCTTATGTGAAGAAGATACAGCCTTGCAGAGAAATAAATGATCATTTTTTAATACCATGGGAAGAACAAGGAAGCCATTTAACGTATGTTCATATCACTACCCATCAAGCTTCTTAGGACCTGAACAAGTAGCCATTTCATACAAGCAACACTGAAAATTAGTCACTAGAAAATCAAGTTAAAAAAGCAAAAGATAATTTTCAAGTTGATGTTTGGCAGTGCAGGTGAACTAACATGCATGTGTGCAAACCCTGATTAAAAGAACTATTGGATTTTATTACCATTCATGGTTAATAACTTTTTTTTTTTTTTAGATCACTATAGTATGCTAAGACAAACAGCACTGAGGTTTTATCACTCTACCAAATTAATTTGCTGAGAATTAGCTGAATGGTAAAATTAGCTCTTACTACCACCAGTTGCTTTAGTAGCTACACCTTAGTTGGATTACCTTTGTTCTTTAGAGGTTATAAGATTGAAAGTTCACAGCTGGATGTCGTAGGGAAGTAGGTAAGCAACTACATTCTCAGTCAGTATGAGATACTAGTTTAAGCATTATTACAATAAAACACAAATGGTTTCCATTCTTCTCTTGATGTGCACATAATACTTATTAACTTTAATAGGAGTTACAGAAGTGCATCAAAAGAAGAGATGCTATACCTAGCATTCATTTTTAACACATGAAAACAGTATTACACCTGTCTGTATGAAACCCTCACACAAAATGCTCTATGAATTATTACCTGTATTGATAGTATTAACAGTATTAAAACTGAGACTTTCATTTTATATTGATTTTATTTTATCATGCCCTTAGTGTTTTAAATGATTTCTGTTCCATCTGTCTATAAATTTATTTTCTTATAGTACAGTTCTGTTCCACTTTTCCATACATTTCTCTACAGTGTAACAAGTTACCTTTATTTCTGTGAGACTATGGAGATGAATGCTTTGAAGATACTGTGTTTTATGCTTTGGTCTTCTTGATATTTTCACTCTGGAGATAAGTACCTTTTAGAACCCTTTTTCCTTCCCCCTACCCCCTTCCCAATTTTCTTTCAGCAGAGTCTTCAGTCAGTGCTTAGTCTTCTGTTCAAAACTGCCTCCCCAGAGAGTTGTAACTACTTGTCAATCTTCCAAAAGCAAAACTGAGAATTTTCTCCCTTTGTTTTAGCTACAAAGTTAACTCTTTGTTCCCCTCCTGTTGCTATACAAAAATTTCACCTGAAATTGCTGGTGCTCTCAACTTTAGTTACTTGCCTATAGTCTTGGTGGCTCTAATGCTTTTTAGTTTCAGAGGGTGTCTCTTGAGGGCAGTTCAGTTCAACCAGTGCAGTTCACCTCCCATGCAAGTTCAGAGAGCTGGCATATACTTCCTGCCAGTGTGTTGTGGTGAAGGGTTTGCTGTTGGGGCGTGCACTGTCCGAGGTCAGCACCAGAGGAGATTAAGATTTAGGATTTTACTGGGTGTTACAAAGTTCTGGTGGGGACAGATCACTTTATATGCAAGACAACAGCTCTCCCAGTTTTGGTATTTCTTTAATGTGTCAGACAAATTACTTGCAGCACTGAATACTGTAAGGCAAATGATTGAGATTTGGTGGCACCACCACTATTCCTGACTGTGACAATTTACTTTTCCATTTCCTAGCCTAGTGTTTATGATGAAGCTTGCACCTCTGAAGCTGTTTAAGAGATGTTTGTGTGTGTCCTGCCTTGTAAGATGTAGGTACAGAAAACAATTACGATGACTCACATGCTTTCTGCCTTTTCCAAGATGTTCTTCATGTGCAAAGGGACAGATACATTCACAATTTTGTGGGAAAAAGATAATGGTGTGTGATAACCTTCTACAATATAAAGGGTAAAAGACTGTGGTAAAAATCCCACAATTAAGAGGACACAATTCTGAAAGAAGAACTGATAAAGATGCAACATTTGCAATGTGACTCTGCATGTGAAATACTTCTTCTCAAACTCAAACCAGCCTAATGATCACATCTGCATGCAAACTCCAAAATTTAAATGTGATGAAGACATATGTAGCACTTAAAAACTGAAAAACAAGTCTTAGTTTGGTTCTGAGCAGTGAATGTAATAACAACATAATCGCTCCACAGATATTAACAGTCATTTCATGTTTTCCAAATTGAGTAATACCATGATTTATTGAGGTATTTCACTTCTTTAAAAAAAAAATTAGCTAGTAATAGAACATTAAGAGCAAGAGATTTTTTTTATTTCTTTTTGTATACCAATGTGACTGCTAAATGCCAAGCAGTCTCACTTCATTTCAGTGATTCTAAATGAACAACTTTGTAGATGATGATCAGATAGAGTCACAGAAATGAAAAATTTCCTGAAATCCTATTCCACAATTTCTAGCATTATATTTTAATTTACTTCATCTTCATTTGAAATTAGCATCAGATCTGGGGGGAAATGAAAAATATGACCGAAAATATGGAAAATAAGTGTATGGATTTATACAGGCACAGATTGATGTTTGTGAACTTCAGTCTCACAAATGACAAGAATAAAGAAACAGATACGTAACTCTCCAGAGTCCTACAGAGTATTAGCCTTAGTAACTGCTTTTAATCAGAATGTTGGCCATTCATTTTGTCTGATGATAAATTAATTTTTATTTTTCTATAATTTTCACAGAACAAAAAGACCTTCTAAAAACAGTATTGGAGATTTTAATTAAAAAAAAGAAAAAGAAAATAATTAAATAAAAAAGCTTATCCTAGAAACGTGTAACAACATTTCAGGCTGAGAAGAGAGTCAGTATGTACTT
This sequence comes from Falco naumanni, assembly GCF_017639655.2. Taxonomy (NCBI): domain Eukaryota; kingdom Metazoa; phylum Chordata; class Aves; order Falconiformes; family Falconidae; genus Falco; species Falco naumanni. The sequence continues at coordinate 54,299,622 of NC_054080.1, read as the reverse complement.
TTTACATTTTAACGAAGAAAACCAGAAAGACTGAATAGGATTATACAGTTTTTAGTGAACCTACATATTAGAAAGAACAGGCTTCCTTGTGAGGCACACAGCCAGTACACTCAAAAATAGATCAGCTTCATGTGGCCTGCTGCTGTGTTTCAAGGAACAAGCCACCGGATGATGCTGTTTTTGGGAAACAATATTCAGATTAGATAAAATAATTTGGCTTGTCAACAGCATGGAAGTTTAAGACAAGGATGTCTGCTTCTGTATTTCATACTAAATAGCATTTACAAGGACTTCTGTAGACTTCTACAGGAATATTTTAAAGCCCAATATCTATGAGCAAATACTATTTTAAAAAGCAAATGACAAATAATGAATCAAACCTTGACATAAGTTTAAACTAGTGGATACAATCCTGCAAAACAAAATGAGAATTTATAGCGAAAGACAACTTCTGCACTACAAAATGCTCTCCAAATCTAGGGAACGGCTCTGCAGTTCATTTTCACAGCCAGCCTATCACAAAAAAACGATTCCATGCTCTCTGTGTAATTATTACTTACATACACATGAAAAAAATGCATTCTGTCTAGAGGTTTCAATCAAATCACCACTCAGTACCTCTCAACAATATTTTCTTTCAAAACATCAATGGAATCAGAGCTGAAGCATCTCAATCTGTCCCAAGATACAGAAACTGACCTATAAAAGCCCTGCAACTGAAAAATAAGAATCCTTGAATTTCTCAGTGCTCCCTGTGAGAGACAAAAGTTCAAGTAGTTAATTTATTTTAAAACCCTCTACTGTTCTTGTCAATTAAGTCAATTTGATACCACACTAAATATCTGGAAATTAATTACCTGTACTCAGAGATTTTACAAAACAATTTCCAGTAACTCATATTGCCAAATTTACTATAAACTTTGTGTCACAGAGATTTTAGGGGGAGCCCTACCTCCAGATGGTCACAGGTAATAGAATTTCACTTTGTTGATCCACATAGCTTGTGGTTCAAAAGAAGCATACCTGCCTTGTGGTTTGTCTACAGTAACCACTGTTTTGTTTCCTGCTGGGCAGGGGAAAGACACTTCCAGTGGAGAAGTAGGTAGAGTGTCCAACAGTGATTTTGCAAATTCCTTAAACAGCTCCTATTTTTTGGTTAAGTACAATACATGTCTATATTCTCCAGTAATACTTCATTATTGCTTTGGAAGATATTTAAGTAAAAAAATTCTAAATAGGTTTCTAAGGTTTTTAAAGATGACATCTTCATTTTTTATACTGCAGATCTTGTTGTGATGACAATTTGTGTATTTTTTTTCCTCTATATACAAATGAGTATAATATAACATCTTTCAACCAAACACCTCCACAGAACACAGTATGGTGCTTCTCCTCCCTCTAAAACCAAACAAAAAGAACCTAAACAATCCCAAGCTTCTATAAACTTAGAAAAGAATGTAAAGTTACTGAGCACTGTAATGTTGAGCATAAGAAAGCAGGAAACCAGCATATTCGAGAGAATAAAAAACAACAGGGCAGTCTTACCTTTTTTCTTCCCTTTATGTATTAAGCTATGCACAGTAAAACTGAATAGGAAATACATTACGATTTTTATAGTATCACAGTATTTCAAAATGCAGAAATTCATTACAACTTCTGTGCAATGTCTTGATCAGCACATTTAACCTCTTTGATCATATCTTTATTGGGAACTTCTTTCCTCTCTAATTATTGATATTATTCTTCCTCTGCAGATTCTTTAGCAGGTTTTGTGAATTTAATCAGAATTGATGCATTCCCCTGTATGATTGAATTTAGCACATTCTGATTTCATCCTTACTATGGTTCAAGCTGATATCACCACTCACAATAGCTGATCCTGATTTTTAAGCTTGAAAATGCTATGAAACCTAACTGCATACCACGTTTTACAATCAGCTCTTTCAAGACATCATGAGACATACAAATTCACATCTTTATGTTCACTGGGACAGAGTTAATTTTCATCTTGTTGGCTAGTGCAGTGCTGCACGTTGGATTTGGTGTGGGAACAGTGCTGGTAACATGGTGATGCTTTTGGTTATTGCTGGGTGGTGTTTGTACTGGCAGAGGACGTAGCCAGGTCAGCTGATCTGAACTAGCCAAGGAGTGATCAGCAGAACACGTTCACCCTTTAATAGCCCCATATGGCCAGTGCGAAACTAATGGAGAATGGAGACTAACAATGAACTATCATGGCCTGAAGGAAGTCACATCGTCGTTGAGTGCTGCCGTACCAGACGTGCTAGAACTTCAATATGAACTGGAATCAAAGGCAGCCAAGTGGTATGCCACCACTGATACCACAAATGTGGTTTTTTTTAAATCCCTTTGGCTGCAGAGTGCAGGCCACAGTTGGTCTTTACCTGGAGGGGTGTCCAATACACCTGGAATCAACTGCCCCAGGGGTGGAAACACATCCCTACCATCTGCTATGGATTGATCCAGGCTGCACCGGAACAGGGTGAAGCTCCCCAACTTCTGCAAGACATTGATAACATCATCGCATGAGGCAACGCAGCAGCAGAAGTTTTTGACAAAGGGGAGAAAATACTCCAAACCGTTCTGAAAGCTGGTTTCCATAAAGTCAAGTCAAAGGACCCATACAGGAGATTCAGTTTTCGGAATAAAATGGCAAGGTGGACATTGTGAGATCCCAATGGATGTGATCAACCAAATAGCAGCTATGTCTCCACCAACAAGTAAGAAAGAAAGTCGAGCTTTCTTGGGTGTCGTCAGCTTTTGGAGAATGCATATTCCAAACTACAGTATGATTGTAAGCCTTCTTTATAATGTGACCCAAAATAAGAACTATTTTAAATGTGGTCCCGAGCAATGTCAAGCGTTTGAACAAATTAAACAGGAGTCAGTTCAAGCAGTAGTCCTTGGGCCAGCTCGGACTGGGTAAAATGTAAAGAATGTGCTCAACACTGCAGCCAGGGAGAATGGCCCTACCTGAAGCCTCTGGCAGAAAGCATCAGGGGAGATACTGGCAGCTTATGAAAGGGTTCAAGCTCCTTCAGAAGCGATTGGTACTGAAGCTCAGCTTCTCCTGGTGTCCCAGTTACCCATACCCAGTGCTGGGCTGGGTGTTTAAAGGGAGGATTTCCTCTACACATCACTCAATTGATACCATGTGGAGTAAGTGGGTCACGCTGATTACACAATAAGCTTGGACAGGAAATCCCAATTATCCAGGAATTTTGGCAATTATTACAGATTGGCCAGAAGGCAAAGATTTTGGAATATCACCAGAGGACAAGTTGATACGTGCTGAAAAAGCCCCATTCTATAATGAATTGCCAGAACATGAAAAGTAGTATGCCTTGTTTACCGATGGGTCCATACTCTAGGAAAGCATCGGAGGTGGAAGGTGGCTGTATGGAGTACCCTACAACTTCAGAAACTGCTGAAGGAGAAGGTGAATTGAGCTAGTTTGCAGAAGTGAAGGCTATCCAGCTGCCTTTGGATGTTGCTGAACAAGAAAGGTGACTGATACTTTACCTCTATACTGACTCATTGATGGTGGCAAATGCCCTGTGGGGGTGGTTATGGCAATGGAAGCAGAGTAATTGGCAACACAGAAGTAAAACCATCTGAGCTGCTCCATTATGGCAAGATAATACACTTGGTTGGAGAACCTGGTTGTAAAGGTATGTCATGTAGATTCTCATGTACCCAAAAGTTGGGCCACTGAGGAATATTTAAATAACCAGCAGGTAGATAAAGCAGCCAAGGGTGAAGTGGCTCAGGTAGATTTGGATTGGCAATATAAAGGTGAATTGTTATAGCTTGGTGGGCCCATGACACTTCAGGTCATCGAGGATGAAATACAACATATAGATGGGCCCCAGACTGAGTGGTAGACTTAACCATGGACACTGTTGCACAGGTAATCCATGAATATGAAACGCGCTGCAATTATGCAAGCCAAGCGGTCAGAGCCTCTCTGGTATGGAAGACAACAGCTAAAATATACATAGGGGGAGGCTTGGCAGATTGACTATATCAGACTCGCACAGACCCACCAAGGTAAGCGCCATGTACTAACAGTGGTAGTAGAAGCGACCACCCCATGGCTGGAAACATACGCTGTGCCCCATGCCACTGCCCATAACACTATCCTGGGACTTGAAAGACAAGTCTTGGGGCAATGTGGTACCCTAGAAAGAATTGAATCAGACAATGGTACTCATTTCCAAAACAATCTCATAGACACTTGGGCCAAAGAACATAGCATTGAGTCAATATATCACACCCCCTATCATGCAACAGCCTCTGGGAAAACTGAATGATATAACAGACTGTTAAAGACTACACCGAGAGCAATGGGTGGTGGAACTCTCAAACATTGGGATACATATCTAGCAAAGGCTAACTGGTTGGTTAACACCATAGGTTCTGCTAGCTGAGCTGGGCCTGCCCAATCAAAACTTTTACGTACTGTAAGAAAGGATAAAGTTCCTGTATTGCACCTTAAAAATATTCTTGGGAAAAGTCTGGGTCATTCCTGCCTTAGGCAAAGCAAATCCATTTGTGGGATTGCTTTCACTCAAGGACCTGGGACCACTTGGTAGGTAATGATGGAGGAAGGGGAATTTCAATGTGTGTTTCAAGGGGATTTGATTTTGGGTGAAAATAGCCAATGAATTGAGTTGTGTGATGTTAATCGTTACATGATATTGTATATTGTCATTTCTTAAGTCTATTAGCACTGAGCATCTTGTGCTGTCCATTTCTACCACTTTGGATTTAAAGATCTGAATCTGACCCATTTCCAGCTGCCCCACCAATGCAAATGACTTTGGTGAAACCAGATCAGCGCAGCCATAACAGAATCAGAACTGGCTTCAAAATGCAACAGTCTAAAATCTCATACCATCTTCCCTGCCTAAAATGGCTGTTGTAAAAGATGGAGCCCAAAATCGTGGACTAAATGAACTCAAAAGACTTTAATGGAATAGTCATTAGACTAAGTGAATGATACCTGTATATTCATGTTAAAGGACAGGGAGGTGATTATGTATTAGAAAAATGTAGCATGACATAAATGGTATGGAATAAGGGGTGCATACTGTCCTGGTTTCAGGTGGGATAGGGTTACTTTTCTTCTTGGCTAGTGCAGTCTGCCTGTTGGATTTGGTGTGGGAACAGTGTTGGCAACATGCTGATGGTTTTGGTTATTGCTGGGTAATGTTTGTACTGGGAGGGGACACAGCCAGGTCAGCTGACCTGAACTAACCAAGGAGGTATTCCACACCATGGGATGTCATGCTCCGTATATAAACTGGTGGAGGGGTTGGCTGGTGTTGCCAATTGTTGCTCAGGGACCGTCTGGGCATCAGTCAGTGCGTGACGTGAAGATGTATTGTGCGTCACTAGTTTCCTCCCCTCTCCTTGGACTTCATTTATCTCTCATTCTCCTTCCTTTTCATTATAACTGTTACTGTTATCATTACTATTGTTCTTTCAGTCTTATTTTATTCAATTATTAAATTGTTTTTATCTCAATACTTGGAGTTTTACATTCCTTTCTGATTCTTCTCCCCATCCTTCTGGGCAGGGGGAGCGAGCGAGCAGCTGCATGGTACTTAGTTACTGGCTGGGGTTAAACCACAACTGGCAACACTGATAGGCAAAATAAAGAAAGAAGGGATGCTACAAATAGAAGACTCCTCTAAAATTAGAATGTCTTGTCAGTGACAATGAAAATAAAATATTTTGTTATTCATAGCCAAAATACTTAAAGGCACTTCACCTCTCCACAAATCTACTATATACTTTGTTACTTATTTGCATAAAAGGTTCTACAGGTTGACTTTCATATGTGAGATTTTAAATTACTTGTGTGCAGTTTTTACTGAGTAGGTGAAAGAGATTTTCTGTCTCTAGTTTCTGAAAAGGAGATAATAAAATGGCAGCTGTTCTGAAAATATGCAGAAGGAATACAGCAGGTTTCCTCCACAACCGTGGGTGACCTGAAAAAAACCTATCAGCACTGCCTTCTTTTCCGTTTCCTTATGAGAAGCTAAGTTACAAAAAACCACACAGAAATCTTCACATGGATCTTCAAATACTCAGTTACAATAATGTTAAGAAAGTCAGATAAAAGTTTATAGCATATTTTCTTAACAAAAGAAAAGGCCTAATATATTTTTCAGCTAAACAGAAAATCATTGGGTCACAGAACATATTTGTTTTGTGGATTGCTTGGGGAATATAAAATCAAATCTCATTTTTACTGCAACATACTGACAAGATAAATACAGTTCAGGAAACAGGAAAAAAACTTCTGAAGCATCTGAATGAAGTAATTCATTGTACAAACTTAGGAGACAAATGTTAGAGCTCTCTTAGGAAATAATTAAAATAAATAGCAGTTCAAGAAGCAGGGGGAGAGCACAAAAGGAGGACAGGTATGGGATAAGGTAGTCTGTCTATCAGTCATAAGCAGCATCAGAAAGCAGCTTAAGAGAGGAAGCACTGGCTTCTTCTCAAGCCTAATTTAACTAGGGGAACAGTACATATTTTTTTTTTTTAAATTTTAAAATCAGTAACAATGAAACCAGTATTTGTTCAGTGGTGTTCTATATATGAAAGACTGAAATATGGACAATAAATTAAAAAAAACCCAACAAAATCAAGAATCCTGGCTAAATTCATAAATTTGTTTAATGTCTAGCCTTGAAGTTGATGAATTTAACTGACCTGTATAAACAGGACCTGAATTCTCCATTTGGATGTTTCAGAGTATTCTGCGATTTTGAGTCAGATTATGCACATTCCTAAATATCACTGTAACCAACACCCACTCCTTCCCTTCAATCTTCTTTTAAAACACACTTCAAAAGTGTATTATGAAATTAATTTTATTAGTCTGGGGATTTGCATTCACTTAGATATTATTGTTGTGTTCCGTTATTAGTACCTGTAATAGCACATTACATCATGAGCAACTCAGAAGTAAGGACCAGTTTATATCAATTCTGATGTTACATAACGATTTCTGGGCTGTGAAACTGGATGTTTACATGCTGCATGTATTTTATATCCGTAGATTAATAGCTGCATTTTCTCTAGTAGCTTTTATCTATTCCATTGTAAAGGTTTTGTGGCAAGAACAGTGTCACCATATAGGCTTGCAGAGGGTCCAGCACAATGGTGCTTCAATTTTGATTGGAAACATAGAAAACTATTGTAATGCAAATACAATATTTGTTGATTGAAATGTTAGATAAATATACAACAGCCGATCAGACCATATTATTCTCTATAGAGATTTTCAATCCACTGTTCTTTTCTTTTTATAAAACCTGAGTGCTGTTTGTGCAATGGAACATTTTCATTCATTCCATAGTGGAGTGAATGCAAAATAATGGCTTAATATATGATAAGAGTATGGCTAGTGAGAATAGCTCTATTTTGGTAAATAAATTACTTTGAGCTATCCCATGCCCCAAAGTAAACGGACAGCTGCAACAGTTTTCAGTAAGCCATTAGTGTGCAAAGATAAAATGATGTACTTTTGCATAGACAAAAGCTTGATACAACAGCCAAAACAGCTGATTTGCTAGATTCAAGATTTCATGCAGGCTGCTACAAAAACGTGTTTAACTTTACATTTTAATCAGAAAGATGAGAATCTGACACAATTTAAAAGGCTATTTCTGCACTGTCAATCACAGCAGGCCAAGAGATGAACACTGTCTTTGCAAGTTATTGGGAACTTGTGAAATGTAGACACAGAAATTAGACTGCTACGTTACTTTATGAAATCTAGATTACAGAAATACAAGAAAAAGGAAAGAAAAAATTGGGAAAATAAGGACATCATTGATCAAACATCAGGTCATAACACAAAAATTATATCTGTGATTCCCCCCCCCCCCCCCCATTTGCACTGATGAATGATTAAATAAACCACAATTTCTGTTGAACAACAGCCTTCAAAGCAAGAAAAGGGAAACCATCAACATCTGCCTTCAATAATATGAGATCTCACACCCTGTCATAGAATAAATAACATAAACAATGTTGTTAGCGCTGCTCCACCTAAAAGTCTTGATTTTCAGCAGGGTGAGATGCAGAACAATTTTTAGTAAAAAGAAAATGATATTACGTCTTAATAATTTATTTTCTATTTGCTTTGAGAAGTGTCCTTGGAGATCAGAAGACTGAATTGCAATTAGATTGCCCTTTTTGATGCTCTATAAACATAATCAAATGTAGGTGATTTTTAGTGGGACTGAAGAGAAAATATCATTCTGTGTACAAATTAGAAGTTGCTTATGATCTTCCATAATGAAAAAGACTGGAAATGGAAAATACCAACTAGATGAATGATCTGCTTAATTCAGGATTCTTCCCAATGATCCATTTTTAGCTTCTTTTTCTTGTGCTTCTCTATACTTCCTCATCCTGAAGCTTAGTGGTACAAGATGAACCAGCAAGGAAGACGACCAGTCTAGCTGAATAAATAGGTTTGGCTGGAACTCAGGAAAAAAAAAAAAAAATAAGATAGCTGATGAATTTTAGAAGGGGCAAGCACTTCAGGAGGACTAAAAGGGTGGTGTGAAATTATGCAGGGAGAAAATCAGAAGGCCCAAAGACCAGCTGCAAATTAATTTGGCTACTGCTGTAAAAGGACAATTAAAAATATTCCTATGAATGGGTTAGCAATCAAAGGAGGGCTAAGGAGAATCTCCATCCTTTACTGAATGTGAGGGGAAACAGTGACAAAGGATGAGGAAAAGGCTGAGGTACTTAATGCTGCCTTTGCCTCAGTCTTTAATAACAAGACAAGTTGTTCTCTGGTTGGACAGAGATAGGGACCAGAATGAAGCCCCCATAATCCAAGGGGAAACAGTCAGCAACGTGCTACACCACTACGACACACACAAATCTATGGGGCTAAATGGGATCCACCTAAGGGTACTGAGGGAGCTGGTGGAAGTGATCACCAAGCCACTCTCCATCAGTTATCAGCAGTCCTGGCTAACTGGGCAGGTCCCAATTTTAACTTCAGGTGACGTCCCAATGTGGTGCCCATCTACAAGAAAGGCCTGAAGCAGAATCCATGTAACTACAGATCTGTCAGTCTGACCTTGGTGCTGGGGAATGTTATGAAGCAGATCAGCCTAAGCATCAGCAAGTGGCACATGCAGAACAGCTGGGGGATCAGGCCGAGCCAGCATGTGTTTATGAAAGGCAAGTCCTCCTTGATTAACCTGATCTCCTTCCATGACAAGATGAACCACCAAGGAGATGAGGGAAAGGCTGTGGATGTTGTTTACCTAAACTTGTTGACACCATGTTCCAGAGCATTCTCCTGGAGAAACTGGCTGCTTATGGCTTGGATGGATGTACTCTGCACTGAGTTAAAAACTTGCTGGCTGGCCAAGCCCAGAAGTGGTGGTAAATGGAGTTACATCCAGCTGGCAGCTGGCCACAAGTGGTGTTGCCCAGGGCTCAGTATTGGAGCCAGTTCTCTTTAATATCATTATTGATGATCTAGAAAAGGCAATCAAGTGCACCCTCAATAAGTTTGAAGACACCACCAAGTTGGGATCTGCTGGAGGACAGGAAGGCTGCTCAAAGGGTTCTGGACAGGCTGGACTGATGGAACAAGGCCAGTTGTATGAAGTTCAACAAGGCTAAATGCCTTGTTGTGACCCATACAGGCAAAACAACCCCACACAACACTACAAGCTTGGGGCAGAGTGGATTAAAGCTGTGTGGCAGAAAAGGACCTAGAGGCGATGGTTGACAGCTGGCTGAACATGAGCCAGCCGTGTGCCCAGGTGGCCAAGATGGCCAACAGCATAACAGTGCAGTCAGCAGGACAAGAGAAGGGATTGTCCCTCTGTACTTGGCTCTGGTGAGTCTTCACCTCAAATACTGTGTTCAGTTTTGGGCTCCTCACTGCAAGACAGATACCTGAAGTACTGCAGTGTGTCCAAAGAGGGGCAATGAAGCTGGTGAAGGGTCTAGACAGATGTCTTATGAGGAGCAGATGGGGGAACTTTTTTTTAGCCATTGAGAAAAGCGAGGCTGAGAGAAGACCTTATCACACTCTACAACCACCTGTGAGGAGGCTGCAGTGAGGTGAGTGTCAGTCTCTTTTCCCAAGTAACAAACAACAGGACAAGAGGAAATGGCCTTAAGTTGTGCCAGGGGAGGTTTAGATTGGATATTAGTAAAAAAATTCTTCACTGAAAGGGTTGTAAAAGATTGGAACAGGCTGCCCAAGGATGTGGCTTGGTCACCAGTCCTGGAAGTGTTCAAAAAAACATGTAGGTGTGGCACTTAGGGACATGGGTTAGTGGTAGACTTGGCAGTGTTAGGGTAACAGTTGCAGTTGATGATCTTAACTTAAACGTTTCTATGATTCTATGAATCTACAACCCCAGTGTTCTCTATTATGACTGATTTTCTTTTAAATTAATGTATGCTGAGTGCATAAGCATTTTTAACTAGCAACAAATGAAATTGTATTTTGGCTGACAAGCTTTTTTGCAGCTTCTTGTCCCTTACTGCTGGAGAACTGTAAAAGGCAAGATTAGACAAGGAACATTGCTTATTTCCATAGTCTAACAATTCTATTAAGCACTCTGTTGACACTTTTCCTTCTATTTCATCTACTTTAGAGTAATTATGTACTATCATGTCTTTTTAGAAAAACATTACAGAGAGGCCAAATAGCCAAGGAGTCATTCTAAGATAGAAGGTACATATTATGATGGAAGGATGGACCTTCCATAAAATACATGTAAAACAGGACTCTCATTATTGTGAGTTTTGAAAAATAAAAAATATCCAGAAAGAATTAAAGCAAAAAATAATTTAATATTTTGATGTCAGACTACTAAAACAACTCCTCTGCCACAAAAGAAATAATTTATCTGTTTACATGAGCCTGTTTAATTCTTCAATAGTAAGTTCCCACACAAATTTCAGCCTTCCTCTTTCTTCCTTGAAAAACTAACACAGTATATGAACTTCACTGCTTTGTTTACTCTTTGTATGTGGTTTATGCTCCTTTCTGCCTTAGTTAATTTGATAAAAAGCTATTTTCTCCCCATGAATTAACCTTCAAAAATTTATGTGTTTGGAATAAAATTCAGCAGAGTTAAAATGGATAGTAATGAATCTGGGAAAACACTGTACTTATTTCCAATTCTTTTATTTACAAGCCTTTTTACATACAATCCAGTCTGATCTATAAGCTTGTCTTTGTCATCAACAAGGGTAAACCCTGATTTTTCCATCTCTCTCCTCCTCTCACCCTGCCTCTCCATTCTCTGCCTCCCTTCCTCCCTTCCTCACTCCCCTCCTCCTTCCTTCTTTTGTGACTGTCTTCATAAAACATCATGTAAGTCTTATGTAAAATTTTAGGGAGCTAAGAGTTCTAGAAAATCTTCAATTATAGTTGGTGCAGTTATAGCTGAAGAACTCACAGTGCAGTAGATTTGAAGACTAGTAAGGCCCCAAGTAACATGGAGTTTGGATGACTATTAACATAGAAAATAATAATTGTTAATAATAAAAAAGTGGGTCTATTATAATACTGTTTTTATTAGTAGCAATCATTCAAAGACACAGATCTAGCTGGTCATTTATCAAGTTAGAAAATGCAACCAAAAAGCTCTCTCTTTTTCTGATGGGCAAAAAGGCAGTACTTTCCTTGTTTTATCTTGAAGACAAAATGCACAGTACAGCTTTCTTTTTTTTTTTTTTCCCCTTCTTTTTTTTTTGTTGTTGTTGTTGTTTTGTTTTTGTTTTTGATGTGGACTGCAACACCAGCACTGAATACCACTCAGAAACCTGTTATGAGACTTGAACTTCTGACTGAATGATCTAGTGAGAAACGTGGCAACACCTAAGCCAACAAAGGCAGTATAGGACAGGTTTCAAACCCACAACCGCTGTATTTCAAAAGGTTTCTCATTTATAACAGAAAACATCACATCCTAACACTGAAAGCTCTAACTAGCAAATTATTTGATAAGGTTCTTTAAAAATATTGGGGTTTTTCTAATAATGTTTCAAATGTAAATCTGTAGCTATACCTACAGTCCCTGTCTGCAAAGAGGGATTAAGATTAATTTGGAGAATGGTCTCTACAACCTTCCAGAAACAGCGTAATATATTGATTTATTTTCTGTTGTTCCATACCAATATCAAGGGACCCATATGAAAAACAGATACAAGGACAAAGCAGCAATTTTTATTAGCCATGGAGAAGTACCAATTTCACTTGTTCTCAACTACGAATAGACTAGGACGAAAAAATCTTCATAAGATTTTAAATCTATTAACTAGCTTTTAACTTACTAGTAGCCAGTAGCTAGTAGGAATTAAGTGGATATACAAAATACATTTGTAAATCTCTATATGCTATCTCTGTTTTCCAGAAAAGTAAATGTTGATACAATGCAGTTTTATGCTTCATCAGTAATTACATAGTGGGTTAATAGCATGACTGACAATATGGTCCAAAAGTCCTGTCTTTGCAAGAGCTATGTTCTCATCACTGGAAAACTCTTTCTGTTCATGTATTCACAGTCCTACATGTACCCTTCTGAAAGTAAATAATTGCTATCACCTTTGTTATTCATCAGTAGACAATCTGTTGCCCTTACTATGCCTGTCATAAAATCCAAGCCCTTCAGATAAAAAATAACCAGTACTGAAAACAGAACATATGCAAGGCTCAGAACTTGTGTTGGAACTTTCAGTTGGATATATCAGGCAGGATTGGATAAAATTTGTTTTGTATCTGAAATGAAAATACTTGCTTGGCAGAAGGCTTATACTGTTCAGTATCTTACTGCATTGCTTAATCCTTAGCTCCAAACTGCACTACAAACTTAAAAACCTGTAAAACTGCAACACTGTGAGTTGTGGCTGCCATAGATAATCGCAGCCTTGTGGGTGTCAGTCAACTGACAGCAGCCTGTGTCTGCTGTTGCCCCATGGTGATGATTAACAGAAGGGAAACCAACCAAAGCCCCCTCAAAATGTCTTTAGCCACACACAAACAAAATCACATTAAATTATTCAGAAGACCTGGGGCTCTAGTAACTTCTGTGAAACAAATTATGAAATAATTCTCCTGGTTTTATGCATAGCATGGAGTGACTTTAGCTAAAAAACCCCCACACATTCATTCTTTCAATTCTTTCATTTCTAAATCTGCAGAGCAGTAGCTGTTCTCTTTATTGGTGATGTCTCATAAAAAGAAAACTTTTTGTGAGTTAATCCAGCCTCTACCTAATAAACGGTGACCACCATGGACTAAATTCCCCTGAATTTAATTGACATGTTCCAGTTGTCTACTGCAGATTTACTTAATCACTCCTATGTAACTATACTTTTTATTTAATTTTTGTAGCCAGGATATCTTCTTTATTAAGAGGTATGTTTACAATCAAATTGTGGTATTTGTATGGCATTGAAAAGTACCCTCATTTTGTCATATCTTTTGAGAATGCCACCTTTCTGGGTGCAGGTAAGGCAGCAAAGGAGTAAATCTGTAATCAGGAATAAGTTGGCAGATTTCCCTAAGAGTTCACAAATTTCTCTATTATTTGTAATTTCAAAATGGTAATGAAGTGAGGTAGGATACTAGCAATCTGGTTTGTGAAATATTAATATCCCAATAAAGGAGTGGTGAGACAGGCTGGCTGTTTAATCTTGCTTCCATTTCCAGTCTCACCACTGACTTGTTCAACAAAGGACAAACTCACCATCTTTGTTTTTCAGTTTTTAAGAAAGATATTAGTCTTCACCTCAACATAGGATCTGAAAGGCTGAACAGTTACTGGAAAGGCTGTTCAGGTCATTGAGGATGTCTTCAGTATCAAAGTAACGCCATTAATAGAATTTCTGATTCTACACAGCATCACTCTATCTACTGAGAGCTTTGTTACATTGCTCTGTCAATAGGTCTTCAATGCTGACCTGAAGGAACCACTAGATGAGGTGGCAGGTTTATTTGATCACTTGTCTGTTCAGATAGAGAGCTAACAAGAATTGGATTTGACATAGTGCTATCATGATTGCAGCTTCTGTTAAGTGGACACCTGTCCATTATAAATTGGAACATGCTTGCAAAATCAAATACACAAACTGATGGCCATTCATTTCAATCGTTACAGAGTAATTAGAACAAGCAAATGGGTTTTGAAACTGAACTGTTCCCCACTGCCATTTCATTATCAGGTTTTTCTACATCTTATAAAGGATTTGTTTCAATCTGAGGTCAATGAAGTCAGTATTTTCATTTTAGAACCAAATTAGAATGTTGGGATGGTACTTTAGTAATACTTTACCTTTCCTCCTAGTTAAAAATAGCAGTAATCAGTAAAAAGTAATGAATATATCAGGAAAGGGTCAGCCAGAATGACTGCATTTTATTTTGTATGGATTTTGAGCATTCTTAAGAACATTGGAAGTATACATTGCAAGACAGCAATAGAAATTACACAATAGGAAAGACAACATGCCCAAAGGTATGTCCACGCCTGCCTTATTTCCTCCCATTACTTTTTCCTTCCCTTGGGCAAAAAAGTCTGCATGTGATAAGAAACACAATCTTTACAGATTTCAGTACATCAAATGAAGGAAGAATTAGATGCATTAAATGTACAGGAGTAGTATAGTATTTGTAGTTGCAATTTCCTGGAAGTCTTTAATTATTGCATTTATTTATAAATAGATTAGCTTTTCATAATTAACATGAGATCCCCACAAAGCAACATGAAGTAGAGACTTTATATGGCTATTAATATAGTTCATTGGGCTGTTTTTTTCTGTGATAGAGTTGAATTTTCTTCATAGTAGCTAGTATGGGGCTATGTTTTGGATTTGTGCTCAAAACAGATTTGATAATACAGAGATGTTTTTGCTGTTGCTGAGCAGGGCTTACACAGCACCCAGGCCTTTTCCGCTCCTCACCCCAACCCACTAGTGAGGAGGATGGGAGTGCACAAGAAGTTGTGAAGGGGCACAGCCAGGACAGCTGGTCCCCACTGACCAAAGGGGTATTCCAGACTATATGATGCCATGCACAGCTTATAAAGTTGGGCAAAGAAGGAGGAAAGACGGGATGTCTGGAGTGATGGTGTTTGTCTTTCCAAGAAACCATCACGCGTTATATAGCCTGGCCTTCCTGGAGATGGCTGAGCACCTGCCTGCCCATCGAAAGTGGTGAATTAATTCCTTGATTTGCTTTGCTTGCTTGTACAGCTCTTGCTTTACTTATTAAACTGCCTTTTTCTCAATTTTTGAGTTTTCTCAATTTTACCTTTCCAATTCTTTTCCTTGTCCCATCAGGTGGAGTGAGTGAGCAGCTGTGTGGTTCTTAGTTGCTGGCTGGGGTTAAACCATGACATTCATAACAAAAGGTATTAACGAGGTGAAGAAAAGCAAGATGATTCATTACTTTAGACCCTGTATTAATATCTCTCAGACAGACCAGATGCATTCATAATAACTACTAAGTATATCTGTACTGTCTTCATGTTTCCAGACCAAACTTTGTATCAGGGAATGCCTGAGTTATTACAAACATTGAGTATGTAGCTAACTAGGTGCAAAGATAAGCACACCTTAACATTTGCCTGCCAGTGGAGGTACTCAGATCAGAACTTAGATTCCATACATAAAGTATAAACAATGTTCATGCATTGTGTACATTTATAGCGATACACAGATAAATGTTGGCCATCTCTAATAATTTCTGTATTCAATTCACCCCTATGAATCCATATTCATTGTCTTTTTTTTTTTTAAACAACGATTGATCCATGTGAACTGTATGTTTCTACATTCCTGCTACATATAGCAAATACTGCAAAGCTTCCCTCCAGTGACAGGTTAGAAAAAGCATGTTGAACAACCTAAGGATTTAACAAGCTTGAATTTTTCTATAAAGCAGGTGCAATGCTTTGTGCACTGGTTAGAAATGAAATAGAACCTTTCATCTACATTTTAAAGGTGAGATGAGTTTCCAATTTTGAACACTCTTCTCCCTTTTCTTCTTTTTTTTTTTTTTTTTTTTTTTTTTTTTTTTTTTTTTTTTTTTATTACAAACATAACTACATCCAAAATGTGACAGGCATAATTCCAGACATTTCACAATACATGTTTGAAAAAAAGCTGACTATGATTAGAATGCCCTGTACAATTCAAATCCTTTTTAGGATGTGGATGCCATGGAACAATTTGAAAAGTGGGTGAAGGCAGGGGGAAGTGTGGGGTTTTTTGTTTTTTTTTTTCCTCTTCTTTCCAAATGGTCATTGCCTAAAAAATGGAAGATGAAACGATTTCTTTTGAAGTTTATTTTATATAACAGAGTCCTACACATATTTCACTGTAACACAGAATGTAGCACATCCATGACCAGTCATCGCTCAGAAGCATATTCTCCTGATCCTCCTCACTGTGAATGTGCTAACTAGGTAGAAAGATTCAGTTGCACATGAAATAAGTGTGCATGAACCTGTGAAGCGTGCTTTTGTATCTTACTGGTCTGTGCTCTTTCAGAAGGTTGACTTGAATTCTCAGACACAGACCTCTGGGGAAGAAAAGGACTGACAGCACAAGTAATGCACAGAAGTTGACAGTGGGTTAGCAGCTAAACTATGCTCCAGAAGAGAAGACGACTGAAGATATAAAAGAGATATAAAACAGTTACTGAGCCATCTAGAGAAGCTTATTTTTCTCTCACCTGACCAGTTCAGACAGACTCCACCAATACTTCCATAACCCAGTACTGGCTTCCAAATTTGCCACTAAGTATCTATTAGGGAGGTGGACATGTATCTCTGTGGAAGCACAGTTTCTGCTCAAGTCTGTATGGGTTCTGGCTGAAAGTGAACACATGATCAAATTTTGGCAAAGAAGTCTGAACAGTCTCATGGAACGGCGCCAGAGATTTAAGCCAGGACATCCTAAACCCAGCTGATACTTTTCCTCAACAGCTTTAGATAATGAAGAAGGAACTAATTCAGGAAAATCCTACGACCTTGTACTACGCAGGAGGCCAGACTAAACAGTCTTACCAGTCCCTTAGGGCTTTAAAACCTATGGACTCAGGAGGACTGAGTCTCTAAATCTGCAACTGATTCACTGTACAACTGTACATTGTCTTTTCCTTTCTGTTTCTCCATATGAAAATGTGTATTACTTCCTGAATCTATTTTAAAAAGATACAGTAAAGAATAAGTAATCAATGACTGTATATTGCTCTAAACATGTGAAAGACTGCAAGCACACAGTAACAGTAGTGCATTATCAAAAGACACCTCAAAAATATAACTCATGTATGGTAAGATTTCTTTCTCATTCACAGCTGCTTAATGAAAGTAACCAAGTACAGTCATATGGAAAGGCCTAAAGAGAAAAGGAATGAGATGAAGACCACCTGCCAGATTTATCCCTGAATTTCCTGGGTCATATCCATATAAGCAATACCAAAACATTTACATAAAATTCCTATTTTATTAAAGATACAACCTCATGGACTTTCTATAAAAAAAGAGATTGTTAAGCATAATGGTCCTTACAGAGTTATTTTAGTAATCCTGGAACACAGTACTTTTTGAGAACTTCTTTTCATGTGGTAAAGTAGTCTAACAAGAAAAAATAACACCATGTTTGTCTGTAGTAAATGGCATTATATTCAAATTATTACATGTGCTGGCTTGTCTTTAAACACAAATTGACCAAAAGAAATACTCATTGATCTGGTTACTGAACTTGGTCACAATGTTATAAATATTAATTCAGGTTTCACTAAAAATTTTAAGCATTCCATACACCATAATGAATGAAGGCCCACATGTGAATACTCGTAAAAAAATTGAGGATGTAAAGAAACACACATATGTTTTTCTACCAACAATAATGTGCCAGGAATCTACAGGAAAATAAATGAAATCTAACCTTAAACTTTTGCACTTTTTTATCAACTATGATTTTATATTTTCCCTGCAGTACAAAATACAGTAGCAAGGAAACTAAGTGGGGCAGGCCTTCAAGTAGTATACAAGACAGCACTGAAATAGACACAGCTATGCTAATTTTTACTAGCTAGAGTTTCACTAACATGAGTGCAATTGCTGCGTTCCACACGTGTGAGCTGTCTAGACAGCAGAAGTACAGGAAAGACGGCCTCCAGAACCAGGGCCCTACAACCAGCTGATCTACAGCTGAATAGAAAGAAGCTTCTTCATACTTGTTAGTTCTCGCAGAAGCCTCTGTGTTAATAGAACCTATCTGCCTGTGTACCTCCATAATCAGGAATAGAAAGCACCTAGTAAGAATGTAAAAAACCAAAACCACCACCACCACCAAAACCCCATAAAAATTGTGGGGTACATTTTATGAATCGACGATGGAAATATAAAAGGACCATACAGTTCATTCTGAACTCTTAAGAGTTTTACATGGGAAAACTTTTTATAAAACTGAACAGGCACTACTTAGGCTTCTGGCAAAGGAAGCCTGTGATGGAATATCTCTCCTGGATTATCAGTTCCCAGTTCTTACTTCAGTAAGTAAACCACAATAAAGGTCTTATCACAAGTTGTTCAAGCTCCACATTCAAGTAGGTTAGGATTTTAGCCTTTGCTCCTAAAACGATATGTTTCAGAGTATCTTTCCACTTAAGGTGCTATGTTCCAAAGTTTTCTTGGTCCCAGAGAAGAAGTCTCAGAGACAGTGTAAAACAATTGTTCCCCACCAACAATATTCTTTAAGTCAACATTCTCTCAAGGGAAATTCTCCTACAAATGTCACTACACAGAATGGACTATGATTCCACAATAAAATTTACTTAAGGAAAAAAAGAAGGGGGGTGGGGTGGGGTGGGGTGGGGTGGGGTGGGGGGGGAGGGAAGCCATTAAGCAAGGGGAAGGAGAATATATTTGTCTGCATGAACAGTATCATACTGGCACATACTGTATTCAGGTAAGCTTATTAGAACCACTGTCATGTATCCTAACAAGACATGCAGTTTTGTTGTACTAAAAAGCAATGCCCTGCAAGTGGATTGGAATTACAAACAAATAAAAAGTGCCTACAGCTATAAGCATGGTTTAAGTATTTCAGCTAAGAGCTGAATATTTAGCTAGAGCTAAATATAGATTAAAGGATATAATCAGTGTCAGATTGTTTTAACAAAAAAGCTTTCAACAGGAAAAAATGCAGCAGTAAAAGACAAAGACCTTATTGCTGTAATATGCTGCAGATTCTAAGGTATGACAATAAATATATTGGGAGAGGATTATTTTATTAATAACAGAAACAAATTTCACTTTTTTACCAATAATAACCCTAAAGCGAAGCTCTTAAGTTTACTTCATAGCTGTTGTTATTTTTAGAATCTCTTTTCATCATTTATACTCTGGGGTTTTTTTCCCCTTTTAACTCAGTGTTGTGATGGAATCAATACAAATCTGCTCTTAACATATCTGTCTCTGACCTGTGTTTGTTTTAAGCTGTATCATTCATAATGGTGATCGATGGGTAATGCTATTCCTCTTTCTTCACAAAAAGCACAGAGCATAAAAAGTGCATATATTTTATGCCCAAGGTCAGGAGAAAATTAATGGATAAGAGCTAGATAAAATGGAGTTCAAGCTGAATGGGCTGAGTGCTCTCTACAGGGTACAGCCAAGGCAGGCAGTACAAAGCCATTATATTCAAACGCTCTTGAAGCATTTCAGAAGTGAAATTGTTTCCACAGGCTAATGCATAAAAGTATGGAGCTTTAACTTTTCTTTTTCACAGATAGCCTACAGATATTGGACAAGTGTTCCTATTCAGGATTTTATTTAGCATATTCCATTTATCAGTCTTTACCTTAAGCCATAAACCCATTTGGTGTTTATGACAAAAGTTGTACAAGCTACGTTTATTTGTCATTAGTGAACTTTACTTCACAGACTTCCCTGTTCATTCTCTCACAAGTTCCCTGTCAAGAGAACAACTCAACAGCAGAGCCTTTAAAAAGCAACAAACACACACACAGACAAAAGCAAGAAATTTTCAACCAGAAGACCATAGGAATGGGTAGAGGGAATGACAAAATATAGAATTTTGTAACAGTATTAGGCACTTACCTTCATAGTATTTCCTTTTTTACCCTGGTGAATCTAAAGAAAGCCCTCCCTTATGTCAAGAAACTTGCCCCAGTATGTGAAAAGCAAACTGCGAAAAGGGTATGCAATTCCCTTGAATGGAGATTGGGAAGCTACTAAGAAGACACATGAATATAATTTAGTTGTTGAAAAAATAAAGTAGTCATGTAATATCTGTTTATTGGAAATATTGTCCTGCAGTTGTATTTGAACATGTTTCAGTGTTCATGCCCTTCTCAGAATCTAAGTTTAAGAGAAAACAGAACTAAGAACAGCTGAACATAGATTCCAGTGAAAATATCACTACTGACAATATAATCCTTTTTATTTCTTAATATCTTACTGGATAAAGAACAAGGTCAAAATCCAGAATTGACTACCAGATAACAGATAAATCTGGAAAGAAGTTGAATGAGAAATCAGCGCTATTTTCTCATAGTCTGTATCAGTAGTCCTGTTCAGCTGCTCTGCTGAAAGCAACTTAGCTTCTGGTGCAAAGATAGGGATAAGAGGTTGTAGGATACGTATGTTAACTGTATGCCTTGTTATTCACTTTCAAAAAATAACATACTGTATCACTGAGATAAAACTAGGGGGAAGAAAATCCAGAACAGCATTGGTAAAATAGGCTAAGAAACTCTTCCTTATTAAAACAACAAAACAAAACAAAACAACAAAAAAACCCCACAACAAAACCCGCAAACTCCAAAATCTGAGATAAACACAGAGTGCTATTTCAACCAAAGTACTCCAAGTGTGAAAATTATAAACAAAAGCAAAAAAACCAAAACCAAAAACCACCACACCAAAACCCACGCAAACAAACAGGTAAATTCTCTAAGCCTGAAGTGCTCATACTGTGAGTCATGCATGCCAAATCCTCAGTATTGTGGCACTTCACTGAAATATTTTAGCAGGAAATAATTTCAAAACATTAGCATGACTTCATATATGTTCACAATGCCTTCATCAGTAGTATATCTGATTGCCTGTCTCTAGCGTGAAAATAACACATTTATGTACTTGGTGTTGGGCTCCTGTTTCTGAAACTTTACTGAAACTAGGAAGAGATGGTTTTGTTCTGCCCAAATTTAGGCTTCATCAGATTCAGACTGATTCTGAATTCATGAAAAAATTCATGAGAACTTTTTTGTTTTATCTTTATGACAAATGTAATTACATGCTAATTCTTTTATCAGTTTTTGGCCTGTTCTTTGGCTACTTGCTAAGGCAAAGTGCAGGGCAAAAGGAAAAATGCTAATGATTTACTTGATCCTTACTCTTGGAATTCTGAATTATTTTTTAATTTATTAAGAATAAGGAATCTGAAGGTCAAAACAGGATGATACACTTGTATTTCTCTCTGATGTAAAGTGATTTCACAGTGCATCTAAGTAACCTATGTTACTGGTTTTTAAACAAAACATCCAGAAGGCCTCTAAATAATGTAAACTAATTGGATTGGGATTAGCTTCCAGACTATAATCAGCTGTGCCTTCTTTATGTTACAAGGCTATTATTTTGCTTTATTTTATTTATGCCAAGCATGTAATGGCAATTGTTTATTACTGTGATTAAATCCCAATGATGAAAAACAAAATACTGTATTAGTTGACTTTGGTATTTACATTACTTGGAATATTGTAATCATTGTAATTCTTTAATCTCTACAGATGAATTTTTCCTAATAAATACTGTAATAACAATGTTGAAGTGTTCTTCATTGCATAATGACAACCTTAAACAAGAACAAGAACCTTGAGATAACATAGTAGGACAAATTTAATGTTCCCCGAACAAGAAGTTTTCTCCAAATAGTATGGATTTCACTTACTGAGAATAAAGTCTTCTAAAACTATTCCAGATTCAGTTCAATTCAGTGTCAATTCACTTTCACCAGGGCAGTGTGCAACCTCTGTGGCTAGGGTATAGAACAGTCATAAGGCAACCATTTCTAGGGTATACAAAGAAACTGAAGAGCTCATACAAGAAATCAGAAATTATAAGAAGTCCACTCTTTGGTGCAGGCTAGAAAGGCAGGCAGGTCTGGAGGACTCTGACTACAATTTTCAGTGCTGCTTTTTCTGCAGTCAACTCATGATGAAATGTGTTCAAAATGCTTTCTGAAAACTATACTTTCGGATGACAGCATTTCAATGCACCTAAAGCAAGTGAATACATCTTAATTTCACAAGAGAAAGGCATTAACAAGTACTGTATAATTCTTCACAGTCGTGTTGGTTGGGTTGGTTTTTTTTGTTTGTTTTCTTTTTTTTTTTTTTTTTTTAAGCAAACATGCAGATAATAAGCATTATATTCTATTATCTTGTTGTTTGTTTATTTCCCAATAAGAAAAAGTATTGTTCTTGGCAGGGAACTTTGTAATTACATTATTACTGTAAGAGTTCATGGCAACATTTTCATTAGGTTCTTCTCTTTTCATCTTCTACCAAAACCAGAAATCTTTTCCACTCCAGGATTTTATGGACCCCACCCCCCAAGAACTGTTAAAGCCAATTAATTCCACAGATCTTCCTGCACCAATTTAACTTCAGCAGTGCTCTGTTGTACCAGATGTAAATGAGGGAGGCTAGGTGGAAGTGGAAATATTGTGTATACATTATTTCACATGCAAGAAGTGTCTTGTTCAAATAAATAAATTTATACACATTTTAACAATCTGACCAATCGTTACTTAAGTATTTTGTCTCAACTGACCAATTATGATTGGAGTAAGAGGTCAAATGAGTTCACAAAATTTCTAAGCTCTTTTCTGTTATTCATGAACCATCTTAACTTCTTTTGCTTCAGGTGGCAAACAACACAGAAAGATCTCTGACCTTGACTCAAACAAGATGACATTTTAGTACTGTATGTTTGCATTAGGCACTTTTAACGTATGCTAGAGAAGACATATTTCCCCTGGAGCTATAGTACACTGGTGACCTATGGTTTGTTCATCTAAAGGCTATTATAATTGACTCTTAATATATCAAATTCTTTCATGCAGGCAGATCCACTTACATGAAGATTGATTTCTACATTTTAAATCCATACTCTCACAATTTTAAATGCCAGAGATTACCTTTCCCCCATGGAAAGACAGAGTGATAGAGAAATAACAGCACAAAAGTAGAAACTTTCTGACTAGCATCACTTTGACAAAATTTCTTCCAGAGATGCTGAAGGAGGTCTCTGTTGTGGGCGTGTAACACATTGAAGGAAATAACTGTGTCAGTATGGCAAACAGCAACTGCACAGTTACTGAGGAGTTGCCTGTGTCAGTCACCCTGCTAGAGGTTAAATTCTCATAATAAACAACAGGGATAATAAACATTATCAACCTCCTACTCCAACACAACCATCTTTCTTCTCTGCACTACAATGTCAGAATACGGTGAAGACTATGACTACTTAGCACCTTTTACCTCTTCTTTAGTGACATTATTTCTGTAGATTGGCTCTTACTATGGCATCTGACCTGAGCTGTTGAAACTGTTTTGCCCTCAGAGGGAGGAGCTAGAAATAATTGACCATTAATCCTGAAACTGGTTTGCTAAAGTAAATAGGAACAAGCAGTCAACCATGGCCTTACCACAGGCAAAAAAAATCCCAACCACCACAGAAAAAATAAAAAGCCCCACAACCTCATGCAGCTTTAAAGTAATACAAAATAATTGCAAATGTATAAATCCTATGAAAATATTAATTTTTAAAAAGCCCAATTCAAGTTTTCATTCTTGTCTAAAACTGAAGTGAGTGCAGCAATACTGCAATAAATTATTCCTAAATTTACATCCCATTATTTTATTTCTGAGATTTGCTTCCGCAGATAATCCTGTTTCCCTGATGTAGGAAACCATAATAAAATACAGCAAAACAACAAAGAATATAAACCCTGAAACCTAACACAAATGAAATGGCTAAAGGAGAAAGTGGACAGAGATTCAATTAGGTAAAGATGACATCTTTTCCTTAATGGTGTGTACAACTGCTAAAGTCTAAGAGAAATATAAGAAATCTAATTCCCATTGTAAGGTGTTAACACTTCAAGAAGCCCACCCTCCCCTTTCACAGGTGTGAAAGCTTTCAGAATTCTGTGAGTACATACAAAATTAAATCTGCCTTTAAACACAGGCCTAAGCCGACCTTTGGAAATTGTCTGAATCCATGTAAAACTGAATTTTCTCTTAAGAAAAAATGTTTTTTAGCTTTTGAATATACAAAGAATAATTTACAGTGTGGCCTCAATGTAATACAGCTCTTATAAAGTAATAGAAACACAAACCCCACCTATTAAAATGTTTGGTTTAAAAATCATTATTTTCAAAAAAAGCTCAACTTTTTTTGAGAATCTTTGATTGAATTAGATTGTCAATATTGACTCTGTGTTGTAGGGAAAATGAAGGTGTAAAAAATTTGGAAGTCTAAAGAACCTGATATTTTAAGTAATAAACAGCAGAGTCATAAATACAGAGCTAGACAGACAGACATACTGACTGAAAGAGGTCTGAAGTGGACACAAAGTTGACTCGCTGTGGGACTTTAATACTATGCTGAAAAAAAAGCAGATTAATTTCAGGAAAGTCAGCAAGACTAGTTCTATTTAATCCTCTAATTTACTCTCTGGTAACCATTTGTCTTTCATTTATCTAGAGACTTGCATGAGCCATTTTTAAGCACCTACTGCTGAATATCAACTAATGTAGTTTTATTCAATTATGAGTAACTGAGAAAATCTCCTGAAGTGGTTCTATTTCTCAGTATGTTTTTATCATTCTTATTAATGTGTTTGATGAAAAAAAAAAATCTTTTAAATCTGAAATAGCAGCTTGAGAAGAAGCCACAGACAAGACAGATCCAAGACAGATGGTGTAGTAAAGAAGGCAGCAGACAAATCTTTTTCCGTGCTATAGCAATTCAGTGCTTACAGAAATTTATTCAAAGGACCCTGATCATGGCTTTCATATACACTACAGCAAGGTATACACAGTGCCAAAATCTGCCTATAGTCTGTAGAAATAGTACTACTTTTGAAAAAGCCAGTCCAAAATTATAGCCTGCTAAACAGGTATCCTTTCCCTGCTTGGATTATGCTATTTATTTCCTTCTCACACAGCATCTACAATAAAAAGAACCACACACTTGGACATGGATTCTAGTTTCAGTATTTAATTGGTGTACTTCTGTTAACTTGAAGAACTTACTCCTGATTTACTGTCCAAACTCTGAAAAAAACGAGGCTTATACCATCAAGGATAATTTATGAGACATGCACTCACTCATGTAACGTATTCCCTGTTGTGGCAGGTTCGCCTTAGCAAACAGCCAAACTCCTGCTCAGCTGCTCGCCCCCTCATGCCCCTTCCTCAGCACTGGAGACATGGGGGAAATACGTTGAAAGAGTGGGATCAAGGTAAATGCAAGGAGATTGCTTATGAATTACTTCCGTGGGCAAAACAGACTCAGGAAAAATGAATACATTCATTGCTAATTAAAACAAGATCTGCATAGTGAGAAACAAACAGAAATCAAAACATCACCTTTCCTCCTCTCCACACAGGCAGCAGTGTGGATGTCTGCTCTGCCATGGCGCACCTCCTCCTCCTTTTGTTCCCTGTGTTGTTTCCCAACCTGGTTTTGTTCCCCGCTACTCTGCACGTCTGGTATTTTTGTCCTTTCTTAAATAGGTTTTCACAAGAAGCACCAGCTTCACTGATGGGCTCAGCTGTGTCCTGTGGCGAGCCTGTTGCAGAAGTGGATGGAACCAGCTGGGTCTGGCACAGGACCCTTCTTCAGAAGCCAGGCCTGCATCCACTCTGCTGCCAAAGCCTCACCACCTACACCCAAAACACTCCTCTATCTATATTGTTATTTAACCTTCAATCTGACCAGACTAACCTGAATTAAGAGATTTGAAATTAAGCAAATTTTGTCACAGAGTGAAAAATGGTCAAAGAGGGTTTTATTTTGTCAGATTTTGTGCCATGGTTTTCAGTCTTTTGCTGGTGGTCACAAGAAATCTCAGCATTTGGGTCATCTTTGACATAACACAAATTTAAAAGTACATGGCTGCCAGTCACACCCTGATACTGTGATTTTCACACAGTTTATACAAGAGCTATATTTTGCAGATTTGTAATTTGAACTCTGTGGAAAAAATTATTCTGGTATGGAAGCCATCACATCTATGCATTACATCTTAAATTTGTGTTGTAACATATGAGCCTTGCACACACCAAATTCATATTTCTCCATTGTCACATTAATAAATAGCCTTTCACTTAATATCTCAAAACTATTTGCAACAAAGAGAAATTATGTTTTATTTAAGGCTCTTTCAAGTTAATCCAAGGGTTGCATGTATGGGGAAATGAAAAAAAAAAACCCCAAACAACAAACCCTAAAAAATATATGCAAGTATATAATGGGGTTTTGTTTTATTGACACATATTAGCAAAGGCAAGAAAAATAAAGGCATTATATGGTATATTTTATATTATTTAGAAAAGCACTAGCATTTTTTATGATAAACACTGGCTGGATTACCACCATTTAAAAAATAAGCAAATGCGGTAGCAATGCAATATGTAACATTCAGTTATGCCTCATCAATTTTGTTAAAAGTAACGTTAAAACAAAACCTACAAAATCTCAAGGCCACTATAAAAGCTCATTTTTGAAAATTTTCTGGAGATAAAGCACACATCAAAGGCACTTGTTTTAAAATCGGGTATGAAAGAGATGCAGTAATAAGAATTGAACATTTTTTGCTTAACATCTGAATCTACAAAATATGTACATGTGGTTTTTGGTGGGTTTTTTTTGGTTGTTTTTTTTTTTTAATATGAGTATTCCCATCCCCCTTCAGCTCACATACATATGTCCATGCTCTGCGGAATGGGCAAGGGATCAACTATGTGAGGCATTTTGTTGAAAAAGGCTGTACTTACAAGAATTATGGCATTAAGTGTGGCAACAAAAATGGGAGCAAATTAAAGCTCTCTCCATGTAACCTCCAAAACAGAGTTTTTGCGAAGCACTTGAAAGGGGATAGCTAACTACCACAAACCACACGTAGCTCCAAACAAGCCTGGTGAACTAGGCACAGGCACACCTGGTCTGTCATTTCTTCTGCTGACAGTCACTGTATATGCAGCAGCAGTGTCAGGGTGCTGTCCTGTCCTGACCAAAGGGCCACCATGCTTGCCTGTCCTATCTGAGTCTGGGATCAAGAAGTGCTCACACAAGTATCTGCTTCACTGTCTGTATGGTGTGTTTTCTTCTCCTGTAATGTATTCACGTTCCACCCTTGTTTGATGATGATAAAACAGCCATCTTATCACCCTTCACAGGAATGGCTTTAGTGACGGGAAGAAAAGAGTCTATTTCTGCCTACAGCAGTCATACACTTTTGTAGGCCACTGTTCCTTGTTTAGTTTGCCACAATGGGGCACCTATCTGATGAATGGACTTTGCCTTCCTGATGGTCCTTGGCAAGTACATGACACAAAGTCTCTTCTAAGCAAAGAATCATCAGTAAGATCTATGACAAGATATTTTAGTTACACATGTTTAATATAAGTGACATTTATAAGTATTTTTAGTAGTCCTTATGATAAAACTCTTACAATGCATACAAAATAAATACATTCATTTAGAGGCAGAATAAAATGGAAAGGAGTGTAATGCTGTAGCCCAGTGATGTTGATACAGTACTGCTAGCAACAGGCTTCAAATAGGGTTTGCAAGGCTTCCGCACTGAGGCTTGTCAGGCTTGCTCTGCCTGAACGTGCCTGCAGCTTTGTTTTTACTTGGTTTAGCTGTGACAATTTTCCTTAAGATAGGTGGCTATCACTAATGTGCTTTTGCTGACCTTTGAATGTTCCAGCTGTAGTTTTTATACAATGCCGTAAAAAGAGGTTACTTTGTGCAGGTATTTATGAAGTATTTATGACTCTAATGCAATGGTATACATAGAGAAATGCAGGCTTGGTATGAGCTGAGGCTTTGAGAAGTGGAGATGTGGTGCAGAGGAGTACAGACAGGACTGTCAAAAAAGGGACCCACCTGGCACCACAAAGCCCCAGTGTTCCAGTGCTCAGTTAAAGAACTGCAGGCCTGCAGCTGGGTAACAAAGCAAAAGGGGAAATAGGATTACATACACAAAAAGCACGGTATATAGCAAAATCAAATGTTTCATGAACTTGCAGACAGCTGAAGAAACAGCAAGGTGTGAAAGTGTGCTAGCAAACATATAAAAATGATCCCAGGTGGATCACAGAGGGAGGAAGAAGGATCAACATCATCTTTTTCAGACTTGTGATGATGAGAACTTGCTGTATAGCCTGTAGTGCCATGCTAAAGCCACTGATCTGAAGATTCCAGAGGAGCCCTGTAAATATGAGCATAACACCAGAAAAAGGGGGAAATACCAGGAAGGTTTGTGTAACAAATTTAACTGTACAAATTTTTAAACTTCTTTTGTATACTAGTATTCATGTTTGGTTTGTTTGCATTTTTTATTTTCAATCCATTCTGTAATAAATTTGGACTATTAATATTTGTTTGATTATACTGTTATGATTTCGTTTATACTAACAGTCAAATCTTGTCTTTACCTATAACATGCTTCTTACACATAAGACCCTGACCGTTCTCTTGGAAGGAGAAAAGTCTACAGATAAATTAGAAAGCAGTGCTAGAAAAACATTATTAGAATCAGTGTGAACCTAAAATAATCACATTTTATAATTCTTTGTAACCCCTGGCACAAGAAAAAGCAAGTTCACCAAAAGAACATTTTTAGTGGCCCAAACATGCTTCTGGATTGCTTGAGAGCCAAAGGTCATCCTAAGAGTTGCATTAATACATGTTCATATGTTTCTTTTAATTTAAGCACTTCTTTCTCTATTAAAAATGCAGAAAAGCTGTTGAGAGAGAGGGATAATGTATTTTCCATTCCTTTTATAAGAAGTTCTTCACTGTTATTTTTTATTTGTAAATAACATTAATAACACCTATAAATATAATGATCCTTTAATCCTCTGAATAAATCTCATTATAATGTAGTCTCTAGAGAGAAAACTTGTATCTAAACAGAAGTTACTCATATCCCTTCATTTGGGCATAAAGAGGGTCAAAGTACAGTTCAAAAATACAACAAAACCCCTGTATTTTGCAAATCAAGTTGCAAACCAAATAAAAATGAGCTAGGAGAAATCTATACCATAATACAGTAACACAACAGCAACTCAAATCAAGAAAGGAGCTCCTCAAAGATTACAGCTGCTTCTGCAGTCTATAAAAACATACCTCATAGTGAGCAAACTCAGTTTCAAAATATGCCATACCACCGTCTTAGATCAGACATAGCCTGACACCTGTGATGTAACTGATGCATACTAGAGAATATCAAAGAATGCAGTGTGCAAAGTTATCTTCATCTTAAAGCATGAAATCTACCATCATATTCTGATTTATTCTCTAACAGGACAGGATTTAATTTTGAAAAAAATGTAATTTTAACAAGCAATGACCTCGCTTCTTACCAGTAGAGCTGCTCCCAGGATAGTATATATGATGGAGAAAACCAGATCTCAAAGATAGAAGGGTGACAATAGCAAGTTACTTTTATATGCTTACAGTAAGCAGTTCTGTAGGAGAAGCTTTTTTGGTTTTATTAGCATGAATAGTACCTATAGAAAATGTGCATACAGGCAAGAAGCAGCTATTCAGTCTGTTGCTTCCCATCTGCAAAAATCCATAGGTGGCTTTTAAGTGTAAGAGTTTATTCCCATTTCACACCATGACACATGTGGCCACACATCTTACAGCAATATATATGTTTCTATGTGTAGAACTCTTGCCTAAGAAAATCCACCCCTCTCCTTCCCTGCAGGATGACAAGCTACTGCAATGCTGGTCCTTTTCATAGGTATGGTAATGCTACAGAAATGTCCTCTCATCTCTTCGCTTTCTCCTGCAACTATAAGGTAGCTCTTCTCAAAAATTCTAGATAGATTTAGATAAATGCTTAAATTTCTCTGGGGCCCTTAATTTTTGTTTTCACCAATAATTCTATAATATGAAAGAATCAGACAGACAGACAGTACTCAGAACAATGCATGCAGATATAAGACTGTATCTACAGAGTTACACCTATTATGGAACAGTTTTTGCCCTGTGTGAAATAGGGCTAGACAACAAAGGTTTTACTGCTATCAATAAAACTTCTAATTCCCTGTGAGACACAGCAAAGGTCAGAATTTTTAACTTGCCTTACTTTGTGCAGTGTTGAGACAGTCATTGTGAATAAGAGCAAATGTAAAGTTTTAAAAAATATTTTAGGCTTTTTCTTTGCACCTTTTTTGTCCTTTCTACAATAAGAATGAAGTTTAGCTGTAAAACAGACATACGCTTAGTAATATTCTACTCTCTGCTTATGATTGAAAACAGAGGATTACATTCTTTGTAGCACTCCCATAAAAGGGTTTTACTCCTAAGTCTAGAAATTTGTAAGACTTAGGCTTCCTCTACAGTCCACACACTTTTTCAAATATATTAAATGAGGTATTTTTAAGCTCAAAACTCTCTAAACTTTTATCTTTGCTCTACTGAATCCTCATGTCAAGATTAGTATTAAACTTGGGGGAAAAAAAGAAATTATGTCTAATACTGACTGACATCAGTCTGTTTGTTGATGACCACTGACTTCAGTCATTGATTAAGACTTTCTAGTTTGGTTTTAATTGGATGACAGAAAGCCTTCCAAATGACAGTATCCAAAACCTTTATAGCGATGCTCTCTCATGACTCTCCTATAACTACATTCACAAAACTGCAGAACCTCCTTTGTTGCATGTAAGTGTATATATATTTTTAATGAAGCAATATTATGGAACATAAATTGAAGATATAACCAAGAAGTAAGACTTGATTGGATCAAGACTCACAGACAGATTTTGCTGGACTGTAGCAACAAGGATTTTCCTAAATTTTAGCTAGACCTAAAACTGTAATCTTAACTTGGAAAATCAAATGTCTTTAAACTCAGAATTTTATTTCCCAGGTGTGCTTTTCAGTACTCCCACCGAATCCGGCATAATTTACAATCCTCCCAGTCATATTCTCCACCTGCGTGTTAGTTTTGTAAGTATTTTATATTGCTCACTTCTTTACTGAAGCCTTCCTTATCTGTATAGCTACAAAGCGTTGCTTAGGAAAGAGCACAGAGCAGCCAGAAAAATCAATACAGTACATATATAGACTACTATTTTTCAAAGAAAAAGCCCAAACAGATGAAGTTTATAAACACCTTCATCCAATAATCAGTGTTTTTACAGAACTCTGATTTCCTAAGCATTTTTGCTTCTAAAAAGCATTCTGGTAAGCCTAAAGATATTGTGTTCAAGTTACTTAGCAATTATGTTTTAAACTTTATTACATATATTCAATTCACAAAATATTATAACTATGTCATTTATGATCTCAGCCTTGTAAGCTTATCTGCCAATCTCTGAAATCTTTACTTTAGAAAACACGCTGACATCAGGAAGTGAACACAGGAAGTCAAAGCTAATTCTCAATTATTTTCCTGACAATCTTTACATTTAAATGGCAAAGTGTATCACCAGAATAGCTTTAAAATTTAATTACATTCAAGTAATTCAATAGCTACAATTCTGAAGTACTTTGTATTTTTTTTCCTTTAAAATGCTTAAAGTCACCTATTTTATAAAACCAGTCTGTATTTGGGAGCTAGGAGGAAGTAAGTAAGGTTTATGCCCTACACTGATGAGTAGTAAAGTTTTACATGTGCAAAAGACCAAGACCACAGAAAAGTGGCTGTTAACAGACTCAAACTCACTCAAAAAACTCACAGTGAGACTTTATTCATCCTTGTATTGGGTTTTTGTGGCAAGGCTTTGGAAGCAGGGGGGGACGGGACTACAGTGGGTGGCTTAGGTAAGAAGCTGCTAGAAGTGTCCCCTGTGTCTGATGGAGCCAATACCAGTCAGCTCCAAGATGGACCCACTGCTGGCCAAGGCAACCAGCTATAGTGGTAATACCTCTGGCATAACACATTTGAGAAGGGGGGGTGAGGGGGTGGGGTGTGTGTGGAACCTTCAACAAAAAATGCAGCTGGAGAGAGGAGTGAGAACAACAAATCAGCAGACACCATGGTCAGTGCAGGAGGAAGGGCAGGGGGTGCTCCAGGCACCAGAGCAGATTCCCCTGCAGTCCGTGGTGAACACCATGGTGAGGCAGGCTGTGCCCTGCAGCCCACTGGTGATTAAGGGTGGAGCCAATCTCCACCTGCAGATCATGGAGGATCCTACACCTGAGCAGGTGGATGCCTGAAGGAGGCTGTGACCACGTGGGAATCCCATGCTGGATTAGGCTCCTGGCAGGACTGTGGTCCCATGGAAAGAGAAGCCAATGCTGGAGCAGGTTTGCTGGCAGGACTTGTGACCCCATGGAAAGGAGCCACACTGGGGCAGTTTGTGGAGAACTGTAGGCTGTGGGAAGGACCAACATTGGGGAAGTTCATGGAGAAGTCTCCCATGGGAGCGACCCCACTCTGGTGCAGGGGAAGAGTGTGAGGAGGAAGGAGCAGAAGGGACAACATGTGATGAACTGATTGCAACCCCCATTCCCTGTCCCACTCCGCTATTAAGGGGGAGGTGGTAGAGAAATCCACAGTAAACTTAAGCCTGGAAAGAAGAGAGGGGTGGGGGGATGGTGTTTGGAGTTTATTTCCCATTATCCTACTCTATTTGAATGGTAATAAATTAAACTATTATTTCCAAATCAAGTCTGTTTTACCTGTGACAGTAATTGCTGCGTGACCTCCCTGTCCTGATCTCGACCCACAAGCTTTTCATCGTATTTTCTCTCCCATCCAGTTGAGAAGGGGAGTGATAGAGTGGCTTTGGTGGGCACCTGGTGTCCAGCCGAGGTCAAACCACCAAAGTCCTACTTCTCGTATAGGTCCCTCTAGCTTTCTTATACAAACCCCAGACAACTCGTTAAGTTCAGAATTAAAATGAAGGCTGGGCAGTGCTGCTTTCTCAACAGACTACTCAAAAACTTATCAGGGCAAAGGCTGAAATGAAATGCCACACATTGTCAGGTGAATCTTTAGTGCATATGTCATCAGCTGCTTTTGTCAACTTGTCTAGTCATGCTCTAAACACAAAAAAGGAGCATTCCATGTTATTCCTATTGTGCCATGACATGTTATTGTCCCATAAGATGACAGCTGTTATCCATACAATGAGAAAAAAGCAGACATTATTAGCAGGTTTGGTATCTGAAACATTTACTGACAATTCCAGGCTTCTAGAAACTCACTTTTTTTAAAAAAAAAAATATTATTTTTTGTTGTGTGTATGTAAAATGGCAGCTTTCATGGTATCATATCTTAAAATGCATTACAAAGGCAATAAAACAGCCTTTGGGTTTTTTTGGTGGCTGCTTTATTCTATCATCTGTACCTCAAAGCTTCACATTGGAAAGATTCACAAGTAATATGAAAGGGTTTGTTTGCAAAGCAGTCATGAAACATTTGATTTGTAAACTGCTGATAGTTTTTGCAATTGCTGTTGTGAAACAGCTGTTGCTGAGAAACAAAGAAAGTCCTGCAAGGGCAAAAAGCTCCACTAATTACACCCTATCTTAAAACAGAACTGTAGTTGTAATATCAAAAGTAAAAATTTGGAGTAAATATTTCCTCCTTTGTTGCTGTGGGCTTTTGTTGTTGTTGCTCTTGTTGGGTTTTGTTTGTTATTTTGTTTTTTAATAAAACAATTCTTTGGAGTTCTTCACTTGCATTCTTGGATACTGACATCTCTCTGGCAGAAAGAAATGTAAATGCTAGCACTTATGCATAGTAGTTATGCATATGCAATAGTTAGAATAGGTTTATCTGTCCTGGAAACAGAGCTCTATGATTCAGAAGACAATGTCGTAATGATTTAACTGTTGATCGTTATGAAGACTAAGTCCCTTTTTTCTTTCTTTCTGCGAATGATGGGAATGACTATACTTAGGAAAAGCATAGAACATCACCAGTTCACCTGATATTAGAAGCTTCAAAAGGCTAACAGGATGTCTAACAACTCTCATATATTAGGGTGACAAATCATTCAGATATTACTCCTATAGCATGAATTTTATATATGTATGGTATATACAGATACATTGATATCTGTAATTTACTGACATCAAGCAGAGAATACACTTCCTGTAGTTTCATGGCACTATGCAGCTACCTAACAGCAGTAACACCCCAGATTACACATAAGGATGATGTACTACAAGTTCTTGTTCAATTTTAGATTATGTCAGACCCATGAATTTTTAGGCTAGTTAAATGTTTTAGCAACATTTTGTATTTCCTTAAAACATCTCTAGAAATAATTCCAAGTAATTATATTTTTTTTAGAATAAATAGGTAGGGGTGTGTGTGGTGTGGTGGGGTGGGAGTGGTGGTGTGTGTGGGTGGGTGTGTGCGTGTGTTAATCAACCACATAAACATTACAGTAAGTTCATGTTATTAGATAAACTGATCACAGATATGTTCTATGCCAAATGCAATCAGACCTAATCCTGTACTGAGTCTCTGCAGCTATGTTTATTCACCATCTTATTACTCAAGATATTTGCATTAATTTTTACTGAGACATGTATTCTGTCCTCACGTGTTTTTCATCTTGCCTCTTTGTTCATCTCCTTTTAATTTAGAGTAATTCACCCCTCCTCTTTGAGGTGTTACTGTTTCCCAGGACACTCACTTTGCCCAATAATTGTTCATAAAGAAGTTAACATTCTGCAGTACTGGCTAAGGCAACACCCAAACTGACAGATTTATAACCTGAGCTAACATTCAAAACTCTATTACGTTTCATGGAGTTCTCCTCCTGCTTGTGCTCAAAGAAAACAGAAAGTCAGACAATAAATAATGGAAGAGACTCATTTCATATAGTAGTTTGAAACAAATTATATTCCCCATGTAAGTAAAATCATGTATATGTAGTGACCATTTTTCCTGTTGTAAATGAAAGTATAATTTAATTAACATTTTATAGACTCCACTTTCCATGCTCAGAAATATAGTTTATCAGAGAATGTTACATGTATCAGTATTTCAACACCACTATGAACTACCCTTAGAAATTCTGTATTTCTTTCATTTCTAATCCAATGTGCAATAATTACCAATTCCTAACTGCTGTCTGTATAGTTGCTTAGGCTTCTCATAAAAAAAACCCAAAACAACCAAACACAAAACCCACTGTCACTTAGCTTCTAACAAGAAACATGTAAAACTTTGCACACTTCACTATAACTCTCATGGATAGTTGTTTTTCATGATGTCCTGTGTGGTTGTACTTCAGACTCATCATTATCTCTAAATCTTTCCATGTTCTGCTGTTTCCCCATATAGTGTTTTGTTGGTTCTTTTTTTCACTCTCCATATGCTTCAGAGCAAGTTCCCTGTTCTCAATGTGAGACAACAGTTATTTCAGAGGTCCCCACAGATCCATGCTGTATAGAACATTTCAAAATATTTACACAGAACAGGTGTACTACAATACACAGACAGCAGAATAAACTATTCACTTGTGTTAGCTTTAAATGGTCAACTAGGATGAGACAGAAATATAAAATTAAACAGTGGTGAACATGTACCAAAATAGTAGTATAATTTTAGGACCCGAAGGCCCTAACATTCTAATTTAGCATACTCCACTGAACTAGTGCCAGAAACTGGTGCTGCATAAGATAAAAGGTAATTTTAAAGATCAGCATCACTGAAACCATGAAGGTTAGACTTGTTCTTATTCTGCATCTTCTTGACCCAGAGGGTACAAGGTAGTTTAATTCCGGACCACCAGGTCATTATTTTAACTACAATTTCATCTCATTTTTTCCCAGCTTCAATCAATAAAAAGTTTATTGGAACCACAATAAATAGAAAGGCAGGGCTAAGGTCATCCAGATCAGCTTGGTATCTGAAATGTCACAAAATTATGCTTTCTGTCCATAGCAGTCCTAATCACATTTGTCTTCAAAGATCATTGCAAAAGAGATTCTCTCACCCTGTAGCCTTAGAAAATTTATGAAAAACTTACGCAAATTCTTTCAAGAATCATCGTTTTCTCTGCACAGATCGGAGCAAAGTGATGGGCAAATGAACAAACAGGAAAAATTACCCAAGTCATAAGTTCCCTGTATTTACCTGATGTAACTTCTGAAATCAAAGTAGAGATGACAGCCAACCCAACTGATATTGTACAAAATGGAGGAGGTAGGCACGGGCCTGCTACTTGCTAGAAAATATAAAGCTAGTATGTTCTATTTTTCTTGTTATATGACAGCAGTGATTGTGTAAGAGAAGACAGTTTGTAAAAGGGGAAAAGGAACAGAATACCTAGCAAAATAAACTTTTTGCTAATACTCTGAAAGTATCCAGTACATCTTTAAGAAAAGGGGATTCAGTATGACAAGAATGTTGTCATCACAACGGAACAGCAAACAGTTTACCAGAAGGAACAGTAACTCTCTAGAAAAAATAAAGCTTGCATGACTTCCAAGAGCCTTGAAGACCTTGGCAGCTCAGTCTTTGGCATCTAAAGCCTTGGCATTGGTTAATCAGCCCTTGAAGTTAGGGCACACTGCCATTTCCCAGTTCTTGGACAAGATGAACAACTTGGATTGTGCTGTGAGAACACCAAGATCATAAAACTGACTTAGGAAGGAAGGATTTTTTTTGACTTATGGATGCTTTTCCAAGTGCTTATTTCATTTGAGCATAGTTATTACGGGGTCCAGGTATAGTAATAAAAACTCAAAAACTATAATGCAGTTTTTAAGATGGTGGTAAAAGTGGAATTGGACAGATGGAACAAAGTCAAAGCTGGCAGAAATCTGGGCAGACTTCTTTATGATTATTTTAAATAATACTGAGAACACATACCAAGAATAGACTGGGCAAGGACACAAAGAAAGAGATAGATACTGGCAGAGGCTCACTGTAATACTGTTAAATAATAAATGCATGCTGCTAGTCACAGAATGTCATCTTTATTAATAAATCAGAAGACAAGCTGGTCCAAAGGATTTCTGGGTGCCTATCATTGTGGTATTTACGAACTGTATCCACTTTTTTCTTCATACTGAAGCACATGAAGCCTTCTTGGAAGCAAAGCATTGTAATTCTATTATGTAAGACAAGGAAAATGCAGAGTTTGAGTGGTCTGTCTGCTGTCCAGCAATACCCCATTCCTTTATTCTTGCTAAAGTACACTGGAGGATAATCAGTCAGCCTGTAACTGTGAGTAGACATACATCTATCCTCTAGCTCTAATTTTTATTTTATTTTATTTTTTTTAATTAAGTAGTATTGAGACCAGAGCAGAGTTCTCCTCCTTACAATGTTGCAAGTGTCTCTCTTATTCAAATCCAGGGACTTACCTTCTGCAAATGTCTAGATTGTATGAAATCTCACGGGAGAATATTAAGACCATGAGGTTGATGGAGCACACTTTAGAGTTCAGTATTCTCTACAGCAAACAGACATTTTCTGTACATAACGGTACCACTTTCTATGTAGCTGCCTGGAAAAAGCATACTGGCTTTATGCTGTGCTTCAAGTTTCTAAAGATAAATCTTGATCACCATACAAAGTATAAGTGAAACTTCAGAAGGTGAAAAAATCAAGGCAGAAATGTTCATCAGCAACATTTAAAAGAGGTTAGGACATACCAAGCATACTGCATAGAAAAGTAATTTAGAATATCAGGTATTTGTCACATGACCAGATTAACCCTATTTCATATCAAAAGACTCCTTTGTATGAAGTATAAGTAAGGGATTCATCCAATAAAAGAAGTCAAAATAACTTCCACTGACGATTTAAGATGCATTAATGAGGATTTTAAAACTCTTCCTTTAATGCAGTGGGGGAAAAAATCTTTGGTATGTTCAACAAGTAAATAATTCAAGAAACTTTATCTATGCATTTACCAAGATGTTTGTCCCTGATCTCAAGTTCCTGTAAGGCCGTGCTGTTAACCCGAATAGCTTGCCAAGACTTCTGTTTACTATTAATTACTTTGAAAATATGGCAGACCTACCCAAACAAAGTAAAGGACAGTGTGGTATAGGTTTTAGTTAAAAATTATGGATTTGAAGATTACTTTCACTGTAGCTATTTTCTACACGGCTGTTGATATCAATCTGCTTTTTATACAGTAATTGAATAAATGAGGAGAATATTTACAATGATAAACAACTGTAAGACATACAAAATAATTCTTCCCTACTCTTCTGAATATTTAACATGTTAAGAAAACTCAGGCAGACATACTGTATGTTGTGGGTTTGGAAATCCTTATCAAATATACTGGTTTTGGAACTTTACAAAATACTGAACTTCAGACAGCAACACTTTGGTCTTGTTTGATATGCTAGTGCCTTCCTGTGAGTGAATTAGTCAGGATTTTGAGAATAACTACTATAAAATGTAGAACTGTGCTTATATTACTAGGCAGTGACAGTGCTTACCATAATTTTTTAAAAACTATGTGTTAAATGTTCAAATGTACATATGTCAGTACTTTCATATGAAACCTTGGTCAGAGACCAGGAACGCTTAGGTAAGTAGAGGCAAGTCTAGGCACCATTCTCTTTTTGCTGTTAAATAATGCTTCAAAATTAAATAAAAGTACTCCCATCACTGAAGATGCAGTCTTCACTCTCTGATCACAGAGGCAAAAGCTGGACCAGCTCTTTAGTGATTCTTCATTTCTTCAAATCCTCATTTTTTCTTTCTTTTGTGAAGAGGTATTAGAATGTAACTGAGCTAAATTTCTTCCTTCTTTTCCCCCACAGCATTTAAATATATAAACACAAGTCTAATTTAAAAAAAAAAAAAAAAAAAGCAAAGAAAAGAAAGAAAAACAACACACACACACACACACAAACCAACGACCTAGTTACACACTATCAAGCTAATACATAAACATTCAAAAAATGGCGATCTCTTCCAGGAGCAACTATTATCATCATGTCTGTAAAGAACATCTCACATAAGGGTTTAAGCAAAACTAAGCACTAGGATCTGTGAAAATACCTTGTGCAGTATAACAATGTGAGCTATTCTTTCTGGACCTGGTGCTTTTAGATTTTTTTGAAGCCTCCGTTCACAAAGGAAATGTATAGGGTTAAACGATCTACAAGATATGAATACACTCTCTGACTTGTTCTGTCCCGTTTTGGTAACTTACTCCTCTGAATTGTGTAAACTTGTCTCACAGTGACTTTTAAAAAGTGCTACTTCAATTGATAAGCTTCTTTGGATGACAATTCAAGGAATGTATTACTATAATTGTAAATCTGCATATAAAAATTCCAATAGCATTCAGAAACACTGTATATTTGGACTTCACTAGGGGAATTTCGTTACATAGTAGAAGAAATTGTGGGCATATTCTGGTTTCTGTAGCTTTATCTCTAAGCCTTTTGTCTCTTAGAATAGTGTGGTATAGTTTTACAAGATGGAAAAAACCTTTTAGTAGGTTTAATTTTGTTTGTCAGAGCACAATTTCAAATTAAGCTTCAATGCAGTACACTGAATGTACTGCAAACAACAAAGTCTACAGCTAGTGCTGGGCACATCTATTACAACAATCATGTGTACTTATGTTGAACAGATCACCTCTAGCTTTCCTTAAAAATTATGTGCATTGGAGGTACTGCTGTGAAAGCAAAGTTGTCTGCTGACTTCTGCTGCCTTCTTTGTACATCAAAATTAAATGACCTATGACACATCAAAGGCAGTTTCATTGAGATGCTATACCAAATTAGGAAACATTTGAAAAAGTTTTTTATGTGTAAATACTTTTTCTGCTTTTGCCTCCAACACTCTGATTTGAGTTTGTTATACCAGCTATGTTTATATCCAGCAATCTTTATAAATCAGGCTTTCAAATGCAGAAAGTGTCATCAGCTGTGGAACAACTATGGACTTTCTTCAAAGTGACAATTCATCAGATTAAGTACATCCTCTGTACCCTTAGTATGCCATGTAAAGTTATTCCAGCTTCTTTATAACTCTTTTGCTTAATAGGTAATTGAGATATATATTTGAATGCTTGATCATGACTTCAAATATATAAATAAGTTTCAAAGCAGCCTTATTTGCTTGTAAATCAATATAAGCAACATAGTCATCAAAAAAACCATCCCAACACAACACAGAACAAAATCCAAAGCCCCGAAAGACTACCACCACTTCCTGCTCTTTGTCAAATGCAGCAGGGGACAGATTTAATTTTTATTTTTTTTTAATTTTCATTTTAACTTTTCCCTATCATTAATTACAGTAACGAAGAAGTCCCTAACTCTCAAGACTGAACCCAGTCTACTCAGCAGCAATAATACCATCTCT
Source organism: Falco naumanni (assembly GCF_017639655.2). Lineage (NCBI taxonomy): Eukaryota > Metazoa > Chordata > Aves > Falconiformes > Falconidae > Falco > Falco naumanni. The sequence continues at coordinate 54,258,978 of NC_054080.1, read as the reverse complement.
TTTTAAATCATACCATCTCCTTTAAAATCAGTTTTGCTTACGAGGACATTGAAATTAACACCATACCAAGTTTCTGAAATAGAATGCACACTGTGTTGCCCTCATAAAATGGAATTGCATCTCAGTATTGAGATTTTGAATTGAGTTAGTGAAAGCCAAGAAATGAAGAGGAGCACTGGCAGTAATGCTGGCCTATGAACATTCAGAGGCAGTTTAGCTTTGAAATGTGTTTCCCACTACACTACACAATCAGGGGCTCATTCGTACTGGCAGGGGATGTCTCCAGCCCCAGCCCTTGCACTGGGCAGGCTCAGCTATGTGCTCAGGCTGGGATAATCAGGGCTTCATCTAGTCAATACATGAAACCCCCAAGGGTGGAGATGGTCCAGCCTCTGTGGGCCACGGCCCCACAACTTGGCTGTCCTCCTGGGGAAAAGGCTTCTACTTGTCTCCAGTGTGAGCCTGTGTTTCACCTTGTGCTGCTGCATCTCCCCTCCCAACATGCCTTGCTGTGAAGAGCCCAGCTGTGCTTCCTCCATCCCTCCCACAGGTGCTAGGAATGCTGCTGGGAACTCCTACAGCCATTCCTTCTCCTGGCTGAACCAGCCCTAGTCTCACAGCCTCTCCTTGCAGCAGAAGGGCTCCAGCCCCACTGCCTCAGTGGCCTTTCCTCAACTCTTGTAATTTTATCTACATTTTTGTTGTACTACTGTACCAAAACTGTAATCAGTAACCAGATGTGGCCTAATGAGCCCTGCCTTGGTCTTCTGCCTCTGTCCCTGTCCACACAGCCCACGATATTGTCACCTTTCTTTGCAGAAATCCTAGCCTTCATTTGGTTATATGAGACACAAGCTGGTTTCCTTTAACAGCCATATACTGTGTCTTAGGAGTTAGCTACTAAAATATTAGCACAAATATCCTGTTCCCTAAAGGTACAATGATTTTTTTTGTTGTTTTTATTTACTTACGAACACACTGTTCTTACATAAAATTTACATTCAGCAAATTGTTTGTGACTTCCAACACAAAATCGTTAAAAATAATAGTCAAAAAGACGTGTTTTCTTTTGGCAATGTATCTGGAAATAACTTGTTAAGGTGTCAAATTCTTCTTTCTCCTGGGCAACATTAAAGAAATCTATTCTGTCAATGAGTTCTTCAAGAAATCACTTTATTAGAAATAATGTGCCTCAACAAATATTAAAACAGTGACAGTGGGATACTAACAAATGTCTATTTAGAATGTTTTATTACCTGACAGGTTAATATTTTTGTGGGCTACAAGTGCCATAAATAATTGGAGTAAACTAGGTTCCTCATTGTAATGGGATTTGTTTTGGTATTTCTTTGTAGGCTTCCCCCACCACCACCACCCCCGCCCAGTTCCATTGAAATCCATAGATTTAGCTTACCCCACCCCCCCATTTATTTAATTTTTTATTTACTTAACAGAGGCAGAAATGTCAGATGCTTGCCATGGAGACTATTTTATTTTCATGTTACACAGATATACGTTAAGAACATAAACCAGTCACTACATGTGGATGGAAAAGACATTTAGCTTTGTACCCATCTTCTGGCCATGGCCAAGATCACATGCAGAGATAAGAGTGTAAGAGGATAAACACATGACGAACCTGCCTCAGTGTATTATCCCAGCGTCCAGTGATTTGAAGGTCAGGGACCTGTTATATTTCTGTACTCTTAAAAAACACACTCTGGTGTACTCCCAGAACAGAAAGGTGGAGCTATTCCATGCGCAGTTATTTTCCATGTTTTCTATTACAGCTCTATAATTCTCCATCTGAAAATTTCATAAATATATGGAATTGCTAAAAGTAGGAGGAAGCTCAGGTACTAATGGCCTGGAATACACTTTGCAAACGAAATTCCGTCAGCCCCCACAGGTGTTTGACACACCTCACTTCTACCTAATCTCACATTTACTAACTCACAGGAGGTATTAAAATCCTTTTAAAAAGAACCGCTTACTGACCCAGCCAGTTGAAGACATGCTTGCCTTGACAGAAATAAATGTATACAGAATGAGAATGGGCAGAATTTAAAAAAAAGAAAAAAAAAAAAAGAAAAAAGTGCCAAAATAAGTGGCAATAAAATAAATGAAAAAAGAAATCATGTGTTTGCGATGCCATTTTCAATGGATGGTTTTCCAGCTCCCATTTTGCTTTACAAATGCATGCTTATATTGCCAAATTTCATGGAAATGAGCAGCACAGCCATTTAAAAGACATCAAATAAACATCCTTTTTATTACAGTGAAATGCAAATATCAAGTCTTAACAAGTAAATCTAGGGTCTGTAATTTTAAAACAGCAATAACAATAACCTCAGGCTATGTTTTCATTTTGTGGTTGACTTTATGAGAAGCAACTGTTATTTCTGTGTGGCACTTCAATGAGTCAGAGGCACGCTCATTCAAGTTAAAACAGTGGTACTCTGGAAGTATTTGTGTTGGTAAGTCAATGAATATGGGTACCTCCAATCACACTGCCCATCACGCTGCCCATGATAAGACTTTCAATCTATTTAAAATTTAAATGTTAATGCTTGCATAAATAATTTTCAAGAAGATCAAACCTAAGTAGGAATATCAGTGAACTTTGTTATGAAATTCTGTAAGTAGAAAAGCTATAACAGTTTCCCTCAAAACCAAGGTAATTATACTGGAAGTTTCTTAATAGACAGCTAGAAGACCGCAGTGAATTCTTTGCCTACCTGTTGTTGCCCTTCCACAGGCACACAAGAACACACGTTTATTTCAGAAGACAGCAGTTTTACAGATAGAGCTAGCCTCAATACTAGTTTGAAATAGTTGAAGAATAGATAAATCCAAAGAGATTCTGTCCCTGAGATACATAAGACATTTTTGTCTTCCTAGATACAAATATTTCTTGACTTCATTTCCTCATATATAAGAAATTCATATAAGGACCAAACAGCTATGCGCACACTTGATTGTGCTTTCCAGATGGAATTAAACTGATATAATAACTTAAAATAATTCTGATAAAAATATTGCAAGCTATCAGAATTGCAGGATAATTGAATACCTTAAACCAGCAAGAACTGTAAAAAATGTTTACATTTGGGACTCATGATGGAGAACAATATGCATCATTGTCCAGCATATTCTATAGAATAGGTAGTATACAGAGTAGATGCCTTGAATTAGTACCCAGGGAAGATTCAAATGTTTTAAACTGTGTTTAATACTGCATAGACTTGAAACACCTTGCTTCTGTTTCAATATTTCCATGGCAAATTCTGACAAATCGTATGATCCTCCTGCTAGACTCAAAAAGTCCAAGAAGTATAATCCACTGCTGTTACTTTAAAGACAATTTTATTGATGTTCTTATTTATAAGCAATTTTTATTTATAATCAGTTTTAAGGTCTCAGAGAAACTATGGTTTTGTATGGTTCTTTTGGAGCCTATTCACCAAAGGATTTTTTTATTCTTCAGTCCTGAATACCAGGTCTTCAAGGCCACTTATGTCCACAGGATTCCTCACAGTCATCAAAAGAAATGTGAAGTTTGACAGCAAGGCTCCACAGCTAAAGCACACACCTTCCTAAAATAACAGCTAAAGCACACACCTTCCTAAAATATGGTTAATTTTATGAGACAAAAACCATCACAGTCACAATAAATAGACAGAAAGCTCTACTGTGAATGTTTTTGTATTTTTTATATGTGATCAAATTAAACCAGAATTGGTTTGGTCATCTTATACCTCTAAGGAGCTGGCAAAATAGGTTGGAATGGCAACTTATTATTCAAAACCTCATGAACTGCATAAAATCCTGCTTTTATCTCTGCCAAAACCCTGACTTACAGGAAAGAAGATTCTACAATATTTAATAATGTCAATCACTTATTTAACCATGTGGCAGTTTATCCATTATATAGTAAAAGTTATTCAACACATCTTGACAAACTCCTGGATAAAAATCTTCCATTCACTACTCATATGTGATACACCATTTTTTTCTCCAGTTATCTGAAATTCTCTAAAAGCTGATGTCCCCAAATCCAGAACTACAATGCAACCTGTATGATGGCTGGAATGAGTGACAGGCCTACCACGTGTCTTCAGCAACTCTTTTTCCTCACTACTTAACAACCCTTTTCCAAACATCACCTAATGTCATTTGAGGCATGCCAACACTGCAGAATTCTCAAGGAATAGGGGAGAAGAGTATCTAACTTTTGAATCTTGGAATATATACACAACCAACAAATTTATTATAATGTTATAGGAAGTGTTAAGAGGTAAAGTGAAGAGTGGGCAATTTAATACAAATCAATTGTGTCAGCAGCCAAAATGAGAAAAAAAGAGCAAGGCTATAGCACCTAATTTTGTTACCCATTCTTATATTTACTATGTTATGTTGTAAAACAACATGGCCAAGAATAGAAAGTATGTCCCCTAGCTGGCAAGACTAACCACTTCTGCCATTGACTAGCACTGCTAATATTGCCCTTTTCAATAACAGAAGGACTTAAGTGTGGCAGTTGCCCAGGTAACAGTATCACTCTATTGTATGTCTACCCTTATTTCAAATACAGTTCTGTTATCGTTTTGCCACATCCTGAAAGTATGTGATGAAAATTTCTGCAGAAAAATGGAGCATAAAAAAAAAAGGGTGGTAAGAGGCACCCCAGCCTGCATTTACAGCTTGACCATATGAAACTAAAAAAAAAAAAAAAAAAAAAAGAGAAAAAATAATTAGGTATGTCCAGAGCTCACTATCCTTGTTTGCCTTAGTACTGCTACTTTATTTAATGTGTAGGAACTGCAATTTACTTTACCTAGATAAATGTAGTTTGGCAGGTTTTATATTTATTTCTTGAGTAATAAAAACAAGTTGTCTAGCATAATTTTCTTAAGATGAAATAGACTTATTGTGCGCTATTTTGGATTTGGATGAACTTAAATTCCATCCACTAGACATCCGCTCCTAGATCCCATTCTCAGAATTCTTCATGTCTCTAGTCCGTCAAAAAAAATTGTGCCACTCCCTAAAACCTACATTTAAAAAGCACTAGAAATCTCCAGTGTAGGTATTAAATGATTTAATAAATGTTTTTTTCATCATAACATTCCTTGTAATTTCTCTAATATCAAGACATACTACATCCTAAATGAAAAATAATTAAACAGGAGTTATACATTAAAACTCACACACAAAAAAAAAATTAATAAAATTATGCGCAATACCCAAAAGTTTCATGCACTACTCATTGTGATCATTCTATCAGTCAATATAATATTCCTAAAAATTAAAAAGAAGCAGTACACTGCTTACATTACTTGCTGGCTTTAAGCTAGCAGAAACTAAGTTGCCAGGATACAATATGCTTCTTAAGATATCACCACTAATTTTGGAGGATAACAAAACCCCTGTTGATGTGGTGTCCAGCAATGATAACATCAGTGAAGTTTCCTGTTACTCAGTTTTCTCTAAATGTAGTATTCCTATACTTTACTCTTAAATACAGTAGGAAATGTCATAACACAGCACAAACCCTACATTATTTAGGTCTTTCTATGGGCACATATGCTGTATCTTTAGTAAAGAAAAGTGTATGAGGGAACAAGGAGTTTAAGCAGCTTGTTCCAATTTCTACTACTACTTAACAGGAAGTCAATAATTCAGGTTAATTCATTAAATCATTATTTAATAATGTAGATTGGGGAAATATGGGAAAAATGCAGAATTTCTTCTCTGAAATATTTTTCATCGGTCAAGATAAAAAAAGCACTTTACAAAATTCAATGTTTTGTTTCTAAGAATAAAAGATCATGTAGTTTTACATAGCAGTATTTACATATTTTGTCTAACTTCCAATATATTTATTTTACTTTTTCCTTTGCTCTTTTTGCTTACCCATAGGTTTACACTTTGTATTTACAAGTAATTCAGGTTTATTCACCCCATTCGTTCTGTAAGATAGGGTATACGCTGCAGACTTTGGCTATAGTAATTCTATTTGCCAGTGGTATGAAAATAAAACCCCTCCAAATGATGTAAATGTTCCAGGAAAAAAAACAAAAACAAAACAAACACAAAATTATTTTTTTTCTAGAGTCGTTCAAGCTATTCATATTGGGTAAGACCTTCTATGGTTGGAATAAGCAATTTCTGTGAGGTGGTACTATAATGAATTATGCCTCCAAAGTTTTTAGGTATATATGCAGGAACAAATAATTCCTAAACATATTCCTTTCGTTAGAACTCATTTTTTTCAAGGAGCAATAAATCTCAAAGTCTCGAAATCACATCCACTAATATCCTAGCTGATGGTAGAACCACTATTTCCCTCTTCCCTTCTGTACCTAATAGTCAGTTTATTACCTTTAGTTTACCAAAACTTTGGCATTTGAGAGACTTTTATTTTTCTCAATCTTACTGCACTGCTTTGATGACGATTGTATTATATTATACTATGTTACCTAAGTGAGACATAATAATTGTCTTTGACTCTTTTCTATATTGTACAACTGTCATGTAATTTTAAACTTAAATAGAAAGAAAGAAAGAAAAAAACCAAACCAAACAAACAACCCCCCCCTAACAAAACACCTTAAGTGCAACAGGAATCACAGAAAAGAGATCTGACATCCTCAATAGAAAACAAAAAGCTTCTTAAAAATACTGAATCCACTGCTTGCTCTTCTTTCATTTTCACTACTTCCTTCTCCCTTCAGCAGTAAGCTCTGCCAAAACTAAGCTCTGATAATTTTCTCCTTTATTCAGAAAGTTAATTTCACAGGGCACAACAAAGCCATCCACCTTAAGCACACACAAAACTGGTGTATGTAAAATTTGGTGATGTCTATCCAAATGTGACTACATAGTTACTTAGTCACGTGATCATTTCAGAACTTATTTTAAAAATCTGAAATTTAAAACATACAGACATGAAGTCCCTCACAAGTGATGGTATAACAGTGCCTCAGAATATGCACATATATATGAGAGGACTGATAAAACCAGTAAGTTTCTCCACAATATGCAAAGAAAGAAAAAACAAATCTCAGTACGATATTGAATAGTCATGCTTTCTTAAGAGAACTGGCATAAAAATTGCTTATAGGGTTTACTTGGAAGGCTCTTATGCATCAAGACTGAAGTAAATTGCAAGTGTAGGCAGCTTCTTGAGATCCAAAGAAATCTAATGGAGCAATAAGGGACAGGGACACTTAGGAACAAGTGTTGGTAAGTCTATGGGTGAAAAAATAAGGTGTCAACCAGTGTTCCTGTTCTGTTGGGAGTTATGCCTCTACATGTGGTTAAGATCCTTACAAGCAACACCAGAATCTCAGTTCCTCCTGTTCTCTTGAAAACCAATACATCACTGACCACTGACCTAACCATTTAGCTTGCGTGCAGGATAAAAGCTAATCTGCAATCATTCCAACATTCACTTTTAAGAAAAAACACCAAATAGCTAGGCTACAGATGCCTTGTGAAATCTAGGGGACGTAACTGAAGAAATGCATTGCCAGTACAACTCCTCTAAGCAACTTCTTGCCTATTAAAAGGCATTCGAATTATCGTACTAGCAATACTGTCAATAGAAAAGATTCTTAGCCAGATGTTGAAGGAAAAATAAAGATTTTATCCCTTGTTTACAAGCGAGCAAGTGGACATGTTATCATCAATGGTCTTTGCAGGCATGATGAACTGAGAAGTCACAGCAACCTTCAGTAAAATTAATCTTTTTGTTTGTTTTGTTAGTCTATTAGAAATACAAACTTGAGCAGAAACCTGTGGTACTCACCCCTTGCTTTAAGAAACACTGGCTTTGGACAGGATGAAAAGAATTGGTGAACCTGATCTTCTATGACAAGATGACTGGCTGGGTGGATGAGGGAAAGGCTGTGGTTAATGTCCTCCTGGACCTTAGTAAAGCCTTTGACACTTTCTCCCACAGCATTCTCCTGGGGAAACAGGCTACTTGTGACTTGGACAGGTGTACTCTATGCTGAGTGAAGAGATGGCTGGAAGGCCAGGCCTGAAGAGGTGTGGTGAATGCAGTTAAATCCAGCTTGAGTCCAGTCTCAAGTGGTGTTCCCCAGGGCCCAGTACTGGGGCCATTTCTCTTTAATACCGTTATCAACAATCTGGACAAGAAGACTAAGTGCACCTTCAGTAAGTTTGCAGACAACAGCAAGTTGGGTGGGAGTGTTGATCTGCCTGAGAGTAATCAGACTGCTAAGAGGGATCCGGACAGGCTGGACCAATGGGATGAAGCCAGTTGTATGAAGTTCAACAACGAGAAGTTCCAGGTCCTGCACTTAGGTCACAACACCACCATGCAACGCTATTAGCCTGGGGTAAAATGGCTGGAAAGCTGCGTGGCAGAAAAGGACCTAGAAGTGATGGCTGACAGCTGGCTGAACATAAGCCAGCCATGTGCCCAGGTGGCCAAGAAGGCCAATAGCCTCCTGGCCTGTATCCGTAATAGTGTGGCCAGCAGGACAAGGGAAGTGGTTGTCCCCCTGCACTCAGCACTGGTGGGGCCACACCTTGAATACTGTGTTCAGTTTTGGGCCTCTCACTACAAGACAGACACTGAGGTGCTGGAGTGTTTCCAGAGAAGGGCAACGAAGCTGGTGAAGGTTCTAGAGCACAAGCCTTATGGGGAGCAACTGAGGGAATGGGGGTTGTTCAGTCTGGAGAAAAAAAGACTCAGGGGGGACCTTATGGGTCTGTACAACTACATGAAAGGAGGTTTCAGATAGGTGGGGTTAACACCCCACCTTCACCCAAGTAGCAAGTGATTGGACAAGAGGAAATGGCTTCAAGTTGCACTGGGAAGGTTTAGATTGGATATTAGGAAAAAAATTCTTCATTGAAAAGGTGGTCAAGCATTGGAACAGGTTGCCCAGGGAAGTGGTGGAATCATCAGCCCTGGAGGTGTTCAGAAATCATAGAGACATAGTGCTTAGGGACATGGTTTAGTGATGGATTTGGCAGTCCTGGGTTAATGGTTGGACTTGATCTTAAAGGTGTTTTCCAGCGTAAATGTTTCTATGATTCCAGGAAAGGAACTTCTCACTGCTGAACAGATGGATGAAGGAGTGGACAGAATAATTGGCACTCAGTTACTATCTCATGGGATGAAGATGGTGCTTGCTTAACAGGCTATCCACAAAGAGTGCTTACATGGTCTAAGACAAGTGTACTAGCCAATTCTATAAGGATAACTAAAGCATTGTCTAGGACAAAGAACACAAAGCATATAGAGGTAAGGACAGCTGGAAATGTGAAAAAATAATCATGTACCTTACATTTTTTAATAATATCATATTTTCCACTTTAGAAATGTTGAAGTTATACAAATTTTAACTTCATATTTGGTTTCACCTAACTAATATCCTCATGCTACAGAATTATCTCATGGTCAGGAGCCTTGAACTACAATTGCAAATGGCATAGAGTAATTGGCAGATCCATCTGAAAAACGTATCAAAAGCCGTCAAGCCAAAACTGAGACCAGCTATATTTCACCTATTTTTTGTAAGAACAAACAATGAAATGAACTGACCGTTTAGCAGAGGACCCTCAGTTCCTTGTTCCCTTTATCAGGTTTTTCCTAGCAATAACTTTGGTATAGACAGAAAAAAATGTAATCAATTATCAGCTTGCTTGAACACATAATTAAAAAGTGATTACTCAAAACAGTACCAAAAACTGCACCAGTTTAGTTGGCTCTGAATTTCAGCACTACTGCCATCTAATGCTCGAAAGCTATATTTAATGACTTTAACTAAAAGTTCAAGGTTTAACAGGATTCCTAATAGTTCAGTATTCCCCTTTCTTTAATGAAACATGATCATTTCACTGTTGATTTTAAGCAGATGGTAAGTCACAAGAGTAATCAACATGACTGAAATTTTTAAAAAAGGGGAAAAAATTCCTAATAACATTTACTGGAAAAGTAAATCTAATTGTACCACAACCCAAAAGACTAATCTGTAATTTTTAAATATGGTTCCAGGGGTATTTCAAAATACAAAAGCTTCTATTTGACTGTAAGAATGTTCTCAGTACTCAAGATTTGACTGTCATTCTTTCAAAACTTTCTAATTCTTGTTAATGAAGAGAAGAAAATAGAAAACTGGCGTCCTGTAAGATCAAAACCCATAAATCCCCAGTTTTACACATTAAATCAGTCCAATTATTTTTAAATTTAGATCATGATTTCAAAGATAAATATTTACATTTACAGCATCTGGAAAAGACTATGCTGCCGGGTGAGTGTTCCACCCCCCCCCACCTCCCTTATAAGCAGAAGTAACTGTTATAGATCCACTGAAAATAGAATTTATTTATGTCCTCATGTAAATTTTTCTCCCTGTCCCCATTGTACCCGAAAAAAAAAAATACAACAGTCATCATGACTTATCTGCTAAGCAAAATTAGACATGTTTCAAGCATCAGAACCTAAAATAACCTTTAATAATAGTTGAAGATGAACGCTAAACTGTCCTTAGTTATGTTCAGCCTCTACTTCTTCCCTCTGATGTGAAATCTGTAATCTGACCATGAGGTTGTCACCCCTATCTTCTTTGCATTTTTAATCCAAAAATCCAGTCTTAAAAATCCAGTCTTAAAACTTGTACCAACTGATGTCCTATCACACCTTTCTCCTTTTCTCATGCAATAAAATCAATTTCTGCAAATCAAGAAATGACACTAGCAATACATATCTGAAACATCACCTTGTTTACTTGCCTCACTCATTTGAAACTCTCTGTGATACACACCACATGCATAGCTTCCCATCTTCTAAGAATGGCAGAAGTTTACAGTGTACATAACATTTATTTTAAATACTAATAATTTTTGTAACATTCTCTCTCATGGATTATCAGCCAACATTAAGGCTAAAACCACAGAGATTCTTGAACTTCGAAGAGCTGGTTCTAGAGGATCTTGCTGCAACCGAAGACTACACTGAAAACACATGAAAATTAGGCCATTATTTAGGAACCTGCTTACACTGTCACTTGAGTTGAGGCAACTCATTAACCAATACCACAACCATCTCCTGCCACTCAAAGTATCTCAACATTAAGACCTATCCTCCTCTGTTTCAGGACTTAAACAAAAAACTCTCAGAATTTTGAAGTATCTAAGTAACTGCAGAAACACAAAGTGCTCAGTATATGTCAGAAGTACTACCAATAATGCTAAATTTAGGTTTCCAGGTTTGACAAATGTGAATGGTACAGTCTGAGCCTTTTTTCTGCTTGTTTTTCGTGGTTTTGACATTTTGCAACTAATGACCAAACTCACAATTTGACTGATCTGAAGTTCAGCTAAGAAGAGTGGTTTCTCACTGACTTCAACACTCTCAGTTCCATCCTCTGTTTGCTATATGAAACATGCCACAACAACAAATGATTGCTTTGGGGCTTACTAATGGCTTTTCTGCACTTGGCTTCATCTTCTTGCCATAAATCAAGTTCCAAGTGACAGTAGCTTTTTGCAAAACAAACCCCAAAAAACAAAACCCAAATGCTGGCAACTTTTCGGCCTCTCAATTCACTTTCCTTGAAAGTCATTTTGCTGAAGGTATGATGAAGAGGATTTCCAAAGTAGTCTTCTTCCTTATCTATATAGCCAAAACCCAAATAAATCTCTGTGTGAACATTAAGATAGAGGTTGTCTATACAGATTTGTTTAACTTAGGAGCTGCGCTGATAATGCCATTTAAGACAAGATGATATCTTTTATCAAAATAAATTGAAAGCCTAGTGAAAACATGGCAGTGCAACAGCTGAAACAACTGAATATGTGGGAGCTAAGATGAGCTTTTGAGTTTGGTACTAAGCTAGAAGCACTGAATTTCAAATTATTAGAAAATTTACTTTATAACTGCCATTCATAGAACTGATCATAAAAAATACATTTCCTTACAAGGATATTCACAGAAATGAAGAACAGCTCTTAGCCAAGTTAGATGGGGTACAAAAATACGGCTGTACTGTTCCAGAGCAAATTTATTTTTGAAAGGCAGGGAATATGAATGAGCACAGAAAGAACAAGACTATTTCATGTTCAGATAAAAAACTTACATTGATTGAAAATTAAGGGAATTGTGAAGCTAACACATTTGGCATTCTCCTGTAAGTGACCATTTTTAATTACTGTTAAATATAGAATTGAATAGAAAAGAATCAGAACAGAGCAGATTAGAGCAGAACAGAACAGAACAGAACGGAACAATATTTCATTTGGAAGGGACCTACAACATCCAACTGCCTGGCCATTTCAGAACGGATCTAAAGTTAAAGCATGTTACTAAGGGCATTGTCCAAATGCCTCTTAAACACTGACAGGCTTGGGACATCGACCACCTCTCTGGGAAGCCTGTTCCAGTGTCTGAACACCCTCTCGGTAAAGAAATGCTTCCTAATATCCAGTCTTAACTTCCCCTGGTGCTGCTTTGAACCACTGCCACAAGTCCTTTAATTAGATAACGAGGAAAAGAGATCAGCACCTCCCTCTCCATTTCCCCACGTCAGGAAGCTGCAGAGAGCCATGAGGTCACCCCTCAGCCTCCTTTTCTCCCAATTAGACAAGCCCAAAGTCCTTAGCTGTTCCACACAGGACATTCCTTCCAGCCCTTCTACCAGCTTTATTGCCCTCCTCTGGATGCATTTAAGGACCTTCACATCCTTCTCAAATTGCAGGCCCCAGAACTCCACATAGTACTCAAGGTCAGGCTTTACCAACACTTGACGCAGCCGGCTGGTCACCTCCTCCACTGCTGGTCACACTGTGTTTGGTGTCCCCCAGGTGCCATTTGCCCCTCGGCTGCCAGGGCATGTGGCCGACTCACGCTGAGCCTGCTGCCGGCCAGCACCCCCAGAGCCCTCTCCCCAGGGCTGCTCGCCAGCCACTCCTCTCCCAGTTTAAACCTGTGACTGGGGTTATTTCATCCCAGGTGCAGAATCTGGGCATCTGGACTTGTTAAATTTCATCCCATTAATCATTACCCAATGCTCCAATTTATCTAGACCCCTCTGCAAGGCCTCTTGTCCCTCAAAAGAGTCAACAGCATCTACCAGTTTGATATCACCAGAAAACTTGCCAATGGTGCATTCAACTCCTGCATCCAGATCATTGAAAAATATATTGAATGGACCTGGACTTAGAATTAAGTCCTGAGGAACATCACTGGTGACTGTTCACCAGGCATACACAGCTCCATTCACTACAAACCTTTGAACTCTGCCATTCATCCACTTCTTCACTTAGCACACCATGAACCTGCTCATCCCACAGGGACAACTTGCCCAGAATGATGCTGTGAGGAGCAGTATCAAAACCCTTATTAAAAACTAGAAAAACTACATCAACTACCTTTCCTCCATCCACTAGGTGGGTGACCTTATTGTAGAAGGATATGTAATTAAACAGGACTTCCCCTTTGTGAACCCATATTGACTGTGCCTGATGATTGCATTGTTCTTCAAATGCCTTTCAGCAGTACCCAGTATGATCTCCATAATTTTTCCAGGAATTGATGTTAGACTAACAGGTCTGTAGTTCCCTGGGTCTTCCCTCACACACTTCTTGTAAACTGGCATTATGTTGGCTAGCTTCCAGTCTTCAGGGACCTCCTCAGACTTCCAAGAGCTTTGAGAGGGGTCCTGCTGTAAAAATAATTCAAATACTAACAATGATTTAGCTATGCACTGTTAAGGCAACATCTGAAATATGTCAATGCTATGAAAGACCAGTGTCCTAAGCCAAGATTCAGGTGCATTGGTGGTGCTAATGAAACATCTGGCTCTAACCAGTGCTTTTTTACTGTAATTGACTGAAAAGCTTATTGAAATGCTTCCATTTGAGAAATTACCTCATTATGCTGTTTGTCCATTTCATATGAAGCATGCACTGACACTACAAGTCACAAGATGCATTCAATATAATCAGAAGTGCTAAGATGCTACTATTACTAACATTTTACTCCACAGTAGATTCTTTATAGTAGTTTTATAGTAAATCATTCTAATGGAGTAATTTAAATCAAAGTGGACTTAAGTCACAATTTTGCACATGATTTATTCATTTTGAAGTGAAGACAAAGAAATTCCATTTGCTAGTGAATTAGTGAATGCAAACTTTATTAACGCACCTTTGCTACAAAGATAAATGGAACATAAAAGTCAGCTGCAGAACTTCACATCAGTTTACAGCAAGCATTGAAAGACCTGAAGTGATATATATCATAAGAGGATTTTATATCCTGCCTAAGCTTTAGAGTATTCAGACGCTTCTCCCTTCCCTACACAGCCACTTAAATCAAAGTTCTTTCAACCTCCTACCACACTAGCGCAATAAAACCTCCTTTGCTTTGTTCTATCAGTTAAAAGATGTCAGTTCAGAACTGTTTCATTACTAGTCCTAATAATCAAAATATTTTTGCTTTGACAAGTTCCATTGAATTTCAGCTTCCTTTTAATGATTCACCAAAAATATTTCATATTTTTATACATATTCTTTTTAGCTTTTGCTTCCTATGTCAAATCTTTTAAATAAATAATAAGTACTATTTTATGACCTACTACCAGATTAAGCAAGCTGAAGTATTACATAAGATTTCTTTAATTTCTAAATTACTTTTTCATATATATGTGGAAAAGCATTCTTACTATGCTTTTCCTGTATTTGAAGATTAGCACTTACTACATTAAAATGGATTTAATTGTAGTGTCACTTCAGTATACTAGTGTTGAATGTCCTACATTTCAGCAAACATTTTTGTCATCCATTCTAATGGTGCACTTGATAAAAGCATTCACACAAACCACTAGCCTGGAAAGCTGAAGACAGACTTACTAAATGAATGTCTTTTTCTAGTAATTGCCTTGGTTTTATTATACTGTATTAGGCATCTAATATGAATATTTGCTGTGTTAACAATTCAACTGAAACTACCAAGCTGCTAGCACCACTGAGTTCCTTACAGATATGCTGACATTGTCAGGAGTTGAGCAACTAATTATTGTATCATCTCCTCAAACAGATAAACTCTAGAATTACATGACTCTTTTTTTTAAATCAATATGAAACATTTATATGAAAAAAATCCCTAGAATTCTGCTGTCCATTTAAATTTCACTTTGTGCAACAATAACAATTGCATTGCCTAATTAATATTGTAAGGATTTGGTAAGTGAATGGACATACAGATAGATAAATTGTATGCAGAATTGAGGCCACAGATTACCACAACAGAAATTGTAGCATTTGATTAATTGCATTGGCTTTAATTAAGGCAGTGGTTTCCAATGAGGCAGTGGTTTTATGTCATAGAACAATGAAAGCTTGCATAATCTTAAACTCCAATATGGAACCAATAGGACTCCATACAAGGCTAAGAGCCTTAAATGCATGCATAACAAGTAATCCCAGGAAAAGTGATTGCACTCTAAAAATTCTTGGTGTACGATAAACTGTTTTGTCCCTATTTTTTTTGTATCAATTAAAATAGATAAATGGCCCACTATTTTACCAATAGATAAAAAACAAACAAACAAACAATGCAAATTTGAATGACAGAATTATTTAAATTGCATTACCTTACATCCAGGCAGAAACTGGAAAAAGTTAAGATTTTTTATGTATGTACACAGTTACATAGTGTTGCAAAATATCAAAAGTACAACACAAATTTCTAAAAAAACCCTACCTTTATTCAGAACAGCTAGCAGTTGTACACATAGGTAATGTTCAGCCCTTTCTTGTAAAGATCTTTTGTATTATCATATCTGCATGCTGCTTAGATGTGGGTCAGTCTTTGAGGAACATCACAATGGCAACCTATTGTACATAGCAGGTTATGGCTCTTCAGTTACGAAATCTCATTTTAATTCTGTGCTTACATCACCTGACACTGGTTCTACAAGGACAGACTGGCAGAAGAAATATTCCCTCTCCCCCTCCTAAATATTCTTTCATTGTTCTTATTGTCACTTGTTTCTGACAGATCTCTGATTTGGGGATGATGGTCTGGGAAAAGGGACTGAACCATCATAGGTATCAATAAGTGGGAAAAATCAAAAAACAAACATGTCTTTTAAAATTTATCTGTTCAAGAAGGCTCAGTTTGTATTTTCTGAGTGGCCAGCACATACCCACTATTATCAAAAATGCCTATAACACTATATGCAGTGATTAGATACTAGAATGGCAATACCCAAATGTGGGCCAGGCTAAAATTAGTCATTGAGCTGTTGTCTGAAAGTATTTAACAGGTGTACATTCTCAGCCAAAACTGTCCAGTGAAGAATCCTTTCAAGTTAATGGAACTGCTCTTCTTTTGTCTGGTATTATTTCAATACCCCTTCTTAGATCACAACTGTCAAGACATCTATGAACTAGTCCCCATAAGTTTTCTTTTCAGAGATATATAATAAGAAAAAGTATGATATAGCCTAGCCAGCTTACTGATTTCAAGCCAGTGTTTATCTCTTAGGACCATTCATACTGCCTTATAGACATCAGATATAAATAATTTTCTACTACTGCTAATATTTCAAAAACTGAAACTGATCCTATGCACATGTACAAATATGTGAAACTGAACTGGATAATTTTATAGCATTGTAGGTGAAACAGAAGCTTGGCTGGACAAAATTCAGTGATATATGAAATTCAGTGAGGAGCAGAAGGAAATTAAAAAAAAAAAAATTAGAAGGAAATAATGATACCTGGTAGTACTAGTTGGCAGCTAGAAAACTTTCCTCATGTATACTTACTGAGCAAATATAATTGAACAATCAATCCTGTTAAAAGAATATGTATCGCAAGAAAGAGTTGACTGAAACTTCAGGAGTAAAAAAAAAAAAAATAAAATTGTTTTTAGGGAACAAAGTTAGGATGAGTTCCTCAAAAAAATCTGATGACTATGGATACCTTCTCAAGACATCTTAAAAGGTCTTATAAGTTGAGCAGCCTACTCTTGAGTTTCCAAAGTAACTAATTTCTGAAAGTCTTGACTACAGGAATTTACATTGACAACCAAAATATTTGGAATTGCTGTTTCATTTTTTTGAAGTGAGTGCTCTACTTTTTAGAAGTTTTCTAACTTATAGCTTTATGTTTGCAATGACTATAGCACATTCTGTACAGTAAAATGGTGTGCAAGAAAACAAAGAACTTGTATATTTAAAATTAAGAAAAAAAAGTGTGACCAAAATATTCATTAATTGAGGAGAAGAGCATATTTGACATTTTTTTCATCTAGGAACATGAATGGAAATACAAAATGTATTAACTATTAAAAAAAATGAGGTATGCCACTTGCCAGAAACTTTGTACAGTACTTACAGGAGTTATTTGATTATTTTCATATATTTTAAATTACTACAAACATAGCTTTTTAAAAAACAGAAAAGTCAACCAATGGGTAACTGTGAAATCTGTAAGATCAAGTGTAAATATCTCGGAGTTGAGCTCAATACCCCACATCATATATTTACAGTAATAGACAGTTATATGTTTACTGATTGTTACAGAATTTATTCTAAAACATTAACATTAGTTACCATGCATATGACTGCATTATAAAGAAACTTTAAAACACACGGTAACTTAGAAGTCAGCCATGGGAAATGGACCACGTATTTCACAAAATTACTCTTTTTGTATCCTGTTCTGGTTAGTGGTTAAATCCCACCACCTTGTCTTAATAATGATCCATAATTCATTAAGTATTTCTAATTATACTGCATGGAAAGAAAATGTGTTATTTATCCAACATACATTTGCATACCCAAAGAAAATATTTCAAAATAGTTACTAACATTACAAGTAAATATTTGTCACACTGTAGTACTTTGTAAGCCATTTCAAGAAATCCACATGCCATTCTACAACCGCCTGTAAGGGGTGGGTTTTTTTGAGCTTAAGTTTTATTGGCTACCTCTTCTTTTGTTTCACTACTTCACCAAATCCTTTTGTTTTGTTCCTTAATCTTCCTTGCACAGCTCCCCAGGAAAGACTTTACAACATAAACTCTGATGTACCATTTTCACAGCAGGAACAACAGTGTTCCTCTTCAAAAAGAGGCATAATAAAAAAGAAGACTGTAATGAACATGCTAATTCTGGTCACAAGGTGCTAGATACAGCATGATCACTGAAAGTTCAGGAAGTTTTGGGGAAAGATAATCCTTTGGCTCTTCAAAGGTCTTCTCATGCAATATACAAATGAGGTAAATGTCTTTCCAATGTATGAAGTTCTCGCACAAGTATTTTATTGCTTTCTTTGTTTCTATTCATTCCATTTTCAAAAGCCAGTCCTACTAGCAGCCCCCTGGCAATAATCATTGTGACTCTAAAGCAAACTGTTAAGTCAGATAAACACTGATATACATTGTTTATACAGCTCCAGCTGGAGCACAGCAAATTTCTCCTATCATGCAGCTAATACCCAGAATAAGTACAGTCCTTCCTCCCATTCATCTAGAAACAAGAAGACATCCCACAGCACATTTTCCAAAACTATAGTTGTGCCACTCCATTTGTGTAATTTCCATGCCCTCAAAGATAGCTGTCCCAGATGACAGATTGCATCAAAATAGTTCCTTTCTTCTCATTTCAGTATTACTGGGTACAGTCAAAATAGAGAAATGAGCTCCTATTATCACTGAATCTGTTGCTAGCAGCAGAAACCAAAAATGCAGCACCTTGGATCCATTACCTCTGTTTTTTTGTGGGGATTTTTTGAACAGTTTTCTTTGTTTAAGCAGTGTGGAAATGTTCTGCACTTCTGAGAGTGTAATAAAAATAATCTCTCTCAATTATCTCAATCTCAATCTCTGTGTGTATCAATGGACAGGAAAACACTGTCCAGTAAATATTTCACTTTTTATTTTATGCAGCAGTGGCTGCTTGACATTAAATCAATCAGTTTCTAAAAAGCATAAAAAGGACTAACTGCCTTAGGCACTTCCCATACAAATTCTACTTTAATTCTTCCATCCTTATACAGTGTCCATACTATAAAGATGCCATATGTCAGTATGTTTATAATGCAGTGTGATCAGCAACAATAGAGAGGATTGTGGGCTAAGAAAACAAACTGCTTTCTGCTTAAGTGTCCTGTGTTGTCTCTCTCATTACTTTCCAGACAGCAAAGAAAAGAAAGCAAACAGCAGTGACAGTAGAATGTACTTAGATATTCAGCTTTACTGGACCTTCCCCATCCTTGCTTAAAACCTGCACTCTTCTATGCTGCAATCATAGCCTGTCTGGGTAGGCAGTTGAAGCTAAGTTTCTTGAGGTTCTTATAGACTTGGCAGAACTTTAAGGAATAATAACAAAATAATAATTTACAAAATGAAAGGCAGGACTCCTTAAAATTAACAGTCACGGAATTGTTGCTGATTCCTCTGCTAGAGGGAGGCACCTAATTTCCTCCTTCCTGAACACTTTATATACTTACATATGATGCCAGAATCCTTGTTCTATAGCCATGAAAAATGTCAGTTATCCACCATTTGCAAGACCAAAAAACAATTAGGTGGCTTTAGCAATAAATGAATGGACAATAAATGAAAAGCTATTGCACATCCCATGTCCGCAGACTAGGTTAAGATTATACACTTTATTGTCTTTCATTGTCTATTGAACACTGGCAAATTGGAATTAAAGTACTGTTCCACTCATAAGGTGCTCAGCACAAATATTTAAAATAAAAAGGTCCAAAACAAATAGCATTGACTTCTCTTGCTTGGAAGAAGACTTCCAGACTTTTCCTTACAAGCCTTGTTTCCCTTCAAATCCAGCATTTTCATGTGGGTGAAATCTGTCTTGGAGAGTAGCTGCCTGCTTTATATACAGAAAATCAAAAGTAGTTTCCATGTATCTCATACGTTCACTCTTGGTCCAGACTGTCACAATATTCAGCCTAAAAGTTTAGCCTGTAATGTTTCCTGATTTACTTTGGTAAATACCTAATTTGTACTAAGGCCTTGAAACGTTATCATCTCTAGCTGCCTTTTCTGCCCTTTCTCCCTCTCACACTGCAAAGTTTCAGCACCCAGAATCTAAGGACTTTCTTGATATTCATAGTTATTAGAGACCCAAGTACTACTGACTGGTCACAGTGTAGGAACCAAATGAAATGGTAAAATGTGTAGTGCATAGAACTACTCTTACTCTATACTACCACAGACAGAAAAACTGGCAAGTTTGGCTCTAAAAATTTTGCATACATAGGCAAAAACGTTGCCTATTCTTTGTTGCACAAATGATTTGTAGCAGTTAAACTGGATGTAGTGAAACAAACAAAAATGAATATAGGTAGATAATTCAAGTCCTGGGAACATCCTGATTTCATCAGTGTCCCACATCAGGGTCACAATAATTGTGTGTTGAATTGTAGGTAAACTGACTTCCTCTCCAGGGTGCCCTCTTGCAAAAGGCACAAATGCCAAGCTGGGCCTGTGATAGCACCATTACGAAAATATTTGAAGAACATATGGAAGATATGTGTGTATCTTCTGCAATCCAGAGTCACACATGTGCCCCAAGGATAAGTAACGCCTAAGTGGACCACAGATCAAACTCAGTCCACCCTGTTTTGCATTTCATTATGTCTGTTAATTTCTGTTCACATCTATGATATATATTTATTCCTACAGTGGCTATGTGAGGCACAGAGGCACTCTTTCCCACAAAGACATAATCGATGGAGTGTTTTCTACAAGGCTATTGCAGAATGTACAAGATAAAGATTTGTATAAGATTGTAAAGCAGAAGCTTATAACAGAATTACTTCTCTTCCAGCTAATGCCCTTAGTACTGAACTATCTTGGAAAACTACAGCAAGTCATTGTACTTACAGCACATCAAAATTTTAATCCTGCCAAAATTTCCCTACAGTGCCCTGTTACTCTGCATGGCCCTTCCTGTCTTTGTTGTTACCACTTTATCTAAATCTACAGTCCCAGTATGTTCATGAGTTCTCATTTCTTCCCAGTTTCAGATTAAATCCGCGATGATGATGATGACGATGATAATAATAATAATAATAATAATAATAATAATAATAATAATAATAATAATAATAATAATAATAATAATAATAATAAATCTGCTCCTGGGGCCAAAGTATATTCCAGCAGTTGCAGAAGTCATCAGTATTATGGCTGGAAACAATACACAATCTTTCAAATTTCATGTTTTAATTAGACAATTACTTTTAATTAAATAAATTTATTTAAATTTTAGCTCCATAATTAACAAGGTGTGGGTTTTGTTCATCAGGCATTTGCATACGCATATCATTATCAATGGTTTTTAAAACAAGATCTGATGCTAGTATTGTCTGAAGTAGCATTGAAGTATTTGAGTAACACAGGCAGCAGAACCACATAAATCAAGAAATCAGTTAAAAAAAGCAATAGGACAAGCAAAGAAACATATTTTGCAAGTCGGTCAGTCTTGATGCTTAGACAACTCTTTTGCCTTTTTCAACCACTGTGGCCGTAAGTAGAGAGATGGGGGCTGTTGCCTCTTCACTACAAATTCAAAAATGAGAACTTTGCTTGGTTTAGAACGTATCTTTCAAATCACGTGCACGCACATTTCAAGTCCAGAGAGTCTTATAAATACATTTCAAGAAACCCTGAAGACAAAGGATACTACTTCTGAGTTTCCCCCTCCTTCCTCTTCCCATCTCCCTTTAATTTACAAAACTTTACATACAGTATGAAAATATCATTTTACATTCATTTTCAAAAACACGAAAGCTGTGCACGAAAAGTGCTTCTGCCAGTTAATAAAGGGAAAACCTTATCTTAGGGAGTTAAGAAGATGTCCATGGTGCTGTTAAAACATGAACCAATATTTCCATTTTCATTGGCTAGACCAGGAACAACTTTTAAAAGATTACAGAAGGAACAATCATGGCATTTTTTATTTTAAATATGATAAGGCTTTGCTTACACCAGACTAAGAAAAGACTATGTATGCGCTTAGCCTTACTATTTGTTGTATATATACATAGTGGTGTTAGTTGACTCCAGCAGTTAATAACAGGACTGTTCATACTCATTAAAATAGCTAATGACAGTATAGAAAAAAAATCTTTCAGCTTTCTTATTATAAATAAAAACCCAACTTCAGAGAAAAATAAGAGAAGACTTCTTGTCACCCTACATTTGTTGGGATAGAAGGATTAAAAAATATTATTTAAATCATAAATTTCAAAAATTATCTTCTAAATTCTACAAAGCTGATTAATCATCCTCAAGTCTTATAAACAGGCCCCTAGCAGTTAACTCTGTAAATCAAGTAATGCCATGTAGTATCACAATATAAGACAGTAATCTTTAGTCATAAAACCAACCCTGCAAATTAAAGAGTGTGATATTTCATGAAGTGTCTCCAAAACCAGTTTCCATACATCTTCAGGTGACAGAATGAAACATTCAGGTCATTTGACTACCAGTATTTACTCCTCTGAGTATTATCTAGACAGTAGACTTGGCAGTACATTCATATCCCACCCCCCCCAAAGGATAGCTGAAAGAATCGATTTTTTCCTTTACTGTCTTCAAAAAATTCTTGCCGAAGTGAGACTACAACTCAGGTGATGCATATTTGAAATGGAAGAAGTCCTCCTTTTTTATGTGTTATATCTTGGGGGGAAATCTTGTAGCAGTTTTATCCTCATCTAAAAATTATTTATGCAACTTTTCAAGGTCACTGTTAATTGGACAAATTTCTGTGTAAATGCTGATCACATAAAGCTAAGCCACCCAGGGCAGCACTAAAATGTAAATCAAATGTTTTCATAAAGCAGTGATTTTTAATTGATAATCAATATAATAATGTGTTGTACACAGAATCCCTGTTTCACTTACTTCTTACTTCTTTTCTCCACTGTAATCTCTCATACCCTGCATACTCACATTAATATTCTATGGTCCAAAATCAGAAACATGATACTCAAGTATGATGTTAAAAAGTTTGTATTTAACAGTATCAGGACTATAATTTGAAAATAACTGTACTTAACTTCCCTGGAGAGAAACTTCTACAGCAACACAGCAGTTTCAGCTCTATGAAGAAATAAATTAGTTATGTTTAGAAAGAACTTACCACGTAAAACAGTGAGTCTTGTGGACACACTTATTTCACCAACACTATTGGAAGCCACACATTCATAAATAGCTTCATCTCGTGGCGTGCGCAGTGGTTGTATTCTGAGAACTGACCCAGATCCATCATCAAACTCTATTACCTATAGAAGGAAACAAAAGCTGTCACAGATGTTGTTACAAATGCCTATCCCTCAGTTAATCTGTTCATGATTAATTAACCCGTTGGTATTTCTGTCATCAAAGCCAGGTTTGCTTTTGAAATATACATACCAGGACAAATACCAATCAAAAGGTTTTAAGTGGCAATACCTTGAAACATAGATTGCTGTTCAGTGACTGTTTGATGGCTGCTCTGAGATAGTTTCAAGAAAGGCAGAATGAAAAACAAACAACAAAAAAGCACTAGCTAACAATGGCTTAAGAAAGGATCCTGTTAACTTAATGCTCTTTTATCCTGAATTTCACCATCAGCCTCTCTCCATTCTCTTAGCTTAAGTAATCTACCTTCAAATGCCAGTTACATTAATTTTAATCACTGCAGGCTATGTTCCCACTCTACTAACGGAGTACAGTTCACTCATTCATTTAGCTCCAAAGTGAAAAAGGGTCAGCAATTTCTGAACAAGATGGGAGTACTCAGGTTAGCTATGCATATAACCCACAGAATCTAAGTAAATTTATCCAGCATTATATTAGAAAATATGTGACCAGTTGAGAGACTAAAGAATAAGGCTAAACTTTAAGATTTAGTTTAAAAATTGGAATATTTACACAATATTAACCCTCATATGAGAAAGAATTAATTGAATGTTTTTTATTTCCTTCTTGTTCTGCAGTCAGAATCATATTGGATTTGATGAGTGCTGCAAACTGCAGACATTGCAAAATCCTTCCTAATAATTAAGCAATAATATTAATCTATTTAATCTATGTTAAAAAAAATATATCAACAGATGTTAGTAATACCATCAGGCAAATGACACTTGTTAAGAAAGGACAGTAACAATTTTTTTTTTCAAAATAATTAATATTTGGCCTTAATCTCTATGTACATGCATAAAACTATTAGATTACATGCCTATCACATACATTGGTGTCTGTACGTCTAGTAATCTACTAGATCTCTACATTTGTTGAGAGTAAGAGAGAAATACAGTACACGGTTGGGAACTACAGTTATATGCCCATTCTCTTCCCATTTTCATTGTAGGATTTCCTCAGGGTTTTTTTAGCAGTGGGAGAGGTCTAAGTGGAAATAAATTAAAACCCCATTTTTTTTCTAAGAATAAACCAGTTTTATAGCCCACAGGCTGTATTACTTTTCCTTGTTCTTTAAGTAAAGCCATTGTCCCAAACATACCAAGACAACACAAAATCTCCATCTGACCTTAGCACAAACAAAAGAATAACCAGAATTTTTTACAAATTGACATTTATGAGGGAAAGGAAAATTTAACATCTTAAAACAGACAGACAAATAATTTGTAGATAAAAAATGAAAGCATGGGATCCAAATGATCACAACTGTTACACTTGAAGAGAATCATGGTTATGGTTTAAATCTGAATATTGACTAATTCTAGCTGGAGAGCCAATAGAAACTATTGCAGAAGATTGGTTGGGTAAATATTCCAGAGATTAAGTTTCAAGTCTGGTGGCTCCAAAATACATACCATAAAATGGATTTACTTTTCCTGTGATAAGTTCTCCCGTTTTCTGCATATCACAGATAACTGAATCCTCCCCCTTCCCCATCAATTGAATTAGATATTTTTATTTTTTAAAGGCATGGAACGATGAACACAGGCAGCCTCATGCCAGAGGGTAAGAATGGTGCAATTTCTTAAACTTGTTTTTTCCACTTCTCTGTTTCTTTTTAAGTTCCTCTGAGAAAGACTTCTTAGTAACCTAAAGTGGATCTATCTAATTCATATTATTTGAATTGATTTGAAGCAAGAGGAGAAAAAAGAATACCCCTGTATCATATTCATTCATAGTACATACTTCCATTATAAATAAAAGGTGAAAGATTAACAGTGAAGTCCCACAAGATCTTATTGGAGCCTTCAATTTCAGAAAAAAATGTACAGCTCTCACCACTAATCTCACTCAGTTGTGAGAATGAGCCTGTGAGCAAGAACATTCCACATTTTACGATAATAATCTTCAAACATCTAACAGGCTATTGTCAGGAGAGAGGGAATAGACTGTTAGTTCCCCCGTTGCTAGATAAGACAATTGCTATGTACAAGTTCCAGAAAAAAAAGTTCAGAGTCCACGAGGGGAAAAAAAAATATAGTAAGGTTTATGAAAAACTGTAGGAGGGTGTCAGTGTTTATTTGAGGGGTAAAAAACCACCAAAGTAGCCCCCAGCATTCCTGAGAAAGAATGTGGATTCGATGGCCTGCTGAAGTCCCTTCCAGCTGTATTTAGTAGGCTTCTATGAAGACAGGTGTCCCGCTAAAAAAATTTCATGCCTTGTAATGCCTAAGTAATCAAACTCAGACAAACACATAAAATATCAATGTAAAACAAGAGGAAAAGAAGCCCAACTAACTATTTTCTTACTGGTACAGTTTACATTCTCAGGAATTTCTTGTTTCCCAAATCTTGCATGTATCCTTTTGAATCTCATTTCTACTGCTCTGTTCTTATCTAGGGTCTCTACAACAGGAATTATTGGCCTTTGGACATAAGGAAAGCTTCTTAAAACTTCGATTTTCTCTGCCCATTATATAACTACTCTGCCCAGGCGTTATAACAAAAATTATAAAAACCTTGGTGTTTTCTATTTCTGTGAATTATGTTCCATCTCACTTGGCTATACAGCTTGTTCAACAGTCCATTAAAGGCTTTTTTAAAACATTTTAAATTATTTCTAACAGTTCCATTTAAATATTTTTAATGGAAAGAAAATTACTTTATTTTTGCTTATCCTCCTAGAAACAGGTACATAGGTACATAGAAAACAATATATGAAGCAAATATAGCAAGACATACTGCAAAATAAAACTGAATCAACACAGTAAACATGTACATGCCCAGAATTTCACTGTTTAGAACTGACCTTGAGTGAAAATTTTGTGACCAGAAGAGGATAAACCATGTAGAATTTATGATAAAATTTCTATGCTAGTCACTCTAGCCAATTAAAGTTCTGCATACACCCTACAAACTGCAACCAGTTCTTGGCACTAGCAGGTCACACTGAAATCCATGCTTTTATTTCTCACATTGTAGTAAATACACAAGCAAAGAATTATACTGGTTAATGAACAAATTCTAATCCCTTTAAACATTTATTGAATAAAAAAGGAATAAAAGAAATTTAGTTTATACAAGAAATGCAATTCTTTTCTGCTGATGTAAATCTAACTTGAAGGACAGGGCAAGCAATCTCCCCAACTACTACTAAAACAACCCAGAAGATTTCAGTATTTAGTCAACTTTTAATAGGTATGTCTTAGATCATTCACTCGTTCTATATACAAACCAGTAATCTTCCAAACAGTAGTTTCCCTAATGCAGAAATCTTTTACCTAGCATTGAAAATAGTGAAGAAACACAGTGAAAATTAAACATTCTTAGTGCCACTTTTGGTATCCTTTTCACAAGCCTTATCCCATTTTCTCATTTTTTAGTTCATGTTAAAGGTCAATCTGTATTTTATATTAATTCTTCCTGACACTAAGAAAGGGAATAATATTTGTTGTCTTATTTCTCCCAAATAGCCAGTACCCTTTGAACAGATTATCTCCACTTTTTCCTTTAATTGAAGGTTGTGGAGAGAAACAGCTTTCTCTAAAGCCTTTTCCTAGGTTCTTGTTCGAAAAGAATCAAAGGAAAGGAATTTTACATTTCCTCTTTAGCAGCAGGAACTACAATGTCCCTTTCAACTCTCTCTGCAACAGTGACAGCAGAAGAGTAGTAGCTCCGGTCTGTTTAATGCATACTATCACAATAGGAGATGGCTCTCTCTGGAGATAGCAATAATCACTCAAGTAACTTCCCCCCATCTCCTTCATGGAAAAGATGGCAGGCTAAACAGAAGCGTGTCAAGGCTTCCCAGTTAGATCATGCTAATGATCATACTAAACGTAGTGATCTTTAACAGTGCTATGTATAACCACTCTGCAACATAAAAACTTCCTGAGACTGCTCCCTCCAAGTTATCCCTGATAGTCATACCTATATGCTTAATCACTGAAAATAAAGCACACTTATTGGGATTTGAAGCGAGGTTGGAATTAATGTTTTTCAGAGGAACAGAACAATGGACCTAATACCTCAAATCTCTGATTGCTGACTTTCTTTCCCTTTTTGTTCCAGACGATTTTAGGTCTTGGATCTCCTGTGGCTTGACAGATGAATGAGGCAACTCCTCCAGAAACTCCTGTCTGGTCAACGGGAGTTCTTGTAAACTTTGGTGGTGCTGGAAAAAAACAAAAAATAACAAAATTAATCTAAGTAGCAACCATAAAAAATAAGCCATGCCAAGACTTCAAAATGAAAAAGGAGGAAATATTTTGTTTTTCCAGTGACAATATTCTCCTGCAAGAGAAAGTATTAAGAAAAAAATAACTAAGGGAAAGTACTTACAGATTTTACTAGTGAAATGTATATTAAAAAGGAAATCTGATAGCATCAGAATAGAAAGATCACACATTATATTTTATCACCATTATAAATAAAAAATCAGATTTGTCTTCTGTTGCAAAATGAGCTTATCAGCTGGAATAAGATCATGATTCATGACTTAATGTTATGATCACAAGATGTCATGAAAACAGAATTCCCACCTTTGAGCGATTAAAATCAGTGACACTTAGGAGAAAGTATTTTTAAGTTTGCAGTGGTGGAGGTAAATGACTATGTATTAGGAGACCATGCAGGAAGGACTATAACAGATTTATGCCTGGGCAGTTTCACACATAGCTCCTGTTTGGTCCCAAATTATTCTACTCTGTCAAAAAGAAGTGAGAAAAGATCCAATTATTGTAACAACAGGAGAGGAGAGAAAAATAGACAAATCATTTTAGAAGCAGGAAAAGGCATTTTAATTATTGTCTTTCCTTTCATTTCTGTTAAAACTTATTTAAAATTCATTTATCAGCCTTGTGGTGAAACAAAGCTTTTGAACTTACACCAACACAAGACATGACTTCTAAAGACTTAATATAAAAATCTATGAATGATGTCTAACCACAGTACAGATATGTTGAAGAGTTACTGTAAATATTTACATAATTCTCTTTCTTAGCTGTGATTCTTTTAGTAATCTGATACACTTCATGCTGATTTGAATTATACAAATACTTAGGGGCAATAAGTTATGAAAAATCCAGACCTTGCTGTATGTAGTTGCTCTAAAGCAGCTGTTGCAATTGATTTTTGCTCTCAATTTCAACTTTCAGCAGTCAGATCCTTCCTGTTCTCAACCTCTTCACTCTTCTTCACTTTCCTCTCTTAGTTCTGACAGGTATGTACCTGTCTCACACTAGCCTTCATTTCTAAGTTGCTTCTCCTCTCTTCTCTTCTATGTCTAACAGCTTATTCTGCTGAACTGGTCTTTCCACAGCTAATACCTTCTTGTCAGCTTGTTTATTTAAATGTTAGAAACCCAGCAGACTGCAAGTATGCACATATGTAACACTGGAAGAAATCCTGAAATAACTTAAAATGCCAAGGAAATACGATGTAGCCATTATTACTAAACAAACTGAACATATTGTTCTTATGTTGCTACATTAAGTATGAAAGCATACAGATTGTCCTAAGTTTATGAAATGAAATGAGTTTTTATACTCTACCCCTAATGTATAACATACCAAAATCAAAAATATTTTTGGAAAAATGCAGTAAAAATCTAATGTTCCTGAAAATCTGCATGCTTTTTTCTTTAACAGAAATGTCAGGCAGAATTTTTATTGCTCAACTTTTCAAAACTTCTCTTGATGTCAAAAAATGCCCAAACTGTGGCAAATAAAACACACTTCAAGCAAAGAAACTAAAAATCTTTTCCCAATGCACAGCTTTATGCCTGGACCACAGAAAAGAGGGAAAAGTATTCTGATGAAGAGTATCTGGGTTTCACCAAAACTGCTAGCTTTCAGTCCTCTTCTATACATGTATTAATTCAGCACTCTGATATGTCAAGAGACATGACTGAATCTGATATGCCGATATTCTGTGGCACAAGTTGCAATTGTGTGCCGTCAAGTGAAAAATGATGCATCGCCATTCTCCTTTTATTCTCTGACATTGTGTGAATTCAGTGTTTAACCTCAAACCAACGAAAGATAGTCAGTGCATGGGCAAGTCCATCAGCACAGAGTAACTGCATAGTAGCTCATAAGCAGCTTTTAATTCTAAATTCATGCCTCACTCATATATTCAGTGACTGCTGAACTGATAAATTCAGCATCAATAAAGTACCTTACTTCATTAGAGACAAGGCCTATTTTGGAATATTTGCCAACCTTGCCATGCATTACAAGGGTCAAGGAGGGAAATCAACTCAATTTAAGAACCGTGCTGTGCATACATTCCTGCAACACTTTACTTAATTATATTGGGACCAGGAGAACTGCAAGATTTTTAAACAACAAAAAAGATTATAAACACAACCAAACCAAACCAAGGAAAGACCATGCTGAGCTATGCTAAATTAGCTCTAAAAGTGTGTGTGTGTGTGTGTGTGTGGGGGGGGGGGGGGGGGGGGGGGAGAATAAAACAAACAAACGAAAACAACAAGACTCCAACAACTAACCAACCAACCAAAAAAAACCCACCATATACTACCATTTGGTTTTATGTCACTGCCAACCACCATGATATCTATCGCCATGCTTTTACTAATATGCAATACATAGTATTATGGAATCACAAAATCAGAGAATGGCTAGGGTTGGAAAAGACCACTGGAGATCATCTAGCCCAACACCCTGCTACAGCAAGTTCTCCTAGAGCAGGCTGCACAGCCACATCCAGGTGGGTTTTGAATGTCTCCACAGGAGAAGAATCCACAGCCTCTCTGGGCAGCCTGTTCCAGTGCTCTGTCAGCCTCAAAGTAAACAAGTTCTTCCTCATGTTCAAATGGAACTTCTTGCGTTGCAGTTTGTGGCTGTTACTTTCTGTGCTGTTGCTTGGTGTTACTGAAAAGAATCTGGCCCCATCCTCTTGACACTCCCCTTAAGACATCTGTAGATGTTGATAAGATCCTCTCTCAGTCTTCCCTTCTCCAGGCAAAAAAGGCCCAGCTCTCTCAGCCTTTCCTCGTAAGAGATATGCTCCAGTCCCCACATCGTCTTTGTAGCCTCCGCTGGACTCTCCCCAGTAGTTCCCTGTCTCCTTTGAACTGGGGAGCCCAGAACTGGACACAGCACCCTATGTGCAGCCTCACCAGGGCAGAGCAGAGGGACAGAATTACCTCCCTCAACCTGCTGGCCACGCTCCTCCTCATGCACCCCAGGATGCCACCAGCCTTCTTGGCCACCAGGGCACACTGCTGGCTCATGGGCAACTGGCTGCTCACCAGCACTCCCAGGCCCTTCTCTACAGAGCTGCCCTCTGGCAGGTCAGCCCCAGCCTGTGCTGGTGCGTGGGGTTGTTCCGCCCCAGATGCAGGACCCTACACTTGCCCTTGTTGAACTTCATGAGGTTCCTCTCCACCCAGCTCTCCAGCCTGTCCCGGTCCTGCTGAATGGCAGCGCAGCCTGCTGGGGTATCAGCCACTGCT
Source organism: Falco naumanni (assembly GCF_017639655.2). Taxonomy (NCBI): domain Eukaryota; kingdom Metazoa; phylum Chordata; class Aves; order Falconiformes; family Falconidae; genus Falco; species Falco naumanni. The sequence goes on along the minus strand of NC_054080.1, from coordinate 54,228,070 downwards.
CCCAGTTTAGTGTCACCAGCAAACTGGCTGAGGGTGCACTCTGTGCCTGCGTCCAGGTCCCTGATGAGCGAGTTGAACAGGACTGGAGCAGCACTGACCCCGGGCACAGCGCTGGCCTCAGCCTCCAGCCAGGCTCTGCGCCGCTGATCACAGCCCCCCGGGCTCTGCCGTCCAGCCAGTTCTCAGCCCACCTCTCTGTCCGCTCACCTGACCCGCACTCCTGAGCTAATAACGATTAATGATAACAATAATTTCAAAAAGATAAGTAAAGGAGAGTCCCTTCACTCCTGATCATATGCTCAGAGACAAATTCTCCATTACTGCAGTGCAGGTAGACACAAGAGCCTGCACTAATTTACACCATGTGACAACTTACCTTTCTCATTACTGCTGAATACAAATAAACAAACTCCCCTTCAACTCCAACACTCTGCAAACTGTATGGCTTTGTAACAAATAATGCATAGGGGAATATATATATTTTCCACCAAACTTGACAGCTGTTAGAGGTACAAAACTTTTCTGACAATTTCTTCATCTAGGACTGAGCCAAACCTGGTAAAGGACTACCACTGCTTTAACCCTTTATAAACCGCTTACTGGCTTCTGCAGAGCTGTATCTATGCAGTAGAGTTACAGAAATAGGGCTGAATACCTCATGTGGCTTTGGTAGTGACCTGAAGAACAGTGTTTTGCAGTCCTACTGGCCAACAATTAGTAAAGTTTGTTAATTAACACCACTTGCAACGAAGTGTTAGAGGCAAAAGACAAGCACGTCTGTTACGTAATGACACAATTCCGTATTTGTAACCATTTTTTCAAGAAAAGCAAACTTTTAGGGTTGTATGTAAAGGCCACATTATTTTATATGAAGATTGATATTATCTATCTACATCAACATAAAAGCTTCACATTCCAAACAGAAACAAACAATGGTAATGTTTCTGTTTTACTTAGACCATGGTCTAGCTGGAAAAATAATGTATGTGGCTAGTCAAAGTTTCATTTTGTATAAATAAGTAATTCCTGCAAAACAACACTGGCACAACTCTTCCTCCAGTGCCTAATTTTGAAAGTAAGACAGTTACCTTTGAGGTATCATATGATATCAGAGAAGGCCAAATTATCATTAGAACATAGATAATTTTATCTGAAACAGGAAAATTAAGTAGTCCTGCACAATTCAGACATTTTAATGCATACAAAGGTGGTTTTCAAAAGTTCATCTTTAAATTCATGAAATTAAAATTTAATTTGGCAAACAGGTTATACTCTCTGCTTCACACTTAGCAGCTGCACCAGAACAATAATAACATCTGCATGTTTAATTGGTCTTGTGAGGACAAACTCATTTATGGTCAAGAGATGCTCAGACTATGGTGACAGACGCCAGCCATAGAGAAAGACAGGTATTATGTAATCCATCTTCTTTTCATTATTCAGTTAACATGTTCTTCTCCTTACATATAAAGTGACCATCACCAACATAAGGGTATGTGAAATCATAACCCAGCAGAACCAAAAATGAAAAGTAGTATTAGTTGCCCTTATCTTTATAAAGGTTGTTAATGAAGGTTTGACACAAATTATCTCCACAATTAATGTTGTCAGTTTCTTGACATTGATTCTGACCTAAGCTGCTAGACACTCTGACAGCAAACACAATTACACTGCACACACAGTTGTACTTATTAACGAGGGCACTCTTGATTGAGAACTGACAACTACTTTCAATGTCCCTTAACAACAGCAGTGCAGAACCCAACAAAAACTCTCTGCAGCACACTTCATTAAGCACAGTAACAATCTATATGGGAAACTTCCACTGCAATTAAATCTGCCAAAAAAATTCAGATGTAATAGGTTGCTAACTACGATATCACAGCCTTTCAACACTTCTCAAATTCTGCTTGCTCACATTTCAATAAAGCTGCAACTAAAATAACAGAACTGTAATTAAAATATCAGAAGTAAAATCCAGTTAAAATCAACACCTCATATTTCTGGACTTGAACTCTCTTGTGGGCACCATCAAAACTGCAGTAACACACAAACAGCACAAGTTTTGTTTATTTCAGCTTTTTTATCTACCAGTGCATACTCAGATATTTGTGCTGATACAACATTGATACCTTGTCAAGGAAAAAAATAACAACATAACAGGAGACTTTCATCACTTGGACTTATGGAGAGTACCACAAGATTTGTCATCTAAGGCCTGAGGGCTCCCACTCTCTGCTGCTTGTTGTGCACTTCTTGTTGGGACTTCTGAGAAGCTCCGGTGACAGCTATGAAACTACTCCAAATGACACTCTAATAGATGAAGGAAAATTAAATTTTACTGTTAGTTCACCTTAACTATATTAAGCTTCAATGTTTGTTTTAATTAGTTTAAAGCCATAGATGTTAGACAGCTGACAAGCAGTCAAGCTGTCCCCCCATGGGGCACAGGAACTTCTTTACCATTCTCCAGAAAGAAGCAGTCCTTCTTCACATACTGAGGCTCCATGAAGTATATTTATAACATGACACTAAAATAACTCACTTGGATTGGAATATTTTCATAGTTCTGCATGAACATAATGCATCTCTTTCTTCTCTTTTTGCATTTCCACAATGCCTTTTGTAAGTTTAAGTACAATTCTGAAGTTTGCTTACAAGCCTATCTTTACATTTTCCAATTTTCTGCAATGCACAGTGTCAGTTTCCTAGGCTGACCATTGGGTTTATTCTTCCCTGAAATACGAAATCAAATTACATACTTACAAGCAGGGCCTTACAGGCAGAACAGGTAGGTTACATTTTCTAAAAGGTCTAACGGTAAAATAGCACATTCCTAATTTGTACCTCTAGGCTGTGCAAACCTTGGTACCAGCTCATTTCATTGTGGATTATGCATGGGTTTTTAGGGATAGATATTATATGAGCTCTAGGGACGTGGGAGGAATACAAAACAACACAGACAGCAGTACACATTTACTTGCCAACTGACATCATCATATCTCACTCACCCCCCCGCCTTGGAGAAAGAAAAAGGCTTTCACAAATATGAAGAACCTATGTAAAAAAAATTGTGGAAAAGCCTATTATTAATACTATAGACCAATATGTTTAGACCCTAACTGGGATAAGGCTGAAGAATTTATTGCTCTGTTTTTTCTGTTAAAACCTGTTGCAGGCAACCTGGTAACAATTTTAGTTATTTCATGACAAATTAGGACACTTACTGTAGAACTGAGACCAGCCATTAACTACTGACTTGGCAGAGCACCATCGTGCTAAGCGTAACAGGAAGCTGATGGGTCATCAGCGCCAACCTTCTTGATGATCAGAAGGAGAAGGCTCCTGAAACCAGACCTACTGCCACCCCTACCTAATCTTACCTCCAACCCTCAAGCTGCGCATGCAGCTTTACCTGCCACTGTTAACACACCCATTACCTTCACTACAAATCACACCTTTTATTAGTGCGATTTTTTATTATTTATTATTTATTATAAATATCACTACAGAAAATGAGACTTTACAGAATTGTTTTTAAGTCTCCCCTTATTTATTCCAGTGTGCCTTCAGTTGTTTCTGCACAAGAACTCACGTTTACACTAGTTTAAGAGAAGAGAATCAGGAGGCTCGGTTCTAGTATTTGATTAACCTGAGCACTGAAAGATTAGGCGCAGAATTAAGTACCCATTATGCAGTTAATGTAGAGAGCAAGAATTCTCTTTTTCTCTTTCCCATGACTATAGGAATTTCAACACTAAATTTAACCAAACTGCACATATACTTTTAAGTTATACACTAGCAAATGCATTCAAATGACAAATGCAAAACAACATAGGTGTAAGTTTGTGCATATACACAGTGTTTATCACATACAGTGTATGTAAAATAGGGATGGGGTTTCATCCACCTTAGTTAGAAAGAGCAACTTGCTAGTTAATCCATTACTAAGCCTTCTTCCAGCAGCAAATGAAACCCATGAAGCCTCCTGAATTTAAAAGGTTAGTGACATGCAACACTTCATCCCCAAGGAACATTGCATAACCTTGTCATATCCACTAATTTAATGAAAGGAAATTCCGCTTCAAAGCTTTCTGTTGCGCCTTTTTCAAATTTGAATGTCTGCAGACTGCATATGAATTATTTGGTAACTGAGAGCTGACACCCTTTTTCAATGTGCAAAGTCGCAGCAGTGGATCTTAAAATGCCAGGCAAGCTGATCTCTTTCTACAGGAGTTTTGCTCTAAAGAAAAGGGGCAATAACCAGTTCCTACATGTAAGAGTTTCAATTAGTGAATGAAAGTATCTATGTTGTGACAAGTTTGATGGCCTTTATTGGTGTTTCAGTCTTATTAAAAACCTCAGAATGTAGATACCAAAACCAGGACTAGTAAAAATAAAATTGGGACATGGTAACAACTGAGTGAAGCTTCCACTCATTTTTTATTTATCTAAAAACAAGAAAATGCATAGTTGGTTATTTATACACAGGATAGATTACTAATGAGCAACTATGAAAACAAAATCACCTTTCTAATAAGACTGAGTCAAAAAGAAACCATCAAACTCTACACACTAAACATAGTTGTGTTGATACTTGACAAGGAACTGATTCAAGAAAATTCTCATAACTCCTTATGAAGTAGAAGAGAAATATAAAAAAAAATCTGCCTGAGAATCATAGAATAGTTTGGGTTGGAAGGGACCTTCAAAGATTATCCAGTTCCAACTCCCCTGCCATGGACAGGGATGCCTTCCACTAGCCCAGGTTGCTCAAAGCCCCATCCAACCTGGCACTGAGCACTTCCAGGGATGGGGCATCCACAGTTTCTCTGGGCAACCTGTTCTAGTGTCTCACCACCCTCACAGTAGAGAATTTCTTCCTTATATCTAATCTAAATCCACCCTCTCTCAGTTTAAAGCCATTATCCCTTGCCTTTCTAAACTTCATAGATTCTACATGCCCTTCTAAAAAGTCCCTCTCCAGCCTTCCTGTAGGCACCCTTTAGGAACTGGAAGGCCTCTATAAGATCTCCCTGGACCATTCTCCAGGCTCAATAACCCCATCTCTATCAAGCCTGTCTTCACAGGAGGCGTGCTCCAGCCCTGTGATCATCTCTGGGGCCCTCCCCAAACTTGTTCTAACAGGTCCATGTCCTTATGCTGGGGGCCCCAGAGCTGAATGTGGTACTCCGGGTGGGGTCTCACAAGAATGAAATATAGGGGAAGAATCACCTCCTTCAACCTGCTGGGCACGCTTCTTTTGATGCAGCCCAACATACAGTTAGTTTTCTGGGCTGAAAGTGCACATTGCTGGGTCACATTGAGCTTCTGTCCACCAGCACCCACAAGTCCTTCTCCTCAGGGCTGCTCTCAATCCAGTCTCCACCCAGCCTGTACTGATACTGGGGGTCACCCCAACCCATGTGCAGGACCTTGCACTTGTCCTTGCTGAACTTCATGAGGTTTGTACAGGCCCGCCTCTCAAGCCTGGGAAGTTCCCTGTGGATGGCATCCCTTCCCTCCAGCATGTCACCTGCACCACATAGCTTGGTGTCATTGGCAAACTTGCTGAGGGTGCACTCAACCCCACTGTCGATGTCACAAAAATGTTAAAGAACACTGAACTCAGTACAGACCCCTGAGGAACCCTGCTCATCACCAGTCTCCACTTGGACACTGAGCCATTGACCACAACTATTTGAGTACAACCATCCAGCCAATTCCTTGACCACTGAGTGGCCCATCCATCAAATCCATGTCTCTCCAGTTTAGAGACAAGGATGTCATGTCGGACAGTGTCAAAAGCTTTGCACAAGTCCAGGTAGATGACGTCTGTCACTCTTCCCTGATCCATCCATGCTGTAACCCCATCCTAGAAGGCCACCACATTTTTCAGGCATGACTTGCACTTAGTGTAGCCATGCTGGCTCTCACTCATCACCTCCTTATTTTCCATATGCCTTAGCATAGTTTCCAGAAGGATCTGGTCCATGACCCTGCCAGGCACTGTGGTGAGAACAGACCACATAACTTGCTTTCATCTAAGTATCATCTTTCTTTTCCAACACTGACTTGTTACCAATACATCAACTCACCAGCACACCAAAGGGGAAAAGCATTCTGTTACAATCTGCTACTGTGCTCTGTGAAGGTGACCTAAGATCCATGTCCTTTGTACAACATGCCTATATGGGTGAAACACCTTAATGTTATCCACTTACTGAAAAATCATCCCTAGCTCAAGCTAGCTGAAGGTAAAAGCAAGAAAAAACTATAAAACTCAAAATACATATGTTATCAAAGTTTATAAGGACATGTGTGATAGAAAATTTGAAGGCATTCAGTCTTTCTATTGCAGTTACCAAAACCAAAAGGCCTTCCTTCTCCTCTTGTGTCCATAGAAGGTGAAAAGGCACAGTTTAGGGACCAAGCCCTTGGCCAAATACTAGTCCTCAGTCTTTGTTCTCACCAGACAAGGATTATACCCAATCTGTTTCTTGGGTATTTGAAGGTGACTTTTGGATTCATCAAACCCATCTCAAATATAATAACTTACCTTCAACTTAGTGACAAGGTGGTTTATATCTTCTCCTCTTTTGAAGCATTATGTCCTGTTCTGGTGGTAACCACATACCTTTATACCTCTCTTTTTTTTTTTTTTTGGGGGGGGAGGGAGTGTAAACTATTAAACCGCTGAGAGGCAGACTGATTACTTGAGACAAATGTGTGCGTGCAACTAATCAAATCTTACAGCCCATATGAACAAATACAGTCTGGGGAATGAAGGTGTTTAAGATTACTTTCTACTTGCAAACCAATGGCATGACTTGATGTAAGTGTAATTTATCGAGCTTAACTGGTTAATAAAAAGACTATAACAGTAAGACTGTTATAAAATAAAATTTAAAAAATACTTGTTAGTAGAGACTTATAAATCCATCTTTGCTTTTTTCTGCTACAACTAATTAATCCCAGAACTTGATAAACACCTCTCTCTCTCTTCATTGTAAAACAACATTTACCATTTGCTTACAACAATTGATTATACAAAACCTAAATTAGATGTCCAGCCAAGTAGAGAGAATATATGTTCCCTCTTACTACCAATGCTGTGAGAGCTACACAGTGCAAAACAGCTTCAGCTGTACTAAACAACAGGTTAGTGCAGTGCATAAGATGATAAATTAATGATACATATGCAGACATTCATAAATTAGGTCAGAATAGTGTATATAGGTATTAAAAATATTCAGTGACTAAAGGTCCCATTGGATCATCCCAGTTCCTTGACTTCAAGTCACTTAAGATACATCAGTACAGTCAACACAGTACATGTAGCCTGCTGTGGGATAAGGTTATGCAGCTATAAAAGCACTGATTTGAATGTATTTACAATGGCAGGTATTTTGATACTGTGTGGGTTTGGGACTACACAAGTGTCCTACTGTGTATAGCTCCTGCTGTGAATACAAGTTCCTACAAGTCCCGTTTTGCTGTCAGTGAGGACAATGGATTGCCAATAAGAAAAAAATACTATTCCTAAATAACAGTTTTGTAGTTAAAATTGCATCTGCTCCCTGAACTTCTACAGGAGCTATATTGCTCTAACTCCTCTCTAGTGAAGTTGCACTTGCAGAAATTTGAAGTGTATTATATAGAATACATTCAAAATGTGAAAAACACAACCTTACATAAAGGTATGCACAACAAAGTTGTAACTAGCTCAAAAATTCAATTAAATAGTAGGACATAGCCAAAAGGAACATATCACCACATAAAGGTATACCTCTAACTACTACAAGTTAATTTCTCTTTTACTTCTGATATGTGATAGCAGTTCATACAATGGATGTTCTGCAATCCATTACCAAATAAAACCACTGAAGAGTACAATTATTTTGTATTTTGCTGTAGCACTGCACTTGCTTTACAAGGATCTCACAGTTATTCATGTTACTTGAGTGATTTTAGTATCATTTAAAGTGGTTAAAAATACACCTAAATAGATAATCCTGGCCCACAGTGCTGTGCCTACCTTACACCTATCTCATCTATATCTCAACAATGATGTCTTCTATTCTTCTCTCTTTAATATAAATATATTCTTCATTTAAAAAATGAGATACTAAGAAACCGTAACAGTACATTGAACTGACATTCAGTCAAAGGTATCCTATTTGAAGGGGGACAAAATGAAAAATTCTGGGGGTAAGAGCGGTAAGACTCTTATGTGTGGCCAGATACTATACAGTATGAGGAAATCTTACACTAGCATTCTCTAGCTTCTTTTGCCATTGAATACAAAGCTTTGCTCAACTGAATAAGCCAGAAATTATTTTCTTTCATTCATACAGGTTATTTGCACTGCCAAATTTAAGAGCACTACCAAATGACTTAACTTTGTGAAGAGCTTCATTTTTGTTTGCTCATCTCCCTTAGAAGGAATTCCCAGCAAATGTCACAGTTCTGCTCTATCTTCACTTGAGAAAACCAACAGTGGCTCAGAAACAGGGACTCATTCCATTCTTACTCTCCTCTCATGCTGTCCTGGTCTTCCACTCTTCTTGCTCAATACACAGCTGTCTGAGACCAAGCTAAACAGACCAAACTGGAACTGTCTAGAACAGTTCAGGTGTGTGGTCCAAAGCCAGTCAGTGAAAGCAATACAGAATCAACAAAGTTAATTCACCTGGGTTTCAGATCGTGCCTTATCCGCAGAGTGATTGTATTTTTACAGTGAAGGATCCCCCATAATTTGGGACCATAACTGGACCACTGACATACTGATGTGCACAGGTGATCTTAGCAGGGTCTGAAATACATTTTTAAATTAGTGATTCAACACTAAGTACTTGCAATGCATTCTATAATTTCATCCAATCTATTGTGTTTAAGGCATACTTGATGTTTTAGATTACAAAATACAAGCTTGTGAGAGAGGACATATGAAGCCTTCTTTAAAAAACAAAACAAAGAAACAAAACCCCCAAAACCCCAACTAATTTACATTAGCCCTGTCATAGAGATTATGACTCTGAAACTTCAAATATAATTGGATAGCACGGTTCATGCCCATTTTTAAATCAAAGTAAAAATTACTGAAATATAACTACCAACAGGGATTGCACTATCCATTTTTCTTTCATAGGCAAATATATTCTTTCCAATTATTCTAAAAACAAAAATTAGCATCACTCCCAGTCATGGTTTCCTTTTCAGTTAATACCTAAGTAGTAGGAAGATTAAGAAAAATAATTTACTGAACTTTGGTCTCCAGAGTTAAAACGGGAAGCCAAAAGCACTGAAAGTGACAGTTGGCTACTGGACAGAAGAGAGGGACCAGAGCCAAAACTTTGTAATTCTAATCCTATCTCTGCTAATTGCTTGTTGTTTAGCTTCAGGCAATTTAGTTAACCTCCATGTCTCAATTTCCTTACTTCCAGGATTATGCTACTTACATATGTTGCAAAACACAGAAGGGAGTATTATAGTAGTTACTGTTACTATATTTACAAAATTTGTGTAGAGATTTGTGCTTATGCATTGAATGGGAGGCCTGAAAAATGTTGCCGTTTAAGCCCTACCTAGTTATAACAAGGATGACACTTGTATTAGAGCGAAGGAAAAACAAACAAAGTACACTCATATGTTTAGTGTGTCAGTGAAAACCGGTATTTATTTGGCAAAGTTACTAGCCTTTGAAAACTGCAGTCCTCTCCCTATCAGTACTGCAAAATGTTGCTTTAATTAACATTCTTCCCTCTAAGGAAATCAGCTTATATGCACAAGTGTACTAAATAAAAACTGCTCATTTTGACACCAAGAGGTATGTACTGAAAGCTGTCATCTTCTATGAAATTATAAATTATTTCTGCATCAAAATTCGAATTCAAAGGTGTATAAGTAATATAGTGTGTGCCCATATATATAGTGGAATTCAATGTTTTATTTATGCAGCCATGTTAATTATAATATTCACTGCAAATAGTCATTTACATAACACTAAGTATGTATAGATACGTTTACATCTAAGTGATATGCATGTTCAGAAATTAGAAAATTAGGAAAACTGTATTTTACACATCAGACTTCAGGAACTGCTTGAAAGTATACTTCAAAATGGCTGAACGTTTCCTGCAGAGCATTAAGAACCTGAGTTTAATGTCTATCAACTCAAATCTCTATTCAATGGCATATTCAAAATGTAGAATTTTGCTAGTGATTGACCATTGTGCTGCATCATCAAAGCTACAGTCTGCCCATAGTTACCATAAAAAAGCAGAGTAAAATCTGCATTGTTTCAAAACGTCTTGATTTTTCTGATTCTTCCTTCTGGATGTAATAAAACAACCAGAAATAAATTTCTCACAACAAAACTGAAACTACTGACATAAATTCATATAAGCTTAGACTGCTGAAGCTGAGGATGAAGAGAATATAGCAGGTCACCAAAAAGAACACAAAATAGCTGGCCTCAAATATCCAGAGACAAGAGGATTTGCACTGCAGAAAGACAGGAATAAGAAATGAGCTGAAAACACAGCTCACTTCATGAAAAAAATGCTGAAAAGCAAAAGAAAACCAGAAATTGCTGGTCAAACAATGCAGGATAACCCAAATCAAGATAAACTTCAAGTCTTTTTAATATTTAAATAAAAAAATAAGTAAAAATAAGATGTTTTCATATGAATATATAACCAGTCAGTCACACAGGTTTATTAAAAATGAAAAATGTTTCAAAGCTTTGGCTTTAGTATAGATTTCACTTGCTCCCAAGAGCTGTCTGGAACGTTGTAATTTACTCACTGTATTCCTTAAATGTAAGGCCCCATACAGAAAAATAGTCAAACCTCTTGAATGAATTGCTGTAGTGTTCATAAATCTCAAGAATCAATTACTATGTGTATTTTTCCTTCACTGAACGCCTTTAGAAAAGCAGTTTCTAAATGTTCAATAACTCAGCATATCACTGTGTCAAAAGCTTGCACACACAACTGGAAAAAAAAATCTAATTAGAGTTAGTAACAAATATTTAGAAGTTATACTTTGATGCTTTCACTTCTAATACCAAACCTCTTTCTCAAAGTAGAACGCTTTCAAAATACTAAAAAAAAATGCAGTCTTTGAAGGCTTTGTTTTCAGTATTCTTAATAGTGCTTTTCACTATAATAATACAATATGATGCAATATAAGGTACCAAAGCAACAGAAGTGGGGCTGAGGATCAATACAAAATTGTTACTGACAGAGATGGAAACCAGCGAAGAAAAGCCCATTGGAGTACCAGACATATTTTATTATTTTTTTTAATGTGTTTGGCCTTAAACCCAGCAACACAGTTAATGACGAAGAATACATGGTTTACATTTTTTGTGTGCTTTCTCCCTCAATAAACAGTAATTTGGTATGTTCCTACATACATGTTGAACTTTTGTATCAGACTGTAGCACAATATCAGCAGATACGGCAGGTCTTTTCCTGTGCTTGCTTAATTAGCTCTACACTGCTAGACAGGAATACACCTGCTGGGCAGAGTTAAAAGAGGTACAGTTCTGACTCTTCCCAATACAGGAACCTGTATTGGTTGAAGAATTCCAATCTGTGACATTCTACTTGATATCAGAAGCTAGAAATATTATGAACTAATCCTGTGTGTTCCTTATTGGAAAATTCTCCATCCTTATTGGGTATACTGGCTTCTGCTGTTGTCCCCTGTTACCAGGACAACAGTAATAGGATATTTGCAACTGTCCCTTCCTAGAGACAAAGAGCTATATACAGGTATATGTAGATGCTAAGAATGAAGACATGAATATAGTGTATACAGGACCAGTTTCTTCTTAAATTCTTATAAGGATAAAATAGAAGGAAGAAACAGAAGGAAAACCAAAATCTGAGGCAGCTTAATTTTAAAAAGGAACACTTCCCTTTCCGCAAGTAAGAACTGCTGTTATTTCAAGGAAATCATCATACTTTTAAAATAAGGTTATTAATTACCATCATTAAAAAAAAAAAAAACCACAAAAAAAACAAAGAACAAACACAAAACCAAATCAAAACCCAAGCTTATTATACCTTACTATATGACTTACCATGGCAAACAAAATGCAAACTAAAGAGTGGTTTTGCTTCCGAGTGCATAAGGTAACCTATGCATGTGTGTATTTATAGCACAGCAAAAAAAAACCCCAAACACTTCAAATAGGGTCAATAGCATTCCTCACATTTGCATTTACCCATAATGCAGTCACTCCTTATAATTACAGTCACATACACATGTCCTAGTCAGTTTTAATTTAGGTAAGGCCACACAGTTAACCATTAGCCACCGATCCCTTCAAGCCGGTACCAAAGCACCTAGATAAGACTTGCAAAGGGACTGGGATTCAACACAGTCAACCAGGCTACCCTGTCTGCCTACCAGTTAAGGTAGCCAGAGCACATTTATGCAGTCACAGTTAAGAAGAGCAACTTCAGAACTGACAGAGGTATTGACACACCAAACCGTCCTTATCATTTCTAACAAAAAAAACCCCACACCAGTCTGTACTGCATTACATTGAACTCCCTTGGATTCTGCAATCCATTACAAAGGTGTTTTTTGCTTTGTCATTATGAAAATGAGATTTTGTGTAAGTGTGTAAATCTTCCCATATTGATAACCTCCAAGTTCAAATTTCCTCTTAACACTTGAATGCCTCTTCCATCACCCCCACCCCCACCCCAACCCCCAACCCACCAGCATGTTTTCTCTTTATTCTATGTGGAACTGCATTCTTTATCTGGTTCCTATCTTGAGCCTCCCCTGTTCTCCCAGATCTGAGAATCCAAGTCCTTTCTGATGGAAGTCTGATCTTATTTCTTAAGCTTTCTGATCATGTTCCAGTGAATGTTTCCACTATGCCCTCAATTTCTTTCTTATCTTGTCTACAGGTGATTCCTCTGCACCACAGCAAATGAGTATGAAATTAGTCTAACAACTAAAGCATTACACTGTTAAAAGGTGGGATGGCTATGACCAAGTAATTTTAATTGCCAAACATTGCAAATAGAATAAATATTGGATCTTGCACTGTGGAGCCAGAGCCAACTGTCTGCATCATTGTTATCTGAAAATATCCATGCTCTTCCCCACATACTATTTCATTATGACCTTTCAGGACTGACTAAATAAACCTCTTTTCTAAAAGAAATAAAAAGGCAATGAAATGCATGCAGGTGTGCACAGTTTTGTGTGAATGAACAATGAAGAACAGATAAAAAAATCGTACAGTTACTTCCAATGTCCATACATTTACTTCTAGGAGCAGCTATCTTACTCCTAATATCAGGTGAATGTTTAAAAATACCGTGAAAGAACTGAGTGCTTAACTGACTGGTATAAAAACACACAGAGTAATGAAAGAAATGCACCCTGGATATTTCATGCAGGTGATTAAAGTTGCTACAGATTCGTCTTTTTTTTTAACTGCTTTTGTAGGAGTGAAGCTATAGGATTCTTACAACACTATATGGACCATACACTAAGACATAACTTTTGCTGTGGACCACAGCAGACGAAATCCTGGTGTCAAAGACATCAGTGGCATTCCTAAATAGGGCCAGTCTTTTGTCCCTACTGCTAGATTTTCTATGATTTTAAGTGAGTCCAGTACTAGTACTGCTTTTCAGGACAAACACCTATAGAAATTTACCTAAAGATTTCTAGTTATGCTCACAAAATTAAGGTTGTGCAAGATACAGCACAGCGAACACAAACACACATTTACCATTATATCATTTTACGAGCAGAGATTTTGGAAGTACCCTTTTTCTGTTTTGAATTGCCATATTACTATAAAAGTTGACTAGAGATGCAACTGGATTTCTGATGCAACTGCATTTCTGTAAAAGATCATTCCTGTTAGGAAACCTCTGAAAACTGGACTGATACCCCCCGCCCCCATTTTCTTATAAAATCACCTCCATCATCAGTTAATATTACGTTTCATTCAAGAGATGTATGTATTTGCTAGGTCTTAAATCACATAAAATGTTTTCCCTCGCTTGAAAATGAGAAAATACACATACTATGTACAGGTAAGGTGTTTCCTTAAATGTGCTGGCTAGTTTCTTCTCTATTGTAAGCTGATCAAAACCCATTAATTTCAGTGATTCTGCTCAAATTTACAGAAATTGAGGATTTGGCCCATTATGTTCAGGCTCAGACTGAGCAGCAAGTACACACATTTACAGCACTGTGGTTAGGTATTAATTACATAGCTTTGAACAATAACAAAAGTTTGCAAGCTTACTTCATTATGCACTAAATTAGACCTCACTGCATGGAAGTTGAATGAATAACTGTAATACTATTCATAAGTTTGCTCCAGCAAAGACCACACTAAATAACCGTAACTGAGTCTTATTAGTTAGCTAGCAGCTACTACCACACACAAAAAAAGAGAATACAGAATACATTCCATAGGCTGTGAACTAATTGATTGGGGTGACAGGCACTTAAACTACACTGAACAAAAAATTGATAAATGAATGGAAGTCATGAACGTTCTTACATTTCAGATTTTACTGAGATTCCTATAAGGCAAACCCAAACCTATATGTCAAATTAATTGGTTCATATCGTGCTTAACTGTAGTCTTACACATAAAAAGTCAAAAAAACTTTAAGTTTGTGATAAAAAATAACTTCAACAGCACTTAGAAGTTGATTTACTAAAATTTAAAACTGGATAGTTTTTGCACATCAACTAATCACAGTATTTCCTTTATTCCAGAAGTACATGAAATTCAGCAAGTAGAAAAAAGACAACTATTTATCCTTATCATACTACTTATTTAATTAGACTTAGTTGCTTAATTATTCTTAATTACTCTGATTTATAATTAATTTCAAGATCTATATTCACAATGAAAAAAATTACCAGGAGAATAAACAGGTATAAAAATGTCAAATATCAGCACTGTTTATTCCATTCAGCTTTTTTGGATGGTAAGGTAAATGAGAAAGAACAGAGATGCCAGCAATAAAAGGAAACGTATCATCATGCTTTTATGAAGTTGGTAAACGTAGGTCTGATCCTACAGCTCAAAAAATTTACACTGAAGTGGAAATTCTCACAGCCCGTAGTGAAGGTATTCCCTGTGAAGTGATGCCAAATATGTAACTATGTGTCCTTATATAAGAAATCTCCATATGTATTGAGTGTAATATTTCATAACACTTCATCATGCTTCTGTGTTTCAAGATGCTCATAAATATCTAGCCTACTATGGTAGTAGCCTTAAATTATTTATTGACTGGTATTATCATTCTCTTTCAGGTTGATGTGATGCACTGATTCTGATCCCACCAATACTCTTAGAAATCAAGAAAAACGCTACTGAAATAAGGCTAATAAATGGGTAAACAATGATGGAGGGGAATCGATATCTGAAGACACTTTTAATAAAATGTTTAATTTTTCTTTAGGCTACAAAGTCCAAACATAGAAGTTATTGCAATTTTGTCACTACTGCTCAGTAGACTTGTTAGTATATTTGTGAAAGTTAATTATTTGGTAAGATACACCATAGTTATTACTGTCAAAAAATGTACAAGTGTGGTTGTTAATGCAATGTATTCTATTAAAAAAAAAAAAAAGTGTTATGTACATAGCAAAACTACATATTTTTTTTATTTCCCCTCATTACTGTCACACAATTGTTTTGGTGCTTTTAAGTATCCTTCCTTGTGCCACCCACCCACCCCGCCCCGAATGCATACCAGTGTATTTAGCACTATCAGCACATATCAGTGCATTTAATACTATTGTTTTATTTTCATTTATGTGAAACAGCAGAGCAAATAATACAAATGGTGTATTTTCTCATATGGACATTCAGAGTCTTCCATTTTTATCTTATTTAATACTATGGGGCAGAAGAAACCACAATGTAAATTATGTACAAATATTATTACCTTAAAAACACATAGATATTACAGATAGAAAATATGAAATAACAGATTCCAGGTTGCTATGAATAAATTTAACTCTACTCATCCTTAGGTACGTTATGGATGTCACTGTTAAAATATCTTTATATATATTTTCATGTTTATTTAAAGTTATATTTTCATTTGTACTGAAAGTGCCTTACATCAACATGTCTTCTCACAAGATGCAACTGCTCTTTGTTTATTGTCAGTTACAAAGTGAAAGAGAACATTCACATTTCTGATCACTGGAAATGAAAAAACAAAGATTAACAACATGCCTCGCAAGCATAAGATTATTATTTTCATTCCTGAGGGTGCCCACAAAAGGCCCGGCTGCAAACATAGGGAAAGGTCAAAATACAAATTCAAAAGCAGTTGAAATGTATGTTATTTAAAAATGTTTCAGAGTAAACTGAAAGCTAAACTCTAAAAGTGTAAGTACCTGCACAGCCAGGAAAGACAATATTAAGGCAAGACAGCACAGAAAGAAACCTGCAATAATCACACACACTACAGGGGTAGGAGGGAATAATGACTGTAATTAAACGAGAATTAACATCGTTTCCTTTCACCAAGCATATGGTTGTCCTTCTGTCATAGAATTCTACCCATAAAATGAAAACAAAGAATTATCCCTTTACAGAAGTGGCATTTACAGAATATCTTAAATTATTCCATGAAATTTCTCTGTACTACAATCCTCTAATCTAGTAAAAGACTTGTAAGATCTAAAATTAAGAAGTATACATGTTTTCCAGCATTGTGGCACTTTCCAGTTTGGAGGGCCAAATTCCAGCCTTACATTCAGGTAGTCTTGCACTGCTATTTAAGTGCGTTATAATTCAGGATTCACTTAAGGTAGCAGTTAAAATTAAACAAGAACTAGATCTGATACTTAGTTGCAATGAGTATCAAATTAGTTCATCAGACCTTGCACTCTCTCCAATGAATTCTAGCTGAAGAGCAAAGAAAATTCCATGTTCAGATAAAATGTATTTCAAAAAGACTACATGATAGCAAGAAATCTCAGATTCAACACAAAGAAAATTATATTACAAAGTTAGGCACTTTACAAAAGCAAACTTATTTGAAGATCCAACTACTATTAAATACTCATACACATATGAAATAAAACTTACGATAGGAAAAACTTTGGTCCCTGATATACAAGCCCATTATTAAGAATATAATAACCAATTAGAAAATAATAATAGAGTTCACCTCAAAAGAGAAAAAATAAGAAGGAAATATTACAGAAGCTTTCATTCTTTCACTATACTTTGACTACGTTTACAAAAGATCACAATTTACAATTTTCATATACCCATTTATCAGCGTTAGCATTTGTAAAACATTTGCATCCTCCTAAAATAGGATCTGAATTCGCTATCTCCAACAAAACCAGATAACATAATCTTCCTCCAAGAATATTTACTATCTTAGTCTTCTCCCCTAAAATGTTTACAGTCTAAGAATAAGATGAGGCATGACAGCTGGCTACAGCCAGACTTAACACAATACAGGGAAAATATGAGGGTTCTAGTCAGCGTGAATGGCATTAAAATCAGGTCTACTAACTTTCTAACAATTGTTGACTTTTTAGCAGACCAAAAGACAACTGAAGGGATGATAATAAAGTATCTTTGTGGATAACTATGGAAAATAAAATTCCTTCTTATCTTTTTGAATAGACTGCAATGTAGATTTATGGAAACCTGTAAAAGGGTCTCCAGAATGAAAATGTGTAAGAATTCACTATCTCTGCACTCCAGGTTTGGAATCACTGGAGATATCACAGGCAGCTCATCTCACAAGAAACTCTGTGCAGCTGACTTACAGGTATTAAAATCGAAGAAATAATATAGAAAGGTAACCAGTGATTTTACTTATTAAGAGAAGAGCACATTACATCTCAGTAAGAATTAAGAGCTTACAAAAAATACACCATATGTCTTCAAGCTGTAACCACCGACCCAAAATACTTCCTGAATTAGGAGAATGAATCCAATCTCACATTTTAGTGTAGAACTACTCTTTATTTTACATTTTACCCACTGAGTAGTGTCTTCTTTCAGTTCAGGAAATACAGCATCATAGGCACCTGGTAAAATACCCAAAAAGGTCAATCTCATACCAGAACATGAAATATTGATAGATGTGCTTTCAATATGTTTTCTTATCTGCCAGAAAGCTTCTCTCACATACTCACCACCCTTACATCATACTTATCAGTCACCCTGTCAACATAATTTTCTGGGTTTGAATCATTCCAGATTCTGCTTGTCAGTGCAATAACCATCCCAGCATAGCCACTAAATTAAAAACTGCAGTTTATATGTTACAGCAGTTGAGACTCTAGTTCTCCTTTTGATATATATGTTGATTTAATATATTGTATTATGTAATAAAATATTTACTTTCTGGAATTGTGAAAGAGTTACAAGCAAGCTAAGCTGCATAATTATAAATGTCATTGGTTTCAAAGGCAAAGGCTTATAACTTGAATCTGCAGTTTTGTACATATGTCAGGGTAGCATTGCACCCAGACAGACTGGCATGCTTCAGAACTGAATTTTTTTCCAAAACACGTACTGTGTGAAGGATTCCACCAGTGGTTACTTTATTGTTTAAGTATGACTACCATTGATCTCCTTAACCCCTGCAGGGCCTATAACATATCATATAGCTACTGCAAAATACTTTTTAATCTGCAGTTAGAAATTGTAGTGGCAAAATGAACCTTGTTCATTAAGATTATGCACATTTTAAAAAGGCCACCAAATATCACAAATATGTGGTCAATTAGTGACCACTTTCTACTGTCTGCTTAACACCCTGCCCAGTGTCTCCATATTCTACAGCACTGGTGTCTTTCAAGAGCTTCTTAAGCTTTTACTTTCTTCAGTTCCCTGATCTGTTCACTGTACAATCTCCAATCTGTTCTTCCCTTAGGTTTCTCCTCCCCCAGCTTCTGTTCTTACCTTACCATCTCTACCAAGGTTGTGTCTCTTCAACAGTCCTGAACTCAGTCTCATCTCCAAAGGCTAATCCAGCTCTTTCCTTTGGCACTTTCTTATGATCTAGAGATAACTTTAGCTTCTGTTCCTGTCTTGTTTTCTTCCTCACTCCTACCTAGGCCCTGTCCTGTGGCACACAAATTTTCCACAACATCCCTAACTCTGGCTTCACATTTTGTCATGTGCATTCTGCTGTCATCTTCTTCCCACTCTCATATCTTCCTGTTAACTAGTCCTTCCACCTTTCCACAATTCCAGTGAACTCCCTTAGGGCTTTTCTCTTTTTTCTTTTTTCTTTTTTCTTTTTTTTTTTTTTTTAAATAAATTGTAATTAAAAACTGGTTTTATTTTAAAACTATTTGGTCATTCATTCATCTTCAAATTAATTCAACTGTTAGCAGTTCTTACCTCATACTGTAGTGTCAAAAAATATGCTTCCTGGAATAATCACATCTATTAACTTACATACACACCTCTTTTTTTATAAATATCACCTTATTCCTTCTATTGCCTCAAAGTAATAATCGATGTCTACTTAATGCCATGACATAAATACAAGTGTGTGAAGGAAAATGTCCAATATACTTTATATCTTTGACACTATAAGAAACAGAAATATCAGTTATGTGACTAGCTAGCCAAGCCAGAAAAACTGTCTCCATCACATATTTTGTTAGTCAATTGTTACTATGTTTATCTACTCATATTCCACTAGCTTTAAGCTGTAGTGGTAAGAATACATCAGATGAAGTTACAGGTGACAAGCTCCCTCTTTTTTCTTTATTGTTAATACAATGGTAGGATGGTGTTTAACAGAGATTATTTCAACAGCTACTCTAGTTTACATTAGAAAATGATGCAAGACAACAGCAATGGACATCTTTCTCATTCACATACACAGTGAACAACGAAAGCACGTAGGCTTTCATTTTTAAAATAATATGGTTCAAATAGTTCCATTTCTTAAATGTAAATAAAATACTATGCTGAATTATTCATGTTAAGCTTCAACTGCTGTATGGCCAACAGTCTGCATGCCTTTGTCATCTACACAGCATTCAACCTTTTCCCGTTTGGCTCCAGCAACAACTTAAGCACAAACATCATGGTACAAAATAAAATGAGCAGAATGAGAAAACTTAGATAGCTATTCATAATTTCAAGTAAAGAGTAGATGTCAGACACAGAAATCTTGCCCTGGTGTACCCTGTATTAGTTGCTACTCAGTAATAAGCCATCCTGATTGGTCTTACTTCTGGCACACAAGGGTATGTGACATCATCGGAAAGAATGAAGGTGCAGGCCAACACTTCCTTTGCAGTGGATGGCAACACATAGTCACCTGCTTTTTGGCTTCAGAAGAAGTTAAAAAACATGTTTTCACTGATCTCTTGATCATTACTTCAGCATAAAAGTGACACAATGGCTGAGGTGTAATATACTTTCCATAAAGGCATTACACATTTACATATTGTAACTGAGAAACAGGCAATCAGAAACCACATTTCTGCTAATTCTACTAGTATTTGCTCCTTCAAATGAAGCTTAGGAGGTAACTCGCAAAATATAGCAATTTGTAGCATTTATATTTTTCAGCTGATAGTAGAGCAGCCTATTCACAAATTATGAGTTGACATTTTCAGACACGTCTTTTTTTCCACATGGGAGGAATTTGTTTCCAAAAAGCCAAACGTAGCAAAATTTGTATTAAGCACGATCAGCTACAGACTCTAGAAATTATCCCAGCCCAATTCAGTTATTCAAAAATTGGTAACAATAATAATAAAGGGTAGGCAAATTAAATACTATTTGAAATAACTCTCTTTCTAACAACCTGGTACAGCTTTTAAAGAAGGCCAAAAAAAAGTTCTGCATTGGTATATAAAGTGAAGTGTTTCATATTTCCAGCTGGTCTTCCAACTGCTTTCAGCAGTATCACTCCCTTGTTACAGCCTCTGAAGGAAACAAAAATTGTAGCACATGTTCTTTCTGTCTCTCTCATTTCAGTTTTTGTAACTTCACACAGCTAGTACATATAGTATTGTAGAAAACTTTCAAGTAAGTCTTTCGTTACGAAGTTACTTGTACGCTTTCTGATTTTGTGAGGTCCTCCCAATGAAGCTTGAAATAAAATTTTATTAGAATGTGGACCCTATAATTAAGCTCCATGAGATTCAAGTAGTTTATGTAATTGACTTTTCATTAAATTTTTCATCATCTGTCACCACAGCCATAATTACAGCGAAAACTAATCTGAGTTGCACACTAATTCCCCAAAAAGGATTTAGCATTACATATGGGTCTTAAGCATTGTCTGGATATTTCAACTCCAAAAATCTATATTTTTGAGATATTTGGTTTACTCTTTTTCTTTCTTTCTTTTTTTTATTTTTTTCTTTTTTTTTCCTTCACAAGATGTCTTAGTGAGACTTTTATAACTTGACCTTTTGTTTTCAGTTCAATTCTTCACACTAATACTGATTATAATGCTGCCCAGAAAGTCCTATCTGAAGTGTATGTTTACAAGATGGATCTTACTACAGACTTACGAAATGGATTTAAAAGACGCAAAATTAACACAAACTTCAACAACCTTATAAATCCAATTAAAAAGCAAAAATCTAAGAAACAATTCTTATCAAAACATTGCTGCTCAGGTGCAATATTGTGTCATACTAGGGGCTCTGTTGCTGGCAGAAATATTTATTTATTTTCAAACCTTATCTAAATGCTTCTAGATCCTTAAATTAGGAATTCAAATGCAATTTCCATGACTACCAAGGAAATTTAACAGATCACAGTTTACAATGCTTGAATATGTTACGTAGAAATTAATATATCAGGGATCTTATTTAAAAAATATGTTGCAAGTTTGCATAATCCTCTTGTTGTAATTCAGTAAATTAAAAAATGCCTGTATTTGAATTAATATTTTTTATGAAATATGAGAAAAAAAAAATCACAGAAGGTGAAAAATAGTACAGAAAGACCTATGTGCACCAGGTTTTGCTTCCTTGATTTTATTAACTTTTTATTTATTCAAAGGCCTAAAATGGCAATAATATATGTAATTTTTTGAACATAACAACTTCTAAAATAGCCTGTAGGGAAGTCCTGTACCCCTATTTTCCACATCACTTCCCATCAAATGAAGTGACAGAAACCATTCACCTTATGAGTATTAACAATGAATTATAAACCCTCTAGCCCTTTTTAATATGAATAACACATTAACTGTTTTCTCTTCTATCAGCACCTGTTTGGTTGTATCTTAACAAGAACACCTGGTTGAACAACTGTTCACATACACAATATTCACAAATCAAAAAAGCATTGATATGTTGGGTTTTTTTGAACGTAAGTCCAGCAGAAGCTGACTCACACTGAAACATGAGTACTACATAGCACTATCCAGAATTCTTAATACATTTTCCAGCATCTACTGCAAAAATAAATAAATGTAGGAGTCACGTGGAATACATGTTTTTGACAGAAACTATCAGCAATGCAAATATGTGTAACAGTCTAGATTCTGAACGCCTTCATTCAAATCACTATCTTTTTCTTTACATAGGCCCACTAATAGCAGTTAGGCTCTCTATGTACAATACTATTCAGGATTAGTATCACCACCACAATCTGGCCTTAGGAATTAATGGTTAAGTAAAATATACTTCATCTACTACGTAAATTCTGTACAAAATTACCACAACTATCAAGAGGGTTGAAAATTACCCATTAAACATGATACTTGAAACATGAAACCATGCTCTGGCTTCAGTCATGCCTTGTGTTGGTACCCATCTGCATTTACTCAGAGCTGCACAGCTCGTTGCTTCACAGGAAAATGACAGTCTGCTGCATGTTTCAAAGCTAAGCCTGTGTGTTTCAAAGTGTCATAAAATTCTATGCAGAAATGAGAAAAAAAGGTAGCTCCTACAACTAGTGTGGTGAAGTTAAAATCTGCTGCATTCCTCTACTTCTGAAAACAAACCTGTAATAAGCCTATAAGCTAAAAGGTATCAGTGATTTAGAATCTATATTACTTCATATACAATTAGAATTATAATTAGAATAAATCCATTAATAGTTCTTTCATAATAGCACTTAGCTTATTCAAACGTAAAATATTTGGCTTCCTTGGGACATTTTACAATGACAGTATATTTAGAGATGAGAAAACACTACCCACTTAAAGAAAGACAAAATCTTGATCAAAATGTACACCACCATGTTTTTTCCTATTTCAGTTCTCATTTCATTTCTACAATTCAGACCTATTACAAACCAAATTTTAATAGTGAATTGTTTCTATTATGGAGGGATGCAATGCTGTTCAACTTCAGTTGTGTATTAAATTCACCATTATCCCCGGACATAAACTCCACTGCTACTACCACTTATTGATAAACCAACATAATTCTTACTGAAGATATGCAAGAGCCTAGATGAAACAGATATAAGAAAACTTCATTATTTTTTTTCCAATATATTGCCATGTGCACACTTCTAATGAAAAAGAAGCCCACAGATGAGGCAACTTTGCAAGTGCAATAGAGTTAACTTACAAAGTTTGAAATTTATGTTCAATTTACAATGTAGCTGTAGACATTCCCATATACATATATCCGCATTATAAAATAAAGACAGAGAATGAGACACACTGAGCTAGACAACCACTGTCATGCACAGAAAGTGAGGGAGTTTCCCTTCTCTAGATGATAAATTCAAATCCAGCCAATCAGCAGGAAATGAAAATTATGAATGTCTCATCGCTGCTGACAATTACCTGTATAAAATCAGTGGATCGTATTAGTATGTCCCTTAATGTAAATTATTTCCATGAAGAAACCAACTGTCCTCAATAGCTACTTCTGACACCTGTACAACCAGAGGTGAAGATCTAAAATGCAACAAGAACCATTTTTTTTGCAGAACATCTTCTTGAGGCAATGAAATAATGTAAATTTGAAACATTGCATTCAGTCAGGATTATCAACCCCACCATAATATAATGACAATAGCAGTGGTCATGATGTGATAAAGAACACACAGACAAAATTAATTTTCTATGGTGGTAGATGTCAGGAACAGATCATAGCACTTAATGGTCTTAAACAAAAATTACTTTGTGAAGTTTGATGTAAACTCATCTGAGTTGAAAAGAAAATAGTTTCCTTTTAAAAGATAAGATCTGGTGTGGGTGCTATGCAATAAAATTGTATGTCCATGTATCATCAATTTTTTAGCCAAACAACACATTAAAGAATATGCATGTTCCACCTAGGAACCTGCAGCTGTGCAGGTTTTCTCACAGTGAGCAAAACTGTGTAACATGAAGGTTCAGACAGGATTACTAAAGACTTCAGCACCGTGTTCAACAGTGATTCTTAGCACTATCAAATATATCTGATTTATGATTAAATGTATTAAGAAAGTCAAGTCTGATTAGGCTTCAGAAGAAGAAATATGCTTACTGTGCCAAATACAATTTTAGGTTTCTCCAACTCCAATAAAATTAAATTAATTGTGGATCAACTAAACTCACATTGATTACCTCAACTTTGGTGCAACATTTAAATACTGTTAGTATCTTCACAATTTATTTCCTCTAGGTTGTCCTGACTCTACCCATTGCTACCAGCAGGAGGTTTTGTTGTTGTGTTGGAGTTTTTTTATTTTCACATTTTCTACCAATAGACAGAAGAGACAGTAATTTATAATAAATATCCTCAAAATAAAGGTAGAGTGAGGATGATTATTCAAATAGAAACACTCAGTAACTTCTTGCTACTGTACATTTCTGCTGTATCAACAGCTGTAATTTCTGTTAATAAAACAGACTGTCATTGTTTCACACAGAATAACACAATTGCTTTGAACATGTTAACTCGTGCTGACTCATGATAACATTATTTTACTCCTGCCTGATAACAGCAATGAACTTTTACTACTTCTGTGATAAAGCTTTAAAATTTTTCTGTATGTGACAATTATTTTGTAATTTACTTTGAAACATTCAGTATCAAGTAAGGATGGGGTAAATGCAACACCCTGTCAGAATTCAAAGTAATAAAAACGATATGATCAAAAATGTGATTTTAATGAAGAGTTCCTAGGACCAGTAGAAGCAATACTGTGTATGAAATACCGCATGTCAGTAAATGCAAATATATGCATTACTTTAAAAGCAGGAATCTATTGTTACTCCAAACCTTTGTCTGCTATGAAATGCACTGCCTTTTGAACTAAGTTAGTTGACCACCTGAGAATAAATAAATGTAATCTGGAAAATAAGTAGTCATGGCTAGTAACAAGTTGTTGTGTTGGGGTTTTTTTTGGGGGGGGAGTCGGGAGGGAGGGAGGAAAAGTAACATTATGATGCTACCCTTCATGGGAAACCAGCTTCATTACAATCATCATTGTGTCTGCCTTTGTCCTTGGCATGCTCTCCTTTCATGCATGCTGTGCTTTCTTCGCTCACTGCATTAATCACTGTCCACAGCTGGTACAGCTTCGCTGTGGTTCTGTTAAAAATATCACAGACTTTTCAACATTCAAGAAGTACAACAGTAATTATGAATTAAGTAGAGTTTAATACTACAGCACAAATCCTTGTGAAGTCTTAGTCCTAAATTCCAATATGCAAGAATTTAATTCCATATACTCTCTGTCATTTTTTTAAAGATATCTGTTAAAAATAATCGCACTTTTGAACTTACAGTGGTCATCAGTGACATGTTACACCGTTAGCTAAAAATGTTATTTTATGATTTTACCAAGAATCCCTATCTTTATATTTTCTAGTGAATTTTCACTGTTACTATGCATGACTAAACGGGCCTTGGTAACTTCTGATGTAATTTCTGATAGAAAAACTATTAGTTTTTGTGGTAAAAAAGTCAAATAATCCTTTTCCTTTTGAAATAAAATTTCTTTAATTTCTCTATGTCCCTGCCAGGCTGTTGTTTTGCTTTTTTTAAAAAAAAAAAAAAAAAAAAAAAAAAAAGGTAACAAATTTGCAAGTCGAGCTTACAAGAATAAGTAAGTCCCTCCCTACAAATCCTTCAACCCTTATGTACAAACCTACATGCAAGTGAATCTGTCTGCAAGCTCCCCTTGTTTTTTCTTCTCTCTCGTACACACACACAGGAACATACACAAGTCAAAAACTTCAGTAGAGCTCTTGTCAATAAACAACTCAGAAAAGTATGCCCATTTAAAGAAGTACAGGTGCAAAAAATACCTGATCTAACAGAAATATATATATTTATGTATATATATAGTAATTAAAAAAAAATTATTAGTGAAGTCCAATTTTCTTACTTTCATGCCACTACAAGTTTTCCTTGCTGTGTAGCTAACAACTGGGCTACTCAGGGAAGAAGGCTGAACCCTGTATTCAAATAATTAACACACTTCTCTTCATATTCATATATGGAAAGTGTTTTATCTTAAAGTACCACAATGCTTATAGCAAGATCTTATTATTCAGATCTGAATTTTTGTTTTATATGACTCTGCCTTCATTATCACCTGCAAATATAACATCACAACCAGTAAAAATAGGCAGATAATGCAAATGGACAACATTTCTCCAGGACAAAAAAAAAAAAAAAAAAAAAAAAAAAAAAAAAGAGCTCATTTTTTCCTTGCAACAGGAAACAAGCTTTTAATTATCTCCATTGTCACATCAGCTTTCAACTAATAGATAATGTAATTGATACAGTGATAAGACGTGTTTAGTTTATATGTTTACCAAGTCAGTTTCATCAAAACAATACTGAAGCTTCATGTTCCCCTTCAAAAACGTAATCTACATAGCAGAAACTTTTTAAATAGCAGTGACAGTTGTTTTGAGGATGTTGGGTTTTTTAAACATAATTCAAACTATATATACTTTTATCATTGGACCCAGAAAAAGTATTATCTTTGAGTTGTTTTGGTACAATATCCAGTAAAAAGTCATTCAGTACTACAGAGTTCCACACATTGATTTATTTTTAAGGCACTGCTAGTGTTAGCGACATAGAGCCTGCTGGCCCAGACACACTGTGGCTCAGTCATGTGATCCATTTATGGGCTGTGTTGGGCAATGGAGGGGCAACCTCATGGTCTCCGTTCCTTCTCCCACCCCTTAAGTTCTACTATCCACTGCTGAGGCTTAAGGCTCATTAGCCCTCTCCATCTCATAACTCCAAGTACTGCCAACTTCATCATCTCACCACAGTCAATACTGCCTGTTTGAAAGCTCATCAGACTTGACAATACAACCCCCAACAAAACACCTTTCTGCTGGTGTTATGAAGGTGATAAAAAAAGTAATGGATGACCCTCGAGTCACTATTTTCCTCTTCAGATTTCAAACATGACCAATACTTAACAGATAAGCCTCAGCCTTTAGTAAAAGGAAGGGCTCTTTCACTAAACGTGTTCTAACCCTGGACCCTGGGAAAAGCACACAGATGTACCAAGCAGTGGTGGTAATCACTTATTGTACCACTAAGAAACCTCATGCATGCACCTAAATAAACAGCAAAATGGGTGCCTTAGAGAAAAATCAGGACAGTGTGAAAATAATTTTTAAATAAGACTAATATAGAGAGGGAAACATTTCACAGTTTCCAGAATATATTAAGATATCTCTAAGTCAGTTAATTATTGCTTGATAGTTCATACATTCCACATAAAAAATAGACTGTTAACTCCCCTTACTTTGTGTTGAGTTGAATGCTCAGTAAGACCATCTTCATACATGTGCAGATGTAACCCCTGACTGACGCTCTGAAATGCATCAAAAGCTATCAAGTAGTACATCCGTATCCTAGAAACAGCAAATATTTGAAGCCGTCTCCTTCAGACCAAAAAGATATTCTTAAACACTTCACCAATAGCTTGCATTTCCCAATTTCACCATTGCTTAAAAATGGATTAGAAAGAATGTCTCTGAAAGAATTCAGTTCCTAATACAGCCTGTACTGTAAAGAAGGAAAAAACCAAAACAAAACACAAAGAACAACAACAAAACACACAGAAAAGCCCAACAGCTTTTCCTGATGGTTCCTCCCAGGTCTCAATTCAGTATGAAAATGAAGAATCTGATTGACCCTTAATTAATTGTGATAATTATTTCTGGATGAGATATTCTGTTATTCACACACAGTGTCTGGGTGCAGATGATATAGTGTTAATAGTGACAATTCTACTAGAACTACAGGTTTTCCCACGTGCATGGCATCTTGAAAGGATGGCAGAAGTTTGCAGCTGCTCTGCAGTTGATCATACCCAGTCACATGAGTCCTTCTCATGAGAGAGGTACTGCCCTCACTGCTCCTCCTATACTGCTCAAAGCCTTAGCAAGCATTTCCAAGCAAACCATAACTGCTCTTTACCAGTATGGGTCCTTCCTACACCCCACCAAAGGATGCCACCTATTGCATCAGCAACACTGCTGGAGTAGAGCAATCAGTGTTGCAATAGAAGTAGATTCAATAGGGTTGTATGATGCCTTAGGGAGAGGAAAGAAAAAAAGAAAAAAAAAAAAAAAAACACCAAAAAACCCAACACCAAAAACCTCACTAGACACAAAGCTCTCCCTGCTATCTGTCCAAAGAAAAATTATGATAATATTAGTTTAGAAAGACTATGAAACTTTATAAGCAGGTGCTTTAGAGTGCAAAAGCCTGGACAAAAGCCATTTAGGACCTCAGGCATCTGGGCAGTACTTAAGGCACTGGGTACCAGCTGACCTGTAGTCACTGTAGGATCTCTCTCACATGCTAGAGTTGGATGGTGATAGATGCATGGAGTCAGAAAAACTGTTCCTTCCTTGACTCCATATACAGATCCATTTCCATTTAATACCATGATCTTTCCTCAAACATATAAGACATCACTTCTGTTCTGAAAGAAAATAACTTATTGTAGACAAGCATGTCAATAGAAACATAAGAATTGTGCAAAGAATACTACAGTTTGAATTTCAAGACTGTTACTCCTCTCCTTGTCGGATCTAATGAACACTGACAAAACTATATGAGTGACCAATTTCAGCTCAAATAAAGCATATTTACAATAAGACTGCCACTGTAAAACATCAATGTGGTTTGATCAGTTATAAAACATTTCTGTCTCACCATGGTGGTACTTACTCTCATTGCCACCCTGTGCAGTGATTTTACTGCAAATAAAATTCACAATGTTCCCAGTGTTCCCTATCTCTCTGACTACAATTTTCATATTGTTTTAGGCAATCTTTGCCTAGTTTACAGAAAAAAGAACTTCAGAAGCGTAGTTTAGTTTAGTTTATGAAGCATATGATAAAAGGAGCTGGACATCTGAAATAAACATTTAGCCAACCACTTCTCTGTTTACAGTAGTAATCTGTCACGATAATCAAAAGAGAACATTGCGTAACCAATTGCTGAGGAACATCTCACATCTTTCCTATGTGGAAGAGGAGCTAACTTGTACTTAAGCATTCATATAAACAGTCAAGCTTGTTTTCTTTAAAATTTCAAGTGCAGGAATACCATCAGTACACAGTTTAGCTTCCATCATTGCCAGTTTGAGTAACAAATTGAGAAAAACTTCTCCAACCACTGAATCAGAATTCACACTTGTTCACCACCAAGAGGCAAAAAGACATCCTTGTCGCTTCCAAATCTTTATCCAAAATAAAAGGAACAGAAACAAAATTATTTGGAGCAAGCTACAACTTTTAATTCCCCTAAAGCAATATTAAATTCCTTCACAGAATTTTGCCAAAGAATCAAGTAAATAACGATCATATCCACAGTAAGGAGAAAAGTCCTGCCAAGAGAGGGAAAATAATTGAAACAAAAATCTGTCCTACAGGATAGACATGCAACTTTTTCATCGTAACTCATTTTAAACCATACTTGATAATTATACTGTGTTGATCCAAGGGTTAAAAACTGCAGTTATGTTAAAGAGCCCTTATGAATGATTATTTCATTAAAAACATTCACAATGGGGGCTTTCATTCAGGGAATTCTTCTGTACTTTGTGGACAATTAATGTGCATAATATGTCAAGAATGCCATAAATACCAACTTTTTAAAATCAGAAGCACATGTTGCTGACTCAGAAAAAAAAATAATTCTGTACACTATAAGTAAAGCTTTAGGAATAGTTAATTACCCCTCAAGACTTTGATTACTTTGTTGCCTTTTTTTCCAGTAGTTCAAAACAACTCTGCATCATTTTGCAAGATACCAGCCTTAGCACTTAAAAATTATACCTGAAATTTATAAGTCAAAACATTTCTAGAGCTGTGAAGAAAAAAAGAGATAAAAATACAACAAATGAGTAGAACACGGAAAAGATGATTCTTGTAATGATACGGGAACAGACAGTGGATACATTTAAAATCCTTTTAATAAGCCTGATAACCTGCATCCTCCTACATTTCTTGACAAAGACATATGGAAAGGCTTTGAATCTAAGGTAATACGAAGAAGCTCTCCACAAAATCATCCAATCAAAAATGTTGTACTTTATGTAAATGTAACTTCCAAATATAAAGTATTGCTGAATATTGTGGGATTTTTTTTTTTTTTATGATATGCATTGGAGTAACATGTATAAGGAATGGATAAAAAAAGTTGCATGACAGATTTTACTTGGAAAGCCTAAGCAGTAACCAAACACTACCACAGCAGTGGAATTATAAATATCAAAATAAGGAAACTGAGTATTTTACATGGCCAATACAAGCATGGAGCTGTTTGTTGGGATATTTTGTTTGTGACCTTTTAAAATTTCTCATCAAGAACCAGAAGTCAGGTAGTAAGCAATATTTAAACTTCTAATCTAGGAATCATTTTTTTAAATACCTAGTATTAATGAACTTGAAGCAAGACAGAAGGATCCAGAAGTTGGCGTTAAGCCTCATTTCTACTAACCAGAAACTGGTTAAGTGGGTTAAGGTCTGCACTTTTTTGTAAGTGCTAAATACAACTCTTTTTTTCTTTTTTGCTTTTTTGCTTTTTTTCTTTTTATTAAGAAAGTGAAAATTTACACACACACACTGAGACACACACACATAAGCAAAAGAGAAGAAGCAGTTTTCAAAAAATGTCTTTTCTTGGGGGGGGTGGGGTGGGTGGGGGGGTGGGGTGGGTGGGGGGGTGGGGCAGGGGGGATATAAATTTCCCCAATTATCTCACAACATTTAGAAGAATAATACATTTCCCTTTGGGTTAAATTCTTAGAGAATGGTAAATATTTTGAGTTTTAAAGAACTTTAAAATACGTTCAAATCAAGTGTGATGAGAATTGTTATCATTAAATGTTCTAAATAACCAGACATGAAGTGCTTCCCAGATCTTTGCTTCTCAAAAATATTTGACATGTTAACAAAATTTATACAAAAAATCTTTCAGAATCCTTTTCCACGAAATAACTAAATCCTTTTTATTTATTTATAAAATGTCCATACAAAACACATACAAGGACCTTAAGTTTAAACATTTTTGAAGGTCAACTTTAACTGTCTCCTTATAAAGAATAAATCAAAGAGGAAGTCACCAAGAGAGACTGTTTTAATATAAAACTAAGACTACAGTTTGAACAGATTGCAATGTTCCTACAATACATAAAGGGTAAAAACTTACCATTCTTGAATTTGAAGACCAAAATGCAAGTAAGTATAGATAACACATAATATTCTGTCAACTGATGTAAACTATTTATTGATCATTTTTCATATGAAGGAAAAGTCTATTAAATGTGAAAAAAAAATAAAACTGTATGAAATACTGTTGGGTTTTTTTGCGATTACGTCTCCTAAAGTAAGTCCAAAAAAACGTTCTGTAAAATGTTTAAATATACTTTGCAAATACTAATATGACCAGATACCAAGAACATCTATTATTATTAAGATTAGGCTCATGCAGTAACCAGGAAGTAACAGAAGATTAAAAAACCAAAACAAACCTACACAACAACACAAGAGAGAAAAGACAGAGCCACAATACTTGACTTCCATTGCACTAGAGGTAGTTCCAGCTTTCACTTCAGGAAAAAGGAAAAAAAAAGTTAAAAGCTTCCTTTTCTTAAAAATGTAAGAATGATAGACCTGCTGTCTATCTCCATGCTCCTGCACTTCAGTGGAGATCGAAATTACAAATTACATATACACAGTAAAGAATATGCCTGCACACTGTAATGTCAGTTTCAACTGAAACATACTGTAAATCACAAAAAAATGGTATCCCTAAGATGAGTTACAAAATAATACTTTTGCCCAAAATAAAAGAAGTGGAGTGGAATGAAGAACAGACAAAGAAGCTGTGATTGAACATGTCCTTTCATTGTGAGGTCTTCCAAACAAAGATTTTCTTAGGGAAATTTTTAAATCTTTCATTTTAAAAAAATGATAATGTGTATTGTTTCACAAGGAAAATGAAGGTTGGTTGTATAAAGTTGATTTCATTATTCCCAAAGATTGCAACAGGCCTGAATGGTAGAAGCTAGAATGAAGAAAATCATACAGGAAAAAAGTTCACGTTTAAAGTACTGAGCAACTCATAGGACCCATCAAGACCCAAGCTAGAGTCCTGAGGAAACTGGCTGAAGTAGTTGCCAAGCCACTTTATATATTCAACAAGTTGTGGCAGTCAGGTGAAGTCCACAGTGACTGGAAAAAGCGAAACATCACATCCATTTTTTTTTTAAATAGTAAAAAGGAGGATCCTGAGAGCTACCAACCAGTCAGCCTCACCTCCATGACAAGTAAGATCATGGAACAGATGCTCCTGGAAGACATATCAAAACAAACGGAAGGTATGGGTGTGACTGGAGACAGCAAACATGGATTCATCAAGAGCAAATGCTGCCACACTGATTTGGTGGCCTTCTACAATGGACTAACAGCATCAGTGGACAAGGGAAGAGCAACAGATGTCATCTGCCTAGACTTCTATAAGGCTTTTGATATGGTCCAAA
This sequence comes from Falco naumanni, assembly GCF_017639655.2. Classification (NCBI taxonomy): domain Eukaryota; kingdom Metazoa; phylum Chordata; class Aves; order Falconiformes; family Falconidae; genus Falco; species Falco naumanni. Next base: position 54,195,102 of record NC_054080.1, on the reverse strand, counting down.
ACAAAATTCTGGGCACAAAATCAGACAGATACAGGCTTGACAGATGGACTATTAGATGGATAAGGAACTGGCTAGATGGCCACATCCAAAGACAATGACACCAAGTAGAAACCAGTAACAACTGGTGTCCTTCAAGTGCTCATACTGGGAGCAGAACTACTTCATATCTTTATTAATGATACAGGTAGTGAGACTGACTACACTTCCAGCAAGTCTCCAGATGACACCAACCTGAGTGGTGTAGCTGATATGCTTGAGCAAAGGAATGCCGTCTAAAAGGACCTTGACAGGTTTGAGAAATAGGCCCATGTGAACCCCATGAAGTTCAACAAGGCCAAGTGCAAGGTCCTGCATCTAGGTCAGGCCAATGAACAGTATTGGTACAGACTGGGGGATTAAAGGAATGAAAGCAGCCCTGTAGAGAATTACTTGGGGATACTGGTGGACAAAAAATTGGTTATAAACCAGCAATATCCACTTGTACCCCAGAAAACCAATCATGTCCTGAGCTGCACAAAAAGAAGTAATGGCCAGCAGGTCAAGGAAGGTGACTCTCCCTCTCTGCTCCACTCTCCTGAGACCCCACCTACAGCACTGCATCCAGACCTGGGGTTCACAGTAAAAGAAAGATGTGGACCTGCTAGAGTGGGTCCAGATGAGCACCATGAAAAACACCTCTCCTAAAAAGAAAGGCAAACAGTTAGGGCTGTTCAGCCTGTAGAAGAGGAAGCTCTGGGTATTCCTTATCGGAGCCTTTCAATATTTGAAGAGGATTTATCACAAAAATTGAACAGATTTTTTCTAAGGCCAGTAGTGACAGGACAAGGGACAGTGGTTTTAAACTGAAACAGGGTAGATTTAAACCGGACATAAGGGAGGATTTTCTTACTATGAGGGTGGTGAGACAATGGAACAGGTTGCCCAGAGAAGTTGTGGATGCCCCATCATTGGAAGTGTTCAACATCAGGTTAGACAGGGATTTGAGCATTCTGATCTAGTGAAAGGTGTCCCTGCCCATGGGAGGGGGGTAGACTAGATGAAAGGCCCATTCCAACCCAAATAATTTCATGATTCTGTTTTCAACATTCTTTGAAAATGAAACAATCTAAGGAAATTAAAAGGAGAAAATATGCTTAAATGCCCAAAGCATCTACTAAGTGTCTGTAAACTCAAATTCTGTAGTGATATCACTAGTTAGCTCTCAAAATGTCAGCTTGAGGTTTTTACCTCCTTTGAGATTCCATAACTTTCATTGCCATTTCAAGCTCTCAGTGTGCCTTGTGGTAACTCAACAAATGTTTTAAACCCAAAAAAATATGATCATTTGATCTACTGATGTTTTGACGTAAGCTGCAAGTGCTAACTTGAGTAGTGACATGTTTAGGCTTCTCAGGATGTCTATGTTATGAAAACAACAAAAGTTACAAATGTAAAATTCTTCTCAGAAGGTTTTCTTAAAAATTGTGAAGAACACTTCCAAAATATACTTCTGAGATGCAGCACACAGGAAAATTAGAGCCTTTCACATAATAAACCTACTACCGAGTAGCACTTTAATAGTGACTTCTCTGGTAAGAGCTTTTACATGATCAAAATAGCCAGCTAACACTTTGCCATATTACTTACTCTTCTGAAACAATTTTCTTTTAACTCTACAGACTACATGGACACGCAATATAGGAGCTTCACTCACAGACATCATACTGCAACACTAAAACTGAACTTAAGGTTAAAATTTTATGTTGACAGGTAACAGCCACTGCTTCTAAAAATCTTAGAAAAAATGTTAAGTGCTTCAAATTGCGGGTAAGACAGCATCATTCAGAAAGTGCATTCTTAAGATAAGACATGAAAAATCTCTCTGATACTTTTCTTCCAAGACCTGGATAAACTCCTATTTTCTACTTAGAATCTTTAGACTTGTTTTATTACAAAGTTTCTGATGGTATTTGTTGTGTTAAAGAGGAATGGAGTAATTTAGCAGGAAATACACCCCACTCCAGCCCACCCCACCCCACCTTCCAGCTCCCCTCTCCAAGCAATTTCACAATGTTAGTATGAAAACTAAAGTCTAAGATGGCATTGTATTGGGCTTGCATGGACAGATTTTTGTAATGGGGGGCGGGAAGGGCAGCTTCTGTGAGAGGAAGCCAGGGGCTGCCCTCATTTCAGACAGAGTCATGTCGAGCTGACTCCAACAGCCCCAGTACAGGACACTGCTGAGTCTATAAGCAATGCTGTTGGTGTCTCTCTGATAACATGTTGAAGAAAGGGTAAACAATGCTGGACAGCAGCTGTAAGAGATGAGTGAGAAAATATGAGAAACAGCCCTACAGACATCAAGGTCAGTGAAGAAGGAGGGGGGTGAGGTGCTCCAGGTACCAGAGCAGAGGTTTCTCTGTAGCCTGTGAAGAAGACCATGGAGAAGCAGGTTGTCCCCATGCAGCCCGTGGGGGACCACAACGGAGCAGCTTCCCACATTGCAGCCCATGGAGGTCCCCATGATGCAGCATATGGATGTGCCCTGAAAGAAGCTGTGTCCCATGGAGAGCCCATGAAGAAGCAGTCTCCTGGCTGGAGCTGCAGCTTGTGGAGAGTAGCTCAAACAGGAGGACATTTTCTGGCAATAACCGAAGTCTGCGGGGATGACTGGAGCAGTCAGTTCCTGAAGGACTGTAACCCATGGGAAAGGCCTATGCGGGAGCAGTTCATGGAGGACTGTATCCCATGGAAGACCTATGCTGATGAAGAGGGAACATGTAAGGAGGAAGGAGTGGCAGAGACAAAGCATTGTGAACTAACTGCAACCCCCATTCCCCATCCCTCCTGCACCACTTGCGGGGGAGGAGGTAGAAGATTTGACAGTGAAGATAAGCCTGGGAAGAAGAAGGGATGGGGGGGGAAAGATGTTTTTACTTTAATTGTTGCTTCTTACTATCTTACTCTACTTCTAATTGGCAGAAAATTAAATAAAAACTTCCCCCAACTCAAGACTGTTTTGCTTGTGATGGTAACTGGTGAGTAATCTCCCTGCCCTCATTTCAATCCATGACCATTTTCATCCTATTTTCTCCCACTATCCTGCTTAGAAGGGGGAGTGACAGAGAGGCTGGGTGGGCACCTGGCAGCCAGCCAAGGTTAACCCATCACTTAGGCAGAACAATACAACTTACTGGGACTTAAAAGTGTTTTCATTCCTAAAAAATTAAAATCCAGATAAAGAAACAAGTCATTAATTTAATCTTTTCCTTTTTATATATAAATATTTAATTTTCTGAACATCATTATTATCTGCATCTGGACAATGGTGGCACTTTTTTCGTAATCATGACTGAAACAACACATTAAAATCTCTTCAGAGTGCATGTGTATGCTATTATAAAAAATGAAGAGGCTAGACTAATCTTTGCATGCACTAGACAAGCATTTATAAATTCTAGAGATTATTGAGAGGATTCCAGCTGTTGTATCAGATATAGGCATAAATCTGGATACATTTAAAAAGACATTAAGCATGAAGCACATTTTAATCCCACGGAATTCAGTAGGACCCCTCCGATATGAATTTAGAAAACAGATTATATTCAGCTGAAAGTTACATGTTAAGAGGTTAAAACACATTCTTTAAAGCCATGCCATGAATTCCCTACTGACCAAGAGCCTTAGTTGGTAACATCTGTTACCAAAAAAAAATATTTAACAAAAGTAGATAACGAAAGATAAAAATGTTCTTACACTATATCCCTTCACAATGATACCAAGAATGCCTGATTATCTATAATATAAAAAAGCCCATTATTACAACATTGCCAGAACTGCAATACAAATAAAAGACTTTACTTAATAGAACTGTCCATCCAAATAAGAAAGAATACTTCATGTCATTATCATGCTGTTTACATGTTGTATGCATACATATGAACACTTCCCAACTACTGCTGAGCTTTGAAATAAACAGACCCAAAGAAAAATGCGAACATGATAAAGTACAACAGCAATTGATCAAAATTGGACTATGCTAAATGAGTATGCTATCTTTCTTTGATAAAATAATTGATTTTTTAGACACAGGTAACACAGATACAACTAACCAATTTGCATTGCGATACCACTGGTCTGTATTCTTCAGTAAAGCATGCATGAAATGGGAAATTAATGGTTAAAATCAAAACAAACTGGGATTACTATTAAGAGCTATAAAACACCAAACTATCCTGTGCTAAGCTAGGAAAAAAACCAGTATAAAGCTACATGGGATTTATAACATTATTCCTGCAGGATCAGCTTTGGGATTTAAAAAAAATTGTCGTTGTTTGCTTTGCTGCAAAATCCAGAATTAGCTAATGAAATGTGCTAATAATGACATAAAGACAAAAGAGATTGCCTTCCATTATGGTGGACAGCATCGCCATCATAGAGGAGGATCTGAATACCACTTCAAGGAATTGGATCTAGGGTATTGGAATAACAGAAATAAGAGAAGTCTCTGCTGTAAAAAGAACAAGGCAAAGTGCTCAAAGACTACTGCAAAAGGTGGATATTACATCCAGCAGAAAAGTACATACGTATATTAATTAATCATTGAATTTCTATGAAGAAACAATGAAATGCAGCTGTTACAAAGGCAAAGACATTTCTGGGAAGAGTAAGAATATACTTTCACTGTAAAGTCGGAAAGAACTAATGCTAATGATATAAAAAAATCTAATCTTTGACAATATTAGATCTTTAAGCATACAGAGATTACAGTTATCCCTGTCCAAGAAAAGCACATTCCAAATTAAAAAGGAACAGACAGGGTGTACCAGTGTAAGAAAAAGAGATTCCATGTTTCAGGAAAGAATAAGGCAGCCTATAAAAATAATGGCTAACGGCTATTGATAAGTACTTTGGAAAGGAGAACATACGGACTAGTGGGTAAACACAACAGAAGTTTTATTCAAACAATAAGCACAGGTATAAGTGTAGGGTACTGCCCAGGTGGTTATAAGCTACAGCTAAGCCTCGAAAGAAACAGTTACCGATTTACCAAATGACAATATGTTCACTGACTTAAGTAATTGTTGATCCCTTAGGACCCTTCCACGTGTCTTTCAACTAAAACCACACAAACAGTTCACTTGGGATTTAGTACATCTGAATCAGCAGAAAAATAAACATGTGAAAATCATTCAGAGGGAAGGGGCCAGTAGAAAGATGCAATGTCAGGAAAATCAGGAACTGGAAGACAGACCTACCAGCATGTAAATTAAATTTTTTTCACAGGCAGATGAGCTTCTGGGTGGGTGGCTGTCACTCTCCTTTTCATTAATTCTTCAATAATGCTAATTAAGTTTTTTGTGCAGATGTAATGCTATAGAGAAAATTCAAAAGCACCTTTTTTTACTTTTTTCTTTCTCTTTAATTTTCCCCTTTTTAAAATGTTTTATTGGCTGCGTCCACAAGGTCAGAATAATTCTGGTATGAACTGAATAAAAGTAAGTGTAGGCAATAAATTAGAAATAGTATGAGTTATCAAAATAAATATATTCAAAAACTGATTCAAGTTTAAAATCAATGGGTTAGCACTATAGAAGATATTTATTCTAATGTTTAATAGGCAATTTTAACCATTCTATATCATAACACTCACCACTAGCATAGTAATATCCTATAACCTTCCAATATTCCATTTCCACAAGCTCTCCTTTTCAAAAACTGCATGAAATGGAGACATCCGCTAACAAACCAGAGCACCAAAATGAAACAGAATAGATCCTCATTTTAATTCATGAACAGCCACTGACTTTGTCAGTGATTTTGTTTCTTGACCAATCTATATGGGATTTTTAAACTTCTAGTCCCAAGTAAAAATCGATGGGAGTTGGGCACCCACCTCTTACATGCTTTAGAAAATTCCCCCTTTTAATGCTTCAATCAACAGTAAACAGGTATTAAAAGAAAATAAAACATAGATGAAAGAGGTTAAAAACATCAAGAGTGTTTTAGAGTAAATGCGAATCATTAAGTCAGTGTGTTTTAGTAATGTGGTACACTATACTAGATAATTTTATTTTTAACAGGGGCTTAAAGCAAAATGATAGCATGATATGCAGTTCTATAATCCCACTATTTTACTAACTGACAAAACTACAGAAAAGCACACTGAGCATGACAGAGGCATCAAACTGGTAATACAACCTGCAAGCTTCCAATGTCATGGACTGCATCAAAACCTTAAAATTACCATGATACCACCAATTTTCTACAAATCATGAGCTAAATATTAATATCTAGGAGGAGAAAAAAAAAAAAAAAGGAGTGTATTTTATTTAATCTGAGCTCTTTCATGAACAGCACAGGAGGTAAAATACATTTTCTACTTGACCAGTCTACCTTGTCACTGGAAGGGGGGGAGGAGTGGGGCAAGAGGAAAAAAAAAGGAAAAACAGAAAACGTAACTAAAAGTCTATGAATGAAAAGTGAAAGATTAATTAAAGATTAATTAAAATAAATAAAATCCTGGCAAAGACATACACTCATACTTCTTTCACACACTTTTTTAAGGGAAAGCTCTACCTCTTCCTTTGTATGTACACTATCAATTTCTAATCACATCTTTTCCTTATTTTCAGCTTTGGCCCTAAAACCGTTTGCTTAGCAAAGTAAAGTGAAAAAAAAGAACCACAGCAGTTACGTGTGACACCATACTGTTTAGCTGATGAGCTATGAATTAACTCATCAGGACACAGTTTGTGTGGAATTGAAGACTGGCTTGGATGCAGATTTGAATATTAATCTAAGAACAAATTAGTTTACAATACAATCAAATCTACCATTTGCAGCTACCTGGCTTGTACGTGTGATAAGCATAACCTAATGCTGCTTCTATTGCTTTCTGGAAAATGGTATGAAAAGTTATAACAAAACTTTCTATTGGAATACCACAAACTCTAGGCTGACATCAGTATGATTTTTTCTCATTTTCTTAAGACTAAGCCTATTGATATCTCAAAACAATGTCTCCAAAGCAGAGTTGTAACAGTAAATTATGGAAATTCCATACTACAAAATACTTCACAAAACAAGGCTGAGACTATTTTGCAAAAATAAGGAACTTACAGGGAAAATACTAAAAAAAAAAAAAAAACCAAAAAAAAACAAAAAACCCCCAAACTGTTAAAAACTGTGTAAGAAAAAGGTAAAAAACAAAAGAAATGAAAAACATAGTTTGAGAAGAATTAAACCAATATATATTTCAGTCAAATACACTGGCTGTCTTCCTTTATCTAAAAATTTACATCAATTCAATATATAAAAAAGAATACGTTCTGATTTCTTTGTGGATTTTTTTTTTTTTAACATATGCATAGTTTACACCTGTACTTAATATAGTTCTGTTCAAAGTGCTGTTATACAGGTGTCTTTAGATAGCAAAACTTTTGCTTGCTTATGTTCATTTGCTGTTGAGACTGGCACCCTATATATGAAAAAGTAGCATCTGCCAGGTGTTTCGCAAGCCTTATGTCTCTGCTAAACACCTTTTTCAACAGATACTGTTCTGGACCTTACTCCATCTCTCAGAGGGCTCCTGACCAAAAGAATTCTAGCAGATGGGAAACCCAGCTGAAAAAAAAGGAACAGTAACAGCAGCTTGATCCAAAGGCTGCAAAATTATCTTCATACATGGTAGTCTGTGTTGTTCTCCAAAAACACAAAACAAAGGAATACATGTTATTATCAGCACAAGGAAGAGATCCAAGCTCCAACCACCACATGTTGTTTCTCCAGCTGTCAGTGGTCCAAAAGGATGTTACAGAGCAGGAACAGGAAGAGAAATAAATTGAGTAAGTGATGGCAGTTAGAGCTGTTACACCTCAAATGCAAGGAAGTAAAACATGATGGAGAACAGAAAGAAAATGCTGTTTGTATCATCTGGTATTGCTACTGGTTGACCTCCCTTTCATTCTCCGATCACTTATAGTGCTGACATACCTGCTAATCCTCAGTATGGCAAAAGGAGAAAACTCACTTATGTCAGCAAACAATGAGACAGTGTTAAAGGTTGGGGGACGCAGACACAGAGGGAAAAGAGAAATAATGACTGAATGCACACAAAATTGTTTTCCAGGCTATGAAAAGTCATACTAATGCCACTATTAGAAATGTTTGCATGACCTGATGGTAGATTAACTGATTTAATGAAATAAAAATGTACTTATTCTAGACAGGATAGTGCCTACCAAGAATCTCGTATAACTGTAGTTATTATAAGGGTCTTTTTTATTTTTTTAATTATGCAACTGTACTATTTTATACTATTAGTTGCAGTATCATTTATAATAATTATTACTGCGTCCCTAAAAACCAAAATAAATAAATGATAAATAGCATGGTAATAATACGTGTTATTTCACACTTACTAAATTTTCACTTACTATAATATTAATTGAAAATATTTATCCTACCATGTTCTTTCATGAGTTGGGCCTTTTCAGAATATCTATGAACTAATTTGTTGATTAAGTTGGAAAAGTAACTATTTTATGTCCAATCAATTAATTCAATCAATGCATGTCTAAGAATTAAAGTTAAATTAAGCCAAACTGTAAACAGATCCCTCATTTTCTTTATGCAATCCACCAGTACAGCTCTATGCCTGGAAGACAGATGTTGAACAACTGCAGTAGGTTACTAAACCATATATGTGGGGAGAAGAGGCTGTTTATAAGACGATTTGACTTAATTCCAATAAAAGAAAAACAAGGGAGTAAGGCAGGGCCATGGTAGAAGCTCGAAATTCTTAATAAACTTGAAAACAGTATGAGGTTTGTATACTTCAATGTGATTAAAAAGCAGGCTGCTACAATATTACCATATTTCTCAAGTTTCATCACTGTATTTATTTGGTGGATTTTTCCTGGAAAAATCTTCAACATTCATATTAGATTTCAACCACAATGCCTCATTTATAATTCATTTAATCCTGCTCTTCATACAGGAAAAAAAGTAGCTGAAGTGCGTATCAGGAGGATACACATGAATAAAAAGCGTATGTATTGCAATGGAAAATATATTTCATTTAGTGATTTTTACCTACTACTGGATAAGATAATGTCTTTATATTAGAATACAAGAAATATTTTTCAAAAGAGACAAGAATTCACATACTTTGAATATTAAATAACTCAAATGCTCTTTGAAAAAACTTATTCTATAACACCATTATGTGAGACACTGTCAGTGTTAACTCATTCTATGAAGTAAGATGGAAAACAAACCTGCATGAAATTTGGTGAAGTTTCTATTGTTACTAACATGTATGCAAATTTGGCTGTATTAAGACAGTTTCTGTACTACATAGCAGGAAGAGTAACTGATGCACATCTATTTGTGAGATTGCTATAAATGCAAAATGCCCAAGAAGATTTATATAATCTATGTGTTTTCATAGAATAAAACCTATATTAGATATATAGCCACCAAAATAATAGTTTTTTGCCTCATCACAAGCATTATCTTCCCTAAGTAAAAAAAAAATAAAAAAAAAAAATTAAACTGTGAACCTATTGCATATATATTCATCTAATAATTATGATTTTAGAACTCCTTTAGTATATAAATGGGTGTGAAATATTGTATCTAATCTGTATTTCACCTCCTTTCTTAATAAGCAACATTAATTAGCATGTATAACCCTTGCATATACACCTCCGAGTGGAAATATGTAAGCTTAAAAAAAAAAAGGTTGCAATGGATTTCAAATATCCCCATTTGCTAACATTAATCTTACATGCATCTGCAATACTTGAATTTCTAGCTTAATTTGACTATTTGGTATGACCATGTATTACTGAACCTTTTTCACAGCATTTGATCTTATCTTAAATCTTGAATTGAATTTATTTACTACAAGTAGTTCTCACTCAAATCCAGAATTCTAATGCAGATAATTTTCCTTTTTCTTTTGCAATTAAAATAATTTTATAGAAACACTTTCTTTTATATTCTGGATATCCACCAATTTCTGCATCAGACGAACAGAAAAATGTGTCTGTCCTCTTCTTCATTTGTTTTTAAGTAAAAGCCTGAGGTAGCAGCAAAATCTGATTCATCATTATTTGGAAACATCACACCATTAAACCTAAGTTCCAATTGAAAGACGATTTTGTATTGAAGGGAATATCACAGGATTACAATTCTTAGCAGCAGGAATAGTCTAGGCTTTGAAAACTTTTGTATCCAATCTGTCATTTCAATTAGTCCAATCTATCCACATTTACCGTTCTCCTCCTCCTCCCCCCTCACCCCCACCCCGTGTGCGACATATCACTGATGAATAACTAAATGTAAGAGAAAAAAATCAGTCTTATGGCACAGTATTATTCTCTCCTGGGGAATTCTTCCATCATCACAAAGCAAGCAGAATTATTATCTACATTTGTTTGTGATCAGCCCTCAAATTCCTCATGGCACAGTAAAATACCCAGTCCACAGGATCAAAATAAGGGGGGGTTCCATTCATAACTGTTTTCACCATCATCAAGCAGTTCCCTTACCATTTTGCTGTACTTAAATTCCATTTCCAATAATTACTCACTCTCTTCACAAACAGAATCTTTCAACTACATGGTTCCACTGCACACTAGAGGTCAGCCATTAATGGCCAAGATGCACTGTGATATGCTTTTATTATTTCTAACCAGTGAGAGAGATAATGTCTTGTATTATAAAGCTTTAGTCACCATCAGGCTTCTCATTTTTGAAAACCAACTGACAATTAATTCTAATAGTGAACAGATGAGAAACCTAAATAGTTTATACTAACAATTATAGAAATTTTAAATCAACACAGAATCATAGAATCATAGAATCAGAATGGTTGGGTTGGAAGGGACCTTCAAAGATCATCTAGTTCCATTCCCCCTGTAATGGGCAGGGACCCTTCCTCTAGCCCAGGTTGCTCAAAGCCCCGTCCAGCCTGGCCTTGAGCACTTCCAGGGATGGGGCATCCACAGCTCCTCTGGACAACCTGTTCCAGTGTTTTGCTACCCCCACAGTAAAGAATTTATTCCTAATATCTAACCTAAAGCTACTCTGTTTCAGTTTAAAGCCATTACCCCTTGTCTTATCACGGCATCACCTTGCAGGAAGTCCCTCTCCAACCTTCCTGCAGGCCTCCTTCAGGCACCAGAAAGCTGCTGTCAGGTCTCCCTGGAGCCTTCGTTTCTACAGGCTCAACAGCCCAAACTCTCCCAGCCTGTCTTCATAGCAGAGGTGCTCCAGCCCTGTGATCATCTTCGTGGCCCTCCTCTGGACTCACTCCAACAGGTGCATGTCCTTATGCTGGGAGTTTCAGAGATGAAAGCAGTACTGTATTGTGTTTGCATGGCAGGGCAATGGTAGCAGGGGGGCTACAGGGGTGGGTTCTGTGAGAAGATACCAGAATCTTCCCCTGTGTCCATCATAGGCAATGCCAGCTGGTTCCAGGATGGATCCACCACCGGCCAATGCCAAGGCAATCAGCAACAACAGCAGTGACTCTGTGATAGCATATTAAGAAAGGTGGGGGTGGGGGTGGGGGTGGGCGGGTGCGGGGGAGATCTGCACCAATAGAAGAGAGGAGTGAGGCTATTTGAGAGCAACAAGTCTATAGACACCAAGATCAGTGAAGAAGGAGGGGGTGAGGTGCTCCAGCACCAGAGCAGAGATTCCCCTGCAGCCCACAGTGAAGACCATGGTGAGGCAGGCTGTGCCTCTGCAGCCCATGAAGGTCCACGGTGGTGCTGATATCCAGCCCATGGAGGTCCCCATGCAGGAGCAGGTGGATGCCCCCAAAGGAGGCTGTGACCTGTGGGAAGCCCACACTGAAGCACATTTGCTGGCTGGACTTATGGACCCATGGAGAGAAGAGCCTATGCTGAAACAGGTTTGCTGGCATGTCTTGTGACCCCACAGAGGACCCACACAGGAGCAGTCCATTCACAAAGGACTGCACCCCATGGAAGCAACCCATGCTGGAGCAGTACGTGAACAATTGCAGCCAGTGTGAAGGAGTCATGTTGGAGAAGCTTATAGAAAACTGTGGTAGAAACAATGTGTGATGAACTAACCGTAACCCTCATTCCCATTTCCCTGTACTGCTCAGGGTGAAGAGGTGGATAAATTGGGAATTAAATTAAGCCTAGGAAGCAGGAATGGGTGGGGGAGGTGGTTTTTTGGTGGGTTGGTTTTTGTTGTGGTGTTTTGGTTTTTGTTTTTGTTTTTGTTTTTCCTGATTTGTATGGTAGCACAGTAAACTAATTTCTCCAAGCTGAGTCTGTTTTGTACATGACAGGAATTTTTGAGTCAACTCCCTGTCCTTATCTCGAACCATTAGCATTTTGTTATATTTTCACTACCCTGTCCAGTTGAGGAGGGGAGGGATAGTGCAGTTTTGGTGGGCACCTGGCATTCAGCCACGGTCAAACCACTGTAAGAACTCCAGGTGGGTCTCAAAAGAGTGGAATAGAGGGGTAGAGTCACCTCCTTTGACCTGCTGGTCACGCTTCTTGACACATACAAACATAAATAATAGAAGCTTACAGTTTTGTTTCAACTTATTTTAAGCAATCTCTACCATAAAACGGTGTACAACTAAAACAATTAGGTTTTTTCACCCATCTTTAAATATTATTAGTCTCTCTTTTATCCAGAACTTAATTAAAAAATCAGGGGAGTAAAAAAAAATAGTGCAGAAAGTATTACGATAAAGCAGTTCAAGACTGAAAAATTAACTTGGTTTGAAATGAAAAGTTTCTGTTGTTTGTCGTTCAGCAGAAAATTAGGCACTAATTAGAAAAAATTACACATTTTTATTACACTAATAGAACAAGTTCAAGTAAAAAAAAAGGTGATCTATACATTACACAATTTCTATTCACTGAACTCATTGTATATCCTATTACAATAACATAGTATGATACCAATTTTTAATCTAAAAGTTTTCAACACAAATAGTTGAGAAATAAAACAGTAAAGACACTGTTCAAATGGGAGGGATTTTGATTAGATGGAGTTCTAATGGCCTGCTAAAAACTTAGTACTGAAGTGTACTGTGCATACCCAAGAGTCTTATTTTTTAACTGATACCTAGTTATCTTTCACAGCTTTTATTTTAAATGTACCAAATTAATATGTGTCAGAAATTTACTCACTACATTTGGAACTCTGATTGAGTGTTTCACAGTGCAAATATAGAGCAAGATATAAGTCCTGGACTCTGTAATTTATATAATATTTTTCCAACTGATTTAATTTGTGCAGGATTTCTCCCATACACTTAGACATTTATTATATAGATAACTTAAGGTACATTTATGAAAAAATCACTCCTTCAGCCAAAATAAATAGTAGGTTTTTTGGTCACTGCCTTTCAGATCTGTAACAGCACTTGAAGCGACAGTGATACATGCAAGACAGAGACCTCAAGTCCTACAGTTTTTTGCCTTATTGTAAGTGGCATAAAACTGGAACATGCAGAATTTGAAAGGGTACGCTCTGTTGTTTGGTATGTCACCTATCTCTCCTACTTGTTTTTCTGTCATGATTGCATATAATTGTGTTAACACTTTGAAATCTGGGGTTTAACTTTCCACAGCAAATATTGTGAATTAATTTTTTATGCTAAAGAAATCTATTATTAAACTGCCAATTTTTCTCTCTTTCCTCACTGTGTTAAGGAAATAGTTGTGGGGTTTTTAATAGTACAAGGTCTCCCAGTCTTATACCTATCTCCATAAAAGTAGTAGGCTTAACAATGTTTTACTTCCACAGTTTCATGTCCACAGCTGAAACACATTAGAAGTATTAAAGGCACACTGAAATTTAGGTACTAATTTTCGTAGAACCATGGATTCACTAAAGCTGGCAGTCTTATCTGGAGAGTATCTAGTCCAACCCTGTCTCAAACCCGGGCCAGCTACAGAAGGCTGCCCAAGAATCATGCTTGGTTTGTTTTAAATATCTCCAAGAAAGCACAGTTTGTGAACATTCTCAACAACCTGTTTCACTGCTCAGTCACTCTTGGAATAATAGCCATGATGATGATGGTGATAACAACAATAATAACCTCTTATGTTTAAACAGAGCTGTTTCAGTTTGTGACTACTGCCTGTTGTGCTGTCAATAGGCACCACTGAGAACAGTCTGGCTCCCACTTACTCACTCTCTACCATCACGTATTTATATATACAATAGTAAGATCTCACTAAGCCTTTTCTCTTCAGGCTAAGCAATACCAGCTCTCAACTTATCTTTGGATGAACAATGTCTCAATCCCATCACTGCCTTTGTGGGCTTTCACTGGACTGACTCCAGCATGCCCATGTCTCTCTTGTACTGAGGAGCCCACCACTTGACCCAACACTCCAGATGCATCTCACCACTGCTGAGTAGAGGGGAAGGATCACCTCAGCCCAGGAAACTGTTGGCTGCCTTTGCTGCAAGGACACTTTGCTGGTTTATGGTCAACATTTTGTCAGCCCCCAGGGCCCTTTCTGTCGGACTGTTTTGCCACTGGTCAGCCCCCAGCATGCAAAGGGTTGTTCCACCCCAGACACTGGGCTTGCCACTTCCCTTTCCTGAACTTCATGAGGTTCTTGTCAGCCCATTTCTCTATCCTGCCCAGGTCCTTTGGAACTGGACCTCATGCAAAGTTTTAATAAATATCTTATTTAAGGAAACAAATGTAAGAATTGCTCCATTTTCATTTTATTTCTGTAAGGAACCCAAGGACAAATGTACATCCAACAAATTCCTAAGGCAATGTAAAAGAAGTTTTTTGTGAATATACACACAATAGATTGGTTGCTAGAATTTAAGCAAGACATCTCCAAACTTATGAACTGCTTTGTTTACAAGAAGTTTGCAGGACAGAACCACAGAATCATTTAGGTTGGAAAAGACCCTTAAGACCATCAAGTCTGATCATAAACCTAACACTGCCAAGTCCACCACTAAACCATGTCCATAAGCACCACATCTGCAGGTCTTTTAAATACTGCCAGGGACTGTGACTCAACTGTTTCCCTGGGGAGCCTGCTCCAATGCTTGTAACTCTTTTGGTGAAGGAATTTTACCTAATATTTTACATGTCTAGCTTGAAATAATTGCCAACTCTGCAATGTAAGCTTGAGAAATCAGCCACTGGCAGTGATGTAGTTTTCAAAAGATCACTGTTTTGATTCTGTTCTAGCTGGCTAGTATGAGCTGAACAGTAGTTCAGTTCAATACTAGCTGATACAGTATTAGCTGATACCTTATTAAGTGATCAAAACTAACAGAAACAAATTTTCAGTCAGTGATTTTGGCATGCAGACTCAACATTACAATCCTGAATATTGACAGGCGAATGTCTAACCTGTGACCAATAAAGCAAAATATTAACTGTTCTGTACCCAAACCACTTTCAAACCACCATGTGAGATACACATCCACAAAAGAATCCCTACACCAATCCACGAACAACGGAAATTAATTGTCAAAAACCTGAGTCAGGTCTCTATACTGAACACTGTTGCACAGCTCGTTGTCCAGCATTAAATAGCTACAGTCACCTTGGTATTGTCTTTTATTTTTCACCAAGGCAACACACATCAAGAAACGCTTTGTCTAAAAAGCACAGCCAACAGGTTAGGTTAACCTAACTGTCCCAGGGCTGTTCATTTTGGAAAGCTACAGCACTGTGTGCTGACTTCATGCCTCCTGACAGCAAGTACCACAAATGAAGAGTTGCATGGAGAACTGAAATGGCAGGTCTTAGGGGATCAAGCAGGAAAGCACTAAGCTTTACTCTTTGTTAGCAAGGGATCAGTGTCAATCAATTAATGATTTAATTATTTAGACTAATTAAGATAATCAACAATATTAAACCTACAATCAATTAACTTTATTCAACCTTCCCACTTTTAGGATAGAACCCTGAGAACTGCATTCTTCTTACAGGTACTTGAAGTGTGAAGGCTGTGCTGCTTCACTCTCAGAAAAAATAAAACAGAATCAGTAAAACGTAAGGTTTGCATTAAAAAAAACACAAACACCACAAACAAAACAAAACAAAAAATCCCCATAACTAGTATGCAAAGAAAAAAAATATAACTTTCCCAGACTAGCAATTCTACAGATCCCATGATCTAGTAAATTGGGAAAGTATATCAAATTTTTGAACATAATGATTCCTACAATTCTTTGCAGAGGTAAAACCTTTCTTTTTTATTTAAAAGAAGAAAAAAAATAGAATGCTTGTGCACAATTACACTCCCCTTTGAAAATGTCTGTCTAGTCTTGACATAAAAAATTGTTTGGCTTCTTTTTATGTCATTAATGACAGCTCACCTTTTCCTTAAGGAAAGTACTGAAAGATCAGTAGAAAGTAAACCTTATCTGTCTGACTGCATGTCTGATCACACAACAAAGATACCACTGCAAGGATTTTTGTCATTTTTGGAAACAGTCTGTCAATTAAAAACAATTTTAAACATCCAAAACCAGAAATGAAGTGAGAAAGCATGTCCATTTTAATATGCAGAAAGCAAGGCTGCTACTGCTTATGCTTTGTTGTAATGCTACTTTGCTGACCTCTAATGAGTTTCTGCAACTTAAATAAAATTTATTTGATTATTTTTTCAGTCTATTATTTCCACATGGCTGTTCCTCCTTTTTTTCTACTTCACGATGCATAATTGACAACATTTCTGTACCAGACTTCACAGACTTTATGAAAACTGGTGCTTACTTTTGACATTAAGAGTGGAGTGGAGAAGCTAGCGAAAGAAAGAATTAAGACAGCAGAAGGGGGAAAGGGATGCATTGGAAAAAGAAGAAAGGGTAATAGAAGGATACAGGAAATTGGTATTGCTAAACCAGCAGGGTGAGGTCCACAGGAGATTCACAGCACAGCAGAAAAGTGGGGTGAGTCTCTAGTGCCACAGAATGCAGAGAAAGTGGCCTGTTGCTGGGCTTTGCAGGTGCACAGCAAACCCTCTGCATTCCACCCAGACCAGCAGAACAGAACTTCCTCACAGCAAAAAGCACACCTCAAAGCAAAAGACATCTCCTGCTGGCTTCCAACTCCAGTCAGAAAACACTCCAGCTTTGCCTGAAGGAAACTGGGCCACAGACTGTAAGAAGTATAATCACCCAATAGTACAGGTGTAGGGACAGCACACCTGCTGCCCCAAAGGACAGTCAAAACCTGGAGCTCAGTACTCAGATTGTGATGAAAAAGAAGACTGGCACATCAATGATATTTTTACACCACAGACTCTTCTGTCTTTGTATAACCTAGGGTATTTTGGCAAAAAAAGGAAAACTCATTAATTGTCAGAGAAATCTTGTACACACTTTTAAAAGTTTTTCTATTATGAGCACTTAGAGATAAATACTACAGCGGTGAGATTTAAATTATCCTAAAATACTGTTTACAGTTAAATGGTATTTGTGATTCCATTTTTATTCGCCTTTAAATCATTAGTATGTTAATTGCCTTTTCTGTACCGTGAGTGCATTCTAAGGAGAAAGGAAATGTATTAAAGGAACATAACTTCCCCTACAGAATAGAAGAAATAGCATAATTTATTTATCTTCAATAAAACAGTAGTATTGTAATCAGAAATTAACATCACTGAAATACTTTCACAGAGCTGTGACTTAAGATCTTTTCTAAAACTTCAATCTCAAAGCCTTCGAGTATGAATGACTCAGCATATGGTATGAAATACTATCTTTTCATTTTTTTGAACTAGTTCTCGGAAAGAAATTATCGTAAACTTTTGGATCAGTCTTTTGGATACCATTGAGATCTCATGTACTACCACTGTACGGTCAAAGATATCAGCTTTCCTTGAAACTGCATCACCTGCTCTGCATCTTCCTAACAATGCTCTCCCAAATAGCAAGGGTGCTTTCCCCAATCCCAAATCTGAAAGCTGTTAACATTTACCTGTAATGTCAAAATATACTGATTAAGGTAAAGACCTACAAATAAGGATTATTAATCTATCTTGTAGAAGTTACCTTCAGATGAGGTACTGGAGTGAAACTTATGAAAACAAGAAAAGCAACCCTCTTCCTTTGAATCTGACAATCTCAGTATAGATCCTTCTGTTGCCTACAGTCAGATGCCTAACACGTATTGTTTTTGAGGTTGATCTATGCACAAGAGATAGCAGTCCTTTCTCTTTTAAGGTATCTATAGGTGAAGCAGAACAGTAATGACGATTTGCAGTTGCAGTTTTACATTCTGTTCACCACTTAAGAAGTAAATAGTAATACACCCAATAAGAAAATACTAATATGCAATTAGAAAACCTGTCTTGCTGATAAGAGGAAGATTGTAAAGGCCACACATTTGACACAAAATATAGAAAATGCAAGGTTTAGATTTGGTTCGCTTACATTAGGGACCCCTTTTTTGTTCTCAGTGATCCTTCAAAATGCTTTCTTCGTAAAATGGAAAGACATGACAGATCTATTAACATTAAAGAGATCCAAACTCTTGATCTTCAGGCTCTGAATGTAGTGCACTCAAGGTTAAAGTGTATTTTGCAGAGAAGAGTAAGACACCGAGCCATGCACTCATAGGTGGGGTGGGGTGTTACCCACACAAAAAAAGCCAGATGCTAAAGACTTGGCAGATCTGCTGAATGGCAGAAAGGAACATTTGTTAACACAGACACCTATAACCTCTGTCAAACGAGTGCAGATACTAGAGAGGAACCCACATAGAATTACTGGTCGACATATCTGAAGAGAAAAGAAGGTTTGGTGCATTCCAGAGAAAAGGTGTTTTTTTCTGGCCAATTAAAAGATAAACAAATCAAGGCATCTTGCTGCAGTTGAGGATCTAAGAATAATTTGGCTAGGAAGCCCTAACATTTTAATATAAATAAAATCTATTGATTTTACCCACATATTCCAACTTCTGTATTTCAAAACCAAATAAACAAATTCATAGCCAAGTTTAATTAAAAATCCTCTCTGGCCTCCATTCACATATTCATATTTATTCAAAAGGAAAAAAAGAAGCAGAAAACTTGAAATAGCACTGGAAATGCATTTATTAGTTTTTAGCAATACCTGTAAGCTATGAGAAGAAATGCTCCTTTTGGGGGGATTTTTTGGAGTTCCCATTCTGTGTCCCCACTCCCCCACCTCCTAACCTCCCCCCCCTCCACGCCCCCCATCAAACACTTGATACACAGAAAATTCCAGAAAGATTCAAGGATCAGGTTTATGCAGACTTCAGTTGTCATTCAACTGTCTATACATAACCTATCAGTTATCTAAATTGAGATCAATCATGATTTGTCACAGATACTCAGCTGCGTTTCTCAAGACACCAAATGAGCTCTTGCTCTGTGTAGGTACTGAGCTGCTGTTAAATAGTGTATAGCTGAGAAAATTTTTCTAAAGACTTTCTGCCATGGGAAAATCCCACACATTTTTCATGTAAATCTAAAAGCTATTTTTAACACACTTGTGTTATCCACACCATTATGAGTCTCCAAAGCACTTCATTTCGCTGTACTATTTTTAGAAGTCTATAATTCATGAGTAAAAACCAACACTGAGCTGCTAAGCAGAATGTAAATCATTCATCTAAGAGAAACACATTCAGTTAACAAAGCTGGAATGGGTAGAAATAAAACATTAAAAAAACAGTTCGAGTTTTTGTTTCTATTTAGACTGGAGTTATATATCAAAAACTTATGAACAATACTTTTTTCAATAACATAATAAGAAGCAATTTTTTTAAGTATTAGAAAACTCTTAAGTCATTTGTTGTAACTCACAAGATTCAACAAAACTTCACACATTAGAAGCAAGCAGGCATACCTTCAAGATATGATCAACTTCTACAAGATTGCAACACTGAGATTTGTTACTTTAGAACTGTGTTAACAAAATAGTATGCATTGCTGCAGTTCCCGATACGGGAAACTGATACAACTGACTTCATAAATATCAGACTGCAATATAAAGAGTCAGTAGCTAAATTATAAAACATTACCAAAGTTGATCATAAAATGGCAATTTTTTCAAGTAGCTAGTATATGCTAAGTAGCCACTGACTAGAAGTATTTATTGAGGTTTGCAAAAGGGATAGTATAACTCCATTTTTATTTCATAGACTACTTAAAATTCTAATAAATGTCTTTAATGAGAAATTGATCTTGAATCAGTGCATTGTCAAACTATTTTAAGGGAATCTAAGTTAATTCCTTATGAGACATGTAACTTAAAAAGGAACTATAGACCAGTCATATTTTTTAGGAAACCCCTATGTACTTGATCTGAAAAGCTGGACTTAAAGAGTAGACACAATGTCATCTTCCTAAGATGCTGCAGGATCTTTCTGGGTTGCAATTTCCTTTTTTTTTTTTTTTTTTTTTTTTTTTAATAATGCATACATCTTTAGATGCTACAACCTTTAAGTCAATTTCATCAGACCACAGATACTGGAAAAGGTCAGTAGACATGTTACACTTCTTCATATGAACAGTATGTCTGAAGATGAAGGATTATAAAAAAAATGGAGAAAAGAAAAAAAAAAAGATGACTACAATTTGCCATTAACATAATTTGCCTGTGAAGTGTAAAGCATCAGAAGCCATCCTGTAAAATAACTCTAATCCTCGTGTCTCCTGCCCCACAGCAATATATACCGCATCAGAAGCCATCCTGTAAAATAACTCTAATCCTCGTGTCTCCTGCCCCACAGCAATATATACCCACATTGCCACACATCTAGCATACATGTGAGCTCTGCCATCTGTAACAGTAATACTGTAATTTTCCAAAGTTACAAATTGCATTTGCTTAAATGCTTGCAATTGCTTTTAATTTCATTTCCTAGGTTTCAATTATATCAATAGTGAGATATAAGAATCTGTAAATCAGCTTTTCTGGAAAAGGTACAGTGGTAAGTAAAGAACAAAGTGAACAATGCTTGTTGAAAATATATGCAAGACCACAGGAAAGGCCTTACCAGGTCACATTAAGTCTGTGTTGCCTACTAGCACATCTCCAGCAGTGTCAAGAGAAGGTGCTGTCTAGGCAGACTAGGCCTGGGCACTTTCTGAGGTCCATTCACTTCATATTCCTAAGGACATTACAGCTGGCATTCCTGCTTGCTCTTCTATACTAATTTATGGTTGTCCTGTATATGAATTTTTGAAGTTCTTCTTTGAAATGACAGAGAATGTCTGCCTCCACGAAAATGTGCAGCAAATTTCATCCTTTATCTGCTTCTGATCTATCTTCTGTGAACTTCCTCAAACATCATAGTTCTATTATTATGGGGTGGGTAGACATTCGCTCTGCTTTCACTTTATCCTCTGCACCCCATAATTTTGCAGACCTCGGCCATAATCCCCACACCCGCCTCTGCCATCTCTTCTTGAAAATGGAGGAGTCAGCCGTTTCTGTCTCTTCTCATGTGGCTGCTGTTCCATCCTCTGGACCATTGTAGCTCCCAATGTCTGCACCTTACTAAGTCAGCATCTTCTTGAGATACACGTATCACCCTCTATGCTAGTACACAAGATGTGGGTGCACTAAGGTGTGTATACCATACCAAATAATCCCTCCTTTCCTTTTTTTCCTCAGTTAGAACTATTCATACATTTAAAACTAGTCCTGTCTTTTACATTAAAAAAAAAAGACAAATGAATTCTCTTTGTCAGTTTTGCACCATCTAACATCTTGCTTAGTGTTTATACAATGCATCAGATCTTAACCTGAGAATATGCAGATATATAGTATCTGCATATAGTAACTGCCATTTAAGCACTCTGTTCCAATGGTTACAATGTAGTTGTACAGAATTAGTTACTACAATCCTGTTAAATTCTCCTCAGACTTAATAAGCAAAATTTTCTATTGGAATCTCTCTCTTTTCTATCAGAAAATATGTATTCATAAGCTGAAACAAGCCTTCAGTAATCTTTTTTTAACAAGCTTAACTTACTAGCAAAGATGATAAAGCATTTTCCCAGTCCTGAATCTGTGGCTTTCTCCTCCCTGCACTCTATCCAGTTTGTCAACACTTTTTAGAATGAGACACCAGGACTACATTTGCACTGCATTGTTAGCCTCACTAGGCCCATATATGTAGGTTTAAGTTGCCCTTCTACTCCCATTCATCCTACCCTTCCTTTTATATCAAAAGACGTTAGATCTTACTGCCTCATCTTAACACAAGAAACTTTTTCACAAAAATCTTTCACTTTATTTTGATAATAATTACATTTAAAGCTACTACTCTATTCTGGACTGTACATCTCATTTTAAACTGTTTGGCTTTGCATTTGTTGCTACTAAAATGTGT
Organism: Falco naumanni; assembly: GCF_017639655.2. Taxonomy (NCBI): domain Eukaryota; kingdom Metazoa; phylum Chordata; class Aves; order Falconiformes; family Falconidae; genus Falco; species Falco naumanni. Next base: position 54,172,754 of record NC_054080.1, on the reverse strand, counting down.
GCTATTTCACTAGAACAGGAGACCAAATGACTATTTCTCTCTCCAATTCATACATCACCTGTCAATGTTCTCAATACTTATTTTATATTTTTTTCTAAAACATATGTGAAATCCATGTAGAAAAAAAATTGCCAAGGTGGGACTCTCCTGGAAATGACCATATATAATTCACCTTCTCTGCCCAAATAAATTTAGTAACACTTCCCCCACCTCCCTTGCTGTTTCTTCCTCTTTCTTTACAATTACGTGTGCCAAAAAAAAAACAAAACAAAACACAAACACACACACACACACACACAAAAAACCACTAAAAAAATTGAAACACAAAAAAACCAACCAAACACAAACAAACAAACAAACAAAAAACCCACAATCCCCCCAAAAAACAGCCAGAACACCAGTGGAACCTCCTTTCCATCCATTTCATCCATATGCTGGTACCAAACTTGAAATCACAGCCAGCTTGAAAAACACAGAGGAATTTAAAAATCAGTTTCTTAACTACACACTAGAACAAAAACTCTATCCAGTTAAGTTTCATAGACACATCTAGTTGAAGAATTTATATTCCAATAGAACAAATTTTAAATTTCTATTGAACTCTCTTCCTGAAGAGCTTTACTGGAAAAAGACTCTCAAAATTTCTTTTTAATAAGGAACTTGAGAATGTGGTATGCATTTGACATTCTGTTACGTTCTATTACTTTGCACAGCAAGACAATATCTAAAATGCTGTTTACAGTCATGCCCCATAATTTCTTGTAAACTGAAATGATCATTTGCCACATACTTGCATTCACCTTGTATGAGTAATTTCAAGTTTGAACTGTCTTTCATCAATATATTTTCTTCCATTACACATGAAGTCTTTACTCATCAACTGATATTATAATTCTGCACTCATCTTTCTCGTAACATGTATATTACAGTCTTCTATAATTTACTGAAAGCCACAGTAGCAATCTGTAGATAACTTTATGTTAAAACATCTTTTATAGCAATTTAAAGTCAGGATGTAACTTTACCCATCATATTGCCACTTTCAGAAGAAGAAAGCAGTCTAGTTTGCAGCACCAACAGTTAATAAAAAAATCCTAAAACTTTGGAAGAATTATTTTTTTTCATAACTATTTTGATAAATACAGCTTGAAGAAGATACTATTTAAGACAGAAAGATCCTACACATCAGTAATTGGGGTGTGTGGGTGGGTATGTGTGTGTAGCTTCCTGAAAGATAGGATTGAAACAAAAGTCAATGGTGATCTTCCTATTTTCAGGTCTTTATATTTTGCTAAATATATTGTCAGAAATTCACTACTAAAACAGATGCTGCTACTCAAGATTTTATCTCCGTTTCAGCCACTGAGGGTTAAACCTCAGATAAGGAGTGAAAATATTGTAAAAGACCACAGCAATTCTTGTGCTGTGTATAGCCTAAAAACATCTAAAATTTCTATATGGTTTCTCCTTTCTTTTTTGCTAAGAACTGCTCCTATATTAAGACTATGATACATACTAATAAACGTTTAAGATATGTAGACATGTTCTTAAGCAATCTAGCAAACACAGACACATTGGAATTCCCTGACAGTTTTGACAAGGGAATATTAATGACCCACATTCCTTTATCTGCCACTGGTTATTACTGATGCTGCAGGGAACTGCAGACAGTGAGATAGTTACCCATTCTGAAGTTTCTCCGGAAACACTTTCTTTTAACAGTTGACATTAATCTAAATGATTTGGTTTTGTCCAACTCTGCTGGGCCAGTAAAATACAGTTCCCTTATCTAGATTTCCTGGTGTCTGGAAAGACTGGAGACCTTGGGTTTCCTGACTCCGGTTTAATACATGCTCCAGAAAACCCAAAAGTTACAGGGCTTTCGTAACTGAGGAGACTTCACTGCCTCTACAGTCAACAATGTTGCCAGGGCTTAAAGGCTTCTAAGAACTCTGGAGCTTCAACTCAGCTCTGTTCAGTGTTCTGCTTTGGAGAGGTAGTGACCTGCAATTACCTAAATTAACAGCAGCTGTGAAAGACACGCAGAAGTAATCTTCAAAGCTGCAGAGCTAAACTTACAAAAATGTTCAGGAGAATCATTCCATAGTTGTTCTTCAGTTTCTTCTGCAGTTCAAAGCCCTGGTAAACTATATTTAATTCTGAATCTACGCTTCATGAAATACACATAAATCTTTTCTTCATATTAAATGTTGAAATGTTTTGTTATGTATACATTTAGAGATAACCCAAACGCCTTCTTAAAAATTACATGAATTCGAAAACTATAGTCCTCAAGCAGGTATCAATTTTGCTGTTGATAATTTTAAGCAAGTTAAACATATATGGTGGTAATTATGAATACTCCTGGAATTAAATTATTCAAATTTGCTTTAGTGTATGGACTTGAAAAATAAGGGTTGGATAAATCCTGATATATGCAAACATCTGTAATAACTGTAGCTTCTGTAACTAAGTTAGTATGTTTGGAATGCTCATATACTCTTTTCACTTCCCCCAATTCTCCATCTCAAACATCATATATATTCCAAAGCCTTCACTTTGCTGCACTGCAAAATGAATACATCTTGAATGGTTTGGTATAACTAGCTGTCTCACTTTTCTCTAAGACATTATTGACATATTTTAATATTATATTTAAGAAGTGCTAGATAAAATTCTCTTGTAATACTATATAATTCTTTTTTGTAAAATCAACCAGAAAATGTCCTAAGGTTGAACTGTAGAGAATGTAGAGAACATATAAAATTTCCTGCAAAAAAATATAAAACAAAACTGAAAGTCTTTTTTTTTTTTTTTTTTTACCTGAAAAGGCAGTCCATATCTAAACTACTTTGCATACATCACAATTATTAAAAGAAAAAACAAGGTAAACAAAGGGCTATATCTTACACAAAATGGATGCTCTCAGCACTAAGATATAAAGATTGATCATAGTAAATAAGTATCAATAAAGAACACTAAGATTTTGTGTTTGGATTTTACAAGATCTTGCTACTGCCCGCAACTAAAAGCAGTAATTGAAAGAATCTTTTTTAAGATGTCAGAGTTTAAATCTGAATCTAGTCTGACAGAAATTTATTCATAATTACCAAAGAAGCACATACTAAGAAGTAAATAATTGCTATGTTGGGCTTGTCTGCATATAGTGTTTATGAAGCTATTCCAGCATATTGGGGTTTTTTAGTGTAAACCATGTGTGTCCAGTAGCAAGACTTACTGTAAGATAATTACTTTATGCAATTTAATTACTTTGGAAGATCTATTTAGGTTAGTTTAGTGTTGTATACAAGTACTTAGGAAAAAAAGTCAGTGTGGGCTGCATGGATGTATTTCAGTTTGCCAAAAAAAAATTTATTTTATTTTAGTTTAGTTTAGTTTAGTTTAGTTTAGTTTTTAATGGAAGAATGGTATTGACAGGGAAAAAAAAACAGGTCTTCTTTAAAAAACAAAATGAAGGTATTAAATGGAACAGGGGAAGGGGGGGAAGAGGAAAAATAGCCACCTTACGTTTGATTTCATTAATAGTAAACTACCATATTTAGGTCCTATTTAAATATTAGTTTGTTTCAATCATCCCAAAATTTGTTAAAAGTTCTAGCCCTTCTGGATCCTGGTCTAGAGAAGATTGTGAAGCCTTTTTTCTTAGACAACATGATGCTAAATGACATATATGTATCATGAGACAGAGAGTGAAATAAGCATTATTCACATCTCAAACAAGTGGGAATGGAAGCAAGTTACAGTACTGATATTGTTTATGGTAAGTATTTCTGTTTGTCTTTTGATAGTCAGCTCAACCACTTTTACTGAATGAAGAATTGTGGGTTCCCTTCTGAAAGAGTATCACAAAAGAAGCAGCAAAAGCAAATTGTCAGAGCAGAAGCTATGTAACCAAGAATGAAGGAAAAGAATTAAACAGACAAAATTATTTGAACACAGCTGAGAATTTGGAAGTGCTAGTTACTAGGCCTTTCTTGGGGTAGAGAAGGAACACATTGTGTGCTGTGAGAGCAGATTTAATTACTGAAAAGTAGGGTGCAGAATATCTCCAGAAAATTATTTTGTTCTTTTAATATAAATTAAACTCTTGAATTTCAAAAGCTGAGATACTAAGAAAAACCAGAAATAAATATTTTAAAAACATTTTATATTTTGTATATTTCCTTGAGCTCAGTGATTAACTTGACACCTCATCATTACAGAGGTCAGAAACAGACAATAGTATATCATATTCCATAGTACGAAAAGAATTCTGTTACATAAGAATCTGAGACATATATGCTTCTTGTTATGAGATGAACCTGCAGAAAGCTTCTAGTAGAATACCATTAAGTAGATACTATTTTGAGAGTTCATTTAGAAAACACAAAAAGCCAGTACTTTTTATGACAATGTGATATTACTAGTTTCTCAGTAGATGTAGATAAGTATTGCCTTAAAACATTTGCCATCTACACCACTGAGAACAAGGCAGCCAATGATAAACACTGTGAGCTAGCAGACTGTCCTTCTACAAATAAGAAGGCTAAACAAATATTTTCCTTCCTCAGCATATTCTGTAACATCCTCTCACCGTGTACACAGAAGCTACAAATACCAAAAATAAATGGAGGCAACTAAAAAAAAAAAATCATATTCCTCAAGATTTCTCACTTCTTAAACTTACAAATAACACTTTAACAATAAAAAGTAAAGCAGCAGAGATAATTTTGTCACTTTTCAATTTTGCTTACTTTGTTCAGTCAAGCATAAGCTTAGTTTCTAGATTAACAGTAAGAATCACATCTTGGTCACATGTGTAAGGGGCATGATGCACTCATCCAGTCAACTAGGGAAGGGTTTTTTGGCATTTCCATCCTGTATCCCTTTTGAGTGGTGGCCACAGAAGCATTTATCAGCCTGTGCCAACACACTTCAGAGCTTGGTGTCCTTCACAATGATAGAGAGGAACAAAGATGTCTCATTCTGTCCCTCAGCTGTAAGGGTAGTTTGTAAACAGGAGAGAAATACTAAGGAGTACCATTGGGAATCACTTCAAAAGCATGAAGAAGGCTTGCTACTTGGATCTCACTCACAGTGATTTCACAGTGAGATCGGAAGAGTTCCTTATCTATTTGCTGTTACTTTGGGAAGAATACAATGCAGCAGCAATGTCATTATATATCTTCCGTAGTATCTTGGTGCTAGCCACATAAAAATGATGAACATAAAAAAAGGAGGTATGTTTTTTCCATGGTGACAGACTAACAAAAGACAAAAAAATTGTCCCCTTTGTCTCAGCTGCTTCTCCCCACAAAAACATAATATAGTAGACCTGCAAATGTTAGTGAAGAAGTTCAAGAGCCCTGGACAACAGCAGGGTCCGGAATGCTTTACAGAAAGCTATAAAACTGGAGCAGTATCTCTGAAAGGGCAGACCAACTCCAGCACAGCAGGAACCAGCAGAAGACCTAATCATGCAAGTCAATTACTCATCTTTCTGTGTGTCTGCACACCAGAGACTCACTGATCCTCTCCTCTCTCTCACTCAGCCAATAAAACAACTATGTCTGTAGAAATTCAGTGGAAGAGTAAAATGTTACTGTGACTCTCAGAGTGCTCCTCTTTTAGATTGGTACAACAGAAAACATTATTTAGAACTCACAGCATTACTGCAGTATTATGTGGAATCACATAAACACATACACAGCACACAATTTAATTCATACTGTATAATGTCTACCATTTGTATATACATATACCAATATTCATGTGACTTAAAAATCTGTGTCTATTAATTACTTGACAATCATAGTCTTTTTCTTTAATCTCATAAATTAAGAGAAAGGAATATGCTGTATGGTTTCAGCACTGTATTGTAAAGGGATTTAAATAATTAAATCTGACTAGATATAGGAGATAGTGCATTGACATCTAGCTATCAAAAGCATCTTTGGTCTGTGTAAGGGGTATCACAACCTTTTAATTGAAATTTTAACCAAGTCAATGCAAATGAACAAAATCTGGCATTAGATTTTTCTCTCTCTGTATAGGAACGAAGCTGGGTTAATTAGCATTGATAATACACAACTGTGGGTTGGCTTCAGGGCCAGTGGGTTGGCCAGTGTAGATAAGGTGCAGGTGTGGCGGGTTCTGTTAAGTGGTTGAGAGCCAATGAAGAGAGAGCAGCTGAGGAAGAAGTAGAGAGGGGACACGTGTCCTGGATGAGGTGAGACAAGGAGAAGGCAGTAGAGGGATTGGCATGAAGAGTGTGTTGGTATGTGACAGTAAAAGACCTTGTTGCAGCCAGCTAGTTTGGAGAGTGCTGCGACACCTTTCCAGTCCAGTTCTTTCTATAAATCCTTGGAAAGAAAAGGAATGTAGGAAAGGATGTACAAAGCTGAAAAATCATTCAACTGTAAAGTTCACATTGTAAAAAGGACTATATTAATTTATACAGACTCTGGGCTTTCATGCAATTTCTCAGTAACACCTTCTATTAGTAGTAAACAGAAAATAAAGGTAATTTCAAAGGATAAGCCTTTTCCTGTAAAATAAAAACTAGCCAATAAAAGCCTATTTAAAGCGACCATTTCATATTCACCTGGTACATGTGAGTGTTCACTCCCTGCATTTCACAGTACCACTACCCACCATGGCAAAAGCTCTTAACAACAAAAATACACGAAAGACCAACAGAAGTAGACATTCTTTCAACATTCTAAACAAATCAACAGTATTTTTAAATGAAGCGAACCTGCACTTCTATTCTTAGAAAGTTATACTTTCCTGCTCAGTTCTCTCATTAAGAAAATACAGAAATAGTAAAGCAAGATATCTAATCTACAAGTTCTTAGCATCATTGTCTGCTTATTCTCTATTCTGCAATATCTTAACAGAGACTCTGACCTAAGACTTGGATAGCACAAATGAATTTGTCTTAAATAATTTCTATTTCTTTTAAAGAATGAAAGAAAATAAAGGGGTAAAAAGTAGCATTATTATTCCATTATACTTTAGTTCCAAAATCCTAGCAGTATTTCTCAACTTTTTCTTAGCTGGAATTTCCAATATTTTAACTTTTTTTAAAAAAATCTTCCTGATTTTTTCATTTGTATTTTTAAATTGTCATCGTCTTCCTCCTATTGGCTAATAACAAGATACAATAGATACTAAGAATTAACCATAGATGATATTGCAACATTATAAATCCCTCCAAGAAGATAACCTAATGTATCTTTGCTTGGCTGCCTTCTATTCTTGTAACTCTGCCTAGTAATATCTACCACTTACAAAGACAAATACTCAAAATTAAAAAGTACTGGCTTTCGTGAGTTCCTTCAGCACAGATCAGCTGATTTGTGAAAGACAGTCAGTGGTATTCAGGGTGGGGTGTTTTTAACTTACAATAACAGCACTCTTCATGTATTATCTGTCAACATAACTAATGTTTTTAACATGAAACTAATAATGATCACATAATATGACAGTGTTGTATAAAATAGTGTCTAAAAGGAATAGAAAAAAAAAGTAATTGATCTGTTATCTTGAAAAGACCTTTGCTGTGTTCTCCAGTCAAGATAGTACACTAGTCCTGTAAAGAATAAATTATTAATAATCTGCCCTTGAAAACACTACTTACTATTAATTAATAGTAATATTTATTAATATATATATTTTTACTCTTTCTTAGTCTATTTTAAGACTGCATCTTGCTGTCCAAGCCAGTTTCATGGAAAGTAACTCCCACAAAAAGATGATCTTTGTGCATCTTACAACCTTTATTCTTCATGTGACACTCCATAGATTCTAGCAACACTACTTCCAGCAAAGTTCTAGCCAGCAAAGGCAAATAGTTGACCTCTATTTTGTCTGACACTACTTAAAATAAAAAAAAAAAAGAGTAAGTGTAATACAGTAGATTTAGAAAATTGAATCTGAAAACTATATCCTGACACCAGCCAATTTTGAAGTAAAATCCATAGTAACCTTCAAAAAAACCTGTCCTCCTTCCTCACAGAGAATGATGAAAGAGGGAACCTTCTGTTTAACATAACATGGTTACAGAAACTATACTTTTCTCTCATAAGTACAGGAGTAACAAATGAGTTTCTAGTGTTTGAATTGTCTTTTTTGCAAATTGACACTCATTTTGGGTTACCAAAACAATACTCCCCCACAAGTTAGACCCTCCATTATCTGAAGCAGAAAAAATGTACCAGTTTCTAAAAATCTGTTTCCTAAGCACAGAATTTACTTTTAAAATAGGTGGAATACTACAACTGCAGAAACATCCAATGCATGGGCCAACTTACCCATGAATTATTTGCTGAATAAAGTGTTAAAATGTCCTTTGGCTTCACCTTAGACACAATCACCCCAGCTGGTCAGTAGCTACCTGGACAGAGGCCAAAAAACCTCAGCTGCCAGTACTGGACAAACATAAATGTTTTCTCTGTATTTATTTATTTATTTCACTTTCATAGAGCTACAGTTAAAAGGAAGAAGTCTTACTACACATGGAAGTGGAAAGACTTTGTACCTTTTTCATTGTTGTAATTTAGTATACCTAGGCTTCAGGTGATTAGTAGAGTAGTAAGGAACTCTTCAATACATATTTCCTGAGAACTGATTTATCTGACTAACACCGGTTTTATTCTTGTGTATTCCTACTTAAAACAACTGCTCCTTTGTTTTTTACATAGAAGTGTGAAAGTCTTCAAAAGTCAGAGCTGAAACAGTTATTCACTGGTGATGTATTTGCATAGTCAGGAAGATTCAATAGGAAAATACCCCTCAATCAAGGGAACGTTAACAGTCAGCTTGTAGCATGTAACGAACAGCCAGCTTTAGTAAACCTGTAGGTCAACAGGTAGAAAGCAAATGGCTTTTCTCATTTGCACATTACTTCTGCAAGAAGACACAGGACAGCTGGGGAGAATGAACACATGTAAACAAGGCAGACTTAACGATTTCCTAACGAAAAAGAAGATATTATCTTCTCATTAATAGGTAAACTAATTGACCAAAACACAAGTTTCCCATCGGTACAAGTAAACATAGGTGCTTTTTCTCACTGAATTGTCACACATTTAGGCCAGCTATTAAGTTGTCAGTTCTGCTTGATTTGTTTGGCTACTGTATTCTGTGACAGCTGTTGGAAAAAAATAGATTAGAACAACTGTTGTGGCAGTTACAAAAGGCCTGAAATTTTAATTGGACTGGATATTAATTGGGGAGTGGTATCTTGGGTTTTTTTGCAGTTTCTGGTGGGGTTTTTTGTTGTTTTTTAAAACCAAAGTTAAGAAAGAAATATTCAAAGAATGAAGATTTTTTAAGGGATTTGACCAATGCCTGGGGTAAGCAAGGTTGGTCTTCATTTTGACTATGTAACTTTGTGGCAATGATCTTCACCATCTGAGATGGAACCATTAGTTGCTTAAGGTGGCATTAAGAAGAAAAATAGTAAGGACGCTGCACAAACAATCATCTTCGAACACCAGCCGTGATCTAGAATGGACCTTGCAGTGTTTTAAGAATTACTCAAAAGGAGACTCGTTCTGAGACCCTTAGAAACCACCAGGTGAGAAAAAAAAGTGCAAATGAATAATAAGCTTACTTTCAGCATCAGTATAGAGTAGCAAGCACAGGAGCACCACCATTGTCCTGACTACGTGCATCATCTGACAGCTTGGCACCAGCATGCTTTGGCGGCCTTTTCCTCACTGGCTTAGAAGCCACTGGGAGTCTGTCCGGTCTGAAATTTCAGATGAAGTATTTTCAGAGCCTGTGGAACAGATAAGAAAAAGAGAAAAATACAGTTAGCAAGAACAGGGCAGAGATTTTCTGGGGTTTTTTGAGCATTCACAATTTGAGGCAAAACAATTTTAAAGGGCAAAAGTGTAAGTGAGAAAGAAGAGTAAGCTTGATGCATTTCAGACTACTGGCATATACCAGAAGATTCAAGGTAGGGTACATGTTAGCACTGATCCAACATATTTCTCAGTGCACCTTTTCTACCATAATCAAGCATCTCTCACACCCTGGATCTTTTGTCATATTCAACAGCACCTTCTGAATCACAAGAACTTAATTGTTGACAAAGTTTAAGTAAAACACATCGCTGGAACACACACATTGCAAGAAGGGAATCAAAGTGGATTCAATATCCAGAATAAGAAGTCCACTTGCAAGCAGCATACTGGGAGCTGATGCTCTGGCATCTGGTAAGAATAACACAGAAAAATCTGCTTCATGAGATGTTCTTAAAGCTAGACATGAAATCTAGACATAGTTATCAGAGGTTACAATTCCGCTTGTGATTTCCTGTACATATCTGATATATACCCAACAGAAATTCAGCATTGAAGAAATGGCTGAGAATCCAATTCAGTCCAACTCATTTATTATGATGCATAATTTAATATGATACACAGGGAGCATTAGAGCTCAGGTACCTGACTTAAAAAAGAAGTGTCTCATTCTTGTCCAAATTTACCACACCTAAACAATAACATATATTAAAGAATATAAAAATATTTTTCCCTCTAACAGGAAACAGTAGAGATATCCCCAAATAGCCTGACATCACTAAAATAACACTGACATGTAATTTTGCTTTTCAAAGGGTCTGCAACACGTAAGCTTTGGCAAGTTTGATACTATCTTTTTTGTTACCACACGAGTGGTTTCCATGAAGTAAAGATAAAAAACAAAAGGGTGGAGAAAAAATTATACTAATTACCATTCCACAAGAAAGATCTTACAGATTTGTGGGTGATATAAAGAGTGCATTTTACAGTATGGTGTGACACTCAAAGAAATCTACTCAAGGAAGAAAAGACATGAGCAGCTGGCAGAAATCTACAGCTAAAACTATCTTTTGAATCAGCTGCTGCCATCAAAAAATACAAATCTAAGAAATCTTCATAGGCAAAGTGCTGAAGACACCATCTCCCCCCTTTCATTGCTACCACCTTCATGCCAGCATTTCAAATGACAACAAAGTCCATGAGACAATAGTCCTGTCGGACTCAATTTGAGTCTGTGCAAGAGTATCAGAGCCAACTGCTACATAATGATTCCAATGCTCTCACAAGGATGGAGATATATGAAATGTACTCTCAAGGAAGAGGTGATTTTGATTCTGCTTCTTATAGACTGCAGGAATTACAAGGGAGCCCTGAACTGTCTCCAAAAACAGCTCCCTTGTGAATAAAATTTTATCTCTTTATTGGCATGCAAACACGCTAGCTGACACATGAAGGTAAATGGCAGAAATGCGATGGGTACTAAGATTTGTATCTGAACCATAAACTGCTCCCTTTAGCAGAGGAGGAAGTGGAGTTGAAACAACACTGATAATTAATAAGGGGAACAGAGGAGGGGGAAAAAGGTAACCAAAAACGTGCTTGTTTTACAGAAATGTCTTTTTAACAGAGCACTGGGGATTATTTTGACACATTACAAATATTCCCATCAAAATATTAGATGTGGTATCTAAAAGAGAAAGTATTATTAGTTACTTGGAGAAAAAAAAAAAAGGGGGGAATTTTAAAAATCTCATGATCCTAATATGTGAATATGCTTTTATCCTCTATTACCTGTCTGCAAATGAAGGGATGGATCACAAAACCCAACAAAGAAAAGGGTGAGAAAAAAAAGGAGCGCTTTTTTTTTTTTTTTTTTTTTTTTTTTAAATAATTAGATTGACATTCCATTCTCTCTAAATGCACATAAAAGCAGTTGGGAATACTGCATTCATTGTCTCTGCCTTGAAGGTGATACTCAGTATCACTTCAATGATAAAAAGCAAAACCCTCAGTACTTCCTTTCTTTGCTGCTTTCAAGTTTCATGGCTCCAGCTAACCTGAAAGACACACTAAGGTTTCCAGCAGACCCCTTGCCTCTTATTTTCTTTTCACTGGCCTATGCATCCATAGCTAGCTTCTAGGTTTTTAAGTTAAATATACAGAAGCACTTGAATAAAGATGGAGGGTGGGTCCTTTTTCTTTCCAGTGAGCTGAAGATGCACTGTTAGCAGAGGCATGCAGATGATGAGCTAATAATACTAGGGAGAAGCAAACCAAGAGAAAATCAGGTGCTATCAAGCCTCTCCACACAAGTCTGCCTCAGCTTTACCTACAAAAAAGCAAAGTTTCCGCCAGGGACGCTGCTACTGTAAATTATACCAATCCTGAGATCATAATCATCTGGTATGTAGGTCTATACTTTATTTGTGAAAACTAACATGGAAATGCAATTCCTTACAAAGACTAAATGCAATTATCAAACACATATTAACTTCTAAATCAAGCTACCCTAATTCCAAAGTAAAATTTTCATCTAATGCATTATAAATTCTTAAATGAGGTAGTCTCTTCCCTTTTCTATTTCTTCCTGACAGTGGTTTGTTACATCCAAAGTGTGGTACCAGTGACAGTGAAAACACAAACAACATTTGAGGCACCAGGTCATACTCGCCTCTTCCACAGAGCACCAACATTTGTCTCACAGAGTGAATTTGGAGTGAGGCTGCTCTTAGCAGCCTGGTACAGCATTCACAATGCACCAGTGCAGAAAGATGAGACTTCTTGGTAGAAAACCGAGCACAACAGCTACAGAGAAATCAATAGTGATTAAAAAAAACCTCTCTTTGTGAAGCTTTAATAAAAGCTGGTTTTGTTTTAGGGTAAGTACTGCATAACTACTGTATTAAATAATCTTAGATCATCTCCAGAAAACTACCTATAAATAATTTCTTCCACAACCAATTTTCGTATCTTCCTCAGACAAAAAAGTTGTTAATAAAAAGGTGAAAACGAAGTGAAAACTAGGTAATATATCTTTCATTAGCCCACTCGTAAGTAAGAGCATAGATTTTCTCTGATTAGTGGTATCTACCAATAAGATCAGTAAAAGCAGAGACATTCAGGCCCCCAGAGTGTTCAGTGCAGAGACACAAAAGAATTCTCCTCAGTTGGGGTACAGGAGATGATAGCACCTAGGCATGGGCACATTCACCAATTATCCTCAAAAGGATCAACTGGGTCAATGAAACATCTGAACACTGAACTACTTCCCTGCAGTTTACTTTATGTCATGGCTTAACCACAGCCAACAACTAACTACCATGCAGCAGCTTGCTCACTCCACCACCCTCCACCCCTGAAGGATGGGGAGGAGAGTCAGGAAAAAAGGTAAAACTCAAGTGCTGAGATAAGAACAATTTAATAATTGAAATAAGATAAAATAATAACAACAACAATTATAATGAAAAGGAGGGAAAAGAGGAGAGGAATAAAATCCAAAGGGACAGGAGGAAAAAAAAACCCCAAAGTGACACACAATACAATGGCTCACCACACACCGACGGATGCCCCCAACCCATCCTCAAGCAGCCAGCCCCAGCCAATTCCCCTCAGTTTATATACTCAGCATGACATCCCATGGTATGGAATACTCCTTCGGCCAGTTCAGGTCAGCTGTCCTGGCTGTGTGCCCTCCCAGTTTCCCGTGCCCCTCCAACCCTCTGGCTGGCAGGGCCCAAGAAACTGGAAGGTCCTTGACTTCATATAAATGTTACCCAGCAACAACCAAAACCATCCGTGTGTTATCAACATTGTCCTCACACCAAATGCAAAACACAGCACTGCACCAGCTACTAAGAAGAGAATTAACTCTATTCCAGATGAAACCAGGACACTTTTAGTACCAAAAATAATGGTTTAGGTCCTAACAGAGCACTCAGGAGGAGATGCTCCCTGGACCAAGACAGTTAAAGTTATAGAAAATGCTTACCTGAAGGCAAGTCTTAGAATTAAAAAAGTAAACACTAATTTTATTGATCTGCTTGCTTTTCCATGCCTGTATGTGCATGTAAACACTTGATAACTTAACAGAAATTTAACAGCAGGGAAGAGCTCTCGGAAGAGGCTTGAACACAGACAGAAAAGAAGTCATAGCAGATACAGGAAGCAACATGGAAAAAAAATCCAGTAACAGAAAATTCTGGAATACTGGAAAGTGAAAATATGAGAACTAACTTGTGCTACTAAACAAACAGGAGTTGTAATTAAACTTTTCTGAAGTTTGAATCTGTTCAGAGATAGAATTTTAGTTCCTGGCCATCTCTGGTCTGCCACAAGGACTTACAAGAAAACTGGATACATCTTACTTATGTTTTTTTGTTGTTTTTTTGTTTTTTTTTAAAAAAAGTTTCTTTAAGAACAAGCGACAGGCAAAGAATGAAAGAGAAGACTGTGTTTACATTCTGTTTCTACATTCATCACACCCACAATCCTAAATTACATCCATTCCCTAGCCACAGATTTCTAATACCATACATATGCAAGTGAAGAGAAACAAAAAAGAAATTTGAAACATTACTAGAATCAAGTAAAGGAAAAAGTACCAATACTTCACATCTTTGCATATCAATCAAGATCCCTCCTTAAAGAAGAAAATAAACAGATTTCATAGACAAATCTTGGCTGCAAAAACCTGACTGACAGCTGAATTATTACTAGAAATAATAGGAAATAAAATTAATGCTTATAAGCTGTTTAACCAAAATAAATTCAGAAATACCTCTTGGTAAAACAATGTCTTTTAAAGGGAAATAAATGTATTTTCCAAAGCAATGAGGGAAATTGTTAGAAGTTCTACATTTACATTGCTCTTTTATTGATTAAACTTGATAAAAGTTTTCATTGTTGACCTGCTGGAGAAGTCCTACGCTTCCTTCATTTTTTTATTCTTAAAATAAGCCAAAATGCAAACACATGAGTAAGAAAATTTAAAAGACAGATGTGTTGAGTGTTTCAAAGCTTCATTTTATCAGTCCCTGGATAACAATACACCTTAATGGTCCTCAGTCATTCCTGAATTCCTCTATTACTGTTATTCCATCACAAGTGAGCACCAACCCTGGAACAGCAGGTTTCTGATCTCAAGAAGGCCTTTGAACTACATCACTGTAAGAGCACCACTGAGTTGCAGCGATAGGCGGAATTTCGCTTGTATTAAACAACTTCATGTATTCAATCTGATTCTACACTGTAATTCTGTTCTGGACTTCAGCAAGGATTATTCTGTTACCATGCTGAACAGAAAATGGTATTTCAATAACTGAAGAAATAAAGGAAATAGATAAATTAAATTAATTTAGTAAATACATTAATTCAACAACAGCAAATTACATTAAATATTGCATCACAGATTTGTTCTTCTCATGGAGAATGTTGTTTAGAAGTATTTTTTTACTTACAGAAATACTGATGTTCGTATGTAACCTTAAACCACACACAAAAAAACTCTGCCTAATTTCACCTTTATGCAGCTTCACTCACATTCCAAATCATGAACTAAACAGCAATTTGTAAGTTGTCATGTACCTCAATGCTTACAAACTTCTGCCATCTTAAGTCACTTCTGGACATTGAGAACTTTTCCTACTCATGGTGCAGAAATAATTCACTAGAGCATCGTGCATTTTTAACTCTGTGCCTCCCAAATAACAGATTAAAAAAAAAAAAAAAGCTATGGTGCTCACAACAGCTGAATTCCTGAGATGAAAATAGCCTTGCTAGAGGATAAAAACATTGACGTGTTATCTGTCAATGCATATTGAAGCAACACATTGTTGAGAATCTGTGCTAAGAATTTAAATCAAGCTACAAAGCTACAGATAACAGGTGAAACAGACAGATGAAACTTCTCCTACTAAGACTGACTTCTTGCCTGAAAAACACACTGCCAATACCCTCTGTCTTGACTACTGTCACTCAAGAGCCCTGTAAATTACATAGCTATAGTTACCCTGAAACAGTCCAGCTCTTACTTTGCCCACATGAGAAATTAAAGCAAGCAAACCCTGTTCTGACTCGATTAAAAAAAAAAAGAAAGGAAAAAGAAAAAAATAAAGACCAAAAGAACCAAAAGAACCAAAAGAACCAAAAGAACCAAAAGAACCAAAAGAACCAAAATAAAGAGGGGAGGGGAGGGGAGGCGAGGGGAGGGGAGGGGAGGGGAGGGGAGGGGAGGGATCTGGGTTAATCTGTACTATTACATTCTTTCATCAGCCACAGAACAGAAATAGTGAAAAATACACAACGTTTGTAAAATATCTATTTTTCTGTATTTAGAAAAAGTAAACACTACCCTGGAAAACAGCAAATTTCTAATTAACTTCTATCCAACAGGCCTGTACTCAGTACTTCACTGAGTACAGACACTGTACTCAGTGAAGCCACACCTTGAACACTGTGTTCAATTGCAGGCCACTCGCTACAAGAAAGACATTGAGGTGTTGGAGAGCATCCAAAGAAGAGCAATGAACTGGTGAAGGGTCTAGAGAACAAGTCCAGTGAGGAGGGGCTGAGGGAACTGGCATTGTTAAGCCTGGAGAACAGGAGGCTGAGGGGAGATCTTATAGTAAACAACTACCTGAAAGTCCCCTTCAGGTGGGTGGGAGTAGGGAGGTGAGTGTTGTTTTCACCTCCCAAGTAACAAGTGATAGGACAAGAAGAACTGGCCTCAAGTTACACCAGAGGAGGCTTTGGGTATGAGGAAATATTTCATCTTTGAAAGGGTTGTCAAGCATTGCAACAGATTGCCCAGGAAAGTGTTGGAGTTACCATTCCTGCAGGTAGCAACTGTAGATGTGGTGCTTCGGGACACAATACAGTGGTGGACTTGGCAGTGTTACATTAACAGATTTGATTATCTTAAATGTCTTTTCCAACCAACATGATTCCATGATTCTATGACTCTAACAATTGTTTTCCTCCAGGCTTAAGAACAAATACAATGACTATTTATACACAAAAACATTTACAGAGTGATTTCTGCCTTTGTCTCAAAAGAACAAAAAACTAAAGAGCAAATCACTTGTACCAGGCTATCTGCCATAGACAGTTTTGTTAAAGTCTTCGTTTGCTGTTTATTGCATTACTTGAGCAACACTGGAGCTGTGCAGCTACCACCTTCTAGGACAAGCTAAAACCTATGAGCATGTGAGCCACATACCAAAATGTTTATAAAGCCACTGGGCCATACACTACATACTCATCAGACACTCCCAGGATAACAAGCTCCAAAACCAGCTTTCAAGCAGATGCTTCTCGAAGTCCTGCAGAAAAGTACCACTCCTAATGAGAACAGCTATACTGAACAATGAGCAGCTGATTTCTGGGACCCCAGTTACTGTCAGAGTCAGCATTGTCTAGTGGTTTGCTTCCTCCCAGAGCTAGGCATTTGGACAACCTAGTAATGAGAATGATCCTACAACTCCACTGCTATGCACATGACATAGGCTTGCTAACATTGCTTGCATCTAAAAAGCTAGCAGTTACAAAAGAATTTTGACTCTTCTGTGTCTTTCCAGCATGGAAATTGTGAAACATTCAGGTTGGGCCTCATCTTTAGGATCTGGTTGAAGCATACTGGGTACGGCAAATACTAAAATAAACCTAGAAATAAATTTGCAGGTCTGGAGCTAACACGTCAAATATGACTTCCTGCATTGCAAGGCATCTTTTATCTATTATATTACCCTGTAATTTCTTCCTTTATGGCTTCTCTTTTTCCTTTTCACTTCATAGTTTTGTTTCAATGCTATCCAATACACTTGTTGCCTAATCAGATTGAAGCATGACTGACTGAGACAGTGAATTTGCAGTACACACAGGACAGTAATCCAGCTGCAGCTAGTTTAGCCTGACTGCACTTTATTATAACGTTGCTGACGGCAATACAATCGTATTAGAGGAAGAGATGGAGAGCTGAAATGGTTATTTTTCAAAAGTAGTTGGCATTATAAAATTATTTGATAATAAAGTACAAAAACTTCCTCAAGCAATAGAAGTATTATGCATATCCCATTCTAAGATACGGCATAACAACACACAGTTGTCCACAGTTCCTCTTTTGGAAAAAAAATGAGAACTACAAAATTTCTTTTTAAGTCAGTATTTTTTATTACCCTCAAAGAAAAAGTCATGCTATGAACTCTGAAAAAGAGTTAAAAGTCAACAAAGCCTACTGATATTTTATCATTAGAAGCTTCACTACTAAGGCAAATACCACTTGGTATACTTCTAGATACCAAACTGATGTCATAATGTAGACAAACCAGTTTGGATACTAAATAAAATTGTAAAATCATGAGCAGGCCCAGACAGCATGGTTCAAAATGTGTTTTTCTTTACAAACCATATTAAAAACTACAGCTTTATCTGTAATTAGCAGAAATGAGTGGCTTAGAATGGCCACTTGAAGTGGCAGTTCAGGTGCTTCTTAGAACCTATACCTCAAGCCCCTTCAAATGGAAAGTGAGAAGCAGAAATATTGTATCCCCACAGATCTCTTGTATTTGTTTTAGAAAGCAAACTGAAAACGACAAAACATTTCCATCATAACCTATTACTATTTTAACAATCTAACAGTTAGTGATCATACAAAGCATTAATTAGTACACATGCAGTCATTTCTCATTTTTTAAATAACGTTTCCTCTGTGCTTTTAAATGGTGCAGCTTCTATACCCAGAGTTTTCATTCACATTGTTTCGTCCAGGCAACTTAGCACTCAAATGTCTTAGCTACAAGAATGTGATAATAAAAAGAAATCCCTGTTAGACCTGTGGTTCACCCTCTTACAGCTCTGTTACAGACTGCTAGAATAGACGAAAATACATTATACATATTTCATATATTCTTCAGTGTTTTCATGTCCTTCTCAGGAAACATTTCAAATCTATATCTTGCAACAGTTTCCCAAGCACTCATAGTTTTGGGTTGATATTAAAGAAAAACAGTGACTTTACTCTCTTCCAGACGTGCCGACCTTAGCAACAAGGTGATAATTTCTAATGTGTCAATTGCATATTGACATTATGTAAACTTCAGCTTCTTTTGTGGCCTCTTTCGGTCAGTTCTCAGTAAGAAAGTAAGAATATATTCTACCTTCCTAAATGAACACTATTTTCATAAAGGATATAAGAAAGAATAAATTTGAAATGTACTCTATACAGCTATGAAAATATTGCTGTAACATAGATACCAATAGCACATTGTGACATGGACAGGTTATGCACATCCACAACAATATTATACAAGGTGACAGCATATTTAGCAAGAATTGTTTCCCTCCCCACATACTGCAGTAGTTTCATTCTGCTAAAGAACTTCATACATACTACTGGCTTATATACATACTATGCTGAATCACCTCTCTCACTAGTTACGAACATGACACAGTTTCTGAAACAGGCAATGTGCTATATCTTCCTTTTAAATTAGCAAGACAAATCAGAGAAAAGTTATAAAAGATTAAACTGGTGAGATAACTAAACTGTAGGCACTGTTGATAGTGTGTCTTCTAAATGAATACTCAAATGGAATGAGAAACAAACTGACTGAAGATAGGACATGAAAGGGAGGTTATCCTAATTATGTTTGTCACCTTTTATAAAAAAATACATAGCTGAGAAAACATAAACGATGGTGTTTTAAGTTAGAGCTCTCTGTCTTTCAAAGTCTTTGATAATAGCATCAGAAAGAATAAAAAAAGACAGATACAAGACAAAGCAATGCATTTAACAAGGAGCAAAGCACATCTGCACAGCAAGGTTTAAGAACATTACACACATGCACGCACACAATCACAAAAAGAACAGATCAGCAGAGTTCACGTTTGTATCAAAAGACAGAAGAGACAACCTATCTGCCTTTCAGACACATGCCTTATATGCAAAGACTTCCAGGACTTCTGCTTTTTCATTTCTAGCTGGAAAGTATTTGTCTGTAAACATACTGCTATGACATTCAAACTAAAGAAAACACCTAGCCTCATGTACACACTTCCTTATATTCAGCCAGAGCTAACAAAATATTAAGATTTCATGTAGGTGGCTACCAAAAAAACATTTTAGAATTTTACACTGGTGCTTTGTACCAGAAATCAAAGTACAAAATACCACATGCTGTCATCACAAAAGCTAGTGTCCTGTAAGAAAGTACACAGGAACTTTAAGCCTTCAGACAGTCCCATTGAAATATTTCAGAATTTTCAAAGACTCGGCTTGCATTAATTCTCTCATTAGAATGTGAAATAACACTATTTATTATACTTGGGGAAAACATGCTGTGTAGTTTTATGGAATTCTCTGTATTAGCACCATTAGCTTTTGTGTTACCACAACACTGCTTCCCAAACACTGGCAGATAAAAATTACTGTGCTCCCTCACCATAAAGATGCCACTGACCTGACAGCAATACCCAAATTCCACAGGAAGCCCTGTCTCAACAGTCTCCATGCCACAAGACTGGCTGCCAGTCTCCTGAGGAAACCCCAAAGCTGTGCACATTACACTATGAAAGAGGGCTGAAAATGGCAGTGGTTACTCAGGACTCAACCATTCCTGCTGGAGTGTTAGCACTGCCCCTCAGAGAGAAAATCTCAACAGAGAATTTTAGAAGGAGCTGCAAATAATGACATTTCAGAAATTTAAAAAAAAAAAACAAAACCAAAAACAAAAACCAAACACCAAACCACCCAACCCCCACAAAATAACCTATAAAGACAATTCCTCTTCCGATTCCCTTTACTCTGAGTAATTTGTTTTACCTAAGAATCTGCCTAGATGCAGAAAAGCTTATTTATTTTTTGAAATAATGCATTCTGATAATGTATACTGATGATAAAGTATCTAGTTTTTCAATATATCTACAAGATGAGCCTGAAGTTGTACATGGAACACTGCAATAGGTTTCATCTTTTAAAACAGTAATGCCTGAGCAGCT
The DNA here is from genome assembly GCF_017639655.2 of Falco naumanni. Lineage (NCBI taxonomy): Eukaryota > Metazoa > Chordata > Aves > Falconiformes > Falconidae > Falco > Falco naumanni. The sequence continues at coordinate 54,151,950 of NC_054080.1, read as the reverse complement.
AATGCTAACCCTGCAAAGTTTCCGCTGCATTTCTATTATAACTGTTGTATCTCTGGGCATGTGTGCTGTCCCAGGGGTATTGTTCTGTATTGATTAGCATCTTTATAATGAAATGCTCAATTACAGCTTTGAAATACCTCATTATAAAGGCAGTATGTATTTTCCAGTTAAAGATTTTGTTTTGATATTTTTATTTTTTTAATTTATTTTTTTAATTATCAGTGCATGAAAGTCAGCTTAGAAGTTCTGACAGCACTGCCGCCTCTTTGGAAAGAAACTGTGTTTGTTGCTTTCACTGTGCATAAGCTAAATTGAATTTCTAGTTATGACTGGTATGGGAGTTTGATTTTCAACTGTCAGTGTGAAGCCAGCTGTAACCAATTTTTCAATATTTTGAAAAGCCTCATTTGAAGTATACAGTTGTGAATGACTTAGGGACCTTGTCATTTAGTCAACAGAAAACTTTCAAAACCCTTTCCAACTGTACTTCTTTGGTTTAAAAAAAAAAAAAAAAAAAAAAAGTGTAAAGAAAGCTACCACAATATGGATTTTCTGCATAACTTTAGCAGCATATATAAAAACGGCAAACAAATTTTGGGGGCATGATGAAATTTGAGCTAATGTTTCAGACTCTTTTATGTATATTATCGTCTTTAGAAGCCACCTGCATCACCTTAATACTGTTAAAACCAATTTCTGCTGAAAAAGCAACTCTTTTTTTCCTGAAGTTTAAGAGCAATTGAGAGGGTGGGGAAAGTGCTTTAATTTTAAGGGTCAGAAGTCAGGAGGAAAACCTATAAATATTTCCTTTCCTTAGTACTCTGCATGCTGCAGCATGCCATCAATTTTAAACAGTGGTTTTCTACTGAAGAAACTTACTCAGTTGTCAAGATGTTGTATTAGTTTGTATTGCTTCCTCACCTCAGATGCTGGAACATACACTATTGACAGGAGAGTTATGTATTTATTTAATTATTTTCAAATTAGAATGACAGAAACAAATGGATCAAGTGACAAAATGTAAGGATACATTCCAAGCAATCTCTAACCCTTTGATATCCAGAACCAAAATTCCTCAATCTTATTATGTCATAAAATAGATCCATCACTGCTGCCAGCAGAAGGCTAAAGGTGCCTGTATAAACAGACACATGCAGCTCACAGGTTAAAAGACACGGAATAGAAAAAAAGTAGATATGCTTTGTGTCTTAAACAGACATAAAATCCAAACATGTTTGTTCAGGTACCTGTAGATGAGCCTATCATCTTTTTGATGTCCACAAAGTGCACAGTTACCTTACCCTATGTTAGAAACTTTTCATCACACAAGTCATTTTCTAGTTATTAGCATTGTGGAACCCAGGACTAGCTTCACAAATCATGTGACTATTGCCTTTTCAGTCTCCAGAACCAAAATATAAAAAATTTGCTTCAACCATTACTTTTACTTTTTGTAAGTCAACTTCTTCAAGTATGAAGTAAATGCAAATCACTATTTTTTCATTTTAGCTAATTCACCTCTTCTTTGTTCATGGTTGTTTGTTTTTTGTTTTGGTTTTTTTTTCCTTTTTAGCATATCTAAAAAACTAAAAATGTAAGAAGTTCACATACTTTACTTTAGTCATGTCACACAGACACTTCAACATCAAACAACTTTATCTGAAATGGTGTAATGAAAGCCCCAAACTTTCACCAGTCTTTGTGCCAGAGACTGCTTGAGATCTAGGACAAAGATGTATACTTACTTACTGAAGTACCAAAATTTTGCAATTAATATTGGAGGATGGCTTGAATGTATTCATACAGAGTTCACTCTACACCTTGTCTGTGGGTTCAGGAATGTATTTGATTGTATTGATGTAATCATTTGTTCATTTTTATCTAAAAAGCTGCCTTTATTTCTGCAGTTGAGATCTCAAATAAGCACATGTACTTGACAGTCCAAACAGCCATCTGATTTGGAATTGATGTTGGTATCTAGCAAGAGATAAATGCTAACTGAGATGCAAACCTCTATCAAATGAGTTCAAACAAATATTGTGCTGGTTTTTTTCTAAACCTCTCCCAATAGGTGGAGATAAGACTTCCTGAAGTTCATTGAGAATAAAAAATAAATAATCTTATGCTGATACCTGATCCTCACACTTAGAATCAATTTATATCATCGTAATCCAGACCACTGCACAGAATTACCACTGAAATAAATTTATAAATGTGAAAATTCATTCACAAACTTGTTAGAGAAAGTTTAAAGCAACGCATCCTAAGTCTCACGCAGAAATTGTTGGTTTACAGTATTATTACTCACATTCCCATTTCTTTAAATATTACTTAAATTACTTCAACAATTTTATTATGTTTTCCATGTCCTACAACTGTTTTGTTACAGAGGTACAGTTAAAAAAATAATCTGCTGACACTCTGCCCTGTTTCTTACTTCCTTTTCTCTGAAGTAGTCTTTTAACTACATAACCATTGCTACCATCCTCAGTGGTTCCTACCTTTTCCTCACAGTGATACTCAAGAGGCCTTAGACACTGAAATCCCTTGGAAATTAGGCACATTTAAAAATATACTATAGAAAGGAGGGAATTGGGGACTGTGAAATTTTATTTGAAGTAATTTCTACTGTTTACATGTTTAGAGAGTAAAATACCAGCATACACATCAGGTATACTATTTTTCTGTAACAATATCCAACTGCACACACATAAAATGGTGTCTACTCCTGTGCCATCATCAGTGGAATTTATGTGAATTACGGATTAATGGATCTCCAAGGAAACACATCATGAGCAAACACTACATGTGTAAATACTCTCCTGAAAAGGGATTCTTTCCTATTCTAGTATCATAGACTTAACATTGGACCCTGACTCCAACTGAATCTAAGATACCAAATACTCCACCTAGTCACAGCAAGGCCAGTAAACATCAAAACAAACCATAATGATTAAGCAGCTGATGTAAACTGTCTGATGCCTCCACGGACTCCCAGAAGGCAAGTTCTCTAGATCCTGAGTGATGACTGCCACTCTTCACATTTAAAACAGTTACACTTTTAAGGAAAGGCACGGGAACTTCCTATTAAGTATTAAAAACTACAGTCATTTCCTTTGAAAACATATCTTTCAGAGAATTTTTATTGCCCCCACCTGAAAACACTTGCATGTCCACTCTGTAATGGGATGTCAGACTTCACCACCCATACTGCAATCGGTAGGAATTAGTGGACCAAGTATAAGTCAGGCTTTTGACAACACAACCTATTTGACCGACTGATGCTTTTTTCCTGACATTCTTGTAGACATTTTCATATGAAAAAAGTAGATGTATTAGCAAGACTTTCTTCTGTCACGGTGGAGGCACACAAAGTCAATCAGCTCTTCTAATAAACTGGGAACTAAAAAGGCAACTTTACCTTTTCCTTAAGGTTACTTCAGCATGTCTCTTTTGAGTCAGACACTAAATCAGAGTTTTTGTTGATGCCTGGAGTATGTATGTGGTGAGGCTGTATTTTTACACATAGATATATATTTATATGTAGACATGTTTACTTATACATTCTTACATCATCAGAATAAAATTTAAAAACCACTACAGAAAAGGCATTTGTTTCAGGGTCAAAACTTTTTAGATCACTCAGTCATAGTAAAATCACTGGTTTATTATAAAACTTGAAGTGCAGATGACAGACCAGGATGTAGATTGCCCTCATGGCAGAGCTCACTCTGTCTCAGAGAAATTATCTGCAGTTCACAATATTCACTGCCCAAGCCTGACATGATGAAAAAGGCAGACACAAAGCTATATTCAAAAGATGTATTACATGTCCTTCAAACAAGGAAAATTGTAGTGGACTGAATCTGGTAAATATTACCTCTTACACACTGCACCTGCTTTTGTTAGCAGTTCTTTTTGGATGATTCTCCAGAGTGCTTCTACTATGTTCTCATTCCAAAGAACATGAATGGTCTGTTGAATTTTTATCAGCTGACCGTGACATGACAGCAGATGGCACAGACAAGAAATGGAAGTAATGTGTATATAAACATACATGTCTATTTACATTATATTTAATAATTTTCCTAAAAATTACATTGTAAAACTACAAGGTGTATATATAATTATCTCTTACATATAGATTTATTTATATATATATATATGATATAAATTCTTATAAATTAAATATATTGCAAATAACTAATCAAATTTATTATTTACCTGCTATATATTTATTACATAAAAACCTAAATACATATGCACCTTATAGTTTTACATCGGCATTTTAAGGATAATTGTTAAATATGTGGTGTAGGAATCCTGATAGACCTCCATTTGATAAAGGCTTTAGTACCACCTCACTTAATGCTTATGATCCTTCCTTTTTATATACTTCTTCCCACAGGTGAATGTAAAAGCACAGAGGTTTCCAGGCCTATGAAAAAAAGACTTAGACACATTCCCTTTCTTAATATCTATTCCCTCTGCAACTAAATCGGGAAAAGCCTCAAAAATCCATCGAGTGACCTAAGGTAATGTAAACATTCTAACAGGGAAGAGGGAAAACTTCCTTAATTTTAACTCTGTCAGTGGAAGATGTTGTAAGAAACAGGCATTACTAACTACTTTTTTTAGAAAAAGAGAGACAGAAGTCTCATTTAGAATGTCTGGAATGGTAGCCAAAGTTCTATGCCTCTCTCTTCTCTGTAGGCCACTATTCAGGTAATGGATCTTAGATAATGCATGTCTGTAAGAAGTAGAAATTCATTCCTAGATCTAAACTGGCACAAATACAAAACAACCCCAAGAAGTCCTTTAGAAGGATTAAAGATGAAACTGAAAAATATTTCTAATTTTTAAAAGGACATATTGAATATAGACAGCTTGAAGTTGTATCATTACCTGTAAAATATAGAACGTTGCTCATTCAAATTTGTAAAATTCTGGTTTATACATTTTTTCTAAAATATTAATATCATATTAATCCTTATTAACAATCATAATAAAATATAGTGGAAAAATTATAATAGTAAAAAAATTGTTAATGGATTGGGACATACCTTTATGACAACAGACAGATACATTTTAATGTATTTGGGCATTTTCCTCATTTTATTACTGGCTACAGTTGTAATATTGCAGCAGAAATATTCTGGAGTAAATATCAATGCCTTGGAAATAAACTAGGCTGTGAAGAACACAGGCTAACTTTAACAAACATAAATCATAGAACCAAAGGAAGAATGGTCTCTTGATTTAAGAGTTTATTTCAGTCTTGCTTTGATTTTATTAGCATTAAATGCCAAAAAAGTAAAGTAACATCCTTGCTCCCCAAAATCCAAACTCATACTGTAATGACAATGACAGAAAACTTGAAAGTACTGCATTTTTTCAGTATTCATAATAATACACAGCATAAACAAACTAGTAAGGAAAACACCAGTTTAATGACCATATAATATAATTTAAAAAAATGTGAAGAGTAGAATGTGAATCACTGCATATTATTATTTGTAAAACTCGATATTTACTCATGGAGCTTATTGTAAACATGTTTTGTTCACAGATTTTGTAAAAATTAGAGCCTGCCCAGAACTCCAAAAAATTGAGGGGAAAAAATTCCCTAACTGTGGCAAGTGTACACAAACTCATCTTTTTGTAGCAAACAAAACTAGCAATCCACAATTAAATGGTTTGAAAAGATGTGTTCTGCCAATTGTCTGTTGTAGAGCAACACTTTGTTTATCATAAAACATGATCTCCAGGACTGGTTAAATGATGGAAGCTTTCAAAGGTTATTACACAGTGGCTTTAGTTTATCCCTTATTTTAAAGGATATAGGTAAGAAAATGCTGAATGAAAAATCCAGTGAATAAGGCTATGCTCTAAAATTAAAGAATGAAATTAAGCTGGCTGACCAACTTCCATTATTTGTTTAGCAACTACAGAAAAAACATGCTCCCACAGAACTCCAATACATTGCAGCCTTTTAGCCCAAATTAAATCATATATATTTCCACTATTCTTTGATACTGTAAAAAACCACACTATTTTAGAAGGGATGTTTTAAAAGAATCTCACAATATAATGGGTATCAGAAAACAGATTAGAATTCAGTAAAAAATGTATTTTTAAATCATGTTTTCATATTAACTTGATAGTAAATTCTGAACATTTTACCTATAGTTACAGAATAGAATTTTCAATTCATGTCATTTGTGCCTTTTACAGATTTGATTCTTAATCTAATGTTGCCTAATTATTTCACAAGCAGGAGGCAGACTCTTAAAAGCATTGTTTTCTACTTCTTTTAATTAATCACTTAATCATATGCTAAAATTTTCTAAGAGAGTTTTTCCTCAGAAAAACTCAGTGATTCACATTTAACATATACACTAGTGTCAAAACCTAAATTAGCACCAAGTGTAAATAGCTGAACACAGAGAAGCTACTGAAGGAGGACTTTCTTGTAAGAACGAGCTAACAAGACACTAAGTTTCCCAAATTTGCTGATCATCAAGCTTAGAGAAAGCATTAAAGGGTATCTAATGACCTTCTGTATTTCAGGAATAAATAAATCCCCTTGGTATACCTGATGTCAGTCTTGGAGTTTCCTATGAAAAGTAAAAAAAGATAGATCCAAACCACTGACACACACAGACACACAGGCACACGGAGACACACACAGAGACACACAGACAAGCACTGAGAGAAGCACAGAGACAGAGACAGACAGAGACAGAGAGACAGAGACACACACACACAAACACAAAACCACAATCAACACAACCCAACACAACCCCAACAACAAATCACCCAAACCTTAACAGTAAAGGCTTGGGAGAAACCTTGGAAAGAATGCTTTTGCTCACGGCAGCAAGCAATAACTGCAAACGTGAAACCTCCTGAACAGTAGAAATCTGAGCACACTAAAATGACAAAAGGTGAATTATGTGAGTAGAATGGTCTGATCCAAATTATTTTAACAATGTCAGCATTGAAGTACTGCTAATCACTTTGTAAAAACTACACACTTCCTTAAAAGATCTCACACCAAACCTCAGCAGTAGTCTACTCAATTAAAATCAAAACCAACTCTAATTTTGTTGGAAAACTAAGAAGAAAGTGGTCTGAGAAAAAGGATGCTATCTATCACTCAGAAAAACAAGGCTGAGAGTAAAATGTCCTAAGTATTCTTTATATTATGCCACAAAATCACAACACGGTCTTTTGAGATAGTTCAGATACTCATCTGAGAGGACAGTAAGGGCTTTCATAAATGTACTTTTACCATAGTACCCAGTCATTTATAAAAGCTAAAAGTTATAAAATGAGCTTTGCATAATTTAGTTTTACATCAGTATTTGAGGCTGACAGATAGCTAGTTTCTCTGATTTTCTCCTCCCACTGTAAAATAGAAAAGAACAGTGCTATCCTTGCAGACTTAAAAGGCTTTATTTAGTTTACAGCGAAGAAAAAGAGTAAGACTGATCCGCTCTCCAGCCTGAAGAAAACCCGCCAGTAGATTCAGTAAATCAGAACAGTTCATGGTTTAATGTCACTGTCAGTCTTAGACTGGGAGAACATAATATAAATACCTTTTTCAAAAATGGAAAACTTCTGTCTTGACATCTTCTTAATTAAAGTTTTCTCAGTTTTTATTTAACATGTCCAAAAATCTATTTAAATTTAGAAAGCTAAAGTAACAATCAAAATCAAACTGAAATAGTCTGTCTGGTGTCGAATGATGTTTCTTCTCACCTGAATTGTAAATGGCTTTAACTTCCAAGTTTGGCAGAAATAAAATTGCTTCATAAGTGCTAATCTGCTACTTGCACATAGTATGGCACAGTTGACCACAAACATCGAGATTACTAGGTAAAAAAGCATGCAGGGAGGTATATATGAACCTTTTGTATAAGTGGACCAGCAGAATGGCACACTAAAAATAAAACCAACAAACAAAACAAAACAAACAAACAAAAAAAAGTATTGTGCTATTTAACAGTGAGTTGCCGCATTTCTTCATGAAACACTTGGCCAACACAAAAGGGCAACAAAAGTAATACCTTTTAGGAACACTGAAATAATCTTCACTAGTAGCCTCCACATAGGATGTTTGTCTTTCAATCCTGCCATCTTTTACCTGTCCTTTTATTTCAACTTTCCTGGTAAGATTAACTTTCAATGAAATATTTATAATATTCACATGGAAATCTTTGACAGAGAAGGCTATTTTTTCTCAGAAGGATGTATGAGATTTCTAAGTGTGATTTTCTGGCTTGGCTACTACTCGATAAAGAGTGCTTCTTTTTTTAAGAGGGATAGAGATCCTCCTACAGTGAAGTATAGTTTAATACTAACTACATATTACTTGGGTATAGCATGAAAAGATGTTCAATCTCCTTTTTGTTTTTACCTTACCCAACTTTGATACTTAAAATGGAATATCTTTTGATTCACCATGCAATAGGTCTTTCTTATTACAGAACATTTTCATGCCATAACCCTAACCACAGATACAGAAGTGTGTCTTGCAAGTCACAACTCCCCCAGTGGGAAAACCTGGAACATGCACACTGACTTAACAAGCTTTTTAAGCAAAATAGTATCATTCCTTTCTTTGCTCCCCTCAGAACCTGCAGCATTGTCAGCTACCAAATCACAAAACTATTTACCAAAGAAACTTGGACGACTAGTTCTTCATTATTTTTTAAACAGAAAGTTATTTATGAAAAACTGGAACAGAAGTAAGTGATGCTAGAGATTAATTTTCTAGGTACTGGAAAGTGACAGTAATGGGGAAAGTAACATCTTAAGTCCTTTCTTCAAGGAAAGGAAGAACACATCATACATGCACATTCCTTTAGAATATTTCCTCTTAATGCTGTGTGAGCTCTATGGTATGTAAAGCCCAAGCACAGTGTTCTTACATTGAAAGTACACTACCAGCACCAACCTCTGTGTCCGTAACACTCAAACTTTCTTGCGTTCTAAGGGCTACAGAACAATTATTTAAATCTTAAAAGAAATTATCATGACATTACAAGTGTCTCATTTACACTTGTACAAAGAGGTCAACACAGAACAAGCATGTCACCTCTTACTTCCCTTAAAGAAAAATTGCTTAAAGCCAGTATGTGCATGCCTTGACTTGTTCTAGCGTTTTGCTACCCTTTTTTCTGTTCTGTGCACAGCATTGTTTGACAAAAATCATTGATTTATTCCTCTGACAAAAATGCTATAAGACATCTTGATCCTATTTTACTTGGAAGAAGGCCTAAACCTAATGGGTAATTAATTGACTATGTGTAACTATTCGTAACAGAGTCTTGATATTGTCTTAACTTTAACACTCATCTAAGCCCAGGCAAACTGCATATGAACAGCTACCACTGTGATTTGGCAATAATTTCAACATTTGTTTTGGGTTGGTTGTTGTTTGGTTTTTTTTAAAGAAACTATGCAACTGAACTTTGTAGGTATGCATAACAAGAAGTCCAAGTTGACATGATGAATCAGTCATCAGCTGTGAATAACACTGCCAGACTTACTCTAGTTGAGTGAAAGAAGTAAGCCCACTGAATAAAAAACACACTGGTTTCAAACCGTATTTTACAGAAAATACGTATTTTCAAACCCTATTTTACCAGTTGGAAAAAAAAAACCACAACCAAAAAAGCCAGTAAGACTCAATTAAATGTTTTGAGGTTTTGGGGTTTTGTTTTTCCTGCTAGTAAAGTTTGGTGAGCTAGTCTAAAATTTTGGCTTTTCAACAAGGAGCAATACATGGATAAGAACACTTCTCCTGTGACCTCTGCAAGTTTCTCAAAATTATAGCAAATGGAAGGTTGAGTCAAAACAGGTATTTCTGAACCATCTCAATAGTTCCAAACCATGCGGCTATACACATGGTCAGTCAAACACTTCCAGGATCCCTTACAAAAATAATGCAGTAACTCTAATATTATCTTCTAATATTATCTCCTGGGGGTGGGGGGGTGGGGGGAACAGACAAGGGACACCACAACACAAAAAAAACCCACCAAAACAAAAACCCAACAACCAAACACCACACACAAAACTACCTGCATCATTAAATTCTTAATTAGGCAAGAAAATATCGAAGTCCTCAAGAAAACATGAGGTACCCAGATTTCTAAAAGTTACTACTTCAGGTGGCTGGCATTTCTCCCCTTTTTAGATGCATACCAAAACTTCATGCAGTAATACAAATCCTGTTATTTTCATAACAGTATATTCTTAATCTTCTACAGTTTATGTAATTGGTAAAGGAAGAAGAATAATGAACTATAGACCCTGATAATATTGAATATCCATTTAAGAACAGCCGTATCACAGTATTAAGACTGTTACCTTTCATTTACAGCCCTCCTTATTTTATTACCTTTTCCCCTTAACTAAACAGTGAAAACTTTTTCTTATTAGTGTTCAGATGTGCAGCCATTTTTCCTTATTGAAAATAGTCTAAGCTGTTATATTTTATAGTTTTGGCAACCATACAATCCCCTCTGCTCACATAATCCTCATTCAAATTGTTGCAGAACAAGCCAAACTAGCATCTAGACTAAAAGGCCAAGAAATGTAATACATTAAAGGCTGCAAATCACCATGACCTCATGGTGGAAGAGCAGAATCAAGATCCATCACTAATGCTCCTACTGCTAGCCACAATTTCAGTCAGCCCTCATACACCTTTCCAGTATTTTATGTCCCAGACAATTTTAAATGTTCTCAAATATTCTCTGTCCTCATCCTGAATACAGAGAACATACACACACATATAGCCTGGATTTGGAGGTACAAGCTGCGTATCAAAGACAATGGAAAAAGGAAAAAGGACAAAAGGAAAGCTTCCTTGCAAAACAGCTAAATTTTTACAGCCACAAACAAACACCTCACCTACTGAAATTTAAGAGCAAGAGTCTTCCCATTCATTTGAACAAAAACATTAGTGCTATAAAGTTAAACGAGTGTCAAAACATTTTGTTCCCTTAGGAGCCCTCTTAACAGTCTAATCACTGTGCAACCAAGGGAATCTTCTGCATGTGCATTCATGGTTTAAAAGGACAACCTACAAACACATAAAAACAAACGTGTTTTACAAATTAGCAGGGCTGGTTCTTGAACACAACATTGCTTACTTTGCAGCAGCTAATAAATCTTTCCAAAACAAAATCTGAGGAAAACTTTTTAGTCGATTTTCAAACATGGAACCTGGTTTTCCTTTTCAAAACAAAATACGCTTGCTTATTTTAATGTGATTTAATGTTAGTACCATCTGAAAGGTTTCTAAAATCACACTACTTTTTATATGCTGTCAGGTTTGAAAAGCATTTCTGCTTTTCATATATGCTTTCAATCAGTATGTTTCATCCCCCAAAGTTTGCACTTCTCATCCCCATTTATACTGTGATCATGTGTGCAAATCTTTTTGGCATTTTTGTTTAAAATATGCACTGACACAAAACAAAGCTTAAAGGTACCTGCCCTAACAAATGCAATAAAGTAATTAGTCTTTACAATCCATTTGAATTCCTACAGGTCTGGATTCAGAATATGACTTCCTTAAGCTTACGCTGATTCTATCAGTAACTAAACATAAAGGACACAGAGAAATACTGTCTCTTCAGAGGTGTAAAGCAAAGGTTTACGTACTACGTTTGCAGTGATAAGCAGTAAGCTGCTGATAGACAGGTGGTTCATTGTTGCTAGCTCACAGGATGTACCTCAAGGTGAGATTTACATTGTGAACTGTGAGAATGACTTATTCTTCAGTGTCAGGAAAAAAGAGCAACTTCTGTCTAAATAGAAGGATTCAGTCTTACTTTCTTTACCTCTGACTTCAAACAACTGGTTGTTCTGGCTAGGGAGAGCATTTCCAAACCACTATAGCAATGTCTGGTGGTCCCAAGACCCATAGGAATCTACAGATCCTTCTGTTGAATCTTCTGAAGGCAGTCTGGAAAAAAAGCACTACCTTGGACAATCTACTATGTCACCTCTCACAGGTTCAAACAACTGGTGTCCATAAACACATAGACGCCTCTGGGTACATATAGGGACACACAATCCTCGTAAAATAAAAGTATATAAACTGATTCCTAAACATTTGCTTCTTCTCGTGCTTCAATGGCAAAAGACAATGTTCATCTGAAACTTAAGTGACTCCATATGATTTCTTTTTTTAAGCAAGAATTCTTCCTCAATTATAGCTGAAAAGCTGTAGGAAGAGAGGTTCCAAGAAATAGACAGCAAAATAATTAATTAAGAAAAAAAAAACCCTAACCCAACAAAACAACTTACTCAGAGGCACAGTTGTTTATCCTATTATTTAAGTAAGTTATCGGGTTGAAAAATGTGAACTGTGGTTTTTTTCAATTTGACATCTGCTTAGAGCAAGACAGTAAGTTAGCACACACTGATAAATGGATGAAGTAACAGCAGTGTCAGTTCACACAAAAGAATAACAGAACTGTCAGGAATATAAATTCAAAGAGCAATTGTTAAAATATGTGAAATATTTCATTCAGTTTTGCTGTTTTATGTGTCTGACTGTTTAAAGTACAAAAACATCTGAATTCCTTGTTGCTTATACCTGATACAGTGTTGGCATGTGTCATCATAAGTCATTCCAGAATGCATCAGGACTTTCTTACTTGCTATTGTTTAATATTCCATTTAATATGCCATGGCCTGAGCAATAGAGGCTAGTTTGTCAAGCATACCTCTACTTCAGCCCATACAAAGAAGGCTGCTACAATGAGCCATATGTGTCTCAGCATCCCTCCCAGTCAGCAGTGCACAGTCAGAGCATCGCACTTATTAGCACATTGCCTTCAAATGAAGTCGAATGTGAACATCCATATTCTCCATATCCCTTTTAACTACTGCTACAGTGGGATCCACTTCTACACATGGCAACCATCTGAGAAAAAGAAAAGCTACTGAAGGTTGGAAAACTAAAGCTGTAAGATCTCATCTGTGCAGCAATACTGGAAATATTGCTGTTTGGGGAACAAAACATACAGGAGTGATATCCAAAGGAATATGAGCCCTTCCTAACCTTCAGGAAGGAAACTTAAAGAAGCTATTATTGTAGCCTTCCCTTCAGGATTACAAAGGACAAGCAAGTAAGGCACTGCTGTTCACCCACACTCAATGAAAACCACAACTCCTGAGCTGGCATTATTGTACGCACACACCATTCACGGCAGCATTTTTCTCTTTTTATGTCTTCCTTTTCAATCAGGTGAAATCAGCTTTCTGCAGAAGAGTGTGTCACACCAAACACCAACCTTGATGGACAACAAATTGTCCTCACACACTAACCAGGAGGGGACCGCAGTCCTCATGCTGCACAGGGCAGAGCGGGCCAGGCCTGGGAGGGGGCGGCACGGCTGCAGGGCCACCCCTGCCAGAAGCGAGCAGCCGCCACCCTGGGCCAGTCACAGCCGCTGTCAGCCAGCTCCACCACACCCAAAACCCACCCACCCCATGCCAAAACCGAAGCAACCCGACAAGTTTGTGGTGTCACTATAACAGCGTATTTAAGAAAGGGAAGTAACTGCCAGGGAAAAGAAAGATCAAAGAGGAGAGGCTAAAGCTGGGGCAGACATGATGCCGGAGGAGAAGAAAAGAGTCACCAGGGCAGGAGGGTTCCTGCAGAAAAAGGAGGCACAGGAGGAGATGCCCGAGCTGGACTACAGCAAAGAGATGCCCAAGCACACCTGGGGAAAACTGATGCCGAAGTAAGGACATGCCTGAGCAGGGCTGCAGCTAAGATATGCTCAGGCTGGGATGAACACAGACACAGAAAGAAAGTACACCTTCCAGGGGACAGCAGCCCATGGAAAGGCTCACGCTGGAGCAGCTGAGCAAAAAACAAAAAAGGGACAAAACAAGAAAAGAGACCACGAGGCACTGACCCGACCTGCTCTGCCACCTGTCACCTCACCAAAGGCACAGGCTGAAATGTGCAGAGAGGGGACTGTTGGAAAAATGGAGTGTGAGGGAGGTGTCTGGAGAGGAGCTGAGGTGCATTTGTCTGGTTTTTTCCATTCCTTACCTTTATTTCTTAATACCAGAGTCAATGGTACATAATTTGGAAATTAACTAAATTCTGTGAAATTCCCTGACTCAAAACTCTTTTCTTGCTCGTAACACATATTTATTTAAATTTCCTTGTGCAGAAGTACCTCCAAGCACTATTACTGTCTATGCCTTGTGGATGGGTCTGGAGCTTTACTCTGTATTTCTTAGCCTATAATCAACCACGTTGAGGAAAAACCACCACTCTGGCATACCCAAGCCCACCCCGTATTTGGACTCTACCAGTCTCAGTGCCCTGGATACTCCTACAGTCACACTCTTCTGCATCCATTAATCCTTCTCTGAATTTCAAATTTAACTACAGATTTTAAAAAACAAGATTGAGACATAGTAATTCTGGCCATGTTTTTAATATAACATAGAAATCTGGAACAGCAACTTGTCCACCTTAGGAGTGGGTATATGCAATCACTGGTTATTTTTTGTTGCAGTTCTAGACAAAACAGAGGTGTCTCAAATGACCACATGCCAAACAGTTCTGTGAGGGACAAAAAGATCAAACAGGTGGCTCTTGCAGACATAAATGTAAGGAAGACCCACAATATAATCCCTCCACTTAGACGTAACCAAAAATATCAAAGTAGAATGCTTGGTGAGAACATTGCAAACAGCATCTGGGAACGCCTGGATTTGATCAAATTTTAATACAGTCTTATTTATAAAAGCTTAAATCTATTATAATACTGACAACATGTAGAAGTTTCAATATTGCCTGGGAAATATCCAGATCATCTCAGTACATAAGTGGTGGTGATTACAACACCAAGAAAATGCATATTTTTTTTCCCTTGAGAGCTGAAATATCCTTTTATTTCTTTTAAAAATTGTAGTATGTGAAGCCAAGGGATCAAGTCATTTAGAATGTAAGCCTTTGGCTGCCCTTGGGATCTAAGTTCAATATCTGCTAGTGCTGAAGAAGCTGGAAAGACTAACAATCAAAATTCATCCTGAATAAAAGAGAAAGTATTCTGTAAAGATCAATTAAAACCACCCCCATACAATGTCATCATTTCTGAATACTATGGTGTATATAATTCACGCTTTCTTTATAAAAATCTCCTTGTGGTTAACTTTATTAAGATTTCCTGAAGTAATATGACTTTAAAAATCCTAATTTAAAAATTTTAATTTTAGTATTAATCAAAAACCCACAAAACTTCAAGATAACACTACGTGCACTAAGTGAATGAACAAAAAATAAAAAGTAAGTATCTTTAGACACCAGTATGCACCGCTGCTAAAAACTAATATAGATGTGACAGTATATAAACTGTGAAATGCCAGTAAACTGTGTCAATTATTCTGGTGTGTTTCTTTATTGCTGCTTCAGGATATCACAGAAGAGATTCTTTTGGTAAGCTATATTCATATACCTACCGTAAGTATACACATCTTGCCCAGCTAAAAACCCTTCCAGGAACTACTAAATTGTGAATGATACCTTCTGTGTCCAACTACAGTTATAACTACTAACCAAATGAAAAAGACTTTGTCATTAAGGTGTTTGCTTTTTATTTTACAAAAAATAATTTCATAAAATTTATAGAGATTTTTAGTATATGGAAAGCCTTTTGCTAAACTATTTTATTCAAATGCAGGGTTGCAATTAAAAAGTACAAATCACCAGTCTCAACATTTAGACACACGTTTTAAGACAAGTGGAGCTTTCTGGTACAATTAAATGAGTAAGTTACTTCAAGGCAATGTCTTCCAAGGAAAATATGAGAACGCTTACTTTTAAATGAGAGTTGTGTCCTACCCTAAGCAAAACAAAGTTCAGAAACTACGCTTAATGTTTATCTGGGAGTAGATTTGTGCACTCAGTTATTGCCATCTTCAAGATAGCTGTCTGAATAGTACATACAGATGTATTACCTGCAATGCAACTATTTCTGAATCACACAAGAGCAGTGAAGACAAGATAATTCTATTCAGACTGAAAAAAAATGCAGAACACTACTATTTTGGAAAAAAAAAATACAAGCATACTAAAGAAAAAAGAAAATATAATAAAAAAATAAACAACAAACATGAAAACACTGTATTTTTTTCAAATGTCACTCTTTTTTTTTCTCAAGTCATACAAAGAAGCATGCTAACATTATCCAAGAATAATACTGAAGGTAGTACTTCAATCAAATGAACCACAGTGTGATCTTCGGATTTAGTCATGTCATACTAGGAAGAATGGTTATGAAATGATGATACAGATAACATAATTTTAACTCTCTAGAAGTGTGTAGACAACTCTCGCATATCAATTTTAAGGCTTTCTAAAGCTATATAAACATCTTTGGCATTCTTCTGCACACAACCCAAACATTTCCCGCTGTCTGTGAAAGGTTTAAGGCTCACTTTGCACCCTCACATAAACGTTGAGTGTGGCTGGAAATGAACAGCACGAATTTTAGATGACAAAGGGAAACAGACAGAACATCTCAGAAAGAATAAATTCAGGAAAAGATAGTTAATATATATTAGAATGTGTTAATAACCTTCTCCTGCTGTGATGCACCATTTGATTCCCTCACAGGAATCCTGCACCTTCTAGAAATTACCAGATTTTAATACTTGGCAGAATTACTAAAATAGCTTCATCTGATTTCTACATAGTACAAGGCATTCTATTTCAACTAGTACTTCAGTATCAAGACAGTAACTCCTATTTCAGATGTACACTTTTTTATATAAAAACATACAGTGTTGACAGAATGACTTCACGTAATCATTATTCCGCCACATATCCAATGGTTAATTAGCTCATTGTTTATAAATGTTATCGCATATGACTAGAAAAATGAAATTACTCCATCACTTATTCCCAGAGGTAATCTTTTTGTTCGAACAGGCAATACTTTAAAGAGTTATTTCAAATGATAGTGTTCCAAGTACAAGCAGAAAGTGTGGATAGCTGGAGGGCACTCCAACCAGTTTTTGCTGACTATCTCATCCCGGCCGCTAAAATTATCACATGACTGAATTGCATAGTGTCACCTTGCAGGGAAAGCAATTAGTTTGCCTACTCCTCTCTCACTGGAGATAGAACACCAGCCTCCCACATTTCAGAGAAATACACAGCACTGAGCAAATTTTCCCATGCGGTTTTAAAAAATAACAGTTGGATTACATTTAATTGTAGATTTCCTTCAACCATGCTAAACCATCCCACTACTAATCCCAGTATCAGAAGAAATGCATATAGGAGAAATGAGGTGAGTAAAATTAGAAGTGCAAAGTAATTATTTAGTTTTCAAAATACTGCTAGTCAGCTTTGATATTGAAAAAATATATTCCATCCATATATTTAACACGAGCATTTATTGTGAGAGAGATGTCTGCCTGATTTTTAATGATCATTCTTAATAAAGCCTGATATTTTCTCAACAGTAGTGTCAAACAATGCGTTAGTGACAAATTCCCCACACTGTGCCCCTTCAGCCCTTGGAGTTTAACTCCTCTCACATTACAGTATTTATTGAATTTCCAAGCCAAACGGTGTTCTGCTCCATGAAATTCTGACAAGTGGACTCTGCCAAGCTAATAACAGCTTCATTCTGCTGAAATAAACTTATTTCACTGCGGCAAACAAAATGACATGACCTGGAAAGGTTATTTTTAACTGGGTAATGACTCAGTTCAAACCAAGCCTCTCTCACTAGATTCCTGAATACTGTTAAGACGTATTTCTTAATTGTAAAAATGTCCTAACACCAGTTTTCTTCTCTGTTGCGCTCTCTGGACATGGCTATGGCAAGTATTTTCAGGTCTGTGTTGTTTGATTTTCTTACTCAATAGTTCAGTAAACTTGTTAAACAATGGCTAGTGAGAATACCTCAGTGGAGTGACCTAGCAAAACCCATACAAGGAGGTTGTGTCCTCACATGTTCTTTTTTCTCCCCATTTAAATATTTTCACTCTATTTCTTTGATAAAGTTACACTAACATCCCTTTAATATATAAGAAATTTGAGGAGTGTTGCTTTGAGACACCTTACTTGGTATTTTAATATCTCTCCTCTCTGAATTTTACACTAATTTTGACAACACTGCCATTACAGAGGTGTGGAGTATAAAGGATTAGAGGACTAATTTGACCTTCCAGAAAGGCTAAGATATATTTCAAATTCCTTACAATAGTCATTTAACTAGTGAATGTTAATGAGATAGTATTCATGAAACACCTTCTTCAAGCTACCTTTATTCTGGTACTAATACTATGTATTTTCTGCAGCCTACACACACATACTAACCATCATTTTCAGGTCAGATCTTCATCAAGTTCCAAGTGACTGGAGACCATGAGAAAATGCTTCTAATAGCTGGAATCTTGTACAAACATGCTGCACCCTGCCAGGTCCGTCTTCTGAGCACTAATAAAAGAGACAATCCTTGACTGTAAACAGCCAGGCTCCTAATGAAGCAGTTTGCTAAAGAACTGTTGGAATTCCTACCGCAAACAAAAGTACCAGAATAATGATCATTCACTAAAACTATGAATTTCAGAGAATTAAAGAAAAGAAAAATGGTACCTGACATTTCTTAACATTAAGCTAGCAAAATGCAAGTATCTTCTTTCTTCCGGACATGTTTTTTTTAAATAAATGGATCAAGCCACTCAAAACCAGAAAGTTTCTCAACAAATTGCTGAAGTCTCAGATCTATCAATCCAATTCTAATATTAACAACCCTTATCCTTGACACTTGCCACAAAGGTGGTTAACAGTACGCTGGGTTATATTAGAAAGAATGCTGTCAGCTGATCAAGGGAGGTGGTTTTTCCCATCTACTGAGCCATAGATTTTACACCTGCCTGTATTCTGAGAGCGGATGATACAAATTCATTTATATGCTTGTTTTTTCTAGGAAATACTGTACTTCTCACATGTCAGAGAACGTGCATCCTATGACTTTAGAAACACTTGTACTTGTGGCATCACTTTGTTTTCTTCTTAGACATTTTGAGGTTTGCAATGCTTAGTTTCTCTTTAGAATGTCCAGTTCTTGGAGTCGAGTGGACAAGCATCAGTTCTCGCTTTAAATATGTACTTTGGGTTTTGGTTAGGTTTTTTTGTTTGTTTGTGTGTGTGTGGGGGGGGGGGGGGTTGGTGTGTGATACAAAGCATGTATAAAATTTTAAAACTTCAAATATCTAACCCCAAACAAAGGAGAACAGGTGCATTTATAACCATTACAGAATACTGTAATCATCAGTTTTGAAAACAGCCACCCCACTAAGGTTTTATGTGAACACAACAATATTGCTATGACACCATTTTCTAGACTGTTATCCTGCATCATAAGCTGCCACAGTCTTTATTAATGCTGATTTGAAGTAGATCTGAGAGCACTTATATACCTCAATTACCCTTTCTCAAGATGAATCCAGGAACGGCAAAAGCATGTTATTTACTACTTGATTGCTTGAACTCAGCTAGACTTTTAGCAAAAAGCCTGATTTTACTGATAATCTGTGTCTATCACTATTTTTGTTGACTGTAAGTGACCGAGAAAAGGTAGCCAAATTGTGCATCAATGTTATCAATTGCACATTTTAATTCTGTGTCACTAACCAGGAAGGAACTTCTGGAATTCATTTGGTCCAACACCAAAACCCCTGCAGGGCCACCTAGAGTTGATTGCCTAGGACTATGTGCAGACAGCTTTTGGATATCTCCAAGGATGGAGACTTCACTACCACCCTGGCCACCCTGTGCCAGTGCTTAGTCTCTCTCACAGTAAAACAGTGTTTCCTGATCTTCAGGCAGAACCTCCACTGTTTCACTTGATGTCCAATGACAGGACAGTAGACAATGGGTATAAGTGGAGCACTGGTGACAATTGCCTATTGTTCTGTTGCTGGACACCACTGAAAAAAGCCTGGCCCTGTTTTCCCATCAGATATTTGTATACATGGAGAAGATCCCACAAGCCTTCTCTTCACCAGGCTAACCAGTTTCAGGCCTCTCAGCCTTTCTCGTAGGAGAGGTGGCCCTTCTCTGGACTCTTCCCAGTACGTCTGTGTCTCTCTTGTACTGGGGAGCTCAGAACCAAACACAGTTCTTCAGGTGTGGCCTCACCAGTCCTGGTAGTTACAGGTGATTGTATAGTAGAAAACTGCCAGCTTCAGCAGAGGAACATTCACAAGCACCAGAGTTCCTTACAGTCTGAAAAGCTGTCTTACAAGATTTCTATGTACTGTTATGTCTGATTTTCAGAGTTCAGAGACACCTTTCCACACTATCCAGTTCTGAAAGAAAAGAGGAATCATTTTAAGGTCATGAAGAGAAACAATCCACTTCAAAGCTCTGTAAAGTTCATTTGAAAAAGCAGCAAGCATGATTTACAAATGATTCACCAAAAGACACTTTGTTTTAAATTTTCTGCATTTGGGGAATAATTTTGCTTTTGAAAATACAGGCAAAGTGATAAATTTTAACAAGTTAATAAAAATTAGCTTGAAATCTACTTATTATAAACACTGCAATTATTCGCAATGTAGAGGCAGGACTCATGAAATATTTAGTCATACTTATGACAGAACCCAAATTTATACAGCATATCCTTGAAAGCTTTCTCATAGGTGCTTAAAAGCAGAATGCTGGCAGAACCTTTCTCTTTCTGTTTAACCCATGTCCATTTTTTAATAACTGAGATTATCTAAGGTTTATTTGTGTTGTGTTTACTTCCTACTGAAAGACGTTTCTGTAGCAGCAGATAAACTAGTAAAGTTTCTTCTGCTTTGTAAGCACTATTGCTTTAAATGTATTTGCAGACCATTATTTTAACTCTGTTTTCAGTGTCAATAAAACGCACTAATTAAATGTTGTTTCAAAAGAACATAACAAATATGCCATTGGTTACAAAATTCCAACTGGATAACTATGAAAACCTGTTGATATTTTACTGAAATGGAATAGATGACCTGAAACTGAGGACAGTTTCCCAAAATGAGATTAGGAAATTAGCAGCATACTTGGTTTTTTTAAATGCCATTCCCTTTTAAAAGTTGCTACCTAGCAAATTACATTAACTATGATGAATCAGGTTCTACCTAATGCAAAAGTACTTGAACTATGCAAAAGTACAGGGGCTTCTTTAATGGCAAGTGATTCCAATGTGAATTATAACTAATTTTTCCCCAGGTATTCTTTATTTAACTTACATTCACGATTCCTTTAATAACATTAAATTAATAGAAGCTATCTGGTATGTAATTGCTAATTAAAGATATTAAAAATAAACTAGATACTGAGTCATTGAGGTCTGTTTATCTATAAAATCCCTTATGTTCATATAAATTACTGTATATTGCTACTAGTAAGATATAGTTTAGAAAATACTAGAAAATTTAAATTGAGAGATGGCTAAATCGTCTTTCCATACTATCTGCATGTCTTATATTCACAGATTTCAAAAGAAAAGGTGTTTATGTCTGTGTGAAAATTCACAGCAGTTCACCAGAATGGTAGAAAAAATAAAATAAGAAATATTTTCTTAGAAACCCCGAAATGACTGATAAAAAGCAACAAATACATTTGTTACACAATTGAAACCAAAAGTATAAAGGAAAAAAATTACATGAAATCAATCCAAGCCAGAATGCCCTAAAAAGTTTTTGCTGAACATAAAGAGAGAAATCACATGCCATTTAGAGAGTGTACCTATATTTTAATAGACATTATGGCAATAAATTAAAATAATACAATTTTGATTGTATAGGTACAGAAAGAAGTAGCATAACACTATGAAGAAATACATACAGTTGGCAAGATCCCAGTAAAATTTCACAAGAAATACACCTTTAAGTTCAATACTAAAAATAAGCGGGTGAATTGGCAGTCATTAAATAAAAGGTAGAAGAATCATAAGCAACCCTGTAAGGACAAATTTATGGAGGAAGATCACAGAGCCAAATATTGTCATGCTGCTTATACGTTGGCTAAGCGAAAATTAAAAGACGCAACAGTCTACAAATGTTTGAACAGCATAAGGAAAGAGAGATGCAAGAAATAAAGGAAAATAAACTGATTGATTATCAGAACATTCTGGAAATAAAATGTATCATCAAGGGAAGAGGTCTTCAATACACAGGAAATCACTCAAATTTCAGTATTTGAAAATATTCTAGACAAACAGAAAAAGTTAGTACGGAAAATAATCAAACATGGAAGACAATGAGGATGAAGATCAGCATAATTAATTTTTTTTTCCCCTCCCACCCCCCCCACCCCCCCCCCCCCGAATAAAGCAGACTATAATGCAAGTTTCTATTGTTACGGTTACCATCTACTTCGAAATCGTGTATGAGTCCTACAGTGCTGGGTTTTAGCATGTCAGCTAACTCTACCCTTCTTCAAAGAATACATTTCATGCCTTTTAAAATACAAGTAAATGCCAACTCTTCACTGTTGCAATAGTGCGTATCACTGACTCTAAACCTTTTACCAAAATTAATGTGTAGAGCAAGTCCTTTGCAGAAGTGAACGACCAAAACAAGAAAAAAGCCATCTTGTGTATGCATAAAAGTTCAAGAGGCTCAATGAAATACTGGAAAAAATTCATACAACTTGTTCAGGGCTATGGCCTCTTATGTTTAGAAATAAGGAACTGGAGATTATAACAAATCTCAGAGACTCCTTTTTCTTGGAGGAGAGGAAGATTGATGGAAGGGTCAGCAAAAGCCATGGAACACAGTTGTGAGACCGGAGAGTTAACAGAGAAAAAAGATGAAATTCAATAGATGCTTATGTGTCTGATCCAGCTTAAGCACACAAATAGTCCCAGGGATCAAGTGCTTTAAATTGTTTCTGTGTTTCACATAATCAAGCCTGTATGAAAAGATCGAAAATGAGCAAGTAGAGCTCCTGGAAGAGACTTTAACAACCTCAACTTTGTCTAACATGATTTTGTGTTGCTTCAACATTTTCAGCCTTTGACTTCTGTCACTTAGCAGGTAATTATCACCAAAGATACTGGAAAACTTGAGAGGAAAAAAAAAAAGTTGAGAGAAATGGAAATACTGTAGTGACTAAAACATATTGGCTTTAATATGGACAGTAGTCAACAGCACATATATTAGCGCTACACATTTTTCCTACATCAACTGAATTACTAGTTTTCAGCTTTATTTCTCCTGGTAAAACGCACACATTCTCCAACAAGTTTTTTAATGGGTACACTTTCAGGTAACAGAACAGAGAGCTCCTTCAGTTCCTGACTCACCTCCAGCCCTGAAAATCTTAAAAGCTGCTCATCTTGAAAATTATCCCTTGCTACCCTGAACAGCAAAGCTCAAGAACTTCTTCTGGGCATACAGAAGATGGTAGAAGATCCAAAAAACAAAGACAAAAATACATAAAAAATCAAGAGCATGTTTGTTGCCAGTAGGAAAGCAACAGGTATTCACATGAGATCTTTAATAATATCTGTGCCGTACTGAAAAATCATGGAGAAATGTACATAAGAGTAGAAAAATGAAGAGAATCCACAGACTGATGTTAAGAAAATAAACCAGGGTAAACCCCAAAGAGGTTCTCTGATCAAAGCAATGTTTATTTCAGCTGAACGTGGCAAAATTTCCACTATTCCTCTCTAACCCTTTATAGAGAGGTTAAACAGACCCAAAAGCTAACACACCAACAACTCACCCATCAAAGTCGAAAATCTTTAGAAAACATCTCCAATGGCAAACTGCAGAGTGATTACTGGGCACAGAATTTCCTTTCTAATACCTGTATCATCAAAGTCTCAAAAAACAACATAAACTTATTTTGGTAGCAGCAGGGTTCTGAAGACTGAGGGAAGAATAGAGGAAAGGTCATTCATCTTGCAAAGCCACGTTTCCACTGTGGAGAGACCAGCAGGCAGCACAGTTGCAACCCAGACCCACATCTGGATTAGGAGTCTGAATATACTATTATTTTACAAGATCAGTACGGCTGGTATCACAAAAGCTGATCTATCTAGCTGAAAATTACCAAATTTACAATTTGGTAGTGGCAAGTGACATGTTTCTTTTCCATTTGTTTTTGTTTAACTAAGAACAGTGATTGAGGGCTACAGATGTTTTCACTTGACAAGCAAGTGAGAAGTGCCCCCTATGTGAGATTCATGCTCTAAAGTTAACACCACCTTAGCTAAAAAAAGAAACATCTCTGTGACAAATAAGCTGCCTTCCATTTCTTCTATTTCCGTTTGTCTACCAGTGTCCTGAAGAATTGTTTTTTTCATTCACTCGTTGTCAGATGTGTTATACAATTACCAGTTAAAGTTAAGGATGATTCACTGAGCCAATATAAATTCAAGCAGAACACCTTTACATGCAAAGGAACTCACTGCCAAGTGTCCTAATACCTTGATGCCTTCCTATTCTATGGTGTGGATTTCCTGCCTTCTCCCTTTTTCATTCTACACAGGAGACTTGACTTCCATGCAGAGACCAAGACCTACAAAGAGCATTTACTTAAGGTTTTTCGAGAAAAAATGCGATGGGACATTCCTTCTAACACAGAAGTGGGGTGAAACAGAGAAACTACTTCGAAGATTTTTTCCCACTTTATTGATAGTCAAAAGCAAAACCACAGAAAATATGATTCAATAAAATGTACAGGCATTTCAAATATACATTCATCACTATGGATGTGCAATGTCCTCCCATGCCAGGTAAACCAAGCACTCTGTTACGTATGTCAAACAAAACAAAGCCATCAATAAACCAGTAAAAATACCAAAAGTCATAAAAATTAAACTGTCACAATTAAATGTTTCAGAAAAGTTTTGCACTATATGGAGTTGTTCTGAACCTGCTGCACAGTGATGTACATAATGATGGTGATTTAATGCAGATAATCCCTTCACTGATTTCTAGATGGGAGAAGGCACATGCTGCATACTGAAATATTCTAAATACTGCTAAATATGCTAATTCTGAAGTGCACTTAGAAGCTGTCACACATATATTATCCTAGATAGCAATATATTACAGAAAAATACATGCTGTTCACAGCAACCATACTTCTACCACCACCGTCACCAAAATAAAATTAAAAAAAAAAAAAAAAAAAAAAAGCTGAAACTGATCTAAATCACAATAGAGGCACAAGGAAAGGGACAGAAAAGCTTATCAAGGTCCTCTGAACAGGCATGTAAGTCAAGGATCAGGAACAAAGCTATCAAAAAGGCAGTACTCTCCTGATAATACACTTTTTATTCTTGTCCTGGTTTATCCCTGTCACTATCAATCGTTCTTTACATAATAAGGGCAGTGATTTCCCTTTTGCATGAACCATTCTTCTTCCCTTCCTTCTACTTGATTAATAGAAACCACAGGACAATTTTCCCACCATGACAGGACAGAGCAAGAGGGCAGATAAGAGAAGATAAACAAAAATAATGTAGAACAAAGAATTTACTAAAAGATGTTAAAAACTGAGTCCAGTATACTGTAAGGAATCACTCTTCCTCAGCCACTGGCCACAGAAAATTAATGATTAGTTGCTTAACAGTCCCACCACAAATAGGAAAATCATTTTGGATATCTGAACGTATGAAGATCTAACAGTGAAAATCCTTGGTGAGAAATGAAAATCGTCACCTCTGCAGTTACACCCCTACAGGCAACCAAGTCACCTGAACACATTCCAGTCATTGACTACTTTAACACAGTTAAGAAATTACATCAGAAGTGGTGACAAAATAACTCCCTATTAATTAGATATATGAGGAAACAGTGACAGAAAATAATATTTCATAAAATCATTAGCAAATTCTGTTTAGCAAAACCAGTAAGTAAAAGCTTCTAATTCTGGGCTTAATAGCTTGATACTGTTTCCTCAAACGAAAGGGTGTAAGTCATATAATTTATGATACATGACACAAGAACGTAAAGGCACTATAAGACTATAATGCCAGTTAACAATATTACGACTGTCCATCGTTGACATAATCAGATGATTGCAGCTCCAAGTTCAGGGTGCTGGGTGGAAGAATGCACAAGCAGTCTTCTGTCCCTACTCCTGCCTTCTTCGGAAATCCAGACTTTGTTCTTCTGACAGCTTTAGTAATAGCCAAGTATTTGCCCTTGGTTTTGTACAGTTGAAGGGGTCAGCAGGGGTACCTCCTCAGCAGATCAATCTCTTAATTAAAAATGTATGTTCATGTTTTAAAAGCAACCAGTTCAACTCTGCGCTCTGTTCTTCTACTATTCGCTTCTTGTACTGTTACAGAGAATTTGTCATAGATCATGTTTGTTAAGAGTAAACCACTGCAGTTTTATGTCTCTTCTCAATGTCAACAACAGCAATTCTTTGAGGCTTAAAGGTATAAAAAAACCCAAGCAGCAGAAATTAGAGTAGTTCAAAAAGGGGAAAAAAAAAACCCAAACCACAAATGCCCCAAAAAGAAGCAAAAACACTAAACGAAACAAGAAAAAGAAAGAGCCTATGGTTGCTGTTTTCTTTCTTACACTACTATATCATCCTAATGATAACAATGGTAGTATATTGGTCTGAAAATATAACAAGATTTTCTTTCATAAATGTAGAGATAAAAATCCAGTCCACCTAATTATCTTTATATCTGGATAACACTAAGTGCATTTTTACCAGGATGACATTGTTAGGACTTACAAAAGCACTGTACTACAGTGCAGCAGGCATTCTCCAGAGCTGAACACAGGTACTTCTGTTTTCCCTTTTACCTTCTGCCCAGGTTAAGGGAAAGTCTAAATATATTTCAGGCCACAACACAACAAAAGAACATAGAATTTCTTTTTTTCATTTTGACTAGACTCCACGTAATTCAGAGTACAGTATTTTGTGCCCAGATGTTTCTTAACATAAGCCCATTTTCTTTGAGTGCAGCTCAATTAACTTTATAGCTATAATTTTACAGACTTTCAAAATCTTAATAAATAAGTATTTTTAATTTTGTGTGTTTATTATTTTTTGCAAGAAAAAAATGGTATTTTAAAATTTTCATTTAAAATCCGTTATTCCCAAAATTCCTTTACCTAACCAATCTACATTTATTTATCCAGAGCATTGCCCACCGTAAGATATATCAAGAGAGAAAAGCAAACTCTGCAGAAAATATAAAGTGGCAGAACCATCTCTCAAAACACCACAAAAGGAAAAATCAAGGACTATCATAATGGGCTCTTAATTCAGTTCTAAGGCATATGTGTCAATATATATCCCCAAATCACATTAGCTATGACCACCATGATGCCTAATTCAATCTACACAGAGCAGCAATTACACTCAAGGAACGAGCAGGTATTCAAGATCTTGTGTTACCCCTGTATTTATATTGAGAATTCATGCTTTATTGGCTACACACCATTCAAACTCTTTCCTGAGTACCTGAACTACTGATTTCCTCACCAGTACTCAATACTCCTTTATGGTACCAATTTACCAGCAATAATGTATTGCACATCATATATCTGTGTCATAGGCAGTGACATTATTATTTTACACAACAGGACCTGAGAAAACCAGCTGGGTCTGAATCAAGTTCTGGAAGATCAGTGCCTGAAAAGATGTATTTGCTGATGAATAAAGTATACTGAAAACTTCAGCAGAGGTCAAACATTCATGTTCAGACCACTCTCGGATAAGGATTTAAGAGCTTAGCCCGGAGTCAGGTTACAGGCCTGGAGCAAGTCCCCTTTGTTGCTTTAGGAATAAAAGTGATGCAGGAAGAGGAGAACAGTTTATCATTTGTTCTGGCTCAGGTATGGCTTTCTCTTAATCCTAGTGTTATGTTCGCTGCTGGGTGCAGAAAAGTCTAATACTCCAGGATAAGGATTAGCTGCGAAATGTGAAAACAGCTTGTATTTTGTGATAATCTCGGTAGGTGTCTCCAGGCTAATATCCTATTACCACTGAAATTGTGTATTGAAAAAATCTCAATAATTGATTTTCTTACATAAAAATCACAGAGGACAAGGAGAGGCAGGCAAGAAGGGTAGAGGTGGCAGCAAGACAGGGTAGCTGTGGCAATGTTGATGACCAATAGATTCCTGCTAATATGGAAATTAAGGTTGGTATTGGAACACTACAGTCTGTTGGGACAGATACTCTCTTCCAACCTTTGTCGTTATCCCAAGCTAAAAGGTTTGCAGGATTAACCAAGAGATTCTTCATTTAGTTACTTTCAGTACTTCTTTCTTCTTAGTTGCAGGCTGTGGGCTTTTTATTTGCAACAGTTGTTTTCCAGACGTATCTAAAAATCTAAACACAGTACTCAAAAAAGCCATTTAGATTTTGCACTTCGATACTCAATAGAAGACTGTCATAAAAATCATACACTGATTTCACTGTTCAGTAAAATCAAATTCAAAGGTTTTTAAAGAAAGATTCCTCCATATTCATTTCACAGTTCTTGTAAACAATTATTCATTATTTTACTCCTTTCTATTTCAGCACACCTACTGCTTCAGACACTGTTGAAAAGCAGCTCAATTTTCATTTGGACCAGCCTGAAGCCTGCTTGAATTCACAGGAAGTCTTCCATCGACAACATGGAATGTGAGTACTAACAGCAGCCTGCTGAAATTCGTTCAAAACCAGGTTCTCAATGTACTGAGTCTTACAAGAAGCCAAAATAGTGGAGAATATATGAAATACATTACATGTTGTGTAAACATGGATTTTGGGAGCACAAGAAATCCTCAGCTTTTTAGTGTTTCTGAAGAGTCATAAAAAGTTTTTTTCATCCCCCCGTAAGTAATTTCAGGTTTAGCTAATTAGATACATTCTGATATATAACTATCTTTTTTTAGCATAATTTGGTGCTATCACGTGGTAGTTGGAAAGCACTACTAACAATAAATTTTACTATGAAGTATTAACTTCTATTTCTATAATGCAAATCCCAATCATGTAACAGTTAAAAATTTAAAAACACTATCAAATAATGGACTTACATAAAGAAAAATAAATTTATCCAAGTAAAAAATCCATAAAGACTTAAAGTCATATAGCATCAGGATATTACTAGCAGTTTAAATTACAGGTAGTCCCCATCCTAACATCAATTACTTTAACTTTATTATTTTGACCCACACACCTGAAAATACTTAATTTCATTTGAGATGGCAAAGGAACCCAAAATTCAGGCAGGGAAAGCTCTTAAAATTTTCATTTCATAGGACCACATATAAAATTTTAAGGATTATAAATATTGAACAGATAGCAAAATTACTCTTCTGCAATAATTAACTTCACATTTCTTTTTCAGAGCATTAAGATATTTGGTTAGAGGTATCTTATAAACAGACATTTAGAATATTACTGGAAAACATGACATAATGCACTTTGTTTAAATTAAGAAGTGCTTACCAAGTCTCTGTATTTATTTTACACTACACTTCTTTACAACTGCAGAGAAAGCGTACTCTTTATCCAATGAAAATAGAACCATAATTCTGTCACAAAATCAAGCTGCAACTAAAATGGCTAAAACGTTTTTGTTAAAAGAGTATCTGCTGACATTGAAGAGACTTTTCAAGATTAAAATCTTGTCTCTGTACATTTACACTGCAGTTTGTTTGATGATATGAACTGCAGCACCTAACCACTTGGTACTAATGAATATCATAATCACTATAATCAAACAAACAAAGCAACCACAAATTAGGAAAGAATTACACTACCATTTAGAAAGTACTACTATGTTCTAAATGAGTAATTATACTTGGAGATTGTAAATGAACTTAAGGTTGCCCTGAAATTATGAATTTTTTGGATGTTGCCTGTAAAATCACTATTGGATCTTACAAATGCCACAGAAATAGTTTTCTATTTGCCACAGGCCTTGATTTTACCAATTGTATTCAATCCACAGCCTTCTTCATGTGGTACATCTCATTGGTAAGAGGAAAAGGAAAACTCTGTCTTTTTAATATTCCAGTCCTATTTTTTTCTATACACTAATTCATTTCAAAGGCATAGCTTACCAACTGATGTCAGAAAAAAAAAAAAAACAAAACCAAACAAAAAAAAAAAAAAAAAAAATCAACGAAGTCACTTAGTCCAAATCATCACAGAATTATCATATAAATGCATTCATTCATACCGACTTTCTCATCATGACGTTACAATAGATGTACAATACAATACTGGCATAAAATCAAACAACTTGCTGTAGGTGCACAGTTTCGGCTTAGAAACTTAAGTTATTTCAACTGAAAAATGAGATGTTGTCATAGTAATTTACTTCTAAAGTATTTTTGCTATTGGCAAGTTATGTAATATTATCAACAATGGATACTGGAGCAAATGGAAGTGTTTCAGGTTTATACCTCAGGCTGGCACCACACTTTGCTCTTAAAGGAGTTTGTCTGTCTTGTGAAGAAAAGAAAGGAAGCTTGTTATATTTCAAAACATTCTTTTCCCATAGGTACTTCATAAGTTCACTTTACTTAATGGAAAAGTGCTTTTACTGAGTAATTTTTTTAGGGAGGGAGATGACAGAAATAGGAAAGAAGGTGGGTGTGAAGGAAACAACCTAATTATCACCAAATGAATTATAATAGATTTGTTCTTTTACATTCTTGAAATCTAACCAGATAGAAAGGTGTAGTCAGTAAGCTGATCAGCTAAAGATTTAATGTTGCAAGAAGATCTATTTCAAATGTGCCAATGTTTAGTTTATTATTAGTTATAAACTGCTAATTTATGACAGGTGTAAATCACAAGCTAAGACATCTTTCTTAAAACAACAGTTGTGAGCCTTTACGGTCCATGAGAAATATCAAGGTTATCGTCCAGCTCAAACAGAAAAAGAGAGCTGCCATCAAGAGATGTCAAAATAGATAAGCACAGATTTAACATGCACTGGTAGAATTATCACCTGCTATCAGTGCTGAAATGATAGCTTTATGAGAAAGTCAATAAATTCTATCGTGCTCTGCACCCCAAATATTGCTCAATATAATATGATAAACACATGTCAGTCTTCCACATAGTAGGTGTTTATTGGTGTAATGTTATATGTATAATGATGCAACTAATACATGTGCATATTCTTTTCTTTCCACATAGGTATATTCATATTTCATTTAAGCACATTAACATAAAATCTTCCAGTGAAAGTATACATTTTTGAATTGATGTTATAGATGTGACAGAAGAAAGGAAAATGGGAATGCATTGCAAGGAAAAAGCGTTCACTTGCCTTATAGTCAGTAAGGTGCAGATATCTGATAATACAATTGTTCTACAGTTTCAGGACATCTACAACAGTTTGTCTTTATGACAACTGATTTTTAAAATAAACAGGAATTGCAAAGGCACCTATTTAGATGGTCCAGCATCTGGTAGGGCATCACACTATTAAAAATCACATTATTTGTAACTACAGTAAAATATACTCATGCTGCCTAAGATAACACAGGCGCAAGGACAACATACAAAAGAATAGGATACCCTGAAAAAACACAAGGAAAAAAAAAAAAATAAAGTGTAGGTGCAGGTAGACAAAACCCTCCAATGATTTCTTCCCGAATGTAAAATGACCTATGAGGGCAGGAGGGAGAGAGGGAAGAAACCAGGGATGAAGAATTATTAATATTTAATATCATACAGAGTCATTTAATTTGGTATGACTCCCTGTTTAATCAGACTTGTGTATGTGTTGACCCCTGCCTCGCACCTGTATGTCTTTTCAACAGGTTCTCCTCGAGTATCTTGGTAACAATTAGTTCCACTAGAATTGTTATTGGTTCCTTCCCAATTTTATTCAATTATCTGTGCAAAGACAGTGATACCATCACAAGGACCATAGCTGTCATTTTTTTACCCTTTTAAATACACTCACAGCTTGCCCTGGGCCTATTTTTGAACAAAGCAATTTCCCCATGAAATCCCCAAAGCCCAGCTAGCATAAAATCTTTCAGGTCTTCTGTTCCTTTAAGTATCAATAATTCTCACTGTTTTCCACTATGACGTTTAGAAAATATTCCTAAAAAGAGACTTTAAAAAATAATCTCTTAGCAGCTTTTGAAAGTGTTACAGCTCTCAAATTTCTCATTTAAACAATTAAAACTCTCTTAGTTATCATTCTTCAAATAAAGGTTATGCAACAGCAAAGATAGACCCAGTTATACAAAAGATACAGCCCTATATTCTCCCCAAGCAACTAAGTCAGCAGTTCTGAAAGGAAAAGAAATTTTAAAGGCAA
This sequence comes from Falco naumanni, assembly GCF_017639655.2. NCBI lineage: Eukaryota > Metazoa > Chordata > Aves > Falconiformes > Falconidae > Falco > Falco naumanni. The sequence continues at coordinate 54,119,629 of NC_054080.1, read as the reverse complement.
AATTCCCATGCCTTTCATTTGTAAAGTGTTTCCTTCCTTGTAGACTGTCTGATGTCTAAAGAAATAGATGCCTTTTCCTTTACAGGGCACAGATACTGGTTTCTCTCTACTGACAAGAAACTAAGTATCTTTAAGACTTGTACAACTAACAAGAAAAATGGCTAACATGACCAAAAGTTATCAACATGGAGCTGAGGAGGATACAGCCACTAAGAGCAATTTTGCTACCTTCATTTAAGAAGCCTGAATGAAAATTACAAAGGCATTCCTATCATTCCACAGGGGAAGGAAATCTTTAAAACACTTTCACCATGAGAATAAAATTCTCTCTCAGAAAACATTTATTAAAATTAGGGTTTGAGAAAGATACAACGGTACTTTGTCTCACAAACACACATTATTTATTGAAAGGCATAATATTGAAAGGCATAATCCTTCATGTAAGTTAGAGTATAAAAACTAGACTTTCATTATCTTCATTTCAAACCTACAAGGATAGGAAACATGAAATATTCATCATTATTAATTACGATTAGTGACTTTACTACTATATTTTTATATAATATTATGTAAAGAACTATTTGACTGTCTTTGACTAGTAACTTCCTCACCATGGCTCTTAGGTAACATAATACATGTTTTCTGTTCAAAACAGCACTATTAATGGAGCTGACGTTCACCCTTTAACAAAAGAGATAAGCCTCAGGGTTCACCAAGATCAAGAATACTAAACAACGTCTCTCTCTCTCCCTCTCTCTCTCTCTCAATCAGAGCACTGAACTAAACTGTTCAACTTGCTATTTAATATTTCAGGCTTTCCCAGACAACATGCATATTATTTTTTTTTACAAATGGATATATAACTTAAAAGAAAAATCAGGAACGCGAGAGTAGCTGCCACAGAGACTTTTAATACAGTACAATAGTTATTCTAGTCCTAGTTTATTTGTTATGTTTCGAAAAATAATGGTCTTGCTGAGTTTCCTATCATCATTGTATAGTGGAGAACAGAATTGGTTCAGCACCACAAAGCAAATGCAGTCTTTTGATTGCAGAGGATAATCTATAAACACAAGGAACCAAGTTGACCCTTGATGTGATCTCTGTTCACCTCTGACAAGGGATGGCAATCTAGAGATATCATTACAGGGTACAAAACAGCTTTTAGGAAAGGTTCCTAAAGGAAATCATTCTTCTATTCAGCCATGTTGCTATAGAAACAGAACCAATCAAGCCTGTTCACAAAGGCTTTTATGTCAGCTTCTGTTAGCAAACTCAAATAAATAAGTAGAACTCGAACTAAATTAACAATACAGTCATTAAGCTATTAAGACAGGTAAAAGAAGGACATAATTTACAAGCAGATGTATCACATCTTGCCTCTTAAATATAGGGCTTTTAAGGTGTAAACCAGCTTATTCCAAGCATTTACTGCCCAATGCTATACTTCACAGTGGGTTTATTTTCATGTAATCTGAGAGGGTGTCATGTATATAGAACGTTGTCCTCAAATTCACTGGGTCAGGTGCCATATATTTTTTCTCGTGAATCCTCCTCCCAACCACTAAAGCAAGGTAGTATCATACCCCATCATCTTTGTAAATGTTGCCTCAGGATACATCTTTCAACAAATGACTTTAACTAAAAATGCACTTGTACTGAGCAAGTTTACATCTACCCCATCAAATCTTTAAAGTACTGATTCTGTGAAGAGCTCACAACAACTAGTACCACTACATATATTAAAAGCATTTAATGAAAATGGATGTCCAAAGTAAAACATGGCAAATTTCCCATAGATCCCCAGCCAGTGTACACATATTATGGGCAACAGAATATGAATCTGGATACCCAGATGTATCAGAGATGAGGTTTATGTCTGTGGCATCCTCGGATAATCATCACAACTCATGCAGGGCTAATAATAAATTTCAGATTTCATGTTGCTATACAGACTACTGCACATTAAAGGAGAGGGTTCGTTAAAGACAGACAAGAATCTCTGCCACCTTTAAACTGGTAATCCCATCTAGTTGTCTAGTCCTAGATCTGACTCAAAACGTACTCCAGAACTATTTCAGTTCATTTCTTAGAGAACTAACTACATCTACACTATGCAAATACTCTCCACAATTTCCCTTCCATTCCCTTTACCCAATCCAGAAATTTGTCACATGACCATGAGTGGCATACCAAAACAGAGAGACTTTAGGCATTGAAGTCCATCAGTTATAAAGCAGTTTTAAAAGTAAATTTGATAATGTGTTGCTTTTCTCCACAAAGACTTGATCCAAGCAAAAGTTAACAGACTTCTTAATCTTTAGATGGTCTACAGTGATTTCCATGTTTATACATGAAATCTATAAATTATAGTTTGCTGTTTCTGACTTCAAAACAGGTTATCAAATGTGCTGTTAAAATTTTAAGGACAATGAACCCATTCATTCTACTGCTAAGGTTGCTGTGCAAAATATCTGGAATTCCAAACATGTTTTGTATTATTACAGCTCTAGAATCCCCAAAACCCCAAGAAAGCAATCCAGGGGTCATGTCTGCTTTTCCTGTCGGCAGGGTGGAGCTTACATTCTGCATTTTTTATATGAAAGCCTCAGCTATACATCAAGAACTGACAGCTTGAGTCTCAGTGGCCCCTGCAGTTCAGAGAACTTCACTTACCCACTCCAGGACAATCTATAAGTAAAAAGATGAGGCTCTGAATTTCAACTACATTTTTAAAACTTAAAATATATTTATCTAGTTTTAAAAATTACATGGATGTTTACAAAGGGTGTAAAAGGAATAGAGGTAGAGTCCTCTGCCTAAAAGGTTACAAAATTATGGGTAAATTACAGCTCACACTATGATATCCTTTATTACATTACAACAAGAAAAATTATGTAACCTCATATACGTCAGATAACTCTGATCCCCAAATAAAGTCTACCAATAGTTGAATTACTCAGGGTACTCCCCAGTCCCCTAGTCAATGTTCCCACAACAGCTTTTTTCCTGTAACTCCCACTATGGGACTAAGTTTCTCCTGGAATACAAGCAGGCCTCTCTACACAAATAATGGTTTCCTTGTATTTATCCCCTTTCCCATTCTGCCTTTCCTTGCCTTATGGTGGTCTTTGACTTATCATCACCTTTTACACTGTAAACTGACCAGCACTCAAAAGCTTTTCCTTTGTTATTTCAAATTCAGTCAGCCATTCTGTTGCAAAGAAATATGCAGAAATATGTGCTGATTTTGATAGTGTTAGTACTTCGAATAAAACAGAAACTGTTTTATCAATTAAAATAAATTTACCTAGGCCTGGACTACACTCAGTATTATAAATATCTAGCTTTTTATTTATGCCTTTCTACCAATTTCTTGCTCCTGACACAAATAGAAGAGAAGAAAGTGGAGAAAAGCTTTTACCATAAACTTATATAGTGCTTCTTAAGAATATTTTGCTATTAAAATGTACAATTACATATCTTGAGGACATTTGAAACAGTTCATGTTTGATTTTCAGAAGATGGATGTAAGAATCATACAGAATCAAAGATACACAGAAGAATATTCTGATGACAGCAAAGAAGACATGTATGAGACTGGAGAGAGGAAAGAATAATATCTGCAGATCAAAATTTCTGAATAGGAGAGTATCTAATGGTCTCTGAGAATGGGGAAAAATGTGGTTGTTGTTTGGAATAGAAGGGTAAGAGTGTTCCTAGATTATCAGCCAATATTTGTGAATGTCATCAATAACTTAAAAAATACTGCTAATAACTTCCAAACATATTCTGCTTAAATATTTCAAATAAGCATAACTATGCAAAGAGGAAGACCCCTTTTAGTGCAAGGAACATTTTCATGAAATTGCAATCTCATCTGATGACTTTGTATACATGAGTGTCAAGCAGGAAGAGGATCAGCATTTTGCTTTCAAGCTGTGTAGACAGCATTTATTTAAGGTTTGGATGTTTAATTCTTTTCAGATTGCACAGACTGATTTGTCAGCAAAACTGCCATTTAAATTGTGTTCTTAATGGTCATCTGCTCCAGCAGCTAAGCAAGCAGCTACACTTTGCTGGAAAAGACTGTCCCAACAACCCTTTTCTAATGAGCTTAATTAATCTAAAACCTCTGAGGACTGTGATCCCTCTTGAGGTTTAGTTTTATGTTCCTTAATCACTTGCAGAAAAATCCTCCATAAAATCTGAGGACTGGGTCTGATCCATCTATGACCCACAGAACCAGGATTAAACAGCTATGCTACTCTTCGCATGTTATTGTGCGCTACAAAAGCCGATGGAATATTATTTCTCTAATCTAGCTTTCATTTTGTTTTTTTTTATAATTATGTCCTTTGGAAACGTAATTGTTACAGTTAAGTTTCTGACAAGCCAAATTTCTTTTGATATGGTAGAAACATTATACTCAAGTATTCCATAATGCCTAAAACCTAAACTGACTGGGCTCTACAATATTTTTGCAAGATTTATCCCTAAAAATGATGTAAAAAAACAACAGCTTTGGAATAACCTGTTATACTTGTGAAAGCCTCCATAAAATGTGATATTTTATTTCATTATTTACAGTACTGAGATAAAACACATTCACAAGTGTTGTCAGTGAAACTTTTTCAGATTTTTTATGACTTCTGACACAAAAGTCAAAGAAGCATTTTTTGAGGGGCCTTCTCCTTTATGGATTAGATTACATAATTTCTGTTAGAAGAGGCAAAACCTGCTAGCTGGCTGCCTGAATCTTCTTTTTTTTTAATGCCAAATTTGCCCAAAACCTCAAGTCTTCTGTTACAATAGACTTCTATAATAGATCTGGATATAGCAGCTAACATTTCAGGTAGTTCTTTCACCTACACACTTCATATCTTCTGGTTTATCAAAAATACAGCTGACATTTACATACATAAAGTAGTATGTGGCTACAAGTTTGCTCAGTCATTTCTTTGTTGTTAATTCCTGACGTAAAGGTGGTTCACTACAGTTGTTATCAGGTTTTTTGAGTTGTCCTTTTCAGGCAAAAACCCTCGTGGAAGTGCCATGCTAAAATTCTATTATCTGGGAGGCAAATGTTGGACTGGAAAAAAAAAGTATAGGCATGAATTCTTTTCCTCCTAGAGGTTTCCTCATCTTCAGGATTGTCAGCTCTACCAGCATACATACAAGCCTACATGCATCAGACACCAACAGAAAACATTTGCAAAACAGTACATTGATAAAATATTGTCAGATACACTAATTGTCCCCTTTCTGACCTCTTGCTGCTACGTATCCTACTCCAAGATTTCAATAACTGTCCTGAGTCTCAGTGGCAATGTTTCTTTTAGCAAACTATGTCTGAATGTATGTTTCCTTTCCTAAACTATGTTCCCAATTGCTGGGAAGCAGGGGTTTTTTGTTGTTTTTTGGCGGTGTTTGTGTGTGTGTGTTTGGTTGGTTTTTTGTTTGTTTGTTTTAATCATTAACAAAGCATTTAGAAACACGTTATGGCTTTGTAGTTAAAGTAAAAATTACCCAGAAGTATTTCAATGATAAAACAGCTGTTGCTTGGAAAGTCAAATTGGCCTATCTGGGCTCGCTCTCTCCTACAAGAATGTCTTTATTCCTTTGACCTGCTTACTGCAGGGACAATCAAGAATAATGACGTATCTGTGAAAACTGATTGTGTAGTTGGAGGAGAACTAAGCTAGCATTTCCTGTTTCTGTTTCTGAATGAACACTGACAAGCAGCAGGAAAGATGGAAGTTCAGTTTGTAACTCAAACAAGCTCAGATACACTCATGCAAGGCAGAAGTCCTCCTGGATTAAAAATGTGTCTGAATCAGCAAAACTTTTGTTAGCTGCCCCTTGGACCACTGTTCTAAATTTGGGATCTCCTACTCTAGAAAAATGTCTCACTTCAGGATTAGGTTCATCCGTTACTGTACTGGGTCTGCCTGGGAATGCGAGAGAGTTAATTTTCTTCATAGCACACCATATAGTGCTGTGAATTGGACCTGTAAATAAAATAGTGTTGATAACGCACGTGTGGTTTGGTTGTTGCTGACCCACACTCAGACAACATCAAGACCTCCTTTTTCCCCCACTCTGCCCTGCAGCAAGTTGGCCAGGATTGCCAAGAAGCTGGGAGGGCACACAGCAGGGAGAGCTGACCCCAACTGACTACAGGGATACACCATGCCATGTAACATCATCTAAACACCAAAAATTGAAGGAATGTTTTTTTGGGGAGGAAGCAGCCACTGCTCTCTCAGTGCTCAGAGACTGGCTGGGCATAAGTATACTTGTGGTGCTGAGTTATTGCCCTTGCACCATTGTTTCATTTTTTACTTCCTATTCCCTTCACTTATTAAACTGTCTTTAACCTGACATAGAAGTTTTCTAACTTTTACCTTTCCCGTTTTCTCCCCCAGATCACTGGTGGGGTAGAGGAGTGAGATAGGAACTGATCGAGCCTTTAGCTGCTGGCCAGTGTGAACCATCAACCTACTTTCCATTATAAAGTCCAATAAAACTTCACAGAGGGGAAAAAAACCAAACAAAAACCCGAATAAACCAAATATTTGGAAAAAAACCTAAAACATTTTAATCAGATAAAATCTCTTCCAGTTTCTTAGGTGTTGGAACACAGAACAAAGAATAGGAAAATTCATTTCATAGATGCTAGATCAATACTTAAATAATTCAAGCTGGTTGTGAAGAGCAGACACAAAATGTCATATACATGCTTGTCATGAACTGTGTGGAAATATGAATATTTTAATGAACCACCAGAAAATATGTAATAAATACCATTGAAAAGGAACATAAGAAACTAATCAAATTACTAAAAAACAACAAAATACTTTTATGTGATTTATAAAGCTTCTTGTAAAAATGAACTCTTTAAACAGCTGAGAGAGATTAAACAGTTACTTTTTAATGAAAAAGAACATAGTGTAAAGCTGCTCCTTCAGAATTAATGCAACTGAATGCAATTAGATTTCCAAAGAAACTAAGAAATACATTATTTCATGATTTAAAATGTAAAAAAGCTGGCTTCCTTATTCATCTGTGATTCCAAAAATGGAGAAAAATATGTCAGCAACTAACAGCTAACAAATGTGTTTCAGCTGGTGCCCATTGCCTCTGGTCCTGTTACTACACATCACTGGAAAAGCCTGGCTCCCTCATCTTTGCAACCCTCCCTTCAGGTATTTATATACATTGGTAAGATCCTCCTGAGCCTTCTCTTCTCCACACTGAACAGTACCAGCTCTCTCAGACTTTTCTCATACGAGAGATGCTTCAGCCCCTTCACCATCTTCATGGCCCTTCGCTGGATTCTCTCCAGTATGTCCACATCTCTCTTTTACTGGGGGATCTAGAACCGGACGGAGTACTTCAGGTGTGGCCTCATCAGTGCTGAATAGATGGAAAGGAACACCTCTCTTGACTCACTGGCAGCACTCCTCCTAATGCAGCTCAGGATACTGTTAGCCACCTTTGCAGCAAGGGTACCTTGTTGGCCGTGTTCATTTGGTGTCCAATGGGTACACCAGGGCCTTCTTAGCAAAGCTGCTTTCCAGCCAGTCAGCCTCCAGCATGTACATGGAGTTATTCTTTTCCAGGTATCAGACTCCCCAGTTCCCTTTTCTGAACTATATGAGGCTTTTGCTGGCCCTTTTTTTCCCACCTGTTGAAGTCCCTCTGAATAACAGCAAGACCCACCCGCATATCAGCTGCTTCTCCCAGTTTTGTACTACCAGCAGACTTGCTGAGGGCACACTCTGCCCCAACATCCAAGTCATTAATTCAGATGTTGAACAGGACTGGACCAGAGCTTGGAGTACAGCACCAGTCACTGGCCTCCCATTAGACTTTATGCAACCAGTTACTACACTCTGGCCCCAGCCTTTTAGCCAGTTTTCAATCCACCTCACTGTCTATGCATCCAGCCCATACCTCCTCAGCTTCTCTGTGAGGATCTTTTGGGAGAAAGTGTCAAAAGCCTTCCTGCAAGTCAAGGCAGGCAATAGCCACTGCTCTCCCCTCATCTACCATGTTTGTCATTTCATGGCAGAAAGTTACCATCAGGTTGGTCAAGCATGATTTCCCCTTGGTGAATCCATGCTGACTACTTCTGGTCACCTTTTTTGTTGTTCACGTGCCTGGAAAAGGTGCCCCGAATTAACTGCTCCATCACCTTTCCAGGGACTGAGGTGAGGTCTGAGTGGCCTGTAGTTCCCTGGGTCCTCATTCCTGCCCTTTCTGAGAATAAGAGCGACATTTGCATTCTTCCAGTCTTCAGGCACCTTTATCAATCACCATGATCATTCATAAACTATTAGGAGTAGCCTATCAATGACAGCCAGCTCCCTCAGCACTTGTGGGTACAACAAGGCCCATGGACTTACGTATGGACAGTTTGCTTAACTCTTCTCTAACTCAGTCCTCTTCTGTCAAGCATAAGTCTTCATTACTCCAGACTTTCAACCTGATCTCTAGGGCCTGGAATTCCTGAGGGCTGGTATCACTAGTAAAGACTGAGGTGAAGAAGGCCTCTTCTGTGCTGTGTGTCACCAGGGCCCCTTCCCCATTAGGTAGCAGGTTGCTTCCCCTAGTCTTCCTTTTGTTCGCTGTGCACTTACAGATGTCCTTTTTGTCGCTTTTGACATCCATCACCAGATTCAATTTCAGCAGGGTTCTGGCTTTCCTAACTGTGCCTCTGCATACTTAGGCAGTGTCTCTGTATTCCTTCCTATCTGCTTGTCCTTGCTTCCACTTTCTGTCCACTTCCTGCTTATGTTTGAGTTTTTCGAGAAACTCCTTGTTCATCCATGCAGACCCATCTGATCTCAGAAGTGAGATCAGTTTCAGAGTTTTGACCATAAAACTTCCATGTGAATATTTCATGAATGGTTGTGTTACTTTGTTGTTAATAATCTTCTAAAACAATGCAGGTAAACATTGCACTTGACATTTTTCAAACCCATCCTTCTCTTCTTCAGGAAAGATAGCATGAACAACAGTTTATCACCAGCTCATAAAGCTTTAAACTTTTACGTACTACATGTTGTGCTAAAATGCATTTGTCTTCTTGATAAAAAGGTGGTGTGGTGGTTTTATTCATCTAGCTGGCATATGATCATAGGCCATTTTCTTCCTAATTTTCACACCAACATTCTTAACTTTTTAAACCTTGACCTGGGACACTGATCAGTCCACCGCTACGATAAGTTACCTTTTTTTCCATAACTTAGTATAACATAATTAAAGTAAGATGTGGTTGTCATCTTCCATCTTGGCTGCAAGATATGTAACTACAGCATATTAGCACAATCAGTGAAAGCTGTCAGCAGTAAAGGTAATGTAGGGTAAAATTTCTTCTCAGTTACTACGAAGAAGTTTCACTTTAATTGTTTAAGTGATAAGGCACCTGCTGTTTGTGAACATATAGGAGCTTTACAGAAACAGTTCATAGCATATCACAATTTAGATAAGGGGAAATAAAACTTCACATGGGTGTTTCAGTATTTACCAGATCTTCTACTGATTACTCTGTCCTATCTATGTTCTACGTGTAAAGCTTAACTAGTTTTACCTAGCTGGACAAACAAATAATTCCTAGCTCCGGAACATTTCTATTCATTTGTTTATAGGACTACGAAAAAGCTAAGCTATTCCTTTCTTTTTGAACAACACCATGTTTACAGTTATTCTAAACCTACTCTACTATTATAAAAATATGACTAGGCTGCTAGCATGCTATTATCTCCCTATAATCATGTGAAATTTTGCCTAAGAGACTACAGTCTCAATTTTTATCTCCAATTTCTGGTCATCTGGGTTGTTAACAATCATTATTTTTAAGGTTTCAGAAACAATCCTTGTAGAACAGAAAACGCCACATCTAAGAAGGGGGCAGATCTCTTTCCTAGATTCATAATGTAAATATAGACTGTATGCATACCAACACAGGAAATAGCTGAAAACTAAATTAACTCTTTTTAATGAAGAGTTTTGATGAACAATAGCAGTCATTTATTATTATTAAAACTATTATATTATTTTTATGTTAAATTCACTGTTTTAAGAAGAAATAAGCCTAATAGGCAAGTATCACAATAAGAAATACAACATTGTATTGATTTCCTTACAACACAAGAAAATGTAACTTACATTCTGTATTAATACCATTCTGAAATCAAATTGTACAAACAAGTGAAGTCTGAAAAGTAGAAAGTGTAATCTTCCACAAAATATTCTATTTGCTCACCAAAAAAAAAAAGTATTCCCATCAGTCATTTCTATTGCTGTCATTTCATTATTCTGTGGAATCTCATACAGTGTTTTTATGAATAATTGCTGACAACATTTGATCTCTTTAACCAGCAGTACAAGGCAAGTTATTTTTCAAAACCAGGAAACAATATAAAAAACACATTCAAAAATTATTTCAATTGTTATGACCAAATCCTTTGTTATCTATCAAATGCCATTAATCTAGTGCAAATTTTCAAATCAGTTCCTTTTCATAAAGACAATAACACATTTTCAAACTGAACTTACTAGAAACGTATCAGCTCTACAAACCTAGTGTATACCTCATAAGTAACGTAGAACAGTAACAACTGGAAAGTTTAGTATGACATTGTTGATTCAAAGGAAACCCAAAAGTGCTGGTGTATAAAGGACATCTTCAGCACAGTAATTCAGCATTGTGCTCTATCACATTTTCAGTATGTACTACAGTTGCAGCCCTTAAACTGAGTCAAATTTAATACGAAGGTTTATGAGCGAGACTTTCAGACAGCACTTCAAAACTTCAAAAGGGAGCTGTTAATGTACAACCTGAACCCTGATGGATATGAAAAATGAACACGTTCATTGAGTCTCTGATAAACAGCCCAAAAGAGAACTGAGGTGACACAGCTCCATATTTAGCCTCTTGAATAATAATGTAAGAGATCAAAATCTCCTTCCTTTGTGAATAATCACATTTTTATCATAACATTGTCATCAGAACAAGCATCTATAATTTACATTCTCTGCTATAAGACATCCATGCTTTCTTAACATATTTGGTCATTTTCTCATGCATGTATATTCTCCAGGAACTAAATGTACATTTTAAATTCTGTGTCTTGTCCATGATACTAAAACATAATTAATGTATAAAGCAAGAAAAATATAATTACTGTGATGAAAGTACAATTAAGTATAAATAGAAATTGTGTGTGTAACCACATTATGAAGTCTTAGGCAATTTCTTCAGGTCTTATTCAGATGACTAGAACTATTTAAAACATTCAAGACTCACACAGTCATTGTCAAAATCCAATAATGAAGGAGATCTTGTGACATATTTTTAAAGTAACAACACATAGGAAAAAATAACCCAGAAGACGGCTGTATCACTGAGTATCTCCAAGTCCACAGCTGGTCACAAATGTCAATGACAGGGCACTAAGAAACCTACCATTCCTCTGTTTCTTTCCCTTCCATTTTAGATTTCAAGAGGGTGCTCATTAGCAACTAGTTTCATTGACTTTAACTAGCATAAGAAATTTAAAAAATTACAGCAAAACTCAATTATTGACATGTATAAAGAAAATATATCCCCACTGTTAGAAGGGTACAGGGACATTTATTTATTTATGTCCCTGTACTGTTATATAACTACAGTGTCTTAAATAGTAATAAGAAGAGTGAATGAGAATCTCCATGTACCTATATGTGCATATATACATATGCAGGGAAGGCACGAAAGAAAGGTAAAATACATTGTTTTCATGAAATATGGTATCACCTTGCAAAAGCCTAAAATGCCATCGTAAATCCTCTTATAGCTCCTACATAAGGTTGCCATTCAAGTGCCTCAAAACATGAGGGAACCCAAAAAAACTAATACTTAAGGAATAAAAAAAATTAAAACCCCAAACAAAACAAAACAAAACAGTCTTCTGCTATCTAATTATACAATAATATATGAAGGCAGAATATTCTCCACATGACTGTATTCTGTCTGTAATTACATGTCTCCATGGTTCTTGTCTCTTTCCCCTCAGCAACACATTCAGAAATATTTACATGTATCTGGCAAACAATTCAAATAATCTATAATAAGTATAAACATTCTTAGTACTTTAGTGTATGCTTTTAAGTTTAGCTGAAATGTTAGTTTTTTGAGGCTGCTCAGTGGCAAGGAAGATTACTAGAGTAACTTCCTGGAGAAAACTACTAATTGTAAGGGTATCTGGTCAAAGCCCCGCATTAAATTTAATATCACATGGCTCTATTAATCTTCTGCTATATTGATATCACATACACGTTTTTTGTAGATGGTACTCACTGCCCACATAACATCCTCGAACAATGCATGTGCCCTCTGTCCTTGAACATCTCTCACAGAACATACTCTAATGCTGCAAGTCCTAGAACAGTTTTAAGTACTGAACATTTAAATAAGTCATGAACAACCTGCTTTGTCATTGACCTCTTAGTACTACCCACCCACTACTACCCACTAAAATTATATATAGTTCCTTGATACTCCAGAAAGGGAGCAGATGAGAATATTGTTATTAACAAGCACATCATGCATGCAAAGTCAAATAACTTGCTAGCAAAAGAACACAGGTAAGTTCGCAGCTTTCAAAAAAAAAAACAGACGTCCCCCATGCCTCACCCATACTAGCCTCAAAAAGGCCATATTACACACTGTTCTCTGTATGCTAGTATTATATTTGAACCTGAGCTGCTATGTGGGTTGAACTTGGCTGGACTCCAGGTGCCCACTAAGGTGCTCTATCACTCCCCTCCACAGCAGAACACAGCAGGAGAAAATAAGATAAAAAAAAAAAACCAACTTTGTGGGTCAAGATAAAGGTGGTTTAACGAAGCAATAGCAAAAGTTGCATACACAGAAGGGAAGGGAAACAAAAAGATGTTATTCCCTACTTCCCATTAGCAGGTGATGTTAAGCCACTTCCCAGGAAGCAGGGCTTCAGCACATGTAGTGGTTGTTCCAGAAGACAAACATCCTAAATAACAAATGCCCTCCCTTCCTCCTCCTTTCCCTTATCTTTTATATCTGAGCAGACGTTATATGGAATGGAACACCTCTTTGGTTAGCTTGGGTCAGCTGTCTGGCTATGTCCCCTCCCAAGATCCTGCCCAACGTCAGCCTGCTGGGGGCGGGGGTGGCAGAGTGCAGAGGGGTCAGGAGAGGTGGGGTAGCTGGGAGTGGGATGTTGGAGAGGCAGCCTTGGTGCTGTGCAAGCGCTGCTCAGCAGTAGTCAAAACTCGTGTGTTATCACCACCCTTCCAGCTACTAATACAAGCACAGCGCTGTGAGGACTGCTAGAATATAATCCCAACCATGTTCTGAAACTTCTTAAAAGATACTTTAACAGAGATTTAGTATACTTTTAAAAAATTTAGGAATTTTTTTTATTTACAACCTATGCTGGCATGTTTTGCATATGCTTCATTGACTTTGTGGAGCCCTCAAACATTACAAGTATTAACGAACATGCTCCTTTACAGAAGAAAAACACTATTAACTCTAAAGCAGGATTGAAACGTAAGGTAACAAAAGCATCTAGAAGCTGAGCCAGGAATTACTTTGTACCTTCCTCTTTCCTTGTGGTTTTTAATTTCCTTTTGCATACAAAATCATATCCATTACTTTTATTGTATTTAAGCATACACACTATAAGAACTTTACTGGGAGCGTTCTTGCATGTTATAAGGCAAAAGCTCAGACACTTGCTAGAACTCCTGCAACTACTGTTAAAAGTTTTTTTTACACATTGTACTGTTATCAATCATCAACCCAGGCCTACAGGTCTCATCTACTTCAAAGGCACCCCTATTTGTATTGTATCCCCACTTTACAGATGAGAAAACTGAAGCACTAAAAGAAGAAAATGGTCCAGAATTTTTCAACAGGTCTGTTTCCCCTATCTGCGACTATCAGGACATACCAATAATGTCAAATAAAAACACTGTTATACCCATACATGGCCAGCCAATCTTTGATACACAGGCACCTGCTTTTTTCATACCTATGTGAATATTAATTTAACATCTTTTTCTTTCAGTAAAAATGCTTCAGACACCGCAATATAATGGTCACAGAGACTAACATGAAAAACTATTTAGTATTTTTAAAGCATATTTGATATATTAAGAAAAACACAGATGCAGTATTCTCAAAAACTAGGCCAGATTGTCACTAAACCCTTTTAAAATGGAGAACAAGTCAATGAAAATGTTACCTTTACAAATCTAATCTCACAGGCAGTTACACAGCTGAAATCATTTGAAAGACATTTGGGCAACAGCAAGAGGCAAAATCTAAGAATGCTTTTATACCCAAGTAACCTTAAGCAGCACCATTAAAAATAAAGCAACTATGTTTTGCAGGATTGGGGTGTCTAAGGTAAAATTTAACCCTCCAGCAAAAATCAAAAAGAGCAAAAACACAAGAATCCTTAGAAAAGCCTCATAGGCCACAATGCTGCTGCATCGGCACCTGCAAAAATCAATGCAACTTTTCAGATCATTTTTTTGGTAAGCATCTTCTTATTTGCTTCTGCAAGTAAAGCAAAACAAGTGTGATTCTTTTTGTTTGTTTTTTACAAACAAAATACAGGTAACATTCATAAAGATCTGCAAGCTTTTCAAGTGACTTAAGAATATCCTGTCTTCTGCCATATTTGGGATATTTCTTCATGCACAGTAAGTGTGTCAAATGTATTAGTAAAAAGCAGTCAAAACATGTGCAAAATTAGAGTGAAAAAGAAGCCGATATAGACACCATTTTTTAAAGAATTTCACAGTACAAGCTGGTATTTTGATCACTACTGAGATGAATTTTTATTCTGTGTAGAGCCCTGTATTCACTGGTATTTGGAATTTCTCTTACGAAATTCTGAATAGCTGCATCCTCTACTCTACGAGCTGTATTTTGAGGTCACTTCTAGTGAGAACTTAAGACCCATTAAAGGAACCAGAAACAAAAGCACTGCACTGTGTGTATACAGCACAAAAGAAATTAGAGTTCCTTAGTGTGTTTTCGTAGAAAGGCTTTAGAATTATTAAGTATTACAGCCTAAAAGTTAACAATATTTATTACTTCAGCTTGTAAGAATGTAAGCATCTTCACCTACAGAATCTGTTCACAAAAACCACTGATGAAATTATTATGATTTAAATTTCTATAGCCCAGACAATTAACACATAATATGTTTAGGTACTGATGATACATTTCTTATCACTACATTCATTTTTAGAAGTATTCACTTAATATAATTTATTGAGAGCACTATGTTAAACTAGTCCAATTAGGGCATAGCAAACTGAATGTAATGAGATCCACTTAAAATATAAGGCCTAAAATTGCACAGAATAGAAGCTTTTTTGCAAATTTATACATTCCCATAATGTCTAGTACAATATCCTTAGGCATGTTTAATCAGCATTTATGATGTTAATAATAACAGCAATAATAATAGTACATTAAATCTATGTTGGGCTCTTGGTAAGTTTAGATAGCAGTTACTTACAACGAAAGTGCAAAACAAAATGATGGCTTGTTCAGTTATGGTTCCCCCCTGTGTTAGAGTCACAGTGCACTGCAAATGTATCAGGACCCCTTAAAGGAAACAGAAAGTTTCTGTTGCATAGACTGATCAGCGCCACCAAGAATAAACCTCATTTAGAATTACAGTTGAGCTGAGAACAGTGTGAGAGCACAAGGACATCAAAGCAAAACCAGTATGAGAATAGCAAAGTAAAACTCCTGGAAGACTGCTAATGGAAAGAAAATTACAAATATTTTTAAATAAATAACTAGGATTCAGAATGTTTCCAAAAAAATCTTAAATACCATGTTATGTTTGTTGGGAGTTATACTTCGTTCTAGATAATACTTATGTAGTTTATCAAAGATATATTTAGAAAAGTCATAGACTGTTGAAAGTAAAAGTTTTTGTTCTTTTAAAACTAAAAAAAAACCCACCAGTGTGTTTAGTACCAACCCTGAGAACTCATAAAACTAGACTGAATTCTCAGCTTTTTAGCCTGTCTAGCAGAAAATATGACCATCCCCATAGTGTAGTAGCTCTATGAAATGCCCATTTCTTAAGTCTTCATGGTGCAGTGATGACAGTACAGACAGAGGTATCCCTCCCCTGGAGGGAAAGGCCAATATCAAAATGCTGTCATGTATTTACTGTCTGATTTCAAATTCCACTAGATTGCCTCACAGCACTTCTACAACAATTCATTTAATCGGCTGTGTCCCTAACTCCTTCTTGAAACAAATACAGGCTCACACTGCCCAGTCCCTACCCACTAACCCACACAGGCCCAATCTAGCCCACAGAGAATTTACATTTTAAGAGACTCTATCAGTGATTCACAGGACAGAACTGTTTTTATTTAAAACTGCTGTCAGAGCAAATTTGAAAATGTCTGGCTGTCACTGTTACTTTAGATTCTAAGGCCAGAATAGAAAAACCACAGTACTTTGGATACAGCAGATAAATCATTGTAATTCATTTCAAACATGTAAGTACCATATTTCCGATATAATAATTATACAACCGTCAAGTAAGCTTGGGATAGTATAGTTGAAGGATCATCATGGCATTCTTTCATCAGTTTAGAGTTATAGAAACATTTAGGATCTTTACAGACTTCATGTCATGAACTTCTGGTGATTCTGAAATTTCTTTGTTTGAGAAAAATTAAAGAAGTAAGACAAAACTACAATACACAGTAAAAACCACTACAATAATACTTCAACATGACTTTGTCTTTAATCAAGTTAATTCAGGATAATACCTAAGAAAAAAAGCAGTGCTTGCATTTACTATCAAATGGCACCAATTGCAAAATATCTAAAATTTTCCATCATGAGAGACACATGCAACTTATCTGGGAAAAAGCAGCAAGCTTCACTGAAACTGTAAGAACAGAACAGCTTGTATTTGCTTCATAAGGTTTCTCTTCAGTGCAGCAGCACCCCAAACTGTCAAAAGTTTCAGTTGCCTTAACACTCATACATAGCTTAGGAACATTAGGGCACCTGGCCAAAAAAAAGCTGAAGTAGTCTGTATTTCAAGACTCCTAAGCAACAGCAGAAGCAACATAAGTTATCATGGGAAGTCCTTGGCATGAGAAATGAAGGCAAGAACAAAGCTATTTCCTTCAAACTTTCCTTGAAGAACAGTACTGAACAAACACTACGTGCTTGTTTTTGGCGGTGTTTTTGTTTGGTTGGTTGTTTTTCTCCCCTGGAGGTTTTATAGAGGCAAGATCATTCCTAATGCCTTGGATGGCAATACATCAGGATAAGCTCCTCTCAAACACCTCTAGATCTTGCTTATAGAACATACAAACCCAATCTTACTGGTGTATGGCAAGCACTCCTCATTGCTAGCTGCGAGATATAGCCCAACACTTGTAACAGCAGAAGCCTGTACGTAGGGTGTAGCCCACAGTAATTCTGAAGTCAGACAACCATGGTGATGATTCCATTTCTCCTGGAGAAACCAAATCAAACCACATATCTCAGATAAAATTGCATTAAAGCTATACCCTGTTTCAGCCTTAAGAAACTGAAAATTAACTAAAGCTGTATAATTATAGAATCATAATACAGACATCAAATGCAGGATCACTTACCTTCCCAGAGGACTTGCTTCAGTTAGTCCATAAACCAAATGCACAAAGGACAGGAATGTGACTGTGTGGCCTGCTGAAAAACCTTACCTTCTTAGCCTTTAATTTTACAACCTAAGTAGTCTTATTACTTTCTAGCATAGTATACATGAGATTTTTATTTCATGTACAACCTATAAACACTTCTAATTTATCTCAGAGTTAATTTTAAAATGTTTCTTTCTTTTCAAGCTATTCATAGAATCAAAGAATCATAGAATGGTTTGGGTTGGAAGGGACCTTCAAAGATCATCTAGTTCTGTACACCAGCTGTGGGCAGGGACCCTTCCACTAAATCGGGTTGCACAAAGCCCCATCCAACCTTGAACACTTCCAGGGATTTTATGGACAACCTGTTCCAGTGTCTCACCACTCTCACAGTAAAAAATTTCTTCCTAATATCTAACCTACATCTACCCTCTCTCAGTTTAAAGCAATTATCCCTTGCCCTGTCACAACATGCTTTTCTGAAAAGTCCCTCTTCAGCTTTATTGTAGACCCACCTTTAAGTACTGGAATGCTGTTATAATGTCTCCCCAGAGCCTTCTCTTCTCCAGGCTGAACAACTCCAACTCTCAGCTTTTCTTCATAGAGAGTGCTCCATCCCTTTGATCATCTTTGTGGCCCTCCTCTAGAGTTGCTCCAATGGCTCATGTCCTTATTATGCTGGGGGCCCCAAAGCTGAACGCAGTACTCCCGGTGGGGTCTCACAAGAGCAGAATATAAGGGAAGAATCACCTCCTTCAACCCGCTGGGCACGCTTCTTTTGATGCAGCCCAGGATTCCTTGGCTTTCTGGGCTGCAAGTGCACATTGCTGGGTCACTCTGGGCTTTTTGTCCACTAACACTCCCAAGCCCTTTTCCTCAGGGCTGCTCTCAATCCTTTCTCCACCCAGCCTGTATTTGTGCTTGGGATTGCCCCAACCCATGTGCAGGACCTTGCACACAGCCTTGCTGAACTTCATGAGGTTCATTCACAGAGGCCTGCCTCTCAAGTCTGTCAAGATCTTTCTAGATGGCATCACTTCCCTCCAATGTGTTGACTACACCACAACACACAGCTTGGTATTGTTGGTAAAGCTGCTGAGGGTGCACTCAATCCCACTGTCCATGCTGAAACGCTTAAACAGTGCCACTCCTAACACCAACCCCTGAGGAACACCACTCATCACTTGGACATAGAGTTCTTGACCACAGCTCTTTGAGTGTAACCATCCAGGCAATTCCTTATCCTCTTAGTAGCCCATCCATTAAACCCATATCTCTCAAGTTTAGTCATGAAGGACAGTGTCAAATGCTTTGCACAAGCCCAGGTAGATAACGTCAGCTGCTCCTCTCTCACCCATCAGTGCTATAACCCCATCACAGAGGGTCACCAAATCTTTAAGGCACGACTTGCACTTAGTGAAGCCATGCTGGCTGTCACCATGAGCTCCATATTTTCCAGGTTATGTTCCATGATCTTTCCAAGCACAGAGAAGAGACTGACCAGCCTGTAGTTCCCTGTGTCTTATTTTTTCTCTTTTTAAAAATGGAGGTTATTTTTCTTTTTTTTTTTCCAGTCAAACGGAATTTCATTGCACTGCCATGCCAGGAGCCATGGATGCATCTCATCAGGTCCATGGACTTGTGCACCTTCAGGTTCCTTAAGTGGTCTTGAACTTGATCTTCTCCTACAGCAGGTGATTCTTTATTCTCCCTGTCCCTGCCTTTGCCTTTGCAACTTAGGTAGTCTGGCTGGAACACTTGCCAATGAAGTCTGAAGCAAAAAGCCATTGAATACCTCAGCCTTCTCCATATCCCAGGTAACCAGGTCTCCTGATTCTTTCTGGAAAAGGTCACCATTTTCCCTAGCCACCTTCTTATTACAAATATACCTAGAGATTCTTTTCTTGCTGCCCTGGTGACATTCCTGGTCAGATTTTATTCTGTCAGGACTTTAGCTTTCCTAACCTGGTCCCTGGCTGCTCAGACAGTTTCTCTCCATTCATCCCAGGCTACCTGTGCTTGCTTCTAGACTCTGGAGTCTTCCTGGGTTTGGCTTGTTTTTGTTGTTTGTTTTTTTGTTGTTGTTTTGGTTTGGGGTTGTGTTTTTGTGGGTTTTTTTTGGTGCACGTTTACCCAGGAGCTACATGTTCATCCATGCAGGCCTCCTGGCTTTTTTACATGACTTACTCTTTCCTGAGATCCATCGCTCCTGAGCTTGGAGGAGGTGATCCTTGAATAATAAGCTTTCTTGGGCCTCTCTCTTTCCTCCAGGGCTCTACCCCATGGTGCTCTACCAAGCAGATCCCTGAAGAGGCCCAAGTCTGCTCTCCTGAAACCCAGGGTAGTGAGCTTGCTGTGCACTCTCCTTGCTGTCCTAAGGATCTTGAACTCCACCATTTCATGGCCACTGCAGCCAAGGCTGCCCTTGAGCTTCACATTCTCCACCAGCCCTTCCCTGTTGGTGAGAGCAAGATCCAACATAGCACCTCTCTTTGTTAACACTCCTACCACTTGGAGAAGGAAGTAATCATCCACGCATTCCAGGAAACCCCTAGATTACTTATGCCCTGCTGTGTTGTTCATCCAACAGATTTGGGGTAGTTAAAGTCCTCCATGAGTAACAGGGCTTGTGAATGTGAGGCTGCTCCTATCTGTCTATAGAAGGCCTTCATCCACTCGATCTTGCTGGTCAGGCAGCCTGTAGAAAACCTCCACTACAATGTCACCTGTCCCTGCCCTCCCATTAATCCTCACCCATAAGGTCTCGGTCGGCTCCTCATCCATTCCTGGGCAGAGCTCCATGCACTCCAGCTGGTCACTGAAATAGAGAGTGAACCGACCTCTTTATCTCCCCTTCGTGCTCTCCCTGAAGAGCCAGTATCCTTCCATTCCAACACTGCAGTCATAGGAGCCATCCCACCATGCCTCTGTGATAAGATCATAGCCCTGCAGGCTTGCCCACATCTCTAACTCCTCTTGTTTATTGCCCAGGCCAGGTGTGTTTGCACAGAGGCACTTAAGTTGGGCCCCCATGAAGCTGACTTACTGGCTAGAGTAGCTGGAATTCCTTTGTGCTACTATTCAGGTGTTCTGCTGATCTGTGATCTTCCTCCAGGCTCCGGGCACCTCTTTCTGGCACTGGCATCACACTGGTAGGAGTGGGATGGATTGAGGTTCTCCTACCCCAGCACTTTTAGTTTAAAGCTTTCTTCGTGAGCTTGGCAAGCCAAGTGAAGGTGTTCTTCCCCTCCTCTGATACATGTGCCCTATCAGCCTCCAATAAACCAGGTTTCTCAAAGCAAGTCCCAGGGTCTAAGAAGCTGAACCCTTGGCTGTGGCACTTGTCCTGTAACCATTTCTTGATTCACCAGATTCAACTGGCCTTTCGAACCCTTTCCCTTTGACCAGAAGTATTCATGACAAAAAACTGTGCTCCAGAGTCCCTTATCTCCACTCCAAGGGCCCTGTAATCCTTGATACTCCTCAGACTGCTCCTGGCTATATCACTGATGCCTACATGAAACAACAGCATGGACCAACTCTCCCTTCCCTACTACAATAGCCTCCCTAGGTAATTCTTTCATCTACTTTTCTCACCCTTTATACAATTTGGTGCTTCTTTCTCCTAAGGTTGTGATTTATGTCTGACATACAGCCCTTCTGCTGCTACAGCTCTCCTCAGTCACCCACTTAACTTACTTTAAATCACATTTAAACTGTAATTTTCTCCCCAATTTATAGCCATTTTTTTATGAGAACAAGATGCTTTAGGAATGTTAATGAGATATAGGACTTTAATACATAGGTCTCTAGATCAATGTAATCTGTAAGCAGCACAGACCACTGAGGATTTGGTGGTGTTTTTAATGAACCATGGAAGATACACTGATAGTCTCCATCAGACGCCAAGTGGTCAGATACATCACCCTAACGCTACAGAAAACAGTATGATACCTGTTCGGCACTGGCAGCAGAGAGGTCTGTCATAGAACAGGTATGGGAAATAAAGCTTCCAAACCAAGTGTATGTTACTGTCTCAGATGACAATAAAATTGCCTTAGCCCATCAATATGCAAGAACACTGGTCATCTACAGAATCTGCAGCAAATGTTACATTTTACAGAGTGGCCCTGCATTAATCAATACATAGATTTTAGATTAACAAACACTAAATATCCTTGTGGTTTATGAGACTGCATATGAAACAGCACACTAAAACTGCAATGCATATTTGATTATGATGTTTAAAAGGTTACCCATCTTTGATGTATTTATCTTTTTGTTTATTTAGAACAATCTTATTCACTTATTTTAATGAATGTAATCCTCATTAAAGGAACAGGGGGAAAAAAAGAGCAATAATTATGCTTCATGAGAACAGATGCCATCTTAAACTGCATACTCAGCTGTAACTAAACATGGTTTGCTACTGTTGCAACACCCCTTGTATGAGAAACTACATTTATTTTACCGCTAAAAAATTTAGAAAAACAGTCAAGAGACTAATTAATATGCAAGATTTGAAAGACACTGAACCTACTGTCCTAGATCAGCAACAGCAGGACAGCAAATCAGACACCAAAGATAGATTACACAGTAATGTCAAGTTTCCTAGTATTATTTAATGCCACTTTGCAGATGAAAAGAACATTTATTCAAAGATTTCAGGTCCAGAATATCATCTGAATTGTGACCTAATGCATTCAAATAATGCCACCTGAACACATCATTATCAAAATAGTACAGGTACAAATATATTCCTTCACCAAAATAGCCCTATTATCCATCAAAAATAAAAAGAAAAAAACCCATAAATTGTAAAAAATGAAGCTCAACATAGACAACAGAATCTGATTTTGATAACCAGGCATTCAAACCTGAATATTACTGTGTATTTTCTTATCTCATCTTTCAATAGCTCCTAGTGAAAACGTTTCTGTATTAGTCAACCTATGTTCAATTTGGTACGTTACTGGAAGTCTCCCAGGAGACTGGAGGTAGACAGATTGCCAGGCTTACAAAGCAAAATATTTTGAATTCTACACAACCTCAACTATACCTGTGCAATAACTGGCTTGTGTCAGATCTACCAGCGCTCATATATTTATTACACCCAAATGAAGCCTGTTTTTAACACCCATACAAATGACTGAGGGCTGACTGTAACAGTAAAGCAGCATAACCTCACACTGTTTTAAAAGCACTTAAACAGGAGAAGACATGAGAAACTAAATTTTGGATTTGTCACATGACATTTGCAAAGAATCTTAAAAGTTTTCATTGCTTCAGGATGTTTTCCTACATTCTACATTCATTCTTCAACCAAATGGAATTAGGATGACCATAAAAGGACTAAGCTTCTTTTGGTATCATAGTACTTTATCCATTCATCATGTATTCTGCAAGATAATACTTTGCTTTAGTCAAAATAAGAATTGAAAAAAGACAGTGAAACAAAAAACTGGTCAGGAGCAGCTTGTCCCAGAAGTATTTCAAATTTTTGCACGATTACGTTGTTATAAATACAAAGCAGTGTCTCTTGAGACACATCTGCTACATATAACTAAATAAAAACACACACGATGATTTAATATTTATGATGAAAACACTCAAATGTTTTCATTTTTTAAATATTAGATAAAAATCCATGTAATAAAAATGGAAAGTGAAAGCAAAAGAAAGAACAAAGATAACAGAAAGCTGCCAAATTTTTATCCCACCAGTAATGTAATTCTCAGACAGGAAAATTTTTATTGAGAAATCTTGTGACACATTATTCAGGGAACATTTCTGTTTAAAACTATTAGTGCTTCATTAAAAATTCTAGCTTTAATTCCTGTAACTTCAAACAAGTAATTTAAACATCAAAAATGTTCTAGTCCAAACTCAAAACAAAAAAGATTTAAGAGTCACAGTCAGTAATGATTACCCCCTGCAGTAACATTGGATCACTACAGAAACTAAAGATAAAAACTAGTACATTTTTCCAGGAAACTTTCCCCAAATTAATTCATGTATATGGAAACTGTTATGAAACATTGAAACTCGGGCTCAACTGACTTATCCTGCAGGAAAATAATTGTCAGGTTTCTTACCCTGTGCTGATGGAGTGCCTAAAATTAATTTGGTTACTCTCTGTCTACATACAGAAATTGTAAAATCTAAACTACTTGAATCTAGGTATCTATATAGAAACCAGTAATCTACCTCCTGCATACTATAATGGGCAGTTCATCAGCAAGCCTGCATGCACACAGTGTGTTACAGTAGCAGCAGCCGAACACTTCCCTTGTCATCTCTTCTCCTACACAAGATCACACATACCATTAGCAACAAGTTGTGATGATCAGACCTAATGCTACCAGGAAAAAGACCACCTACATTGCTGGTATTGCAACCTGTGAGGAAAGCAACGAAGGAAGGAGGTAAGGAATAAGAAAAATAACAAAAAGCATTGTTCATCACCTAATGGTGATAAACGTAGAATTACCAGTAGCCTACAAGAGAATCTGGCAAATTAGATGAAGATGCATTGGAAAAGTACTTCAAGAAATGTCAGCATTTTATACATTCCATTGATCAAAAAAATCAACAAAACGTCAAAATATCAAGTTTATGGTGTTCAGAAAGAGCAACAAAACCTAATGATGCAATCTCAAGCCACCATGAAATTCTTCTGATTTATATGTGTGCTCATTTTTCTGTGTATGCATGCCTGAGACCTCACAACTAAAAAGAAGAGTAACCCAGAAAGGGATGCTTTTCACTTCCTAGGGAAAAATATTTAGCAATTTAAAAATATGAATCTATTTGGCTCAATTCTACATTATTTTTATGAGTCAACTGTGGGTGTAAACATTTCAATCCTGCAGAGAAAGTTACACAGGAAAGAATGTACATATACTAATCTGGCAAAAAATTGCTTTCTAAATAACTATGTTTTATAGAAGCCATAATCTGTTTTTCCTTTAGTGCTTTTCTGACAGCAGAAATAGATACAAGTTGTAATTTACTTGTATCAGTTTCCTACTTTACTAGTGTCCAGTAAAATCATTCAAACAGCATGACAGATAAAAGGCAATAATGAAAAGCATTTTTGGTCTTTGGAGAGCTATAACGTGCACTGAATACAAACAGCATTTAGAGAATAAAAAATTTAAAAAAAACCATACAGGTACTTAACAAAGTCGTGCTGTTACCTTCTAAGAAAACTCCTAAATATATTTCAGTATTCAGCAATGAAAAAGTTACGTAAAATGATGTGCATTGATCCAGTAATCCCCAAAGCTCTTAGAGTGACTTTAATTTACCTGAACACAGAACTGCTTTGAGAAAAATCCTTCTAGACCTTGCCAAAATCTGACTGCAGGGAATGGCATATTTTTATAGTCATAAAAGCAGAACAACAAAAAAAGATGTCAAACACAAGGCCAATGGCAGCTGAAGCTATCATGTTTTTCACACGAATAACAATCAACAGTGTGAAAATTACAGGTGAAACAAGCTATGAAGTACAAGATGAAAAGAAAGTTGATCATGACTGATAGTAAAATATTTTTAGGAATAGCAGCCTGTGCAAAGTAGAGGCTAAAAGGTGTATAAACCAGAAAATTAACATGAATGTTTGCACACCATATATGTATATTTCACTAGAAGGCTGTTTTTGCTGAAGTTTATGGTCAAATTAGAAGACCATAAAGAGTCCATGTTGTTTTAAATGTAATGTTTGTATATTACTGTATTCTAATTACCACTGATGTCAACAGGACACAAAATTAGGCCTTCAAGACTTCAGTTTATGTTTCCATTTCGATTTTACTTTTCAAGGAAAACTGAATGCTATCCATGATTAGGGTTCCCATTTAGTACTTTCTTCCAAGGTTGAAGTGTGACCTTCTAATCATGTGTGTTACAACTGCACATACCAAAAGGACATCAAAACAATTACTTCAGTTATATTACTGGCTGAAAATACGGATACAGACTAGCTATAAAAACTATTGCTTTAAAAAAATCTAACATGGGGGGGGGGGGGGGGGGGGGAACAAACCACCAACCAACCGGTATCAGATTCTATACGTATCGGGCTCTCTGTCCTACAAAATTAGGCAAAAATATTAATTCTGTGACAGCTTTTATTCTCATGTAGCAAGAGAAATCTGGGGCTCATTGTTACAATGCCAAGAAATACTCTCTTGGCTCTACCTTTATTTGACTCATATGATTCATATCACCCTATCTGTGATTAATATTAGGTTTTAGCACATGTACAGAAAGTCATCTGATTGCTCCATATTAGAAAGTTTATTCCCCTACTGACAAATCTGTGTGCACTAAATTCTACAAAACTGTGTAAGGGATGGAAGACTGCACTAAAGTACAGGGACAAAGAGAAAACTGGAAGACTGAAGCCCAGTAGCGGTTCATGTAATTTAATAAAATTCTATTTTAAAACCAAAGCAAGCTTATGCTACACACGTCAATGTCAGCAAATCTAGCTGTTCAAATCATACTGATTTAAAAGACTCTTCTAACTACCTAAAGAAAACACACCTTCATACTCTTAGATATTTTTGCAAGTACAGATAGGACTTCCGAAGTCTTTTGGCCTTCAGCTCATCTACCTTGATGAAAATGTACAAAAGGCAGTCAAATTAAACAAAAAGCAAACACAGAAGAGCAGCATTATAAGAAGCATTAAAGCTTTTGAAGGAAAAAGGCTGGAATCTCTTAAGAGGAGGTAACACTAAAGCTAAAGAATCGTCGACTTAAAGCTCTTTTTAAAACAAAGATATGTTTTAATGTCAGGTACAAATCCACAAAAAGTAAATTACTTATGCATCATAATTTACAATGAAATGCCAACTACTATCCACATTCAGTTCCACAGACTTACACCCAACATCAAACAGTTCACTGTTTTCAGTGTTTGCAGAATTCTTTCTGAAGTGCAAAACAGAAGCTGCTGAAATAGTTTAACAAAATTATTTCCCCATCACCAATTCAACATAATTGTAAATGACTACAAGGCACATACTATAAAACAACATAAAACAGCACAAGCCCAGTGAAGAAACCCACTGATTTACCTTGTAACACATAACCTATTCCTGCTAATTTCTTCAGTAACCAAATTGGGAACTACTTTACCAATCCCTTCATCCTTCACATAACACAATAGAATTTCTGTTCTGCAATTCTTCCACAAGAGGAATCACTACCAGTAAGATTATTTTCTGTTTAAAACTTTATTTCCCTCCTAGGACTTTACGAGTTTCACCTTTAACAATGTAATGCTGTATTTTGTTACAGTCATCTTAAAAACAAGTAGGTATGACAGTGAAATGCAAAAGAAAACCTGATTAGAACAGACCCGGTAAAAAATTGTTTAGCATACGCTGTACCTCTGAATCTTTGCACAGATCTCTGCTCATATTTGGCTAAACACTGAAATAGATCTTCACCAAAATATTAGCGCTTATGAATCAATGAAAAAAATACCTTGGCTTGATTTGGTTCAGCGTTTCAGCCCTGCATGGTGGTTTGGTTAAAGACACAAAATCCTGACAGAGTGATGCCTATGACAGTGTTCTTGTATCATCTAAGATTTTTTAAAAGTGTATTCATGAACTCAAGTGTTCATACTTACAGAACAGATTGTGTCTCGTTATGGACCACTCATTTATTAGTATTTTTTCCTGTTGTCAAATATCAGTGTTCCATATTGTACACAAATTTAAATATAGCCTGTTTCACATTTAGGTAGTTTGGGGATGCTTTGCTTGCTCTGTATGCAAAGTGAAAAGGAAAATACACTATCAAATAGAAGTATTAGTATATTACTTTCCGTAAAACAAGGAAAGCAGTAAACTATTCCACATCTAGTCAGCTGTGATACTAATACTGATTTGCACAATCTGAAGAAAAAGGCACAAAATACAGTAAAGCAGAAATCAGCTTTTTTTAAGTTCCCTTCCACAAAGTTGTGTTCAACTTAAATAAATAAATAAATAAATAAATAGAATAATTTTTAAAAGATCACTGTAGTGTGCATACTTGGTTTTGAACCACACACATGCTTCTTTTTTAAACCTACATACACTCTCACGGATTTCAACGATGTTACAGAGTGGTGAACTTACCTAGATATACAGTTGCGCGTATGGGTGAACCTCACTTCTCTATTGCATTCTAAAACATTCTAAAACAGAAGTGGTTTTCTTCACCCTTTCTGCCCTTGCTTACATTTTCATATATATGTTTTCACATTTTTACACTTCTACTATATATAATGACAGAACAAAAAATCAGTTCCTGCTAACTTGCTGTGCAATTAAATCCATTTGATACCGTGGGAGTTTGTGCATGGATAAACTGAACCATATGCAGCACACAGTTCTTATTACTGAGGAGTTCTTATACACAAGGATTGTATATATATATATATAGACAATAAATACATATACATATATATATATATATACACAATATATACAATAAAGCTCATTTACAATCAATCCTTCATTAATCTACAACAAAAATTTTTCTTCCTAACACTTAAAAAATACTACTGACATTTCCTCTCTCATTTGGTGTGTTTAACAGTGGCAGCAGCCATAGATGTTCTGTATTTTTAAAGTCATTTCAGGAGATCTGGTTACATGACTCTCAGCATCTATAGTTATTTTTAGCTATATGTCTATAAAGAACTTTTTTCTTCAAAGTTATCCTTACATTTCCAGATAATTAGTAAAGGATAAGAGCAGAGTGAAAATTAGAGTGTTTTACAAGCAGGGTGGTTGGTTTGTTTGCTTTTTCCTGTATTATTCATACTCTGTTAGGCAAGGACACAAATCAGGGACTAAATTCTAGACTGTAAACTGCAGGAGATACCTACAAGGATCCTCTTATGTATAACGATGCAAATAGTAAGAGGATTTTTGCAAAGTACAGCTGACTGGGCTAGTTTTTATCATTCTGCAGATCTCTGTAATCTCTCTGTCTGGGCAGCATATTTGTGATGCACAAGTGTACGATTCCTTCATACCTCTGAGACATCCTAAAACTGCAGCTCTAAAATTATTTTTGATAGTTCAAGTACACACTAACAATGCAAAGGAATATATTATATACACACCACCTGTCCCCTATATAGAAATCCAATAAAGGACTGCACAGCTATCTAAAATTATGTCTGGTTAGTATTGTTTATTCTGAGTTCTGTGATTCTGCCCATCTGAAAGTATTAAGGAATTCCTGATTGTCATTTAAACAGTTAAACATCAACTCACACCACTGATGCTAGTTCAATTACGAGTTACTTGATTACCAGTTACATGATAAGCCCTCTCACACAGCTGTAACTTTTAATGTAGGCACATCTTACAATTAGTAAAATACCCATGAAATCTATAGTTTAAATAAAGGGAAACCACAAGACTTCTGAAGGATAAGCTTCACCTATAGTTTGTGTTAAGAAGCATCAGAAAACTGTTTTATTGTTTTCACAGTCTAAGTCTGAAAGGGAATTGCTGAACGTAAAAGATACCTTCACAGTCCTCCAAAGGAAGACTGGGTTTTGTAAGGAATACCGTGGTATCTTCAAGGGGACACTGTGGGGAAGAAATATTTGAGATGGACCTCCTATCCTTCTCCAGTCTACATACCATTAAGAAAAGCAGAAAAATCATCAGCATTATAGTAAAACACTGGTGAAAATTAGAGACGAGAAAATCTGAATACATTTTTCTTTTCAGCAAGTTTGAAGGTAAAAAAAAAAGGAAACATTTTATCAGGAAACAAAGAACTGATAAATCAAAATGTTAATCTGCCAAACATCTACACT
The DNA here is from genome assembly GCF_017639655.2 of Falco naumanni. Taxonomy (NCBI): domain Eukaryota; kingdom Metazoa; phylum Chordata; class Aves; order Falconiformes; family Falconidae; genus Falco; species Falco naumanni. The sequence goes on along the minus strand of NC_054080.1, from coordinate 54,090,066 downwards.
ATTTGTAAACAGAAAGCAGTCAAAACATTGACAAGATCTGCCACACATTCTGAAGTACAAGGTTTCAGTTAAATGAATTTCTGAAAACGGCTTTTTGTATGAACAGAACTCTGAAAATGTGCAAGTACTGAAAGCCATGTCTGTACCAAAAGCCAAAAGAACTAATTCTGAAAGAAGCTTTGAGCTCTGCATATATTCAGACAAGCTGCACAACTTCAGTATTAGCTTTGAACCACTACAAAGGGCAACCAAAATTGCAATTAAACATCTGTGTTAAGGGTGTGGTTACCTGCACTCTCAGCAAAACACAAAGTCTCAGCTTCTATGACTTCATTCCCAACAGTGGAACCATATACTCCTAGCTCCCCTCCACAGCTACTAAATTATTAAATATACGCAACTCCAGTCAGCAGCAGAAATCTAGTAATAGAACCGAATCTGGAGCAGTCATCTACCCTACACTAACTGAAACAAAACTTACAAATCCAAAGTCGAGGGAAATCCTGCTTATTGTCCCATGTGTGTATTTATATGCCTAAGTCAAGAAAAGCAGCCATTGTTAACCACTAAGTAGATGGAATAATAACTATTAGTAAAAAACTACAGTGAGAATCTGCTTTAAAATTCTCAAACACATAAAACATAGCGAAGCAAATACTAAGAAAAGTACAGTGAGTGTGACAATGTCTGACAAATGTTGTCTATTAATGAAATGTAACGCTTCAAAACATTCATACAGCAGTTTTGTGTTCTCCTGAAAAACATCTAGATGATTCTCCTGGAAAACCCACCACTGAAGTGAGCTTGAAAGACTGGGAACCTATACTCCTGAAGTTTCTCACCAGAAGATGAACTAGCAACTCTTTTACCAGATAGTTCATCTGTGAGAACAAACTATCAGTATTGTTTTGCAATAAAAACTGACTCGCTCTGACAGAAATGGGGGTTAAGGAACTGAATTCAGCTGAATAACACACTTAAATTGAAGGCTGTACCTGGAATGAAGCACTCACACTTGAATTTAAATCTGCTACTTCTGCATCTAGAGACAGAAATACCAAAATGGCACCAGAGATATATACTTCTTTGTTGTTCCACTCATGCAGTTCTCCAGACACAAGCCAGGAGAAGCTGTCAAGCAGGTCTGTTTCTCTTACTGTGTTCCCTCTTCTAATGTGGAGAGCCTCCTGATGTGAAAAATGGGAAGATGTCACAGATAACCAAAAGACAATGTTGTATCCTACCCAAGACATAAAAGAAAGCACAGAACTTCTTTAAAAAATATCCCAGAGTTACTCAAATACCTCAATGAAGGCAGCAGGTGTACACGTATTGATGTGGTGTTTTAAGTACAGCAATGGATAGGAAAATCTATATTGAAAGACTGCTTTGTAGATATCTATACATAGTCAAAGAATTAGAGATTAATGCGAAAAGGACAAGCCCATAACACTTAGCCCAAGACATAAAAAAAAAAACAAATGAAGCCTTTGAGATCCTAATGACAATAGGTTTCAGAGTGAATTGCTAGAACATAACAAATATTCATAATTCAAGTAACATTCTGAAATAAGGACAGCCTACGGAGCCATTCCCAGAGTTTTTGAGAGTTCACAACATCAGCTATTATCAAACAATGAGAAACAAAAACTGCTACAAAGAGTTACCTTTAAGTAATACCTGAAGACTCATTCAAGACAGAGTGATGTACACAATGGAAGAGCTGGAGTGAAGTAGGCATCAGTATTTCTTCAGTAATACATATTTCTCCTTGATTTACTAACTGCCATTTTTCATATGAAGGACAGACCTCCAGCTAAAATGTTCCCAGCAATGCAAAACCAGGGCTGACAACAACTTGGAGAAAGAAGAGGCAGGGAAGGGGCATCCCCAGTCACAGCAGTCAAATTGCCATTAAGCCTGTGGCAGTTTTGGTTCACTGGGAAACTTCTGAGGTTGTAAATTTCAGTCTTTACTCTTTCAAGTGGCTAAATTCAGGCTTCTCCCACCCCAAAATTCTTCAATGTTCTCAAGTGTTCTTTCCGTTAAATATGCAATAGTTATTAACACCGTTAATAACTCTCCAAGCAACAGGTTCAAACCACAGAAAACACCTCTGCCTAATTTTCTAACTGGCACCTGCAATGTGAAGTTAATTGAAAGCAAAAAATGTCACATCAAAATGGCAAGTTCCTCACCTCTTTACAATGATGACAAAAAAAAAAGCTGAAAAACCAGTAACACAGTTCATGAATTTATCTATTAAAGAGAATAGATCTGTTAAGCACTGGTTACTATATAAGCATTTCTAGCAACTCATTCATCACCATAGAAAAATCCCATCACACCTTTCTTCTACACACAACAATTTATTTCCATCTTTTAAATTAACACCTCTCTCTAAACTGGACTACTGCAGAGATCAGCAAAGATGAAACAATAGTTTTAAGTCCATTGCACCTTTCAGAGGTTATGCAATCCCAAGTAACAAGTAGAAAGACAGAGTTTATAAATTAGAATTGTTTGAAGATAGAGAAATCCACATGTCTAAGAAATCCAGTAGTTATTTTCATGCTTTCTAATAAATCTGGAATAAGATCACCCTTGTGCACCAGATTAATAAAGCAATCCAATGAATAAATCAGCCAGGGATACAATCCTAGGAAGAGCCCTTATAGGGATTACATTGACTAGAAGGACACATATCTGATCCATCAAGAACAGCTGAAGAGTTGGAAAATAAAGTTCCTTTTTACGTATATATAGTATTTACTCTATTTAGTTCAAAACCATCTAGAAATTTCCAAGCTAACTGAAATACTATTGCTAAAGTCTTAACACTGTTTTTTTTACAGAGTCACTGTAATCATGCGAAATTAAACCCAAGGAATGCTAGGATTCTTACAGAGGTATGATTGCTTCTGCAGGCATTCACTGCCACCTGTTAGCATTACAAAGTACAATGCTCTCTTCATTATCTACTGCCATTGATATATTTATATTTTTCATCTAGTCAGTATGCTAAAACTTCATGTGACCATTTAAGGCAGCTTTTGGTAATGTTAAATGGGAAACAGGTGTAAATTCTACATATTGACTTTGTGACAACAAAATTTTACATTAATTATCCACTTCCCTTTAACAGAAATAAAAATGCATTAGAGTATCGTTAATATCAACTAAGACAAATATTTCTTTAAGTTAATATGATATGTTTTCTTTCACATGACATGTACAATAGAAAAATTCAACGCTTCTCATGTCAAGCAAAAATAATATCCAAAGATATCCAAATCATCAAACAAGGTAAGCAAAATAATTTTGCTGTTCGGAAGACTCGGTTAATCAATAGATCATTGATGCACTTAATGATAATTTGCAAAAGTCCATTATTCATGAAATGGATGAAAAATGAAAAAAAAACAAACAAACAAACACAAGCCACCAAACTTACCAGTGAATGCTTTTGTTATTTATGGTAAAATTTATTGGTAAATCATGAATATTTATTACTTAAGCAAAAACAGTTTTCCAAATAAAGTTGATGGCATGCTGCCAATAAGTAGAATACATAGGCATTTGGCAAAATGCCATTTCCTTGATGCAAAGCTGTTCTAAAGTGATTCTTGTTGGATATGTATTTCTCTTTACCAAAATGCTTCTTACTCCCTAATTTATGAGAGACTATAAATCAATTCATCAGATGTTTTATTAAGCTTTCTCCTCCATATTTTAATTTAACCACTACTAGAATTATCCAAAGTAAAAACTGCTATTATTTAAGCAAAGACACAAAGGCACTATAGATCCGATCCAAACAATGCTGCTGTCAAAGGAAATCTTTCTCACTAACCACTGAGGGTTTTCAGCCTATTAGGACAGCTCTTCTAAGGCTTGACTGAAAAATCCACATATACCATTAAGGTACAAATTAACACAAACAGTTCAAAAAAGCTCTGAAAGCTTAACAATAAAACAGCACGTTTTGTTGTGCAGCTTTCTCTGCCAAGATTCACTTTTCAATAGCTAATCACATAACCGTATATCAAGAAAAATCTTCAACAGCTCAAGAAAGGCAGACAATCCATAAAGGAAATCTGAAAGTCTGATCTTAACAAACACTTCTGAAAGGACACGTCAGAGCTATCAAAACTATCCATCTCTATTGGCAATACATATTGTCATACCCAAACTAAAGAAGGTAACACTAAATACCATTTACCCTTTCTATCTAACAAATACGTACCCTCTCATCACTGAAGCGTATCAACTGTGCCTTGGTAAAGCTTGCTGAAAACGGTTAATGTATATTTTTACCAGAAAAAAAACCACACCCTATTTTTAGGTGAAAGAGTAAGTTCGTGCTTAGTAAAAACTTTATGCATATCTGATACAATTGAAATCATAAGTCAACAGCGTAAATTGCAAATTTCCACTGTTTAAAATAGTATGTAAGTAGTTCTAAATAAAGTCACATAACTGTATTTACTTTTTATAGCCCTTTCTGGGTGTTTCTGTGAAACAGAAGGGCATACTCATGACTAAATTTGTCTTTATTATTCATAAATTTACTCACTATCACTAGTATAAGTATCTTCCTGAACCATGCTGCAATACAAGGTCAGCACTGAACATACCTAGCTGTTTTGTTTTTTTTTTCTTGAGATATTCTATTGGTTACGTTGGCGTAGAGACATAAGGCTGTAAATTCCTATCCTCCATCAGTACCACTGACCTCAGAGCAAACCCCACAACTGGCTACAGGCATTCAACATCCATCATTGCTCCTGAAACCTAATCTTTCAGGGAAGGACAGCTGCACTGGGCAGCAGTTAAGCAGCTTTCTAAGATACACTATCATCCCAAACAAACAAAAATAAATAAATAAAACTTCCTGTCCTACTTTCCGATCAGTGTTTTAGAAATCTTTCATTGCATGCACTTCACACCAAATAAATTACTTTTATCTACACACAGACAGACAAAGTTCTCATCTAGTATTCACAGACCATTTTTTTAAAACTTTCTTACACCTAAAATATAGCTGGTTGCTTACTAATAACAAATGGTCAAATTGTTTGTTACAAAGATGTAGCAAAAGAGGTAAAGAAATGATGCACTTGACATGCACAGTACCGAAAACCAAAGAAGGCAATCTCTGGTTCTACATTTACAAACTGCCTTTTAGAAAAAGACCTCCCTGCTTACAGTAAATCCAACAGAGGGAGAAAGCCCCTTCCTTTAAGAAAAGTAAAAAGAAAACAAAATTTAAAATGTGATCCATGGGAGTTTAGTTATGTAGATGAACAAAGACAAATTAATCATGCCTCCACGCTGAAAATCATGACACATCTGCTTCATAAACCCTTTTTTCTGTTGCACAAAAGAGATGAAAGAAAGGTATAGAATACAGAATATCTCTGTGTATTTTTGGGACTTCAATAAGATCAATTTTATCATATTTTTTCAGAAAAAAATAAAGTAAAAAGCATTGTTCTTTAATAATGAGTGTTTCACTTTTACAAAAGCATGCAGAAATGTGAAGAAAAAAAAGAGAAGAGAAGAGAAGAGAAGAGAAGAGAAGAGAAGAGAAGAGAAGACAGTAGAAATGGCAGTCTCATTATTGCTTGTACACAAATTTCACCTTTCTTTGGGAAAGCTTTATAAAAAGAAAACACCCTACAGACAATTTAAAAATGCAGTTAATTTTTTAATTCAATCAGCATTGTCAAGCAAGCAGAATTACTGACTCTAAACTTAGCAAACAATTATTTTCTAAAGGTCAGAAAGCCTATGACATTGTTACCAGAATGTATTTGAATTTGCTCTCACTGAGTCAAAGCAAGTAACAAAACCCCAAATTTCTGGGTAAAACCAGTGAATAATCCAAGGTGAGACACTGAAATTGAAATGGGATCGGGCAAATTTGCAAAAGAAATGTATAGCTATTTGTAAATTTAGGCCTTAATCCAAATTTGTTTCAATCAGGTGGGCACTGACTATATTCTTGATGAGAATCAGCAGATTATGCCATCTAAAAAGGCAGATTTTACACACCACTTACTGAACTCTGACTTACACATACATAATCGCCAGAACACTAAAAACTGTAAAAGAAAGAGCAATACACTCGCTTGTGTTACTCCGTACACCACATCTGATGCGCTGTTTGGGAAAAAAAGTACACATTATCTGACTACAACAATATGTGAGCAGTTCGGCTGGCACTAACTAGGACATCCATTTTGATTGTCTGCAAACAACATATTAATTTGTGTACCAGTGGAGCGACTCTAATAATTGGAGGATTACTGAAAAACTCAACTCTACTATGCTTAACTATAAAGAAGCACAGCGCAGGGCATGATAGGATAATAGGGCAAGTCCTCTGGTATAATAAACCAAAAGTGCCTAAAAGTCCATCATTTTCAGTTGGCAGAGAAGGAGGAAATTTTCTCCACAGTCTTTGCATTTGAAAGAACACACAGAATCTCCAGCAGATATCAGACACGCAATTATAAACAGGGGAACTGATTTTTGCAAATCTCTATATGTTTTGGAACTCTACTGCAAGATCAATCACCTTTTTCGTTGTGGATTACTTTGGTTACTGTGCTACTAAGCTTACGGACAAGGCTGTCACAACATATAAGCATAAGATGCTGTAAGTCTTTTTATTTTAGGGAAGTATGGACTATGTGTACCTGCTGATGTAGTTACAAATAAACTGATAAACAGACTATTTAGGATGAACTGTCGCTTTAATATAAAGAACCTGAATAATAATCATGTTTTTAAAAAGCAATGCTTTCAGTATTTACAACCTACTTTCTTGAATGTAACATGATTTTTTACAAACCATTTGTATTATCTTGTAGCTATTTCCCCTGCATTTTAGCTATCCACCTCCTATAGGAAAACACAAAGATGCAATTGTTTTAATAAATATTACCAATCACCAACCGAAAGCCATCTGAGCTTAAGAAATATAAGTTAAAATTGTGCAATAGCGGACATATGGTTCTATCAATGCACAGCGGCTTAAACAAGTGAAGTGAAGCTTGTTGGAAAGGAATTTACAGGCAAAGCACTCTCATGCAATCTTTTTCTACATCATCAGATTTCTCCAGTTGTACTGCAGCTTTCACAGTAGTAGATCACCAAGAGAAGTAACGCTTCCTCTTTACTCCTACTTGTAAATCACTAATAGTATATGAAGGAGTATTTTTAAACGCAGACTCTTGCTTTAGGCTGCCAAGTTGCCAGTGTACCCTCATTAATTAGCTTCATTTAAGGCCTTTACCAAAGAAAAAAAAAAAGGATTAAGCAAATAAACAACTCACAAAGTATGTTAAATTGAGAGTTTTCATAAAAATATTGTATGTTCTCTGTGTTATGCCAACTGTTTTTAAATAGAATTACAATGTAAGCAAGCTCCTGTTACAACAGACGGCATTACGTGACTCTGACACTGAAATTAAAACAGTAAATATCTACACCTTTTCTCAAATTTTAAAGAACAAAGGTTAAAAATCACCACAATCTTATAGAAAAATGAAACAACGATTTGTAGACCTGTACTGTATTATTTCTTTTGATATCCAAAGTGCAAATGAAGTGCCTATCCTCTGCATTTTGAAGACACCGCCTTGGTTTACAGACACATAGTAAGACTTACAGTTTTGAACAGATGTTTATCATTTGAGACCTTTAAAGTGGATTTCATTACATTTCATCAAGACTTTACCTAAGGGCACACACGCATATTTCAGAAAATTAAACTCAGTCAATATTTGCACAACTGTTGTCCATAATACAACAAAAACCTTCTTGCTGAAACTGGCCAAATACCACATTATACATAAAACTCTGCTGTTTTAAAGACAGCTTATTAAAAAATTAAAAAAACATAGGGAAACTGCATTTTGATTGTATGACCTTACTGTGATTCAGCTTGAAAATCCTTTTAAATGAGAATTTTCAAAGAGCTTAGTAACGGAAGTTCATTTTGAAGGAAATCCAATATGCAAATATTTCAGCTGTGCTCTCTTACAAATTCTCTGCCTTGCCAGTTTGAAAAACTGAAAATCAACAATGGAACAGTGTAAGTATACTTGACCTTATTGCCTAATGTCTATGAAGAATGCTACGGCTGGTGGATTTTAAATTTCTGAAACTGACACTCTTAAATGTGTAGTGCATCTTCAGCCCAGATCCCATAAATGCTGACTACACTCCAGCCAAAGCCTTGGAGCTGCCACACTCTCAAACTTACGTAACACTTACAAAGCTAGTTTAAATACAACATCAGTTTATGTCTGTTCCTGCCTTGAAGTAATCCTGTTTAGTTTATCTTTTAACCCTACACTTGCATGGAACAGTACCATTACTAATCAAATAGAAGATACATACAGGCAATAAATCTGATTTTCTCATCTTACAGAACATATGAAATGCAGGGAGACACTCAAATCCAACTTTGCCCAAAATCTGTACCTCCTGAGTCAATGTTTATCCCCAGCTTCAACAGCACACAGCAAAGCAGGGAGGAAAGAACTATGTTGGACACTACACACGAGTGGGGAAAATGGATAAAGTACGGTAAAAAACCCAACCAAATAATATACAATTTGTATGCGGTAAGTATGTATACAGTAAGTAACTGCAGTCTCATTCATCAGTGAGGAATAAATTAATGGCAACTTTGCTTTTGACATTAGGCACCTGTGTAAAATACGTCTGGTGAAAGAGTGAGCATATGTCATGTACCGGTATTTGCTGTACGAGAGCAGTTTATACAGGCCCCTAGTGGCTCAGCACACACAGCAGCAGATGAGGGGGATTCCTACTCTTCAGCTTGTTAGTTTTGGTCCCTGCATTATTCAAACACAGGAACAAAAGGCAATCTTAAAAATGAAAGGTCAGTCACTGACCAGACTCAAATCACGAGTTCTGGTGTTCTTTCACACCCCCCCAAATCTGTTCTTGCAAACCCTCCTCTCAGACTGAGCACCGATTTACTATCTCCCATTGAGTTCACTGACATGGCTGGAGTCTGAGTTACGTAACTGTCACAGCAGAACGCTTACTTCACTTTATTCTTCAGCGCTCATTTTAAAAGTAGTATGACTGGTGGGTCTAAAAGCAGGTCCTAAGACCCATTCCTGAAATCTAGAAATACCGAGATACTGTTTCCCTCCTCTCCACACACCATTCCTGACAGCTTGCCATAGCACACACAAACCATTATGAATTTCTTAGTGCCTTCTTAGAGTAGAAGTCTTTTACTTAGGGAAAGCTTTCAGAGCTTTAAGTGGATACAGAAAAGCTATACATCATTTCTGCACTGAGAGAAATCTAAATATACTCCACCGTATTACCACAAGTGACAAAACTAAAATTGGAAAGCTACTCCTGTAAAAAGTCTCTCATTAAATCCTTCTTCCTTTCTATATAACACTCAGTGCCTTGAAAATCCCATGCCAGTACATTTACAGCTTTTAGCAATTTTGACTGGGCAAAATTTGACAGCTGAATTTATTAAACTGACCAGTTTGTCAATTTAACACATTAAAAGAGCAGTAACAGAAGATCTCATGAGACGGCATTTAAAGAACATGTCAAAAAATTGCCATATTAAAGTAATATACAAGTACGTATGATTGTATTTAGGAGAGCGGAGAATCTTTTTTTTCTTCAGAGTTGCTCTGTTCAATAAGAATTGTAGGAGCTTTGTGTGCTCCCAACCCAGGAGAAAATGATGTAATTTACTACACACTTTTACAGCAAGAAAAGTACTGACTGTTACAACATTATAAACCACTAGCAGATACAAGAGGAAGGAAAAATATGGTACATATACATTTTCCCATTTTTGGATCAAAATTTCCAATAAATGTCCTGATATTACAGCAGTTGGTTGCGCCTGAACAAAGGTACATCAGAAGCAATCTCTGAAAGGCTGTGAAGACAATCACAACTTCTCACATTAATCCTAAGTTTAGAAGAATATAGGCTTCCCCAAAAATACTCGCATCTGCAAAAACGAAACTCCAAAGCAAATCAGCATCTACAAACTCATCACCAACGCAACGCCATCTCAGACGACAAGTGAAGGAACACATAAAACCCTAACTATTCTGAGTAAACAGAATGACCCTTCTATGTAGACACCGAGAATACGGACATAGTAAGCATGGTCAAAGGAGCTGCCACCCTTCCATGAGGCACTGTACCAAGGCCAGGCAAAAGAACAAAACACGCATGACAGCAGTCTGGAGAGGTAACAAGGAGCAGACATTCAAAAGCCGTACATGCAACTGTGAGTGGTAACCGCTTACAAAGGAAATACTACAGTCCTGTTGGGAAGGGAGGGGGCAGAAAACAGGCAAAAGACGGAATTCGGTGGAAGAAAACAACTGTTTTATTTGCCAGCCTGGGAGAGCCCGGTTGCAGCAGTGAGGAGTGCCTGCCTGCACGGGCAGCCGGCGCACAGGGAGCTGCTAAGTTTGCCGAACAAATTCAAGACCCCTTTTGTAAGCGCTCGGAATGAGTTTCCAGCCCGATGTGCCTCCTTTCAAGTGGTTTCGGGAGAGTAAACAAAGAAATTAAAAGCCTAACCTGTGAAATGCTTCGCATCTCCGTGCCTCCCCGCTCCGCCGACAGAGAGGAGGAGAAGGAGGAAGAGGAGGAGGAGGAGGAGGAGGAGAAGGAGGAGGAGGAGGAGGAGGAGGAGGAGGAGGAGGAGGAAGAGGAGGAGGACGAGGACGAGGAGGAGGAGAATAAGGAGGAGGGAGCCCTCCTCGGACCGGCGCTGGGGGTCCCTGCCGGCCGCTCGCCCCCCCACCCCCTCTCCAGCGGTAGGCTCCTCGCCTCTCACCCCTGCTACCTTCCCTTCTCCCCACCCGTTAGAATAAACAAAATAGTTGATATTTCGATCGCCAAACCAAACAGCCAACGTGTAATTACTGTAGTCCCCCTCTCCGCCCGTGTTCAGTGGCATTCAGTGGAAACGTCGACTCCGATCCATCACTCGCCCTCACCCTGCCCCATCCCCCGTCCCCGCACCGCAGCTCTCCTCCCGCCCCGCTGCGCAGGCCTCGCCGCCGGGCTGGGAACGGAGGGAGCGAGCTGGCCACGGCCGAGGGAGAGCCCCGGGGCAAGCAGGGGGAGAGTTGTGTGCGAGGCATCTGTGCGCCAGGCTGCACACGCACGCACACACACATCCTCATGCGCGCTCACACGCACAAACGCGCCGAAAGAGGCGGCAAAGACGGAGCGGCGGCGGGGAAAATGGGTCAGGAGCGTGGCAGTTACCTGGTCATGCTGGCTCCCCCGGTCCCAGCAGCAGCAGCCGCCGCCGCCGGCTGCCCGTCCGCCGCCGCTTCCCGCCGCCGCCACCTCCCGCCGTTGCTCCCGGTCGTCTCCGGGGCGGCCAATTTAATCCAAGCCCCGCAGCAGCAGCAGCAGCAGCAACAGCAGCAGCAGCAGCAACAGCAGCAGCTACGAGACCCCTGCCGCTGCTGCCTGGCGCCGGTGCGTGTCTCTCACAGTCCGGCGCCGGGAAGCAGGAGAGAGTGAACGAGAGTCCGAAAATCCAGCATCCAGAAGAGCCAGGTCCCCGCCTGCCTCCTCCTGCCAGCGCCACCTCTCCTCCGCTCTGCTCTGTTCCGCTCTGCTCTTCTTTTCTTCTTCTTCTTCCTGCGGCGGCTGCTGCTGCTGCTGCTCCCGGGCGCGCTCTCTGTTCCCTAGCTGCTGCTCTGTTTCCCCTCCTCCTCCTCCTCCTCTTCCTCCTCCTCCCTCTCTCCCCTTCTTCCTTCCCCCTTCGTTCTTTTTTTACCTCCCTTCCTCCCTTTCTTTTCTTCCTTCGGCTCTTTTAGCCGATTCTTTCGCTACAAATAGAAGCGAGGTCGCCCCCCGCCCCCCCCCAACTATCCCGCGCCCCCCCCCCGCCCCCCCCCGCCCCCCCCCCCCCCGGGAAAAGTGCAGTGCAAACAAAAGCGAGGGAAGAGGGCACGGAGCGGGCGGAGCGGGGAGGGCAGAGACGGGAAAAATCCCCAGAAACCGTCCCCGAGAGCTGAAACACGAGCAACCTTCACGGACCCCGCCTCGCTCCTCCGGGAGAGAACGGGGACGCCGTGGCTACACTGGTGGAGACGACACTCTCTCCTTTCGTGGGTTTGTTGTTGTGGGGTTTGGGCTTGTTGGTCATTGGTTTGTTGGTTGGTTTGGGTGGGTGGGTGGTTTGGTTTTGGTTTTTTTTCTTGTGGGTGGTGGTTTGTTGGCGTGTCGTCCCGTCCGTCCCCCCCCCCCCCCCCGCCTTTAATCCTCTTAGGCTGTGTGGATCCAGGATCTTTGTGGCCCCGAGTGCTAGGGAAGCTTGTTGCCGAGCTCTGTGCCTGTGCGCGCCTGTGTCTGCGCGGGGGCACGGGAGGTGGGAGGCGAGCGGGGCAGCGCCTGCCCCAGCCCGGGCCGCCGCCTCACCGGGACCGGAGCCACGCGCCGCGCGGGGACACCCACGCACGCACACCCGCCCGCGGCCGGGCGGTGGGGGGAGGGGAGGTGACGTCACTCGGTGCCGGCCCGGGGGGGTGCCTCCCGCCCACGGCCACGGCAGCCCGATGGTGGGGCTGACGAGTGGGGCGAAGGCCGGAGTACAGCTGCTGGCCTGTGGCGGGTAGGGCTGCACGTTGCCGGCCCCCCGGCCCCCCAGACTTCCCCAGACAAGTGAAATTCACCGTAGTTGTGTAAATGCTTAACTTCGTGCCCGAGTTGGTACCCGGCTGGGTGAATCACCTGGGATTTACAGGATCTGCCCGTCCCGGAGCGGTGTCAGGATCGGCGTTATAAAGTGCTAGTTACTTACTCGGTCATGCTTGTATAGGGCAAGTCCCCAATTTTCTCCCTGAAGTATGGCCATATTCACGCTGAACGACACCACGTTACTTGGCACAGTCGGTGGCCTGGCGTGAGGCTAAAAAAAGGTCCCTGCTTTTCTTACACCGTCCTGGCTAATCCTCTGAAAAGAAGGGACGGCAGAGGATGTAGGTGAAAACAATAGGATTTTGCTGAGAAGTGCTGTGGAAAACCTCGCTGCTGGCTTCTAAGGGTCTTCAGAAGACTGGAGCATATGCCCTCCATGCCACAGTTCCTCAATCCTGTGTGAAATGGGGCTAAAGTGTTAGGATAAACACAGTAACTGCTAGTCAGGCATTATGGTGATGGGAAACCATTAATACTGATGCCACAGAAATTGGCTTACTGGCTTCTGCACGTTTGAAGCTGCGGATGCATAATGGACCAGACTGGTGCTTCTTGTCCCGAGTTTAGTGCTGACTTGCTGCAGCCTAATCAAGCTGCATAGCCCCCAATTGTGAAACCAGCCATGGTGGTCCATGCAACATTCATTGCAGATCGTTGCAATTTTTCTGCAGAGGAGAGGGATTTGGGTATTTTCTATCATACAATCATATTTTAGCATCCCCTTGATGGTAGTGCTGCCAACATGAAGGCTTACAGCAGCGAAGACATGCTTTGTTCTCCCCGAGTCCTGTAAACTGCAGTCTCCTTTTGATGCTGCCAGTTACACCACAAAAAATGGTCCCCCAAGTAACTTAAAGGAGCAGTAGTCCTTTCCAAAGAATATCTCTCAAAATACAGAATGACTTTGTAAAAAATTTACTTTGTATGAAAAGGTAAATATATAAAATGTAGCATGGCTGACTACTTTTTATCTTGTCAAAAAGAACTATTAAATAAAAGACTAACTTTTCAACAAGAAACTGTGACTTCAAAATAAAACAACAAAAATCAAAAGCTGGGTGAAATGCTGTTTTATCCTTATCATAATAAATATGGTTAAAGAACGCAATAATTAAATCCTCACCTTTTCCCCCTTGACTCAAATGACTGCAGGGCTGTATTTGCTTTGAAATGGCAACGCTAAATAGGTATTTCAGGTTTTAATGTTATGTCCCAGCAGTTTTTATCGGTATACTTAGCTGTTTTAGTGCTCTTCATGCTGTGATCCTTGTGTGACATTGAAGAATTGAGCAATAAACCCATGCATTTTGTATTTTTCATGTGATATCACAATGTGGATGTGAGTTTTGGGACTACATTTAGCTTTCCTTTATCTTAGGGTCATAAGCAGGTTGTGTAGCTCTTCCTTCTGTTCAGCCAGCATCACAGTACGCATTAGGAATAAACGTGTTTCTTTCTATGGTGGTAAAAACAGGTCTTGTTAATGTTATTTATAAGATTTCTAGGTTTTGTAGTGATGCTAAAAAAAAAAAAAAAAAAAAAAAAAAGAAGAAATTAACCTAAATTCATGAAGCAGCACTAAAACATGGTATACTTGCTGTTGCTTTAGTGCATATAATTATTTGTTATCAGTAGTATAAATTTTATACTTGAGATAATAGTGTACACGTATACATACATAAATGCATGTGTGTGGTTTGGTAATACACCTTTAACATTCCTTTCCTGTTAAGAGGAGATAGCACATCAAGAACCGTAATTAATCTGCTGCCGACTACTCATTGAAGTGGATTTTTTTTTCTAAAATACTTTAAAAATTCAAATATGGCATTCTACACTGGTGTTCTCTTTTAGCCAAGACTACAGCAGTACATTAAGGTTATTACAGCACTGAATTGGAAATACCTTTACACATTTTATTTATAGGAAACTTTGAAATGATTCCTATAAAACACTGAACAATCTCTGGGATCATGATCAAATTAAGCTTAGAAAATACAAATATTCTATTATTTTTTTAAGGTGGAAGGCAAAAGGGTGTTTTATGTCATTTGGAATTGTGTCTTGTGTTACCTCAAAGTTTTTAGAAAAACTGACATCGTTCTCTCATCAGTTGGAGTTAACTGTTTAAATCCTGTTCTTCCTGCTCATACAGCTGCTTTCAGTGTCCTCATTGAGGCTATGTAGCAGCAGTGGAAATCTGACGTGAAGCACAGGATGTTAGTGCAGGTTTAAAACTCAAAAGATGAGCAAAGGAGGAAGAGAAACAAGTTGACTTTCCTTCTGTTCATCTGAATACCTACCTGCAACCATACTCAGAGTCACTTCTACTGTAGCTTTTCAAGTAAAGGACCAGCCATACTCCTTCATGTCTCGGTCTCATGAATTTCATATATTATATAGTACTCTATTAATAATGTGTAGTATTATTTTTCTCTTAGCAATTCTGCCTTTGATTGTTGCTTGTGTCCCTGGCAAATGGCATCCCACTAAGTGCTTTAGCACAGTAGGACATTCCATTAACAACTGGAACCAGTGGACGGAATTGGGTTACTATGCAGAAAGATCAGGAAGGGGAGGGAAAGCAGAGGGGGCATGGGACCAGAATGGTTACTATGTAGTTGCCTCTACCTTTCTTTTTTTTTTTTCTTTTGCTGTATACATTACCATAGCCATATATTAGTTATTTATGATTAACATACGACAAGCTGTCAGGTGAAATCCAACAGATGATTTGTCACAAAACTACATTAACGCATAGTAGGCATGGCTTGCGAAATGATTATGAGAAACATTGCTGAGTTGCTTTACTGATATTTGAAAATTCTCATTTGTAAGCCACAGACTGTGAGTTGCTATTATTAAAGGTAATAAAACACTACTAGACAAGTAAACACGTGTTGTCTATATGCAAAAATTTATTCAGCTAACATGGTTTGAGTACACATCTTTTAAATGCTGATTTAGTACCTCAGCAGACATTCTCAGTACTTGTCTTTATCTTGTAAATATTTGTGATTCATACAAATCTTTTAAGTGATTAAACTTAGGTATTTAGAGACTAGGGTATGGATAATACAGTGATTTAAGCGTAGCTTTTTATTATAATTTTTGCCATGTTCACCATTTTTTTCCCTGCTGTCTTAAAGATACGAGGCTTCATGTATTCGTGTGATCCACCTGGCATTCCAAACAATATCTGTATGTGCCAGTCCATTTTAAATCCATTTTGGAGAAGGATTCAGGTCTTGTATCCTACAGTTCTTAAAGCCCATTCTAATTTTTCTTCTGTGGAAATAGTTGGTTGGTAGATCAAGGAGATAAGCAGACTGGTCCTCACACCTGTCCCTGCTCATTCATTACACTGATCCAGTCACGCTGCACACCCTACCACAGAGCATGCCCTACCCAAGCTAGCTGCTGGGAAAAGGGTAGTGGAATCAGGTAATGCAGCACATAAATACAAAGAAAATTGGGCTTGGTTGTTCTAGCTCTCAGGGAACAACTCGTTCCACTACCTCTTTGTACTCTTCTTTTTTTTTTTTTTTTTTTCCTTTTTTTCTTTTACTGGAAAGAGCAAGAGGCCTAGAAAACTAGTAATTAATCACATAGTACATGAAAATCTGCAGGGACTTGGAGATGATGAAGCAGAATCAGCTTTATCAGAGTGCACTAGACCGTGTGCCACAAACTGAAAATAAACAGCAGCATATGTAGGGAAAGCTGTAAATAAGATTTGTAGATAGAGGAGACAGGTTTGTCTTTTACTTCTAGAGTACTTGGAGTATCTCAGATGTGAGAACTCTGCTAATGATTAAGAAAGAATGTACTTAGAATAAAGAGCACAGTGTGGCCGTATTTTTAAAGATGATGCATATGTATATAATATATATATACATACAGATGCAGGTGGTCTGTGTCAAAATTTGTTTTCAATTTGGATACAGTACAGTAGATTAGGTTTTCTTGTTTTCTTTTATTTCTGGTTTCAAAATGTAGCCTTCATGGGAAAAAGGTGCTCCTGCATTTTAATGACAGCAGCAGAAAGCTAAGACTAGAATTTCGGGAATATTTTCTAAGAAGAGGAAAATGGAATCAAATAAAGGAAAATCAATAGCCAAATGACAGCTTGCTAGTTCACACTTTTTACAACAATCAAACAGAAAGAGATACCGTGGGTTACTTAGTGTGTGATTATTTCATGGTTGCTCAACACACACCGTTTTAAACCTATAGATCAGAGATCACAGCCTGTATAACACTACTTGATTTAAATCCTGACAGCAAGTAACTGAATTCACATATTTTAAAACTCAGGAACAAGAGGAAGATACTAACGCCATAACTGATTCAAAGAACTGGAAGGTATTTTTTAATTTTTTACTTGAACACTGAGTTCTAGTTCCTAAGGAGACACTGCTGTTTAGTATACATAGCTTCTTTTATATAAAAGTTTCCAAAAACACTTTGTAGAAAACAGGGGATCTCACAAACCAACAAAAACTGGTCCAAGTGAAGCCTCATAAATCTGAACATTTGTTCCCTCCTGCCAGACCTCAAGTTGGTTCAGATCACATCTTATGTGCCAGTGCTGTGCTGTGTGGGGACTAAGCAGGGGGTAGAGAGGGGAGAAGCCTTTATTTTATTTTCTAACCTTGAACCTTTTGCTTCTTGAATATCAGTGTTATGGAATAAGCTGCTCAGTCATCTGAGGGAGGGAGTGTTTCTCCATTCCTCTCATGTTGCCTCCTTTTTTTCTGGTAAATCAAGAGATGTAGACAAGCACTGAGAGGCAAGATACGGGCTCTCCTAGCAGAGGTGCTTGCAGGATAGAATGGGAAAAGGGAAAAGAAAGATATAAAAGAAAATTCTTCTCAGCATCACTCTCCCTACAGTTAACTACAGTTACTATTTTAAAGTCATTATTGCCGTGGGCCTATAAATATTTCAACAACAGCATTGATAAATAGCTACAGTAACAAAACAAGGATTTTTATTTTATTTTATGGGGGTTTTTACTAGTTTGGACTCTGTCAAGCTCTGTCTTGGCTTTAAGTCTGTCTCAGGATGGCCACATTTAAACTTCTTCTGTTCTATCTGCCCAGTTATTACAGATTCAGTTAAAGTCATTTTTTGTCCCAGCATAATTCCCATTAAGTTCAGAGAATGGGTTTCCCAATTAAAAATATAGAAAAATGTCTGTGACTGGCTAGGCAGAGTTTCAGCTCAGCTTTTAGTGGGCAAGTGTCCACATTACAAAAATGGTGTCGTATTTGATAAGTATGTTCAAGTCAAGGACTTTATGGAAAATCAAATTATTCTCTTGCTTCTAAATGTGGTTGCTCCAGAGGTAGCTGCAAGTTTATTGGCAGGTCAATTTACATAAATCTGAACTCTTTAGTATCAAGTGCTATAAATCCAGAATTTTTCATGAGTGTTGTGTTCACCTTATTTTCAACATAAAATATAAAATCTTGCAAATTCCGTGAATTCTGATATCAGAAGAACATTTCTACAGTATGACCTCGAATGACCTGTCTAAACAGATTACTGAATTTCACTGGAATAGAAAAAATATTTTACTTAAAACCACTCTGTTTATATTTCCTTTCCATTGTTTCAATTTATGTTTCTTTCCATGCAATCCATTAATCACTGAATGCAAGCCTACTGAACATTTACTCTGTTACGGAGTGTAGTATATAAGCTATGCACTATCACATCCTTTTAAGGAAGACTGTGTATTTTGGGCAGAGCAAGAGGTGTTGTTAAACGACATTATCCAAACAAATCTGCTCACCACACAACATTCTCTAATCATTTTCATTCTCAGCAATTCAATTAAAACAGAAATTAAGAGCATGAGAAAAATCTATATTTTAGCCAAAGAAATTATTCATGAAAAAGGAATGGAAAGATTAAATCTGTTGTATTGAAGCCAGATTATTAACAAGCTCGGGTTCCAAGTCCTTTGTTTTTCAATGTTGAAAAGCACTTTTCCACATTAAACTAGCCCTATGAGGGAAATCACATATTAGTCACAGCTTTTCAATCAGAGGATTTATTTTTCAACAATGGAAAAAAAAAAAACCCTTTCAAAGTTCAGTTATAAACATGACAACCTATTCATTATGAACTTCAGCAGACACCTTTTTAGGACGCAAATATAGTTCAATGACCTCCATACAGTTTTTTCATATAGGCTTGAGCTAGCACAAGCATGAACTGGTGGACATCAAATCCATAACCTAAGAATTTGCTTGTACTCACTCATTTGGTTACTGCACTGAGAAGGCACAAAGGGCATAACAGGGGCAATAAATTTCAGCTCCACTGTTTATGGAATGATAGCAACCTGATTAATTTTTTAATCTCAAGTAGGTTCTGCATATTCAGGATACAGTTATGTTTTGTTGTTTTGTTTTGTTTTTTTAAAAAAAAAAAGGAGATGAAGAAATAGAAAATAAGAGACTGTTCCATCTTCAGACTTACTTTGACTTCCCTCCTCTTGATTTGTCTCTGTGAGCTTGTTTGATTTTGACACATTTAATAGGTTTCTTTCCTCCCAGTGAAACTACCAGTCTCTTTTCATTCTCTTTCAACCACCCATGTATAGTTTATTTCCAGAATCATCTACTTACTACATCTTCTAATGCCTTCTTTCTCTCTGCCAAGTGACTATGCTTTATTGTCCTTAGTTCTCTCCTTTCTGAAATTCAGCTTCTCTCTTCGAGTCCAAGACACTAGTTTACCTTCTCATTTACCTTCTCATTTATTCCTGTTTCATTCATTTCCTTTTTTGAGGTTTGCCTCATTCTTTCTACCTCCAAAAACCTCTCTCATCAGCCTTACTGTCTCCCAAAATTTTCCACCTTTCATTCCAGAAGTACACTTTTGCTAACATATGGGGAAAGGGGAAGGAGATAATATTACCTAAGCTGTATTTTTTTGAGATCCCAGACAGGTCAGCACACTCCTGCTCAACACACTTGAGAAGGAGGCTGTGGCAAAATACCATATGACAATATACATGGCTTTAACGAATCCAGTACCTACACTGTTCTACAGGACATCCTTCAGAAGCTGGAGGCACTGAGGCAGTGAGCAGTTCTGAATACAGGATATGCCATGGAATATTTCTTCTTGATGTGGCATTCAGTACCTAAATGTTTGGTTGGCTATGCATTGTTCGACATATCCCCACCAAAAGGCAGCTCATTTTTGTGCTGCAAGGCATAACACTGGTTTTAGAAGAAGGTAACAAATACTCATATTTGGAAGCTGTTTTTCTTCAAGATTTTAAGTAAATGGAACATGAGAGAAAAGAAAAGGGTAAGTAACCATCTTATCTGGTTCTGTATAAGAAATAGGTCACAAATACAATGTCATACTGCGGGCCTTCAGGAATAGTAGTAGAAGGCATAAGCTGTCCTGTCAAGAACAGTAATGGTCTTGGGATCAGAAAGACATTAATTCAAATATTAGTTGTATGATTGACCCCTCTCTTCATGTAATAAAAGAGGTAGAAATCCTAGGATTTGCATAATTCACTGTAGATGACATGCGAAATCTCAGGGCATTTGTAACAGTTTGCCCCTGCAGAGTGTACTGAGCAGCAGCTGGTTATATGGACTCACATGACCAGAGACTATTTAAAAGGTGCAGCTTGAAAGAATGCTGTAATCTTTTTTCTTTGCATGCTAACTCCCAAGGTGGCAAAATGCAGTGATTATAGTGATTATGGAGGTGTCTTCCTGTAATTATGCTCTCAGTACATTCAACAATATATTACCATCAGTATGATCTGAAACAATAAAGTTTGCTGCCAAGAGATAAATCATTATCTCATTTCATCACACGAATCGTCTTTCATTCTACACACACACATGCAGAGGCCCTTTTCTAAAGAGGTTTATGAAAAACAAGACACACTTGGGATGTGGTGAAGTACTTTCAGGTAGGACATTTTCTGTGCCACATAGTTTTTAAAGACAAAGAGTAGGCTTGCACTTGTTTTCTGGACACAGGAAGGTGCTAGATCTATGACATTTTTTTTTTTTTTTTAATATGATTTCACTAAGAAGCAATCAGAAAAAAATGGGTATTTTAGTTACAGCAAGACTAAACTTTCAACTTAAATGGTTTTTGTTCAACAAGAATTGTTATTTTACTTGATAATTCCTCACACGACAGACGGGAAGAATAGCAAGCATGCTCTTGTATGTTTGGAATAACATTCATGATGAGGAAAAATAGAAAAGAAGGAAAGGAAAAAATGTTTGTAGATAGGTGTATCAGACCAACACTTTCAAACGTCAGCGGTCATCAACCCCATGTCAGTTACCAGAGTGTGTGAACACCACTGCAGTTGGTCCTTTGTTAAATGCTACCAGGATGCTGTCCATCATAGCCTAACAAATGTTTTGGCCTCTTTATTCTGGTGTTACTAACCAAAAAAAAGACAGACATGCCTCCAGCAGAAGAAGACATGCCTCCTCTTCCTACTCCAATAGGTCTAGTTGATGTGAAGACCATGGATATAACAAATGGTAACAATTGAGATATGTTTATAAATGATAATTTCATTTTAAACAAGAAAGTAAAAGGAAGAATTCTGAGGGAAGTTTCAGAGATTGTTTGCTTTTACTAGGATCATAATGTGTTGAAAGCCACTGAGCAAGTAAGCTTGTGTATGACCCTGCTAAGTACTTTTCAGACCTGTTTCCTAAAACAAAGTTGTCTATCATATAAGTATGGTCTACATTTCTTGTTTCTACCCTGTATTTGGTATGGCTTAGAGCAAACATTTGTCTGTGCTCACAATTACCTAATGATTCAGGTTGGTCTACGTTAATGATCTGTGTTTTTCATTATTTACTGTTCTTCCAACCTACTGAAGCAGCACCTGGAGAAATCTGCTTCCGAAAGTGGAAAAATTCCACTAATGTAGAGACAGGGCTTCCCAGAAGTGGCATGTACTTCCTTTCATGCTATGTTATTTTGAGCTTGTATGGCAGTACAGGCATGGAATGTTACCTAGCATTATCAGCAGTGATCGTAATTGTAGTTCTATGCACAAAACCCCCACAAGGGCTTAAAGTTGTTTCTGGTCCTTTAGAAACTGAAGTACAAGAACAAAGTACCTTTTGTCTTGTGAGTATGAGAATGTACTTCCCCAGTGAGGTTTTGAAGATCTGTGCATTGCAAACAATGTACTTGGTACACCATTTCATGCTAGTATCCCAAACTGAAGAAAACATAAATGGAAATTCAAAGAAGGCATAATGGGGAATTTTTTTTACTCACTTGTTTCCTAAGATACAATATTATTCTTTTGCATATATAGTGAGAATATACCCTTTAAATATATAGCTGAGCATACACTTCTGTACCTCTCTCTGCAATTTTTGTATTAGATATTATATTGATTATACAATAATATCAGATAGGTTGTATAGACACAGGCTCATGCTGGTGCCTATGTACAGCATGATATACTGTAAGCATTCACACTACACAAAATGAGGTGAGTCTTCTAATTAAAGTGATGCACTTGGATAAGTGTTTGCGGGAGCAGAGACAAAAAAATGTAGTTACATTTCCCACTAAAGGCTGAATTAGTCTGCTGAAACTTTTAAAAGGCCCTATGAAAAGCATATTTTTATGAGTGTAGGAATTGAATATATTCCAAAGGTATCCAAAATACTGTCACCAAGTGGAAAGTTGTAAAGCATTTTAAGAAATGCTAGTTGATATTCCCAGAACTCACTGCTAAAACCTTAGCGATTTCCATCTCCTCATTATTTACACAGGATCCACCCCCCTTTCCTATATATAAATGCTTTCTTCTGTGTATGATACAGCATGGTGATTCAACTCTCCTTAAAAAACCCAGTGGAAATCTGAGTGCTTTGAGAAATTCACGGGGTCTGGCTAGTCAGTGTAACTGGGACTACATTCAGTACCTAAAAAATCCATGTTTATTTTAAGGAGAGCAAAAATATTAATTCTTTTTAGAGGAAAACCTTTTAATAGGGAACAAGTTTTGCATTTGCAAATCCTGGTTTTAATCTCCCTTTGCAGCGAATGTTCAGGAATAGTAATAACACTGCAGTATCTTCTCAAGAATCTGGAGCTTTTTCAGTTGTCCTGGTTAAAGGTTTCATTATTTGCTATTGGCAGAGTACACAGGCAGAAAGCATCCATTAGTTTATCATTCTAAGTTAATAAAAGATATCTATTTAAATGTAGGAAACACACTTGCAAAAATAACTTGGCACATTGTTTGCCACTTATTGATTGGAATAAAATAACAACAAATGGCCAAGGCTAAATAACTTTCTTTTCCAGAGGTTAATATCAGATCAAAACATAAATACCATCTTGACACTATCCAGTTCAAAACTGTTTCTGAAAATATATATGAAAATATATAAAAACTATTTGTAATTACCATAGTCAAAAGAAAAATGAATAGTGAAAATTTTGTTTCTGTTTCAAAGATCCAAGCATGATTAACATAGATAAATCCATTTGCAATATAGTCAGTTCATTCAGAAACTCCTAATCGCCAACTGACAAGGTGCTCAAGGGCTCATTGTTTTCATACTTGATAAAATATTTGAAAAAAAATTAGCTGTTAGACTAAACCCTTATGAAAATTTATTTGTGACCACAGAAAGTTATCCTATATATTTTACAATGCATTTAACTGATTTTTAATAACTGCCAAAATAGAAAAACTATTTTAAAAGTGTATTGTTTTCTATTTAAATGCTTCAATGTGACTCACAATTGGATCATATGACATATATGAAATGATGTAATATTGTATGTTAATGTATAATTTTATATACTTTATGATATAATCACCCAATATACAAACTGGAAGGTTAAATTGCCTATTTATGACTTAACAATGATGAAATTCATAAGCAACATTGTCGTTTTGTTGAATTGTGCTGATATACAATTGCAAAAGAAATCATTATAGGACGTCACATAAGGAAACAATAAAGAGTACCTTCAGTACTTAATATCATCAGTCTGTTCTCAAAACCTTTTAGATGTTCTTACCTTATAAGATAGTTTCAAAACTGAGCACAGGCCTCTGCCTAGATTAACCAAACCTCTAAGACACACTTGAACTGGAGTGAGGTGGGATATCTAAATAGCACTAACTCAATTTAACTCTTTGTTACCTCAGAGATCTCTAAAGCAGGCAAGACTTGAAATAAAACATGAAGATTTCCATTGCAGGAAAAATTATGTTTTCAAACAAAACTCTTTGTAAAGCACAGCCTAAAATTTCATTTGTTTTCAGAATCTAGAACAGAAGTTATTTTTGCTGTCATTCTCTAAACTATATCAGAGATGAGATGGTATGGGTGGAGTAAGTATGTTGGAGGCAACCTCACAGCTACATGATTTCTTAAGTGATAGGAAATCCATATTCCAGTGTAACCTGTGATTTAGTCTGCCTTTAGGCTATCTGGGTAAGAGCTAGCAGTAATATTTACAATGATTATTCAAACAAAGTTACTAGTGTAAAATGCTTCAGAAATTAAACAGTTCAGGAGTTTCTACAGAGGCAGTCCTCTTCACAGTTTCATTTTTCCTGCCTACCTGAGGTGATCAGTAGACATGCATTTGCTGGATTTTCTCTTTTACGATGTAATGATATAGTGCAATATGCAATCAGATTCCCATTAATGCTTTTAATGCTGTCACTCATATTGAGAAAAATCTTAGTAATGCAAAAATTGCTGTTTCAGTTAACGTTCTGTTTAAATGTCCAAAGCAGTACTACTACTGACTACTCTAAACAATGGCATCTCATGGCATCTTACATTTTCCTATTACTTGACATAGATCTACTGTAAGTAATTGGTAAGCATGAAAAGAAACAACAATGCAGTTTGTGTAATAATGAATCTAGCTGAATTGTATCAGACGTTCTCATGTTATATGAAAGCTTCCAGAAAGAGAGCTGCTTTTCATTTCTCAGAAATCTGAGGGTACCAAGGAATCGGTCTGCAAGTTCTCCTCTCGCTTGAACCAGAGGTTTTCTTGAGGAGTTTACAACCTAGGTGACTCTTCTTGAGTAACAGATGACCTTGCTTGAGTGGGGAAGGGTGCACTAGGTCACCTCCAGAGGTATGTTTCAACTTCCAACATTCAGTGATAACCAAGTTTCCTGAAGATAGTTCAACAGGGGGTCAAATTTCCTAATTAATCACTACAGACTGCTGCATGCTAGGAGAAAAAAATAACTCTGGTTTTGACCATGTTTTCTTTGTATGTCTTTCTGCCCCTTTTATGGTCAGTTTTTGTGAATACAAGAAGCAAATTTACTTGCATGTCTTACATTTGGAGTCAACACTGGTAATATCATTAAGAAATGCTGAAACAAATGAATTCTTAAACTTCTAAATACTTCTGCAACCCAGTCTGAAGAACTACAACCTCAGAATACTCTGAACTACCAACTTCTATTGTTACCTTTAACAATAGTCTATCTATAGGTAATCAGTTTTCAAATAAGTACAGGAGAGCCAGTTCTTTTAACATGAATTCAGGGGCATTTGCTTACACTACATACTTACGCTTAAGTTATAATTTATTCTGTAAAGAAACCTGCTGCTGCCAGTAGTGGCTTTCTAACAACAGGAGAGTGCTCCTTCAACACCATCCCTTTCTCCAAACACATAAAAATGGTGGGAAGAAGTATTTCATGTCCTAAAGAACTACTTAAAGAACTACGGTCCTCATGTCTTTACCAACACTGCTCAGTTGCTAAATGATCTTCCTGTCTAAAATGGCTTTTCTAGATGTACAGCTCACTTGCCATTTATCATATTTTTTTTTTTACAAACACAATGCAGAAACATATTCAAAGTGTGCTCTGGGTAAATCAGAGGAGCATTTTCTTTGTCAGATACTGCAAAACTGTTCTATTTGCACAAAAACAAAGGTATGGTGTGCCAGGATGAATGTAGTTCTTCAGTGTCTGGATGACTTATATCTGGTAATATCTTCTGCTTACAGAAAGCATTGATGCCTTGTGGTAGCAGAGAGCCACTGAGGGCAGAAGACAACAGCTGACAGAATGAAAGTTGTTCTGACAAAGTCTAAATTCTGCCATTGATTGGTTATTCACTATAGAAATTGGTGCAAGTGACACAAGGTTATTTTTTGCTCACCTCTTCTTGAACAAGGAATTTGATTTTTGTTCAATTCTGTTATTTCCAAAGGTATAATTATTGCAGGGTCATCTCAAAATTATATGCCTCAATAGGGAACTAGATTTTGTCCTTAATTATAAACAAGGGAGACAATTTGGTTGCTTGTAATTGTCAAACTATAACTTTATGATAGAAAAATTCCATGTGGACGTCTGTGTAAAGTTCAATTGGGGGCAGGAAGCTGGAAAAATTCAGACTTTTTCTGGGTAATCAGGGAAAACAGGGATGAAGGGAAGGACTGGAGTATAGGAAAAAGACATATTCCTGAGTCACAGGTCTTAGGTAAAAGGAAGGAAAAAACCATCCATAACATAAGCATACTATCCTTCACAGACATGAACGGAAGCCAGAATTATTTAGTCTTTCTATTCTTCTGCCAAAAAGTCTCTGAGAAATACAGGAATGAATGTATGCGTACATCTATTGTTGGTCATTCTGGAGGATGCAACTTACTGTTGTCATTTGTTCAAGGAGTGGAGGTCTTTGTAATGGACCTATCAAAAACTCCAGTCATCCTGAGGAAGCACTTGACCACTATGATTTTCAGTCTCAAATTTGATTATAGGAGATGCTTGTTTGTTTGGATTAACCCATTAATGACTCTTCCTTTGTAATTTTTGCCATCAAGACTGGACCACTGTCATCATAGGTGTTGTTTAGTGAAATTCCTTCATATTCATGTACAGTTGTCAATATCAAAATTTTTCTGGCAACCAGCAGCAACTGCTATTCAGGTCATTGGTATCAAGAATTATCTTTCAAGCTGGAATAAACAGTAGTAACAAGCAAAGACCAGAACAATCAGTATGAGGATAACCAGATTTCTGTGTGACACCAGAAGACTGGCAAAACATAATCAGAAAAATAGAGGGAGTTTGATGTGGAAACCCAAGGTCAGAATCTAGTTTCTTGGACAGTTTTATAGCCTATGGACAGGAAATATTTTGCAACTTTTCTGTTGTTGGGTTTGTAATAGTTATGTGGTGTACCAATAGATGACTTCCAGTTCATAATTTTGACAGTTAAAAGGTATTCCTACAAGGTAAAATGAAGTGTGGTTCTTGCATGTTAGCTTATCCTACAGTATAACAGCAATGAAATCACAACTGCATGGTCTGAACCCTTGATAGCACAAGGTTCTGCACGTTGAAAACAGCTCTGAAGCAAATGGAGGTAACTAGATAGGCACGGTTAACACGGAGTAATAGAAAGTCTGCATTTAAAAAGCTCATTGAGAAAACAGAACAGAGAAAATGAGGCATCAATAAAATTTATGACCACATCAATATTAAAAATAAGCAAATTTTACAATGGCTTAAATGTAGAGTGGGATTAATGAAATGGTAATGCAAATGCATGGAAAGAATGTGCAAAGGCAAATCATAAGGGGAAATTAAAGGTCAGCTTATTCATGTTGGGAAAACCTGTTCATCTGCATCCACCCATTTGCCAAAGTTGGGGTTGTTTAAGATACACAGGAAAAGTTTTTTTTCCCAGTTTTTCTCTTACACAACTATTTAGAAATATGTGACAATTTTTTAAAGGCAAGCTTGTATCAGAGTGCAGAGTGCATAAAATTTTTGTTTACTCTTTAGTCATCACTTCCTGCCATACATATTTAGAGCTATATTGCTTACATTTTTGTTCAATAAAGTGATTTTTATATCACATTAGCTTTTTAATTTACTGGGTTTAAATGTTCTAAATAGCAATTATGAATGGTCATAAAATGAGGTGATATAAGGTACTTCTTCAGTGTTTTCTTAGGTGTAAGTCTTTCTTTGCTTTCTGCCCTTTAAAGTCATAGCAAGACTCTACGCTTACCCAGAGTTTGTGTTTCTCTATAAATACAGCCACCATCAAAAGAAGCACTAAGAATTTAAGGTCTAAAAACCAGCATGGTCCACCACCTGTTTTCCAAGAATTGGAACAGCTTTGCATTTAGAAAGCTTTTTTTTTCCTGTGATTTTTGTACAGTAAAACAAACAAAAAGTTCCTGATACTTTTTTCAGGTCTTCCATATCCAGACAGGTCACCATGTTTGATAAAATTTTGGCCGTAAAAGCAACCTATGACTCTGACTCTTCCTTCCAGTTTTCAATGGTGTGTTGTTAGGTTTAATCTGCTTCAAAACTTGCCATGTCATAAAAAAACACTTTTTTTATTTATAATTCATAGTAAACTCTTTGTTTCAGGCTAGTGGAGCTTTCCTTATTTTGCAGGACTTTGCAGGGAAAAAAATATTTCCAGTTAATAAGGCCTGTCATTTTTCTAATTGAAATAAAAGTTAAAACACTTTCTGTTTTGGTAAGAAGAATTCATCTACTAGAGATTTCTTTATTACATTACTGACTACTAGTTCTATATACTGATACATGTACTGCAATATATCTTTCCTGTATTCATGCAATGTTATTATAATAAAAGCTTCAGGTTCAAGAATAGTAAAAAAGTTTCAGAACTTTAGGAGCATTATGAAAACAGTTTTTTAAAATTTTATCTTCTTTTTATTAAATACATCTTCAAATTTCTAGAGCCTAGAGTTAAGTAATGCATTTTAAGGAAACTTTTATATGTGTAGTGACAAAATAATCTTAACTAAATGCGCTTTAAAAATGTGCTCACTTTTTAAGAAAAGAATTCATCTGGGAAGACTGCCTTATGTGTTTCCTGTGCATAGTAGGACTTAATGCCTTAAAGAATGGCAAGGATGTGACACGCTGGATCCCTCTTCAATACACTAGCTGGCAATACACTCAAGAAAAAGCAAAACAAACAGAAAAACAAACAAAAAAGCAAACAAAATCCTCCCACATCAAACTATTACAAGAGAAAGACTGTGTTAACAAGATACCCTTCTAAAAGTGTCCTGTGATTTCTAGCTTCTACCTGAGAAAAAATTGGATGTACTGTTAACAGAAACTGTGCCTATATATCTGCAAGGACTTTACATTTCAGATACAATGCTATTTCCACCTGTGCAAATATCAATAAAATTAATTTCAGAACTGAAAATTTATGTCCAATTTGTAATCTCTATTCTGTAGATTCATGGCATATGCCCAAGGCATTATGAGCAAAAATTAATCCTGAAAATAAGAGAAAAAGTAGTGAGGTAGAGTACTGTGAGTTTCTAAAAATAAAGCAAAATTGGACTTCCTAAGTCAAACCGTATTGCCATTTGTCAGATCTATTCAAGTATCACTTGACTCTGTTCATTTTTCCGAAATGGAACAGTTTTTCTTAGTGGGAGGACATTTCTTCCTTGACATGAAGCCTTGATGAGCTCAGGCTAACAATCTTTTGTTATTCTTCCATATTGTCATTTGATGGTGTCTTTGTTAAAGGACAGATGATCTCTGACACTCTACTTTTCAACCATCTGCTTACTGCTACACTGTCATGTGCTAGAGAGGCAATTCCAGTAGTGATCAAGGGAAAATTACGTGTTAGGATAATCCTAACCACTTCCATATATCTGTGTTTATGCATGTGTGTATTTTGGGTTTTTTATGTATTTTTATATGTTTTCATGTGGCATATACATATGTGTGTATGTGATGTATGGTTTCTTCAGAATACCATGATGAATCATGACATTTACAAGATGACATTATTTTTTTTTTTACATCTCTGAACAGCTCTGGAAAAAGGCATATTGACATGCATTTCAGTTGACAACTACATAGTCAACTGATGAGTTACATGCAGATGTGATTTGAAATACTTTCAAACTGCAAATATGTTTGTAATGAAACTGCTTGTATTAATGAGAAGTGCAAGGCAAGATCTATGTTTTTGAATATTTTTAAGTCCCTCTGAATTTTAGGGTGTCTATAACCAGTGATTATCACTGCTTCCTACAGATACTTGTAAAAATAATTCCATGAGGGGAATGGAAGGCACAGGAGTATAGTTTGATGGGTACACTTAATAATTAAAAGATTAAACAAAATGAAATAAAAGTCCTTTTTAAGTTGCAGAGCAAGTGAAGTAATTTCTATAGCATTTGTAATGCTATGGCATATATAACATAAATGTGTAAGACATTCAAGCATTTGAGAAATCTGTTCTATAAAAACAAAATAAAAACTAAAATCTTAGTTGTAACCATGAAGCAGCTGTCTAGAAGGACAATATTAAAAATTTAAACACTACATTTTACTAACTTTTTTCTTTTGGAGCAGGGTGTTTCACAAATCAAGTTTCTGAATGTAAGAATTGTCACACACACACACTCACACACACCCAAACAACAATATGTCTTTTGGTTTGGTATTAATAAGGATCAATAAGTGTACACATGGTAGAGCCAAAATGTATCAAAATAACCTATTCATCTCTTGCTACTTGTATTACGTTCAAATTATTCTTGGGATACAGTCACAATTGTTTGAATTTCAGTCTTGTATTTGTTGATGAACAAGAAGGCTCATGCTAACTTTATAATCCATGTCAGGTAAACAAGTCTCTGTGGAAAAGAACATTTAAAGAAAACGAAGACCTTGTGAAGATAAGAGACAGTCTGGACTTGAATCCTTATTTCACTATATAAATTTGCATATTGTCAAAACCTAGCACATCAGTGAATATTTTGGGGATACAGAGCTAATAATAAAGGAAAAAGGAATTCCAGAATAAAGGAAGCAATTAAGTGAAAGTGCCCAGGTGTTGCAGAGAAAAAAGTGGTTTGAAAACAAAGTACTGACCAGTGCCCTTTTTAATTGCTTAAAGACACATCTAAACCATATTAAAATAATTTGGTTAGTTTCTAAATATATTCAGTTATTTAGTAGCACGTCTTGACAAGTAATTTCCACAATTTGCAAGATACAATACACCAAAGCACTCCTAAGGTAGTCCTGTTAATTCTGTGTATTGCTTTCATGTGATATCTGGTTAATATTTGCTGCCCCCTGTAGTTTATTCTGACACAATTTCCATAAAATCATCTGAGGTGACTAAAATTTAGACTCAAAATATAAACCAAGCATCCTGATCTTTTCTCCTGATTATCCTTTGATTATTTCTTGTTTCCATTATCCTGTCTGAACTGTTCTTTTGTTGAGAATCGGGATGATTCTCAATTAAGGTTTTTGTTCAAATGTTATTTGATAGATTAAGATGAAAAGGTATTTTAAAGTACATGGATCATATTTAAACATGACTATTATAAAATAAATATAATTTCCTTAAGAGGCAAACAAGGCAAATATTTAAAAAACTGGGTTGTAAATAGCTACAGCATATAAACATAAACATACATCTTATGGTTCCTTGAAGTCTGTGTTTGGGGAAAGTGATGGAGAGTGGTAGTTTGGAAGTTCAGCAGGCATCTAAGATGCTTGCTGAGTTTAAAATGGCCCCACCACTGACTAATGAGATATCACACTGTGCTCCAGAATTTGATAACTGTACTGCATAGTTATCAACATCTTCCTAGTGTTGAAGGAGGAGGGATTAATTCAGAATAGCAATAGGTTAACAGGAGAAGAGAGGATTGCTGTGAGATATAGCTCAGGGTTCTTTTAAACCAGTAATACAAGAACCAGCTCATGATGATCAGCTTCCTGAAGATGTTGTGACTTCCTAGAGGTGTTATGAGGCAACTAAACAAAGGACACATATACTTACTTTTAGAAGAAGAAAACTGAATTCTAGAAATTTAGAACCTGAATAGGTTTTCAGAACATGCTGACTGCAGACGATCAGGTCTTATAAAACAAGCATTTGTGAGTAACAGCCATCAAGAAGGATATCAGAGTTCAAAAAATGCGTTCAGTGAGTTCAAACTCCACACCTCCCAACCAGTCAACATGAATTTATCTCCTTTACAAATGACAACTAATGGAGTTAAAAGACAAAGTGCGAGCAGGTATGAAAAAAAGGCCAGAGGTGTCAGCCTCTGCCACAGATCAGGACACAAAGCAAATCTAATCATAGTTCAGGAAAATCCTGGTACAGACAGAATTACCTTGAAGCTGCACTTGACCTTCAGCAAAGATGGTCATGCCATGCTCAAGGCAAAATCAACAGATGAGGAATGACCTAGGCGATTGAAAATTGGTCTGTGCTCACAGAGTTCATCAATCCCAAATGCTAAGCCTGAACAGCTCTGAGGCAGAGAAATGCATGGGAAGTTTTTGGTTTAACAGATGAAGACACAAACTTAAATGTCAGCATTCAGTTTACACAGGTGTACTGTTGTTAGCATATATACCTAAGGTAGAAATTTATCTTCAAAAACAAATAAGCAAACAAAGCAGAAGGAAGGAAGAGAGGGTGGAAAGCAAAAAGAGGAGACAAGTACCATTAAATGTGTGAATTTCAAGTAGAGTTTCAAGAACTTAAAGGTTAGTACAAATAGTGAAACAAGCTCCCTTCACTTCCTCTGCATGCTTGCCTGAAACTGTTATTGCCAATTTATGCTTTAAGAGGTCCATGATACATATTAAAAAAAATGGTTGTAAAAACAAATTTTAGATACACACTGGAAAATACTTATAAAGTTAAAGATACACTCCTTTAAAATAGCAGAACTGTTACCAAGTTCTATTGCTGATGCATATCCACTTTATCAATCCTAAACCTGAATTTCAGAAAAAGGTCATTTTGAAGATTTGTTCTCAACTACTGTGCAACAGAGGATACAGATTTTTTCCCCCTAGTTTTGCCTTATGCCAGTGCACTGACTTAGCAAAAACATGTCTTTTGCAAAAGCATCTAATCTTTATTTAAAAGACTGCTGTATGGGGAATCCACAATATTCTTAGAGAAGTCATTTTAGTGTCTCAGTAGCCTTGCTCCTTAAAATGAGACTTATTTCTCATCTCAAATTGTCTTTTTGGTGGCTTTGAGACATCAGATTTTGATACCTGTTACTAATAAAAATCTTCACTTGCATACTTAAGAACTACAGATAAATAAGTTTTTCATTCCCTTTGTTTAAACTGCATAGATTGAGCTCTTCAATACTTGACAGTAAAACAAGTTTCCCCAGTTATTGTGATTTTTCTATGGAATTCTAAGGATTATGTTAAAATGCTGTGCCTATTTACATTGCACATGTGCTATCTATTTCCTAATATGGTTTCTTTCTAGCATTCTGCAACATTCCTGTACCATAACCCATGCTTTCCTCAAAGTCCTGTGTTGTGTTACAGAAGTCTCAGTGAATTCTAAACTCAATTTGAATGTTAGAAACTATTATCATTTGTTAAAGTAGCTTTCTTATTATAACATGATGTCATTCATTTAGGGCTGTTATCAGAATGCTTTCATGGAAAAAAATGCTAAGTGCTCCACTGGAATGCTGGGATTCTTTGGTTTAGTAGTGAAAATTTATTTTCATGCACCTTTTATTTGGAAGCTGTTAAGGTGCTTAAGACTGACTGTAAGAAACTGTCTATCTGCAGAATTTGATAAGAATGGACTTTAATTGGTTTAGATGGGAGAAGAGAGGAATTTCAAGTTGTTGTTTTTTTTTTTTTAAAATATATAAGGTTTCCAATAAGTTGTTTAAAATGAAAAAAAAAAACCAAAAAACAAAAAAAACCCAGGCTTTTGGAAGTTCTCTGAGAGTAGTTCAGGACCTGAGGGACTAATAGGCAAAAGGCAGAGGAGGCAGACCAATTATTGTCATGATAATATACACCACATTCCTGATGGTGACATATGTTGCACAGTTGTACCATTCTTTAGAATGACTGGAACAATGCTTTGGGAACCCACAAAAATTAGGCACGTCATCATCATATTTGATCATTCACAGAGCAAATATTTTTAGCTGTACATTTTACTGTTTTGTAGTAAAATCCTACAACTAAGTTAATGAGCTAACTGTACCTTAAATTAAATAAGAATAAACAGAAAATTAAATGTGTGAATGCATGTATATTGGCAATTTTTTCCTTTCTGGTAGTCTATCTTCATTATTTCTTTACAGAGTCTTGGGAAACTAAATTTATATTTCTCTTACCTGTAATGCAAAAAGCAGCCATCTGGTCACTTACGCACCAGCTAAAAGATTTTTTTGTGAAAGGAGCTGGTCATCTTTCATGCTTAAGGTGCTTCTCAGATAAACCGCATCAAAGTACTTCTCTGCTGTGACACGTAATTTACTTGTCATGAATAACTTCCACATTGTGAAGGAGATTTTATTAGTATTACTAAATTCAAGCTTATAAATTTATAAGAATATATTTGTATTTAGTAATGCTTAGGTGTTAAGAGGGATAGGTGAACAAATGAAACTGAAGAAGACCAGAATCAGGTGGAAAGAAATATTTATAACATCTTTAAAAATTACCTGAAAACATGTTTGAATTAATTTTCACTGAAAAGAAAATAAATATATTTTTAAAACTTTATGTTTATTTTTTCTAATGGAATGAAAGCCTGAGACTTCAAGAATGAAGCTTCCTTTCAAAATAACAATACTACCAAAGTGTGATATGATTTACTTCCTCAGTGAACTATAGTTTCCACAGTAATTGACAAAAGGAGGAGGTGTAATATGACAGCATTAGATATTTTTCAGGATTTTTTATTTTTTTTAATATTTAGGTTTGTAACATTAATCTTCAAAGGGAGAGAATATTACAATGCAAGAAAAAAGTCAATAAATAAGTCACTCAAGAACATTCCTGTCACAGAAATACTGGGAAACAAATGGCAGTTAGCTACTGGGGGCTTATTTATAAATTGCAGTGGCTGTGTATTTTTACAAAGGGAAGACCGTCACTAACTTGAGGTTTTATTTTTTTGCGTGGTATGTTTTGGTCCCTGACTGTGTTTTTAAGTAGTAGAAAAAGACAAATATAGAGAATAAAAATTTTACTTATCATAATAGAATCTTTCAATGGATGCATCTTCAGAAAATGTCATAATTGATGAATAATTTATATTTTAAAAAATCTTAGCCTTAAAAAGTGACAGTGTAGTGACCATTTTGTGAGATGCAGTGCTAACAATACTGAGCAAATATCTAGG
Source organism: Falco naumanni (assembly GCF_017639655.2). Lineage (NCBI taxonomy): Eukaryota > Metazoa > Chordata > Aves > Falconiformes > Falconidae > Falco > Falco naumanni. Next base: position 54,055,069 of record NC_054080.1, on the reverse strand, counting down.
TTTCTTTGACAGTATTGGCCACTTTTTCTTCAAGATTCTTCTAGATCGTAGATCAGCAGTTCTGATAAAAGTTTTCCGATACAGTTTTGGAAATAAGAATGACACTGGGCAGTCCTGATTTTCAGTATACGGCTGATGAGAAAACGTAAAAAAATACACTTAAAGAACTTGACCTTTCCCTCCTTCTCTCTTAACTCTTACATGCATCATAGTAATAAAACTACAATTGTTATAAAATATAATAGCTACAACAACAATAGCAGTAATATACTATAATTACTTTTAGATTTAAAATTCCATTGATGGACATATTTAAAAAATAGCGGGTTTCATTGTGTGTATCATTATTTACAATGTTATTTAGCATTCAGATACAATTAAACACACTAAGTCCATGGAAGAATAGCTTTGTAACTTCCAGTTCATCTTTTCAGAATTGAAAAAAAAAAATAAAAAATGGACACAGCATGGCTTCAGGTAATTGCTAAATTGCTAAACAGGTAAAAATTGCTTACATTTGGCAAATTTTATACAGTGGGGATGATATGGGAAAGTGAAAATTGCAGAGGAGTGGGTGTGTCTGGGCACAGAAAATAGAAGATGTTGGAGCTGTGTATTCGTATTACAAGGAGGGTGTCACTAAAATATGTTCATAGATGTTCTGGCAAAAAAGAGCCCATCTATAAATACTTGTCAATTCACACTGGGGTTTTGTTCTTCCTTCTCTCTGTGTTTCTAATATAACAAAATTTTAACTTAGATGCTTGAAAGGACTAGGGAGACATCCAAGGAAGTAAGTAAACCCTCCTGCGGGTCAAAACCAAAGGTGATAATTTAGAAGTTATGGATATTTAAGAAATCTACATTTCCTAATGGCTGCATGCTGTGGTACGTAGCATAAGTGTCTTCAAGCCCTGTCTACCAGGGAACACTCAGAAGAAGCAAGTGAAGTTGTGAGGATAAATATGGATAATTAAAGTGTGTTAGGTCCTCTATAATACTCTCATTCAGAAGTAAAGCAATTTTAGAGGGCTATAGCTTAACTGTTGTTGAAGGACGACTGTGAACATCAAAATAAAGTTTGAATTTGCTTTAATTAAGCATCTTAGCCTTCGCACTTTTAGTAGACTTGTCTTTGCTTTTCTTAGTGTTCCTGGTAAAAAAGTGCTTCAACTACCAGCTCTATAATTTTTTGTAAAATACAGAGTATTTATAATTTCTTGAAAGATCTACATCACATAATGAAATCATTTATAAAACATCTACACTTCTGTTTAGAAAACCTTTCTGGTTGAAGAAATATACAAATGTGAACTGAAGGCGCATCAAGAGCCCATTAAAGAAATCCATAATCTGTTCCTTTAATTAATTAAATTATTTGTTTAAAACAATGTAATTGTTTTGGAGGGCTTTCTTCATCTTTGATGTTAACTTTGGATATCTTTTTCTTCATCCTTTGCATTACAGGAACACTTGTGCAGCTAAATCTGGGACTTCTAGGAGCTTTATACCCAGCATATACACTTTAGGTTTTTCTCTGCAATAGTACAGTTGAGGTGTACCCTTTAGTGTCCACTATTGCATACATTAGATTTTGTGGCACATAGTAATACTGTCTAATACCACATCTTTAAATTCTGGAGCCCTAGTGTCAAAGGATTTTTTTACAAAATATTTTTAACTATTCCATAATTAGGAGAGAGAAAGAAAAAACAAAAAACAAACAAAAAAACCACAACCCTTTACCTAGTACATGCTTGTATTTCTAACACAGAATCATAGACTACTTTAGGATGGAAAAGACCCTTAAGATCATCAAGTCATTAACCTAACACTACCGAGACCACTACTAAGCCATGTCCCTAAGTGCCACATCTACACTTCTTTTAAATACCTCCAGGGACAGGATTCAACCACTTCCCTGGGCAGCCTGTTCCAATGCTTGATAACCCTTTCTGTAAGGAAATCTTTCCTAACATTCAATCTAAACCTCCCCTCGTGCAACTTAAGGCCATTTCCTGGCATCCTGTCACTTTTTACCTGACAACAGAGATTAATACCCACCTTGCTACACCGTCATTTCAAGTCGTTGTAGATGGAGATGAGGTCTCTCCTCAGCCTCCTTTTCTCCAGACTAAACAACCCCAGTTACCTCAGCTGTTGCTCACAGGACTTGTGCTCCAGACCCTTCACCAGCTTTGTTGCCATTCTCTAGACATACTGCAGCACCTCAATGTCTATTTTGCAGTGAGGGGCCCTGATCTCTGAACTGAACACAGTGTTCGAGGTGCGGCCTCACCAGTGCCCAGTGCAGGGGGACAGTCCCTTCCCTTGCCCTGCTGGCCACACTGCTTCTGACACCAGCCAGGGTGCTGCTGGCCTCCTTGGCCACCTGGGCACCCTGCTGGCTCATGCCCAGCCGGCTGCCGACCAGCACCCCCAGGCCCTTTCCCACCAGGCCCTTTCCAGCCGCTCTGCCCCAGCCTGTAGCGCTGTGTGGGGCTGCTGTGACCCAGCTGCAGGACCCAGATTTTAGCATTGTTGGATTTCATACAGCTGGCCTTGGTCCACCAGCCCAGCCTGTCCAGATCTTTCTGTAGAGGCTTTCTGCCCTCAAGCTGATCAACCAACTTGCTGTCATCTGCAAACTTACTGAGGTTGGAAAATTTAATAATTCCCTTCCCCTCTCTTGTAAGCATAACTTCTTCAAGGCATGTAGATACCCTTCATAGATGTTTTGAAATTTCTGATATGTTTTTCATGTACTGCTGGTTTCTTGTTATTCTTAAAAGAAGAATATTGCTGTTCATTATTTTAAGAGAAAACTGGTGTTAGCTGAATAGATTTCACCTTTAGTATAAACAGGTAAAATATTAGATGTTGATGTAACATGAACCACCTCAGAATGACAATTGCTTCATGATAAAATGGAGGGAAACCAGGAAACTGAAAAACTCATTTACATGTTTTTCTTTGTTTCTTAAAATTTGGTATAGCTGTGATCAGTCTGACCAAATTTAACGCCACAGCCACTGCACAGTACTAACTATAGATTTTCCACTGTGCTGTGGGCAGGGTTTCTCATTTCATACATCATTTGCAACTTGCTGCAGCGATTCTGCAAGTCATTGCCTATCTCACTAACAGAAAGTTAGGAAGAAGTAGCATCTCATCTTTCCCTACTCTTGTTTTGAACAACTATTGCACCAGACATCACAGCCAGTTTCCTGTTGCTCTCTGCTTACAGTAAAACACCAGCTATAATTATACCAGCTAAAATTATACCAGCAATCCTTTACATTCTATTCTTAAGTATCAATATTAAGCAGGTTAAATCCTTCAGCAAAGCTCTGTCTGTCAGGCGCTACTCCTTATTTTATCTATCTAAAGATATCCAACAGAGTGCAAAACCTACATCCTGAAAGGGAGCTCTGGAATGTAGCCAAATATGTCAGATTTTTTTTGTGTGTTTCTGAGATGCCATTCAACAAGAATCAGTGTGAGTTATTCTGACTTTCCCCACTCTTCACCAGCAGTATAATAGCTTAATGATAGCGTGAAACTCAGGGCACAGACCTGAGACAGGCAATCGCAGCAATACCTCATTTTCACCCTGGTCTCCATCCACCGAACAAACATTTCAAGCACTAAAACTAAATCTGAGTTAAGACAAGTAAACCAGTGCTACTAGACAACACCAAGAATTACAGGACCTCACCTTTGTGTAGAACAGAATAGAACAGGCTTTGATATTTTTAATTTCACTGGGCTAAATCCATATAATCATCTTTAGATACAGCTGACAGTGTAAAGGAAGTTTAGGTAAGGACTGAGCAGGTAAATGTAAACAAAAATTTACAGAATCACAAAATCACAAAATAGTCAGAGTTGGAAGGGACCTCTGAAGATCATCTAGTCCAACCTCCTGCTAAAGCAAGTTCACCTTGAGCAGGTTGCACAGAGTCACATCCAGGCACATTTTGAATGCCTTTACAGGAGGAGACTCCACAGCCTCTCTGGGCAGCCTGTGCCAGTGCTGTCAGCCTCAAAGTAATAAGGTTCTTCCTCATGTTCAGATGGAACTTCTTGCGTTGCAGTTTGTGCCTGTTGCCCTTTGTCCTGTCTCTTGGCATCACTGAAAAGAATCTGGCCCCATCCTCTTGACACTTGCCCATAAATTTGTAGACATTGGTAAGGTCCCCTGTCAGTCTTCTCTGAGCTAAACAGGCCCAGGTCTCTCAGCCTTTCCTCATAAAGGAGATGCTCCAGTCCCCTGATCATCTTTGTAGCCCCCCAGTGGACCCTCTCCAGCAGTTCTGTGTCTCTCTTGAACTGGGAAGCCCAGAATGGTACACCCCACTCCAGATGCAACCTCACCATGGCTGAGGATGCCACTGGCCTTCTTGGCCACCAGGCCCCACTGCTGGCTCATGGGCAACTTGCTGTCCACCAGCACTCCCAGGCCCTTCCCCGCAGCGCTGCCTTCCAGCAGGTCAGCCCCAGCCTGTACTGGTGTGTGGGGTCATTCCTCCCCAGGTGCAGGACCATACACTTGTCTTTGTTACATTTACTTTAGATGCCTAGAATCAAGTATGTAAGGTTAGTGGTTTAAGATAGAGGTCTTTCCTGGAAAGTGGCCCCTGCCACCACATGAATTTCTTTATTTTTATTTTTATTTGTTTTTTGTCTTTTATGATTTAGGATCACTCATTATTAAGCCTAAGACTGGCCATGTCTGTTGCACAATTAAATGAAAAACTCAATCTTATGCTAGTTTCTCCTTCTTTAACAGCAATGTTTAAAATGCAAGGCTCTAAAACATACTTTTGACTGAGTTCCCCTTTGCGTTGTCAGATATATACTGGGCCAAACCCAAAAATGCTCTTTGCAACACCTCAGTTACTGTTCTCTCAGTTTCAGTAATCAAGTTAAAAAGCATCATTAACACTAAGGATTTGGATACATCTACTATACTTTTGATAGCTAGTTTCAAAGACAATGTAGCAAAATGTGGATATCTTGTTTTAATTTGTCTTTTTTCTTTCTTTCTTTGGTAGATGTGCTCAAAAAATTAATGCTTTGTTTTCCTTTGAAACATATTTGGCATTCAGCTGTTTTTCTTTCTCTGAAGCTAACGATTTTTTAGAGACATGGGAAGATGCAACCACCTCCCCATTGTGTTCTGGTTTCCTCGAGTCATTAGGCTGCAAAGCAAATGCCTACTTTGTTCGCAGCTTCTGCAGAAAATTGGGACCATGTAAGTCTCACACTTTTCTTTGCACTGTTAGCATCACTGATTTTGCTTTACTGTTTCTATTTGCCACAATGTAACTTCTTATTGCTCAGGAGATAAAGGAAGTGATGGGTCATTTTAAGCCGCCTCCTCACTCCATTATTACAGTGCAGCAGCATATACTAAGCCCCTTAAAGGAAAAACTCTTCTCCATTTCTTTTCCTGTGTCAGGGAGCAAAGAGCAGCACATATCAAAGATAGTGGAGCATGGTAAGAGCACATGCACAATAGGACCATAATTAAGCACTCTCAAAAGCATAGTTACTACCAGTATTAGTCAGAAAAATAGCTAAGGGGAGATAAATAAAGTAAAATCTCTCTAACTTATGTGAAATAACAGAAATAACCCTGAATGACCAGTCTCCATAACCCTGTAGGCCGCATTCTGTTAAATGATTATCGCTTACATAACCATTAACTAAGGTTTCACTGACCTTGATGGCAATGCAGTAATCACATCTTTGAATGTCACTGAAGACTTTTTACAGTGTAATGTGACAGGCAGACAGAAAATGCAGAAATCTTTCTACTCACTATTCATAGATATATATGGATTGTATAAGCCTATTACAAAAGAAATCCATCTCATGTCGAACTTTTTTATGAAGTTTTCTGGCAATATTGCAGATTCTTACAGTACGCTGTTATTACATTTAAGTGTATGAGTATCTTTCATGCATTTCCCACTCAGCTAAGTTTCTCTGATCTTTGCTGCTGCATTGAGAAAGCTTGAGCCGTGGTGACTGCTTAGGAGCATTCATATTTGGCATCAGTATATCTAAAACATATTTCATAAGTTCACTGACATTACAGAGCTGTTGTTAGATCTATATAGTCAATGGGTGATTGCAAAAATGGGTGACTGGAAAAATGGGTGATAGCAAAAGGAGCATGGCATCAAACCCTGAGGGAGTAAATTTCCAAGATCAGGAAGTACAGTTCATTCATAATTGACTTTGCTACTCAGATTCGTAAGTAGTCTCACATAATATGAGGCACTGTGCATGAACCAATGTGCTCTGTACTTTGCTTGCTTATGGCCAGCTGTTTGCAATGTTTTTCTTTGTACTTCCAATAAACAGATGAGCAGGTACAAACAGTCACATCCGAGGAGATGATGGACACTAAGAAGTATGAGGTCCTATACTATCTTGAGGTTAGTAAGTAGGCTGCACATTATGCAGTGATGGTACCAAAAAAATGAGCAGTACTTACTCTTTTAAAAGAGTTGACGGTGCCCAGGTGCATACCTCATATTTGGAGGAAAGATCTCAAAGAGTGTATAGAAGTTTTGAGTTCCAGAGCATCATCAGCCTGAGACTACTAAAAGTCCTGGGCTGCATCAAGTGTGACCAGCAGGTTGAAAGAGGTGAATCTTCCCCTCTATTCCACTCTGGTGAGACCCCACCTGGAATATTGCATTCAACTCTAGGGCCCCCAGTGTAAGAAGGACATGGAACTGTTGGAGCGAGTTCAGAGGAAGGTCATGAATAAGATCAAAGGGCCAGAGATTCTCTCCTATGAAGAAAAGCTGAGAGAGGTGGGGTCATTGAGCCTGGAGAAGAGAAGCCTTTGAGGAAACTTTATAGCAGCCTTGCAGTACCTAAAGGGGGCCTACAAGAAAGCTGAAAAGGGACTTTTTAAAGGCCATGTAGTGATAGGGCAAGGGGTAATGGCTTTAAACTGAGAGAGGGTAGATGTAGGTTAGATATTAGGAAGAAATTCTCTACTGTGAGGGTGGCGGGACACTGGAACAGGTTGCCCAGAGAAGCTGTGGTTGCCCCAAACCTGTAAGTGTTCAAGGCCAGGCTGGATGGGGCTTTGTGCAACCTGGGCTAGTGGAAGGGTCCCTGCCTATGGCCAGGAAGTTGGGCTAGATGATCTTTGAGGGTCCTTTCCAATCCAAACCATTCTATGATTTTATGATTGTATTGAAACCAGAGCTTCTGCTTCATAGAAAACCCCTTCCTAAATAGATATCCTCTGTCCTTCCACTGAGGCTAAGACTCCAATGAATAAACACAAAGACATATCTTCAACTAGCGAAAGGATTGCCTGAACAAGGTTTTTAGTTGCAGAGTCATAGGAAAGGCCTTTGTTACGAGATCATATACAGGATTTTTAAGAGTGAGGTATTAACCTGACCTGGTTGTCAGGATATACATGGAGAGATACACAAAGTAATTTTGCATGATGGTGTTGCATATTATATTTCAGAGGGGTGAGGGGGAGGAAGTGAGGATGAGAGAGTAGTGGTATTTTCATACAAATAAAGAACAAAACCAAAAAGATAAAAACCACAGTAGTCCAATGGAAAATCTGCCAAATTGTGGTTGGAAGCTAAAGCTGACAAGATTTCTGTCTTTAGGTACTGAAACACCTTTTGGGAATAATCATAATTAATTTATTTGATTATTTATTAAGGAAAAAAAAAAAAAAACCAAACCAAAAACAAACTACAAAGAAACCCCAAATTGAAACTTTATGAAAGTAAACAACACTCATTCAAAAATGAATAAGACTTAACTTGTTGATTTTCTATTTCCTTTTGGGAATTTACACTAAAGCTTAAAAGGAAAATATACTGTGTCTTCTTTGATGAGATCTCAGCACCAGGAAGTTTGAACTGAGATTTACATTTCTCCTGGGGATCACAGTCTTACAAGATGAGTGGGAAGCTTATGGAAAAGTTTGCTAGTCCCCTTTGACACTGCTGCTGTCATTTTTAGGGGCACATTTGAGAAGGGTGTGCATACTTACAGGATTACAGAAATCTTAATGATTAATTTCTTTAATACAGTAAAAATTTGTAATGACTATAAAATCTGAAGTGCCAGACCTTCACCAACTTATGTCAGTTTTGTATAGAAATACTTACTATTTTTAAAATATTCTCTTTTTTTTTTTCTGTATAATTTTTTCAACATGGTTTTCTCATTGGAAGACTCCATGGAATTTTTGCCTATGAATTCAATTACCAACCCACAGATAATTTTCTAAGTTAGATATTTCATTTGATTATTTTCTATAGCAAAATATGGCTTCTGTTTGTGAATGGTTTTAGTATCAGGGAAATACTTCCACATAAAAACAGTTTAGCTGCATATTACCTAAAACACTAGTTAGTTTTTCCTAAATGAACTATTTCCTTGTAATATTGTTTACATATTTTTTGTAAGAGAAAAAATATTGGAAAGAAGAGAATAGTAAGGTTTTCCTGCTTTAATTCTTGATTTAATAAGAGTGAGAGTAAAAATATTTTCAATATTGTAAGTAATACACCAAAAATTAAGAAATCAAATACAATCTGCAAGATATAATTTCCTTAAATGCTTCTCTCTTTTTATGATGGAGATAACCATGAAGTAGTTCTGTAAGACATCTGTTAATTAATGCTAGTTGTGGCTGAGCTGGAATTCTGATTGTTTGCTCAGGGCTATGCAGCCACTAAAGAAGAACCCACACTCTTCAACTGCTTTTTTGTCTCCCACTCCCCAAAAAATACAGCAGCTTAGAAGGAAAAGGAGAATCTCTGGAAACAGCAGAAGAGAGAAAGCCAGAGAAATAAATCCATAGTTACAATCATTTTGATGCCACCATTTCTTGTACATCAAGTCCAAACCACATATTGTCTGGATTTGTAGGAAAGAATAGGAGTTTACATATTTTCAAGGAGCATTATTGACATGTGTTTCCAGCTGCCAATTTTTCTGTGATTGGATAGGTCAGCATTAAAGTATACAATTTTTTTTAGTAGCTAAGGTACTAACAATGTTTATTTAATTTTCATTTTTGGACACTGTTTCTGATCACTTCTTTATCTATATTGATTTCAGAAAATGTATTTTTAAAATAATTAGTTGGAATGTACCTTACAAGATACTGATGTCAGAAGTCATTCATTATGACAAGGACAAGAACTGCAATTTAGAGCAATTAGTTTTGCTTAATTGCAATATTCTAATGTATCAGAATAACCATTAAATGCCATAAGTCCACCTAAACACCACCTGTTTTAAGAGCTATCTAGGTCTAGTACTTTGAATCTGTAGTCTGTTAATCTTGCTTCCTCTCATTCTCCTAACACACACCATATCCAATACCAACTACAGCTCGATATTCTTCCATAAACTGTGAGCAACAGAGAGACATCAAAGCAAAGACAGAAATAAATGGTAGCAGAAAATGCCATACTGCACAATGGAACAAGCACTGCCAGCATTGTGGTTATTTTTAGTGAAATGGTGCAGTGCAGGTGAAGGTACTAGACCTTTAGTATGAGTTTAAGACCTTCCAGAGCCCTTTCTCTTAGTCTTCTCCGAGAGCAACAACACATATCAGGATGAGTGTGCCTCATCCTGAGAGGGTCTCTCATCTTTCATGGCCAATGTTCTTTTTTTACCCTTTAACAAAGTATGTGTGTTCCTGTGCTCTGGGAAGCAGTTTTTATTTCTGCTTTACTTTTCTTGTTCACTACAAAAGGTACCAGTCGGGGTTGTCTGTTTTAAACTGAATGCTCAATATCCTCTCTACGTGAAATCCTAGTGAGAGCCTGGCTGTGCTTTCTCGGCTGTCATTCTTTGTTTCCCACATATGCTATGTACAGTCTTTGTAGCTTAACATGGGAAGTGCTTACAGCCACCTTCTCAATTAATTTTGCTTTCTACTGGATTTAAAAGACTTCTGAAAACTGCAAACTATAAAATCATTAGCTACATAGTGAAAAGTTTGGTCCAGTAGCAGCTACATCTTGCTACACTATCATTGAAGGAATCTGCATAGCCTTCTTACAAAACATTACATTAAGATGTGCTTTGATACGTTTTCCTGAAACAAGAAAGCACATTAATGTTTGAGGTGCTGAACCTATGTTAACTTTGTACTTGGTCTTTTTCTCTGGTTCCAGAATAATACCATCACAAAAATAAAAAACAAACCAAAAAACAAAAACAAAAAAAAACCACACACAAAAAAAAAAAAAAAACCCAAAAAAAAAAAAAAAAAAAAAAAAAAAAAAAACCAAACAAAAGCAAACCAAAACCAAAAACCCAGTAAAGAAGTTCTGTATAGTTTAATTTTTCTAGTATCAGCTTGTATACACATAACGTACAAAAAATGTAGGGCCAGTCTAGTACCCACTTATTTCAATTAACATTCAATATTGATTTTCATATCTGTGGGCTGTGCATTTAGACAGGAAATTTCATAGGAAAGAAAATGGTAGAAGACTGATTATGGATCTGCTCTATACTGGCAGTGTCCCATGTCCCCAGAAAACAGGAATGAATGAGAAATTAAAGTAAGTTAGCAGACTTTTCTAATGATATTTCATAAAAGATTGACTGCTTCTACATGACAAGGTCAATATGTATCATACTAGTAAAGAGAAATGTAAGCAATTACAAAGCACCCAATAACACACAAAATCTTTCCATGAACACACACAGAGATCAGAATATATGTTTTTTCTTAGAAGAAAAGTTGAATCTTTACCTGATACAAAGTTCAGTATTTTATATCTTTCACAATGTTACTATTATTGAAAAGAATCCATCAGTATCTTATTTTTCCTGAAACAGCCTGGTTAGTAAATAAATAAATAAAGAAATAAATAAATTAAGGGGGTGGCAGGGGTGGGAATGGTGGTTGAGGTGGGGGATGAGGTAAGGGATGAGGGTATGGGGTGGAACGACAACACTTCTATAAATAATCTGCTTCATGTTTTCTACATCCATTTCTGACTGGACAAATAGACTTGGGTGTGCAATTCAAAAAACACATTTCAAAGCAGGTAACAGGAAACAGAGGTAGAAATAATAAAATAAAATTAAAAAAAAAAAACAACCAGTTTTTCTTAGCAAGGTTGTCACCCAAGTCTCTGGGAATAGATTACACAAACAGGTGTTAGGAATGCTGCACATGTCCTTCCTCGATAAACAGCATGGGCTAGATAACCTCACAACACCCTTCTTTTCCTTTTGATTCTTGCCCAAGTTCTTCAGATTTTTAATACAAGTAGCAGCTTAGTAGACAAATACTTACTACACAGGCTGCATGTGTGGGAAGAAAATGGCTGTCATTATTCAGATGAAAACTAAATTGCTCAAAAACTCTGCTCTGGAGCAATATCCTGGGCTGGGTTTGAGTAAACTGATGTTTAAAGCATTTTCTGTTGGTACCTTTGTTTGGTTTAGGTTTAGTTGTTTTGTTTTATTTTGTTTTGGTTTTTGTCAATAAAGGTAAGCCCTAGAGAAGAGGTGAGTTTCAATTCCAAGTGTATATTCTTTGTTTTAGAACAGGTTGGAAAGAGAGGAGCAGATGGATAACATTTGGGACATTTTGTCAATTCATCTGTTAATAAATGAGACTCACACTGGCTGCATTAAGCAAAGTCCTTCTGTCTCCAGCACTGCCAGCAGCTCTGAAGACATCCTCAGATAATGTTTTGGATGGTGGATAGCTGAGGTAAAAATAGTAATACATGCAACAGCCAATAACCATATCACAGCTCCTTGAATCAAGACCTCTGTTGTGATCACACCTGGAATTGTTCCATCACTGAGACACCTTTTTACTAGTAATAAAGCTTACTGAACTTGTCTAGACAGAACAAATGCATCATACGGCTTAAAAATCTTTTTCTAGTATTTCTGAGAAACAAAGCAAACACATTACCAGGTGGTTGCTGTTGCTGCTGATGTAGCTGATGTCAAATTGCCTGTTACTACGTTGTGTTCCCTTGTCTTGATAATATATGTGTTTTTGCATGGTATGTGCCTGATATCTTGCATTATTCATTCAATAAGGAGTGATAGAATGATGCAGTAACTAAAAAGATACTGTATGAAGTGGAAATAAAATAGAGATTTAATGACATTCAGATTAGTGATTTAGAAAGAAATGCTAGAATATGAAAGCAAGTATTATCACAATTCTTTTGAAAATTTTAACTTCCCCATTCCTTGGAAGCATTGTAAATTACAAGAACATATTCTAGCCACACATTCTAGCACACTGTAAGTCAACACCAGAGTATGTAAACAAAATGTAATCTCATATCATCAACAAAACTTCCAATTTCTCTGCTTGTATGCAGCATTTTCCAGTATTTCAGTATTGTTAGTATAACCAAATGATGCTGCCAAATAAGAGGGATTTTTTTCTTTATAAATGCAGAGATATTGCAATGATGTGCAGACATACTTTTTGGCATAGTATTCAACATGCATAGATTCAACGTGTTGCACTCATAAACTAGTGAGGCAGATGAAGGACAATGAGAAGAAAAGCTGAGGGAAGTGTGGGGCCAATGCTCAATGGAGAAGTGAACTTTGTGACAATGGACACAGAAGAGGCTGAGGTACTTGGTACTTGTTTTGCATCATTTTCAATGACAAGATCTGCCATCTCATTCCCCAATTTCCTCACCTTAGTGACAGAATTTGTGAGAATGTAGCAGTACCTACAGCAAAGACAGAGCGGTGAAGCTTAACCCATTTGGTCATGGGACACAGGGTGTTGGGACTGGTGACTGATGTCACTGAAAGGCTGTGCTCTGCCATCTTTTAAAGATTACATCAAACAGGGAAGGTCCTGATGATTGGGAAATGCAGATGTCGTGCCCACCTTTATACAGGACAGACAGGAGGACTGAGGATCTAGAGACAAATCTGCAATCCTTAGTCCCAGGGAAGATGAATAAGCAAGCTTTTCTTAAAGTAATTTCCAGGCACTTGAAGAACAAAAGACGTGACTGGGAACAGCCAACATGGGTTTGCCAAGTTTAATTTGCCAAATTATGCCTGACCATCCTGACAGCCTTCCACGGTGAAACCGTATCCATGCTCAACAGATAAGGGCAGAACATTGGATCTTCTTTATTAAAGACCTAGGTGAAGGGATCCAAGAAAATCTGCGGACATCATCAAACTGAGGGGGAAAGGTCAATACACTGGAGGGCAGTGCTCCTATTCTTAAAGGCTTCAGCATGCTGGAGGGCCTTCTGAGGTTCAGCAAATGTAATTGATTTTGCCTTTTATGGCCAATACCTGTACGAACACTAGAATTTGCTCCAGAGCATTCATTTTTCTCTTAAGCATAAAACCAAGGCATAGTCTTTCTTAAGAAAGACAGTAATAAGATCAGCCGTTTTAACTGTATGGTTTGCTGGAAAACATTTTACATGATGTCATCTCTCCACAGATAATAGCCCTCAATGTTTTTATTCTAAGACAACATAGATAGATGATTGACATTTTGACAATCCTATTTCATGCACTGTCACTGATCTTAGGCAACTACTTGAGCTGCAGAAGATCTAGTATTTGATTTTTATTACTTTAAAAATCTTGTATATTCTTATGTGGCTGGTAGATGTTACTGAAACAACTAAAATGTTCCTTCCAACTATTCCTGCTAAAAAAACCCTAAAATCAGTAGTATAAATAACAATACCTAAAGATCTTATTTGAACTCATAAAACCTGTGCATCCTTTCTTTTGGTATTTTAACCTTCTGCCAATATTCTGCTTCCAGTAAATGGAAGTCTAAGACAGAAGTAAACAAACAAAAGAAAGAAAAAATGGTACAAAAATCCTTCTATTTTAAGTTGTATGTCCCTGCTGTCATTTTATGATGGGCTGTAACACACCCTTTCCGGTGCCTTGGAAAATCTCCTCTTTTGTTTCTTGGTTTCTACATTGCTTACATGCAAGGTCAGCATCATAATCTTTATATATCTTTCCTCCACTACTGTCCCTTAAGGTTATACCTTGAAGTAACTCCCACAATCTTATTCCCAGTCTCTTGCATTTCCTTCCAGACCACACTCACATGATTTCTCCTAAAGCTAGTTCTGGAGTTTCTATGTGTAATAGGAATAAAATCTTCCAAGCAGATTCACTGGTTACAGATCAGACAGATAGGGTATAGTGTATGGAAGGAATTTGAAAAACTATTTACCAATGTGCTTACCACATACAGCAGAGCTGTATATATATATACAAGTTGCGCTCTCTGATAAATTTAGGAGAATAACAGAAAAAAAAATATTTACTATTCTATATTACTTATTTCTGTGGCACATATCTCTACTCAAATATTCCTGAATAGTCCATCAGTTTAAGACTGTCTGCTTTTAGCAGGCAGATGACATATCAGGTCTTAGAAAGGCACTTCACTAGATTTAGCATTGGATTAATAAAAACATACGCTTGTAACATGTAAATATATAGCATATATAATATACAGTTATAGACAAAGACCATGGTTTTCAGAGGTGGAGACAAATACATTTCACTGTCTCAGAAGATGATTCAATTTGGATATTGTCCACTCTTCTGGTAATCACTAGGGGTGAGCATAAGGCTGGTTTTTTTGATACCTTATTGGGATGACTCAGTGCAGTTCTGAAGTGTCAGCACTGGATTGCAACCCAAGTTTTAATAAGAAGTCTAAAACTGGGGAATCTGGGATCAGAGGTAAAATGCTAGCAGTCTCTTTTCCCTTGTGATAAGGAGATGTACTGACTGTTTAGAATCACTGCAGCAAGTTGTAAATGATGTATGAAATTAAAAATCCTCTGCCCAGTGCACAGAGGGAACACAGATAACACCGCAGTTACTGCTGTGTTGTGGTATTTGCCCTGTTACTTTACTTAGATGCAACCTTTGACAAAAAGCAAGTAAGCAAGCAAACAAAAACCCTAGAGCAGAAGTATTAAAAAAAAATTGTAGGCGGGAGGAATTAACATTAACCTTTATTTTGTTTGTTTGTACCTGTCCTTCCCAATTTCCTCCCTCCTTTCCCAACAAACTTCATCCAAAGAGCGTATTAAATGGAGAGCTAGATACTGGTAAAGTATCTTACCAGCAGATAGCTCCTGTACACTTATGTGTAACCCCATGGGTCATGCAAACAGGCTTGCAAGATCCACAGGTGGGAAGAGAAGTGGTGAGAAAATAAACCTCATCCTGAACAGCCCGAGTTAAAAATGTGTAAGAAGGTGAGTTCAAAAGCTGTACCACAAAACTGTCTCCAGGTCCTGCATCTTTGCAGCCATGTTGATGAAAGTAAATAACTGGATTCTTAAGCATAGTCTTTATAAGTCCTTTAGCTTTGATGAAGTTGGTGAACCACCCAATTTTTCTGCTCTTGTCCAACACTGTACTTAAATAACTAAGGAAAAAAGTAGAAACGTGTGCGGAAGCCTCCAGGTGAGTGTTTTGCATTTAGTTTTGCATTTTTGAAGTCACTTTATTTTATCAGAAATACATAGAAAATACCTAAATGTCAGTGTGGTTTGATGTGAGATATACTGAAATGTTTCTAGAAATAGGTGATGAAGAATTATATGGTTACTCTCTTTTTTGCCATATAATAAATGGCTACACAATTAAAAAAAAATCATCTTAGATTTTAAATCCGACATCTTCCTTCCATTCTATTCTGCTTTGCTAATCTGAACTGGCAGGCTTCTGTTTTAAGAGGAGCTGTTATGAACTTGCCAGTTTCTGGGTTATCTAAAAATAATCTACCTTTAAAATGGTGTTCTTCTATCATGCATTTTCCCATCCTTGTATTTGACAAATGCAATCCTGAGTCAGATTAAAGTAAGTACCACTGGCACGTAGTTTAGTAAAAGGTTTTGTACTAAGTGGTATACACCTGTCTGACGTGTAGTCTAGTATGTTACAAGCCAGCTGGACTAGGAAGACTAGCATTGTCTCACTGGAAAACGGGAAATTTGATTTTATTTTTTAAGGACAAATAGAGTGAAGTTTTAAGGCTTTCTATTTAAATATCGAATTTACTCTAGCTCACTGAAAGGTTTTGAAGATACTGTTTTTCTAGCATCTTCTTAGTTTATCCTCACAGCACCGAGACCTGCCTTTATAAACTTTATAAAACTTAAAGAACAGAAAGAAAGACTGTAGTAATGCATTTTAAAAAGGAAGAAGTTTTTTCTCCATATTACACTATTGTGTAACTAACTCTTCATATTACACATATTGATAAGTGCTTTTACATCTGAAGAACTAGCTACTGAAAATACCAGTACAGTTTATATATATTTCTTAAAGTATAAATAAAATAAAATAAAATTTGAACTGGATATCAATCAATTAAAATAGTCCAGTATTAATTTTGTGTCCTAAACTAAGGTGGATCTCCTGGTTATGTATCCTCCATAGCTATCACAAAAAGATATATTCTATACTTCACTAAGTGAACCAGAATAAATCTAGCTTAACAATAGACTAGTACATGTGCAAAAAAGAATTGTGATAGACTAAATTTAGGTGGTTGTTTCCTTCAATGCTAATAGAGGCAGAAAGTATCTATAATTGCCCATGAGCCTGCACATCTTATTGGGGATTCAGAGTTAATAAAAATTTTGAGTTTATGATCTTTTCCATCTATCAAAGTATCTTAAGATGTACCTTGATTATTTTTCTTTTTCTTCAGTTTGGTGAAAGCTTTGTCTTTCAGGGTTTTACAAGCATTTTCATTTTTAGAAGTAAGCAAACTCAGCAGGAAGGTCTTTGTAGAGTGGAAGACATTTTAGGAAAATTATTATATATAGCACAATTATAGACTTGAGCAAATAACCGATTTCTTGGTTCATTGGCAATTCAGAAAAGAAGAACTCAGCCAGTGGAAGGTGAATTATAACTCATCCTCCAGCTCAACCACCAAATCAAAAAGGAATTTTTTGGGATGATTTGAAATATTTGTTACAAAATGAGTATTTAATTTCAAACATGAACCTTTATAAAGGCTTAAAAAGGTAAATTAAATATAAAGCCAAAATGTTAATTTGATTATGTAATTTTAAAAAATCCTCAGATTTTTAGCATTTTTTAACATGATCTGTTTTGTCAAACATTCTAATGAACAAAACATTTTGATGTTGTCAAATCTATATTTTTCACCAGAGGGAACAATCTTGCTGAAAATCATTGTCCATCAGTAATATTCCAGTGGGTACAAAACATGATCCTGGAGGTGTTACAGCAATTTGTGTACCCACTTAAGGTTACATATCTTCAGAAACAGCATAATTTGCATACACTCAGTGAGTGTGGTCCTACTGAAAACCAAAATGAACAATGAATGTGTAACAGGAATCCTAACCTAAATCTTTTCCTAATTCACCTCCTTTTAGATTCCAATTACCCAATATCTGCCTGGACTAAATGTTTCTGTGATAGGGCTTTCTTCCCTTGCTTCAGATCAAGTTAGCTTCCAATGACCTGTTCCCACACCATAGAGAAGTAGCAATTAACTCACAGTCTGTTTCAGGTTTCTGACATTTGCCAGCAGACTGCAGTAAATAGAATCATTCAAAACCTTATCAACTCATGTTGATTTGAAAGTCATATACCTTTCTTAGCATGTTGCCTACTTGTTCCCAGTGGAGAAGCAACAGCTAAATTTCTGCAGCACTACAGCACAGGCAAAATATTTGAAAATGAATGTTTAAATCACTAACATCTAGTGAAGTTCAAGTGGATTCTTACACTGTCTTTCAGGAGCTCAGTGGTAGCTCCTGAGAACTACATGAAATATACCCTGAACAGAGGTATTTGAGTTTCATCTTAAAGAACTCTTCTGTGTTTTCTGTGAATCTATCCCAAATTTTAAGATCCTACAGCTGTTCCTCTATTTTGGAAAAAGTTAGTGCATTAAGATATTTGACGATTCAAAGTGTTTGGCAAAATAAAGATGGACATTATCATCTATAGATACTGCAGTCTTCAATGTTTTGTTTATTTGTGCATATAAAAAGTTAGTCAACTTGCCCCTTCAGTTGTCTCTTACACATATGAATGAAGACTTTATTGCAGCACCAGTGAATCTCAACATCAATATGTCTTCCTTCTGTGCTTGTTACTATTGTATTTTGTTTCAGTTTTAACTGCTGCTTTAGTTCTTTAGGTTTTGCTGCAAAGTATTGATGCATAAGACAGTAATACAACAGTTTTTATAACACCTATGAGGAATGAGAACTGGGTGTTAAGAACATATAAATGACCACAATTCAGAAAAAAATATCTGTGAAGTCCTATATTCTGAGTCTCATGTATAGTTACTAGAACAACATATTTTAAAAGAGATATATAAAATCTGATGTGTCTAATTGAGAAAAATTATCTTTAAATTCAAAATTTGTTCTAAAATTATGAAATTAATAGTTGGTTTATGTCTCTGAAAATAAAGATAAGTATTGCATGGTAATTCAAGTATGAGCTACTGAAATGAAGAAAATCTTATTCTTCGTAAAAACAACCAGTCTTAAAACCAGATCTAGATAATACCTTTGCCTTATTACAAAAATATGGGTATGGGGAATAAACTTGTATTATGCATGATAGGTGCACTAGATACTGATTTATATCAATCTTGATAGATACTGTTACATATAGATATGACATGTGTATGCACAGATATTTCAACTGTTGAAATTATTTTCCTTTTCAATTTCACTGGCTATTCTCTGAATCCTGTTTTGTGTAAGTGAATATAAATGTGTTATCATCGTAAGCAATATATTGAGAAATATATACTTCACAATGATGTTGCAACATTTTTCCCTTTTGATCACACAAGTAGGATACCCAAAGATTCCTAAGCAATTTCTCAGCACAGCTTCCTCTGAAATTCACTGAGTACTGATAAACAACTGTGTTATTTTGCTATTGATATCTTTGTATTCCTGCTATTATTTCTGTCTCTCTTCTGGATTTTTTGCTTTCTACATAATTTTTAACTAGATAGTAAGACTCAAACACATTTTATGTTTGTAAGTCAACAATATTTTCTCAGTTCCTTTATTAATAAAGCTTAGCATATTATTTGAGGGTTTTATATGCCCATGATGGCTGAAAAGTTTATTCACTTAAAAGCGTATTAAACTAATACTGACAAAATGCTCAGTATTTACAGTGTTTTACATACTTATCATACTATGCTAATTAATAGAGATCTAAATCCAGGCAGTCTGCTTCACTAATTTGCCATGATAGTAATAATAATTTAATATTTAATATGCAAAGACAGTAAGCTTAATCTTTGTAAGGTGTATTAAGAAATCCTAAAGAGTTTGTTAAGCCAAATGTATTTGGAAAGAAGGCAATTAAAGGATTTTGATGCCTTTGTGAGAACTTTCAGTAGTTTGCCTACTGTCTAAAAAGCTGCAGAGGAAAAATTCAATTTTAAGAATTTCAAAATTGTCTCTGATGTTGTTAAAAGTATAATCTCAATAAATACTGTTCCAGGAAGTGGCTGAGAGGAAGCGCTTCTCTTGGGAGTCCAGATTTGTTCCTTGCATATTCCCAAGATATACTGAAGATATTATTTCAGAATTAGGTGCTTTTCCCATCAAAGCAGAAAATAATGTCTCCCCTTTTGTTCTTTTTACAGTTTCTTCATGGTTTTACAATATAATATGTGCATGGTTTTGTATGGAGGAACTGTGATAAATTACAATGTGGGAAACATTGCTTGTGTGGGATAGATAAGAAATAAGTACACTCATGTAGGAAGGAACAGATAAATTTTCTTTATCTGTGTTTATTCTTGACTGTGTTCGAGTTTTCCTGGTTGCTGTAGTGGTCTTTCTGTAGTGAAACTGATCTTTTAGATACACCCAGTCTTTTTGTCACTGTTACTCTTAAATGATGCTAAATCAGAATGGCCCATCTGAAGAAATACTCAGACATCCACACAGTGATAAATGGTAGTGTCAAAAGCATACAGTGACCTCTGAACATGAGAGATAAAAAAAGACATCTCAGGAGAAATATGTTGATTAGAGATGTTTCATTCTGCAAGATAAACAGGTATATGGGTAAACTGTTATCAATAACTGTCAGTGTTCATACATACAGAATAAAATTGGTCTACGCAAACAATTTTAAAAAAGGAGAAAATAAAATGTATAACTGAGTGATAGGATTTACAAATTCAGTATTTACTATAAATGTAATTTTAAAGAGTTTCCTTTAAATCAACCAACCAAAAAAACCAAAAAGCATTGTTTAGAGAGAACTGTTATGAAATTTCAAGAGATTTGTAACTTGGGAATTGAGTGTTTGACAGTGTGTTATCTGTAGCATGGCATAATGAGAGCTTCAGCTATACCAAAAATTTTGTTGTTTCCAGGTTTGACACTGAATGTATTTCTAAACAGTACATTACATTCACTTCATATGATGACTGAAGATGAATGATATGAATAATTTTATATAATGCATATTGAAATAAATATCACTCGTGGCATAACTACAAATGTGGAGGTAGAATCAGGATGTTCTTCACAGTATAGACTTCCAAAACAAATCATAAAAAATACAGGCCTCTTGCATTCATGCGCAAATACACATATGCTCACAACACACATTGACTTCATGTAAATAAATAAAACAGAAAAATAAACTAATTTAAAGATAATCTTTAATCTCAGAGGTGACTCTCTCTCCAAGACCATTTCTAGAGCTGGTTGAATTCATTTGCCAAAAGTGAGGGAATTCTAGTAGTCAGATGAGCAAGGAGAATGTGAAGTACAATATTACAAGTTTAAATCAGAGTTCTAGATTATTTGAACTCAAAGGTAAAGAAAAGGAGAGAAAACTTCCCCAAAACATTCCAAAGCCTTCCGCTTTGATTGTTTTCTCCTTGAAATCAAATATGTGTACTGTTTGTCTACAGGTACATATATCAAGCGCTATTAGAATGTAAAGAAAATATTTTTTATGCTCAGGTTTCCTGGACAAACAATTCTCTCCTCTACAAGAACATCTTCCCACATGTGTACATCTCATGGAAGTTTGCACTTTAGAGCAAATCTGACAGCCACAAATTTCCTCATTAATTGAAGAGAAAGAATGGAAAGGGATGAAATACTCTAGAAACAATAGTGGAAAACATTCAAATACGGTGTATGACCACTAGAATAAAATAGAATAGAATAGATTAGTTCCAGTTGGAAGGAACCTACAATGATTATCTAGTCCAACTGCCTTACCACTTCAGAGCTGACCAAAAGTTAAAGCATGTTACTAAGGGCATTGTCCAAATGCTTCTTAAACACTGACAGTCTTGGGACATTGACCACCTCTCTGGGAAGTGTTGCAGTGTTCAAACACCCTCTCTGTAAATAAATGTTTCATAATGTTCAGTCTGAGCTCTCCCCGGTGCAGATTTGAGCCATCCCCACACATCTTTTCTCTGGATCCCAGGGAGAAGAGATCAGCACCTTGCTTTCCACTTCCTGCCTCAGGAAGCTGCAGAGAGCCATGAGGTCACCCCTCAGCCTCCTTTTCTCCCAATTAGACAAGCCCAAAGTCCTTAGCTGTTCCACACAGGACATTCCTTCCAGCCCTTCTACCAGCTTTATTGCCCTCCTCTGGATGCATTTAAGGACCTTCACATCCTTCTCAAATTGCAGGCCCCAGAACTCCACATAGTACTCAAGGTCAGGCTTTACCAACACTTGACGCAGCAGGCTGGTCACCTCTTCCACTGCTGGTCACGCTGTGTTTGGTGTCCCCCAGGTGCCATTTGCCCCTCGGCTGCCAGGGCACGTGGCCGACTCACACTGAGCCTGCTGCCGGCCAGCACCCCCAGAGCCTTCTCCCCAGGGCTGCTCGCCAGCCACTCCTCTCCCAGTTTAAACCTGTGACTGGGGTTACTTCATCCAGGTGCAGGATCTGGGCATCTGGACTTGTTAAATTTCATCCCGTTAATCATTCCTCATGCTCCAATCTACCTACCTAGATCCCTCTGCAAGGCCTCTTGCTCCTCAGAAGAGGCAACAGCACCTCCCAGTTTCGTATCATGAGCAAAGTTGCTAATGGTGCATTCAGCTCCTACATCCAGGTCACTCATAAATGTTGTTAACAAACCAGTAGAATAACTGATCAAAAAAATGAACAGTCCATTGAAATCAGAGCTTCTTCAAGCTCAGAACAACTGAAAATGAACTATATTTTTACATGTTTGAGTATGAATTTATGGGCTTGATTTTACCCTTCTGTTTACAAATACAAATACAAATAATACAAATACAAATACAAATACAAATACAAATACAGCACTGTTCTGTTCATTAAAGCATGCAGGGTGGTCTCTGGATGTAGATAAAAAAAAATAGCCATTTGTCTTTTTGTCTTCCTACCACAGACAGAAGTAGGGGTCTCTGGAAGCTGAACCTGAGATGAGTCTGCAGTGGTGGGCACTGGCCAGCTGGCACAGGCTGTAGACCAGCCCTGAAAGGGATCAAGCTCACACTGACACTCACATAGCACTATGCACTCATCATGACATTTTAGTAAAATATACCTTAAGAGTTGTAAAGGCATTATTTAGTTAGTAAGATATTTTGGAAAGGTTTCTTTGATGCTATTTGTACCTTCCTGTCTCGACAGCCTAATGAAATTAAACACGAAATGCTGTTAAATCTTGTGCAGCAAAGTTCACTGTTTTTTTTTTTTCTCTGCCAGTCCATGATTTTTAGTCTGTAATAGTGCAATTTCCCTTTGCATAAATATTTTTTTTATCATACTACAGCAACAAAAAGAGTTCCCTGATGTGTATGAGACACGGTTTTAAGTGGTTTATATTCCAACTTGTCAAGATGGAGTATGTGAGGAGGAAAAGAGAAAGGAAAGTGACAAAGCATATTCGCACAGCTCCTGGGAGCAGAACCTGGATTCCCTGGGTGCCTTACCTGTGTTTCCTCTTAACTCTAGATAATCCTTTCCAGACACAGAAATTCATAGAGTTTTACCTGTGGAAAACCCATCCAAAGCCAACCGAAGGCCACTGGGAGGGTGCATTACTTTTTCTCTACCTGGTTCATTTTTTAGAGTATTAGAAATCTTAATGAAATGTTAATGCTTAAATATGGGCTTTGATTTTGTAAATACTCCTTGCAAATGCAAAGCCTCCACACCAGTGTATGTGAGTAAAGACAAGTATGTGTCTAGGCAGTAACAGAATCAAAATAGTTTTATTCACTTACCAATCCAACTATAGGTAAAAAGACTAGATTACTCAGTGGTGGGTTTTTGGTCTGTTTCATTGTTAAACCTATTCCTATGAAATTTTGAAGCAATCCTTTTAGCAGAAAGAAATTTTTTTTAAAAACTCTCATTTTTTAAAAAAAGTACTGCTTTTTCTAAAATATGCTAATTGTCCTCTCAGCTGCAAGATTTGTTTGCTTTTCATGTTGGCTTGAATAGTCAGAAATTAATTTTTGTGACCCAAAGAAGATTTGGTCAACTCAGAGTTGAGGATATTTGCCATAGCAGTGGAAGAGGAAGGCTACATTTAAGTCATTTGCATCATTTCCTTGCTCCAGATGAACAGAACATCAGAAACAGAACAGAACAGAAAATTTCCAGTATCTGGTCATCATAACCTTTCCTAGTAAAGACAGTCACAAAATGAGAACCACAATTGCTAGTATAATTTGGATGATGCATGGCATCTGTATGTAACTAGCTGGCCTCTACATCTGCATTTGAAATGTAGAAAATAGATTTGCAATTGTAGTTTCCTTATTTACAGTGTCAAGGATGCAGCAATATTTTCATAAATGCTTATTGAGATGTACTTTGGAAATAAAAAGCAACAGAACCTGGACAGATGACTGGAAATACACTGCACAAGCAATGCATCAAAATTATGTACTGAAAGACTGTTTTCCATTAGTATATGAGTTCATTTATACGTACATAGGTATGCTTTTCTCACCAGAGAGCAGAATGTTTCTTTTTACAAACAATTGTCTTATCTGTGTATGACACAAACATGCTTAAGAGAGTAAAAACCTGATATGGGATCTCAGTTCTCCAAGATAGCTTGCATGAAATTTCTCACACAGAAATATAGTAGCACAGGAGTAACTACAGAACATATTTTATTTATAAACAGCACATTTGATTAAAACCAAATAAATTTCACCGATTGCATATTAAGTTTTAAAGTCTGCAAGATTTGTGTCTAATTGATACTGCTCATGGGCTTAGAAGAAAATATGTAACGCTTAAAAGAGGGGGAAAACACAGCCCAGTGCAAAAAGCAAATCTTGTAGCAATGAGACAGAAAATGCAGTGAACATGTCATCATGGACTTCTGGTAGAATGTTAAGGTCAGCTTAAAAGCTTGTCTACTAAACACTCCAGAAAATCTTAAAAACTTTTAACATTCCTAGCAATATTCCTAGAATGCATTTGGTTTGGATTTTTATTAGATTACATAAGAAGGACATTGATCTGTTGGAGCAAGTCCAGAAGAGGACCATGAAGGTGATCAAAGGACTGGAGCACCTCTCCTGTGAAGAAAAGCTGAGAGAGCTGGGTTGTTTAGCCTGAAGAGGAGAAGGCTCTGGGGAGGCCTTATAGTTGCTTTTTAATACCTAAACGAGGGCCGACAGAAAAACTGGAGAGGGGTTTTGTAGAAAGGCTTGTAGTGATAGGGCAAGGAGTAAAGGCTTTAACTAAGTGTAGATTTAGATTAGATATTAGGAAGAAATTCTCTACTGTGAGGGTGGTGGGACACTGGAACAGGTTGCCCAGAGAAGCTGTGGTTGCCCCAAACCTGTAAGTGTTCAAGGCCAGGCTGGATGGGGCTTTGTGCAACCTGGGCTAGTGGAAGGGTCCCTGCCTATGGCCGGGGAGTTGGGCTAGATGATCTTTGAGGGTCCTTTCCAACCCAACCCATTCTGTGATTCTGTCATTCTATACTGTTGAAATCTTTAGAGGCAATTGAAATTATTTTGCAATGCTTCAATGCTCTTGGTTGTTGTTTGTTTGGTTTTTTCCATATTATTTTGCAATGCTTCAATGCTCTTGGTTGTTTGGTTTTTTTTCATATTCTTAAAGGATTTTTAAAGTAATGTAATGGATAATAATACAATATTTCTGAAGTATATATGTGATGGTAATATGAGGGTTCTAGAATTTTCACTGTTATGCTGGAAAATATTTAAACACATGGTGAAGAATTCCCTGAGGATAATTTTGAAATTATGTTTTAGTAACACCCCCCCACACCCCCCCAATTATTACAGAAATACAAAGATCAGCTATTGAATTAAGTTGATCCAGCTAGAGTGACAGCTAAATTGCTAAATAGGTAAACAGCTGAAGATAGCTAAACAGCTAAATTCTCCATATCTGGCATAAAAAACTTAATGTCTGCACTATGCAGGAGATACTGAAGATAAACATCATGCTCACAGCTGGTTTTGATGGAAGAAACCATAGGAAATATATATGGATTGCCACTTGGGTTAGGCAGACCCTTACAGGAAATTGAAAAAGCTACGGATTTTGTATTTTGAATTGTTAGATGATACTGTTGTGTGTTTATGTAAGTGTATGTTTACATGCAAGTACTGTTTGGTATATTTAACTACATTGACACAGGAATTTTTTGACTGGACAGGAACAGGACTGGGACTGTTGACAGGAATTGGGACAAAGAGCTGAAATTTCAATAGCTCCTAGAACTGGAGTCCATGGAAAATAAATTGCATTTTTAACAATACTTACTGTCTGCTTTCTCATATATTTCACTTTCACACCATGTTTGCAGAGTAAGGGGAAAATTAAACAGACCGGAAATATATAAAAAGGAAATAAGCTAATAGTAAAAAGCCTGTATTACTGACTCTTCCACCCATGTCTTCACATGGCAAAATATCATGGCATTCTGTGCTTTGATTTCAGTGGTATCTGCAAGTTTTTTGCTGAAAACAACTTTTTTTTGTTTTGTTTTGTTTTGTTTTGTTTTGTTTTGTTTAAAAGTGTTTAGTTAGGGTGGAAGATTCATTCTGGGAACCCAAGCTTAGATTTGACTAGAAATCTGTCTTGTAAACATAGACATTCAAATGCACACTTATTTGTTATTAGAACAAGTTTCCTCTTCTGCAATTGAAACAGCATGTGGAAAGTCAGCAAGCCCTGACAAACAAAACTCAGCTTAGCTGAAAACTGGTCTCAGGTGAATAGCTTTTTCATCATGAAAAAAGGAGCATGATAAAACATCATCAGTGATTTCTTGTCTGTATCATTTCCTCGTTAATATATCTGACAAAAGTCTCATTGGGCTTCACAAAAATTGCAGTCCTAATGACGAAGTTTCAAGAAGTCAAATTTTATAAGGTTCTTACCATATAAAACAGAATATTGAAGTTTTACTTGGAAAATTGCCATCTCGCAAGAAGTAACAGTATGACCAGATAAATGGAACAACAGCAACTAACTCAGTATAGGGTTTAGCCAATACTACATCAGAATACTGGCTGAGAAAACAGTTGGCAAAAAGAAAATAGTTGAGATGTAAAAGAAAAAAAAAAAAGATTTTTTTTAGATGTAGTGTTCTCTTTCTCAGACATTTCAGTGTTCCTCTGTAAAAATACCTATCCAATGCTTAGTGCAATACCATTTGATTAACTATATAACAAAGATAAATGCAATTTAATCAATTAAAACCTGCCTGTATTTAGCCAGCTGGACAGCAGAGACAGAGCAGTTTCCAATACCCTGATGACAAAAGCATTTGATCAGCTACCTCTATTTTATAATGTGCATGTTTGGACAAATACCACAAGCTAATAGCGGTGGTCTTCCCCCTTCCTTCTATCTCTGCATTTGGACAGTTGGGAAAATTAGCTCTCCAAAGTGGTAAAGGTCATATACACTGCTTTCTTACCAATCAGTTGCAGTAAGATTTCTCTGAAGTATTTTCTTTAATAAGGGCATAGCACATTACATTTATATAAATAAATGCACATATAATCACACATATTAAAAACAGAAAATCAGCCCCCCTGAGAAAATTAAAAACTTCATTTACGTCACTGGAAGAGAAGTGAAGAAGTGTGAGTAAAGTTAATTATAACAGACTAAAACATGATTATAATAGACAAAACTATGTGACCGTGTATTCTGGATGGAATTGAAGTATCTCTGTCTGAGAAACTACAGTCGTGTATGCAAACACTGCAGAGATGCAGCCCAGGATGAGTCACTGCCAAGAGTCCAGTTGACTTCAGAGGTTTTAGAGCAAGCTACTGTGTGAGAGCCATCACCTGTGTGAGAGCCATCACAGAGGCATGCAGGAAAAAGACCAAGCTTCACTTCCCTTCAAACATTCTTAAGATTTTTCAGTCCTTGCCTTTGAAGAAAAGTGCAACATATCTAGGAAACCACAATAGATGCAGGTGACGAGTTACCGTATTGAAGAAAACCATCCACAAGTGGTTCCTTTATGAATAATTTTTCTAGAAAAAGCGGTTTTATTGTTAAATTGCTAGAAATTTTTACTGTTCATCCATTCTCCACTGTTTTTTGGGTTTTGTTTTTTTTTTGTTTTTTTTTTTCAAAGCCCATGGTTTATATCTTTCATACTCAATAATATGTTTCCATTTGAAGATTGTGGGAAGGAAACACCATATTAGACACAACTTACAATGAAGTGAGATTCTGGAGTTCAAACTGAAATATGACTGAACATTTTATTCTAAGTGTTGGAATTTATACACTAATACTCATTTATTTACCCTTTTTTAACCCTGAATTCCAATGCTGAGACCTTAACTAACTAGCAAACCTCAACTCTTAAGAAGAAAGGAAATACAGATTTAATAATGAGTGGACTTCTGTTATCATTTGATTTGTGTGAACATTACTAGAAGTATTATAGTGATGGAATTTATCCAGAGTCCAGTATCTTTACCTTTGGAGCCAAAGAGCACTCTAGGACCATTTTAAATCATAATAGTATTTCTGACAGTGCCCTACATAATTTGATGAGACATCTGACTTTGGATTCTTACTAAGCTGACTGATTTTGTTTTGTACAAAGGAATTTAATAATTCAATTTTTCTTTAAAGGGAAAAAAGATTAAAAAAAAAAAAAGAAGAGAAAAGAGGACAGACAGGCCTGTAGTTTATACCCCTTCATACCTTCTTTTTACACTGTTGGATGAAAATATTACCCCAATTTCTTCTTTTCTACATCATCTTAGTATTTTCTACAAATACAGTAAAGTATCCTTTGACAGGATGCCTTCGGTAATTTACCTTGGCAGAACTGGGCCAAGTGTTAACAGTTTTAACAGGTTGTTTCAGTGGTAACAGAAATACCAAACTTTTGGACACTCAGGTAGACACTTCCCCTTAAAAATATGTGTGCTGGAAGTATGTGCCCACTTTTTTTTCCTCCAACACTGTCATTTCTTCATAAAAGATATTGTCTCAGAAATTGTATCTTGTGTATACTGTTAGGTCAAACAGAGCTACTGCATTCCTATGCATTCCTAGCCTATCTTTACACTTTGTTTAACCTCCCAGTCTTTCTCTTTTTTTTTTCTTTTTTTTTCCCTAATTGCTTTCCTTGCTTGGTGGCACTTGCTCAATTCAATAATCTATTCTGATCACACAGTAAATACCCTATCCATCTATTTTTTTGTTTTGTTTTGTTTTTAGCAATTTCAGTGATGCCTGTGTCTGTGGTCTGCTCTCAAATTCACAGCTGCATTGTCTTCTGACAGCGCCTATTCACATGTAAATTGTAAACTGTATGCATTATGTTTTCTGGCTCATAATCAGACTGCAATATGAATGCTGGAATATAGGTAGGCGAATATAGTTTTGGAGAGGGTATGTAGAGCACTGACATTTCTTATTTAAGATTTAAATTATCAGAAGCTTCTGGAAAGTTAATCAGTCTGTATTATGCTATTTCTCTTTAGACAGTCTAAAGTTTTTAGACATCATACTACTATTGTATTTCAACCAGCGATTCTCTGATCAGTCAAGATCCAAAATCCCTTAATACTCTGTAGCAGTACATCTACAGTGAAAGTAGTGTGCACTTCTTCTAGTGTAGGTATTGTTTTGTAGACAGCTACTGTCTCTCAGTTTTACTGTTTGCCTCAACATGCAATGTTAAGCTAATTCTATCAGATGCTTTCTTTTGAATATGATAAAATCCACCAGTATGAAGAAATAAAATTCGGATGTTTCAAGTGCAGCTGATGGCAATGATCATTTCCACATTTTCAGGCCCACCACTGCATAAATGACATCTTCAGTGTTCATCCCCAGCATGTTTTACTGTAAGGCTGGTGGGTCAGCACTACTTACAAAGGTGATGTAGTTCTATCCAAAGTGATACAGCATCAGACAAATGTATCAACAAGAAGCCAAAGAAAGGAAGCACACACTCATTTGGCCTGCTTTCATATATGTGAGTTAAAGATCTTGCATTCTCAAAAAGTACTTCAGAGTATTTTGGTGTTATTCAAGAGCATACCGGTCTACACTGCAGACTGCAGCATAGAACTTAAGGAGACATCACAGACAACTTCAGATGTGCTACCCCAGGTACCAAGAACAAACTTGCCATGACAAGGCACGGCCAGAGAACCATTGCAGGTGACAGAAAGCCACGCTAAACTGTGAGAGATAGCATAGGTAAGCCCAGTGTAACTCATCTGGGTGGTGAAAGCACAGCCAGAACAGAATGCAGTGCAGCCCTCATAGCATGCCCAAACAGCAACATGAGGAGGTAGCTCACCAGAACTAAACTGGGTGATGCTCCATCCGTGCTATTGGCAGAAATTTAGCTTGTTCATTCTTGAAACTAGATCAGGTCAGCAAAAGCTTAAAGATGGCAATCAATGACTCTATCACTTATATATCTTGAGCTTCCACAATGCAGGTTTTGAAAATTATATCCTGTAAGCCTGTTGGGTTCATTTGAAAACTCTAACCAGCAACATCTGCTCAGATACTGTCAATACAGATGGTTCTAGAATTCAAAAAAATGGTGTATATGAGAAGATTTACATTAAATAATGCTCAAACCAAGCAAAAGATTTAGTTTTGCTATTATATTCATGTTTTAATGATTTGCTTTTATTAATTTGAGAAATGAACTCCCTTATACAAAGCAGTTCTCTCCAGTAAAGGTCACTTGTTGAAACTTTAATTCAGGAAAGCTCCTAATTACACAATTAGGTTCATTTTTGTTCATGACTGCATATATAGTTGCAAAATGAAGCTGACTTCTTGATTTACTGAATTGCTAAAACAATATCCAAAAATGTTTATGTGTTTCTAACAATATTTTTATAGGTAGTTAGTTGAAGAATTAAAAAAAAAATCAAGATGCATTACATTTAGTCTAGCACAACATTAAACTTATCTTTCTTAGAAGTGAAAAGAAGTTCTGAGATAAAAGTTACTGTAAAAAGAAAACCAAAGTGAAGCACCATAATTTTTTTCACAGTTTTACCAACTCCCTACAACTAATAAACCCCAATAAACAGCATTATCATCTATTAGCAACATATATTTTAATCTTTGCATTCATATTTATTGATTAAAAAGTAAAACTCTACAGTTTATGCCTAAATAACCTTGGAATTTGTTACATAATTTCTCTTAAAGCAAAGCCAGTATAAGAGGTTTTTACTTGTATGTATCAGTATGCTAACAAGTTGTGAAAAAATATGAGATATATTTTCATGCTGTATTTTTTCCAGTTCTTATTTCTAATCTTATTCTGACTATAAGAGCTTATTTGTAGGACTCTCTGCTTAGAAGTAAAGTGCTACCTTAGTAATAAATCAAGAAAAGTAAAGTAAGAGAAGGAAACCTATGAAATTACAATCTGTTTCATTACATGTGACACATTAAGAATGACCCTAGCAAATGTATCTGGTGAACTGGTACTTAAGGCTCTCTTTCTTCTTACCGATCAGCAACCTGTTGAATCATTTCTTTTTATGGGTTTGGGGTTTTAAGAAGTATATTGTCATGTCAATGAATATAGAATTATCCACTACGTGTACATGTCAAAACAGCTCTGCACAAACATAGAAACTTGTTCTGAATGGGAGGTTTGCCCAGAGGAGCACTTTACTTTGGATCCCTGGAATAGAACTTGCTTCTGGGACTCATGTATTTTACATGAATAGGTAGTCTCAGGAATGATACATTAAATAAAGTCTATTCATTGTTTAGCATGCATTCCTTTTCTCTTTTGGTTATACCAAGAAAGTAATCTGATGATTTCATGTTGTAAACATTATTTGCTCGGGAGTCATTTTCTATGGCCCTCAGAGCCTAGAGAAGAAACTGAAAATGATGGAATTCTCAAGAAAGCAAATTTTGTGACCTAGTTCAACCTTTGTTTTCATGCAGTGCCACATTTTCATGTTCTCCATGGACACAAGATATGCAGAAATGCCAGTAGCAGCACTTTTTTTTTAAAAAAAATCAAATATATTTGAAATGTCCTTATAAAGCATCTCAGAACAAAAGGGCAAATAAACAGCAGTGGTAGGATACACTGGCATTTAAAAGAGAAGAATTTTTAGGTTATCAATACATCAAAGTAAATTCGGCAGGAGTACTGGAAGTAGTAGGCATTGCAAATTATATTAAAGTACAAATATTTTTACCTCCATGAAGTCCTGAAACACTGTCTCATAAAACCATCATGTTTTGAGCCCATACTTTTAAACACTATGTACTATATACCTTTATATTATCACATGCTTGAAATATACAGAGGCAACTTTATTCATGTTATTTAAACATTTAAACTTTTGTAGATGAAATTTCAGTATATTACATAGTTTCTAAAAAATGTTGTTATAAAACCTGGAAATTACTTTCATTTTCTGAAATTTTAAATCAAAACATGAAATATATTTATGCTGTATCCCTCTATTTCCACTGCCAATACACCTTTTGTCCTTTCCCTGTAAGGTGTCTCAGGGCCTATCGATTTCAAGCAGTAATCTCAAAACCCGTGCAAGGATATCTGGTAGCTCTGTGAGTAAGGTTTGTTAACATAAGGTCTGTGTGTCACTGGATCTACAGACCACAAAACTTAACTGTGCTATGTGTTAGCTGGTAGAAATGTCATCTCACTTCTGAAGAACGATTGTGCCAAATTAGGAACCTAGAAGTAGAAGTCTTCCTTCCCATTTTGCTAGAATAGGTAAATTGTTTTTGCATTATGCAGTCTATAATCTGTTGGCATTTACAGTTTTAGAGGATTAGCTAGCATTAGGAAATCTATTTTAAATTGCAGGGAGGAAAAGACATAGCTGTGGAAGTTAGCAGCTTGCTCTACTTTCATTAGTTCACACTTGTACTGCAGCAGGCACAGTTTATTATTTTTGCACTTTTCACTGCTTGTTTTTGTGGTGCTTCCACAGACCTTTTTTCAGTCACTGCTGCGTAGTAACACCACAAGTGTATGCCTAGTCAAGTTGTGTGTGAATGGCTGGTCAGGTGGTGGGTGCTTCCACAATGTGCTGATGAGCCAGGGACAAATTTGTGATGTGTGAACAAAGCACACCTGATGGCAGAGTGTTTTGCTGTACTTCTGTCACCTGACAGACACCACAGCATCACGTGTTGTGAGATGGGCATATGACTGAGAAGAGAAACAATACAAGACCTTCAAAATCCACCATGAGAAGCTGTGTAGCACACCTCTCAAGAAAGTTTAGTGACATAGGGTATTAAAGGATTCTTCACCTGTCATCTTGGGTGATCTACAGCTTGCAGATGCAATTTATCTAGCTGATTCCCCTGCCTGAAGATTTTTTTTTCCTCAGAGATCCTAAAGGGGTTAAGGACTAATGAGAAGTAGGTGAATTGCTTCTGGTCACTGCTTACTCCAGGGTCATTTCAGCTCATCGCTTGTCATACTGGGCTTACTGATTATGCATTATACAGCAAAGGTGCACAGCTAAATCCTTTTCTATTCTCCAGGAAATTTGTATTTGGCTGTCTCATGCCACTGCTGCAGCAATTCGTCTATTCCTTTGCTTCTCTTGAGCATGTCTAAAAAAACAGGGCAGCTAAATACAGGTTACATGATTCTTTTCTCTCTGTGCAAGCTAGCTGCCAAACCATGCTCTTCTATTACAAGGAGCAAATCAGGAGACATCTGTGTACATTTACAATAAACCCAGTCCTTTAGGAAGCCAGCACACATGCAGAACAACTTTGCTGTTTGGGCA
Organism: Falco naumanni; assembly: GCF_017639655.2. Lineage (NCBI taxonomy): Eukaryota > Metazoa > Chordata > Aves > Falconiformes > Falconidae > Falco > Falco naumanni. Next base: position 54,021,713 of record NC_054080.1, on the reverse strand, counting down.
CAATAGGTATATTGATAAGGAAGAGGAAGGCCAGAGCATATATCTTTCCCTGCTAATAAATAGAACAATGTAGAGCACCGAACAAGAAAGGCTTGCTGATATGCTGCATCACAACATTCTGCCTCACATTTCTGCAAGGAGTTAAAAAAGGTGAGGCAAACAGTGATTAATTAAAACAAAAACGAGATGATAAACATAGCTTTCCCTTGTCAAAATTAAGATCACAGTGATCTTGTAAATAAGGACAGGATTCAAGCCTCTCCTTTTGGTACTCTACAATCAAAACATTCTAGAGTTTCCCAGCTCTAAAAGTTTGCTATATCATGAAACATTAATGATACAGATAGGAGAAAAATAATTCAAAAATTCTTCTTCCATGCCTGTTAATGACAGGGGAAAAAGGTGGATTGACAGCACATTGAAAATGGGCAAACCCACACTGTTATGTGTCAGATGAAGGGGAAAATACTCTGTTTTCTTCATCACTTTTATTGTGTCGTTCTCATTTTTCTTCACCACCTTTTATGAAATATAATACAATGTATCTCCATTAAAACAACAAGAAAAATATTGTATCATTTTAAATATGAATTCTGTTTTAATATCTCTCTATATTAACATAATAATGGCTTGCATTTGCTTGAACTCAAAGTTTACAAACGCATGTTCAACTTCACTGCTGCTAAAACAGGGCTACACATATTTGTTAAGGCTGTGGATTACTGCAGCATCGTGCTTCCCCCTAGCAAATGGTGCAAGAAAATAGAGTATTTAAAGTACATTGTGTTCCATGCAGTTATGCATCTATTTCCACAATCCTACTTTGAATATTTATGTCGTAGAATAAGGAAAAAAAAATTATGGGCTTCCCACACATAAAGAACAGAAGAGTACCTCAGCATTTTTTATATTTAAGATTTCTCAAGTTGGTAAATTTTCTATATCAGTGATCCTGGAAAGCATGGAAATAAAGCTCTGCAGGGAAAAAACCAAGCCAGATGGGGTCAGAAAAGCTATTTTCTGGTGAATCTCAGCTTTATTTAATTTCTTATCTATCCCCTTTAGTAAAGTTGATGGATCATATTCCATCCTTTTCTAAAATGGCATTAAGAAGCTTTTATACAAGGCTTGAATGTGTAAACATTTATTTTTACATAACTAATATGTTATAATTAAAAATGTTTCAATCAGTTTTGCTTGTTACTCCTACTATGTCATGGAAATAACACAAATAAATGCATATGAATGTCATATTACAGTAATCATGCTCAGAATGCATGTGGTGTATAAAACCTGTGACATGCAATCAAAGTTTGGTACTCTGTCTTGCCGATCAAATGTGACTCTGTTCACAGCAACAGCCATATCACAATATCTAAACCATTAATAAAATTTGTGTAATTAATGGCAACAGATTTTTCTTCAGCTGTAGTTTAAAAATGGTGTAAGGAATTGGTAAAGTTTACCAACCATTCTCAGGAAGAGATAGACAAAAGTGAAAAAACTTGTAAGGTTAAATGATCTTGTAAAATACAAGCTTTTGAAATTCTGACATGGCTCTGAAAGTTCTGTCTACTTCCTGTAATATGCTCCTGAGCAAGACCAAGCAGTATGACCCAAACAAGCTGAAACTGGTGAAGTATGGTACCTTTTCAGGGGAAAATGACCTTATTTTATATTCTTACATTTTTCAGTGTCAGATCGGTCAAGACAACAGTCTTCCAGGTTAGATATCTCCATAGCATACAATTTTATGTTAACATAAATTAACGTCCTGAAGAAAAGAAGTTCCAATGAGACTTTGTCTGATTCCTATCCTGAAAAAAACATGGTCTTTTCAGCTTTGGAGAAGCTACTTGTAGTAAGAGTTCTTGCTTTGATTTATACCCTTCTTTATCACAGTGTTGAATCTGTCTGCAAAAGATGGAAAGATTGTAGGTATCTACCTTCATCTTTATACATTATCCCAGGCTAAGCAGCAGTCTGAATCTTAACAGGTGTAACCTACAATTATGTAAGTGTAAGATATCCCATTGCCTGATTGTTGTACCAGGTCTTTAATAAACTTTAGTTAATACCAGGTCTTTAGTAAACTTTATCAAATTTTTAAATATTTGGAGCTGAGAAATCCCTGTCTTTGATGGAAAATTATTACAGGACATTGTAAGATAAACACACTTTCTACCTTTTTTTTTTTTTTTTTTTTTTTTTAAGAAGAAGAAAATAAAACCAAAATTATTGGTGTTCACTTGTAGCTTGCTTGTTTTTCAGAGCGAGAGTCAAAGATTGGCAAGGGAACTTCTTGGTGTGAAGGACATCTTTTTGACTGTTTGTATCAAAAATTAAACAAGTTAGCTAAATTATAAGGATCCGAAAATTTTGTGTTCACCCATCATCTGGACTGACTTTGAGAACTTGGCATTCAAATTCTCCAAGCCATTTGCAGTCTAAGCCCATAGGGGTTGAGCTCATTCTGCTGTGGGCAACTCAGTCCTGGGTGTCAGTATGAAGAGCAGAAAAGCTGCCTCAATGTGATCAATGTCTCTGCTGCATGGGACACAAAGTAGAGAAATGAGAGAGAGACCTGCAAGGGGTGAGGTAGTGGTGGGAGCAAACTGAAAGGCATAATTAGAATTGAAAGTTGGTAGGAAAGAAGAGGATACTGGGATGGGTAGATGTGGCGGAGAATTTGAACATGAGAATAGAGGAGGTGAATGAAAAGAGAAGTGGTAGAGAGAGGAACTAGGTGACTAAGGAAAGGATAGACTGAAAAGAATGAGGACAGAGAGTGCTGAAGAATAGCAATATCTGTTATTATTAGCTTTCAAGCTCTTCCACAGCTGGGAGTAATTCATCATTCATGAGCCTTAGCTTTCCTTTTTCTGAGGAAGCCTCCCTGAAACCTCTGTCTTGCTTGTCTCAGAATTTTGCTGTACCTGGGCAGGACTCACACAACCAGCCATAATAGGTGCTGTCCAGTAGGAAATGATGTCACCAGAATCACACTACTGTCAGTTTCTTGGCTGTAGACATCAGCAGGGAAAGATCTGTGATGAAGATCTTCAAAGTTCCAGTCTTGCTAATATGATTCCACTTGCCATGCTATTTTAAATATTTATTTTAAGTAATAATATCCCTCTGCCCCCATGCTACCTTTACCTTAAAAGAGCATTTTAAAATGTAGCAAAGTTGTGAGTCAATGTTCCAATCTCAATTTCTCCTCTTTACTTTTTGTAGAATGTTAGTCTGTAATAACAGTAAGAATAATAACTTCCCTCATTCCTTCTTACCTGGCTTTTTGGAATAGATTACAAGAGACAGTCTTTAGATGTCCAAAAAGGAGAGTAACAAAACACATAAAAGAAGAACAGCTAAGACATATCAAAAAAACCCCAAACCAAAACCAGAAGCAAGCTTTCACATTAAAATATATATGAAAACAACTAAATATCAAGCTCTGCAATTCCTTGAGTTAATTCTTGCTAAAAATATTGAATCTAGAAAAAAATTGTGACACTGTGTAATCAGGAATGAGCCCTCAGTCCAACAGGAAAAAAACAAACTAATTAGAATGGTTTTGGACTGTCTGACAAATGCTTTGTACAATTGTGTTTCTCCCTAAAGTGTTAATCATGTTTATTTTATAGTCTCCTCAGACTGCTGAACTGTGAAGTTCATTTTCCCATGGGAAGTTATACTTTTAATGTCAAATGTAATTATGTATAAAGAAAAGAAACCAAGAGAAAGTGTCTATTCAGAGAACTAGGGCAGGCAGATCACTACTTCTCTAACATAAAAAAAGTCTAATAAATGGATACTTTGCCTCACTGTGGAATACTGCCTGTATATGTGTGTTTGAAGAGATATTTACTATCTTCAGTTAGTGGTTTTTTTTTTGGTTATCAGAAAACAGGCAGCACTTACATGTAAAAAATGACCATTCAGTTTCATAAATGAAATCTGCCTAAGCAGTAATCCATGCTATAGTAAGATCTGATAGTAATAATATTTGGGGGAAATCACCCTGACCTAGTTAAAAACAATGGATATACTCTCAATAAGACAATTATTAATTACAATCTAAGCCACTGTAGTCTTTAAGGCTAAAACCTAGACTTTTTCTTCAAATGTCTAATTATGTCATGAAAGTACCTGATACATACCTTTTTATTAATAGTAAAGGTCTTAGGTTTTTAATATACATCATGGTTTTGCTCAAGAAGTCAGAAAAGGAGAATTCAAATTAATTTTGATTTAATAAAAGTCAGGTTTAAAAAGTATGCCTAGTTGCATATGTATCCAAAAGACCAGTTTGGGAGACTAGATTCACATAAATAATAAAATACTTGTAGAGTCTTCCATGAAAGATTTACTTTAAGGAAACCACCAAGGAAATTAAATACTTTAAACTATGTGTAAGTACCATGAAGGATCTGACAGACTGGAAAAAAGAAAAAAAAAAGAAAAAAAAAAGAAAAAAAAAGCCCAAACCCTTCAAAACATGTAGTTAAGATTGTCCTTAGCTGACCCTCCTGTTCATAACAATGTGAGCTAGGGTGTGTCTTCCTTAACATGAAACTCATTGCTTTAGTTAATTTAAGTCATAGTCTTTCTGACGTTTACACAGGGTTTTGGGGTATGCAATATTTATATATGGACTCAATTCCCACATGCTCGGCAGTTTTCTGTAACAGCTGAAGCATTGTCAAGCTTTTACCTCTGCAAATGTTGGCTTTACTCTATTTTGAGGGCATGGTACTGTGAAATCTAAGTTTTCTGGGGCATTAAATTGATGTGCTATTTCATAATGCATATCCCTCTAATACGTAATTTTGTTGTCTGATTCCAATAGTGGAAACAGTCATGCTACTATAATGTAGTAAGTTGGAACTGTGCTACAAGGTGGTACATATGACAGACTCCATTGGTAGGAAAAGAAAAAAATATTTTCAAAGGTCTGATTGAACAGACAGAAGATTGTCCAGGCCCATATTTAACAATCCCTGAAGATGCCAATTAGTACTACAGAGAAAGCTCAAGCTGTTTAGGCTAGGTGTTTTGCCTTTAGGACAGGGAAGAAAGAAATGAGGAAAATCCTCAATTGGGACATAGTAGTTAATTCTTCAGAAACCTGAACATGCTCCACTGTAGATTTTAGTATAAATCACTCACCTTAACTGAGACAGAAAAGGAGCCATAAAAAATGCCTTGAAAACCAGACTGCAGCATATTCCCTGTTCAATAGTATTTGAAAGACAGCCTGATAAATTCAAACCAGTGACTTAATTCACCCCACCAACAGAGTACAAAGTGCAATTTAGAGAGAGGGGGAATGGTTTTAACCTAACCATACATTTAAAATTAACGTTAGTTGGTGGCACTAAGTTGTAGAAGAAAAGAGAACGGAATCTTATAGCTGGAAATTCCTGTACCACAGGTCTGTGTTTTCTTGAGTATCACTGTAGCCACGGTTCTGTAGAGTCACTTTGTCTGAGCTTCCTCCTTTTTCAAATTGTATTTCCACTCTGTATGTTTCAGTTCCATTTATAAGTGTGGTAATAAGTGACTTCTGGATAATGTAAGAATCAACTGAATAACTCTTACAGAGAAAAGAGAGAGTTTGTAATAGTTCATTTTATTGACTGGCCTCTACTATTACAGAGTCAGAGAGTCTTTATTTTTAGTATATTTATACTACCAATTTCAAAATGTGTAATGTTTGATATTATTCAATCTTTTTCTATAGAAATCAAACATACAGATGACTAAATTCACAATGTTAGCAGAGTCGTAACTATAGGTGTTGAAGCACTGGCTCCTATTCAGCATTAGATACAAACCTGGGTTCATGAAACTTACTCATACTTCTGATTAGCCAGACAAAGTCTACTGAGTATGGATAATCAAGGGGCAGTAAAAATACAGATGACATCAACCTTCAAGTGCATACTACCTCACCTTACGTTCAGCAAAGCCAAAAACCAGCAAATACCCCAATCTGGGAGGGAAGCACAGCCTGAGCTATTGTGTGTGGTCCATGCCATCTGTGGGTCATAGATAAAGATGCTCAGTTCTCAAGAGGTTGCCCCATGCAACAGGATGGCTCATAGGACATACACACTTATTTTCTGCATGTCCCCCATCTTGCCAACATATGTAGGTTCAACACCAAGGGGAAGGAGCTTCTTTCTCATGTCCTGTGAGACACTGTGGAGTACCACAGGATTCTTATCCCGGTTGTCATCTGTTGCAAAGGGTCTGCCAGAGAGCATGGTCCTAGCACTTTTCATGTATCATTGCTGTGTAAAGCTGGTAGCACAACTGTGTTGCTGGGAAAGGTAGACAATCTCTCCTACCCCTTGATGGCCTGCGTGATGAATCTGAACATGGAGCATGATGCTTTGGCTCATGAAGCCTTGACTAGTGCCAGGCATTCTTCAGCAACTACCACAACAGCTGCAGTGCAGGGGTTGACTGTGCTTCTGGCTGCCAACACTTCTTGCCATAAGAACTGTATTTCCTGACCAGGTTGCCGTTTACGTATTGGATACTGCACATTATCTTAAAAATTAGAAACCCAGACTTATCTGCATATTGGTAAGATTATCTCTTGCAATGACTTCTGCATTTACATCTTCAAGGACAAAGGTTTTGTGTGGAAAAAATATTAAGCAGGTCCTGGTGAGGCAGTGGATGTAAAGAAAAAAGACCAAGGGCAATCAAAATGGCAGTTATAGTGAGCTCTGTGCCACAGTGCTAGGATATGCTTTGCGCTTGTATCAGGCTGCATAGATGAGTCCAAAGCAGCACTCCTTGTTGTGCTGCCTGGGAACAAGAGCTTTGAATCTCACAAATCACTTTATTGACTTTCAATTTTGCCATATCTTTCTTCACTTTTCTTTCCTGTTCAAGACAGTCCACATTTTGTCTGAGTATTCCTCCTTGTTCCTATCCATCTGGGTGTAGATCTAAGGCCAGATACAATTTTAAAATAAAACCTATGACATTAATACTTTTATTCTTTTTCTACCTGTAATGTCATCATAAATCATTATTTGCAGTTGTTCCTTATTAATGTAGTTTGTGGGGGCTGTAGTAAAAGAATGAGCCGATTTGTTTCATTAATCTGTTGATAAAAATTCCCTACCTGATTACTGTTTCACCATTCTTTTATAAAGCTGCTGCATCTGTGTCTGTGCATACTTTCTTAGGCTTGTGGCTATGTTGTCCAGGAAGAAAAATGGACTGCATTGCACTTTTCTGCATAGTGAGCAAGGATGTGATGAAGAAGAGAGAAAGTGCTTCAGCAGGAGGAATGCACTGGAAAAGGAGAAACTGTTTTCAGGCAGCTTTGCTGACAGACAAAGGAAGATGAAGAATTTTGCTGATGGTAGAGGAGTAAAGAGTCACCATTGACATGGTGTCCACTACATGTCACTGTCTCCAAGGCTTTTGATTAAGAACTAAATGAAGAAGGAAAGAACCAAGAAAACTCATCAACAATGCGACTTTCTGCCAAATGTCTGCCAGGCATAATCCTTTACTACCTTCTTCCTTGAAAGCGACTTAAAGATCATTCTGGGTAATTCACACAGGAATGTAAACTCCAGTACAGAAATGTAGATGATAAAAAGTATTTCTGAAATCCTGTGAGTAATCTTGTGACATCACTCTTCTAGATCTGCCTTGTCTAGGTCCACCATTTCACTGCTGCTGTTGAACGAGAAGTGCTAATGAACTCAGATGAAACGGGTATCCAAGCTATTTTTGAATAGGACAGGTGACACTAATGAAGCCAAGGATCTAATACAACTCTTGGAATTGGGAAATGGTTTTGCCTTAGTTTTGGAGCAGTTTTGTTGTTCTTTAACCTTCTTTGAAATGACCTGCCAGGTTTCAAGGCATTTCACAAAACCACACGGGTGTATCCTTTGGTGAGGGTGGGAAATCGTAAGCATTGACACATTTTGGAATAGGTCAGGGATGGTCTAGTCAAATGAATGTGCAGATGGTCAGAGGGTTGAAAGCAAAGCAGACTCCTGGGCCAGGTTTAGAGAAATTAATGAAAGATTACCGAGTGCTTGCTCTAATAAAGTAGATTAGATCAAGACTCATGCCTCAGACTTTTACTAAACCATCTGGCAAAAAAACATGTGGGAATCCCTGAATGTGGAATGATGGAAAGGGAAAGAGTGAAGGAGAACTGTAGCTTGAGAGATAGAAATCTGATAGAGTGTTGCAGGTTGTCCTTTGAAAAAAATGACACAAATCTCCAATAGTCACAAATCTCCAACTTAGAATTTTGATATGTTCAGATTTCAACTGCTACAGGTAACTTCTGCTTATTCTAGCATTTCTGTGTGGACAGTTTTTAGTCTCTTTCACTATTTATGTCATCTTGCTTTTCCGTGGAAGTAGGAATTTAAGCAGAATTAGGGAAGAGAGGGACTTTCAGAATCAAATTAGTACCTAAAGTGAAATACCACTGTCCCTTGAAGATTTGGGTTAAAGTGCTGAGGTCTATTATTTGACATACACAAAACTATTGCTCAGCTGACAACCGGGTACATACCTAGTTTTTTCAGCTTTCCTCCTTCATTTTAATATTTACTTTATAAATGAATTCATTTAAAGTAAAAGTATAATTGAATACTAAAGACAGATAAATCTTCTAATTATAAAAATGTCATCTTTGTAGGTATGTACTCACTAAAATATGTTTCTAAATAACAAGAAACATGAAAGAAAAATCTGTGTAATTTGATGGGTGATACCAGTAACAGGCTTCTAAAAATTTCAGATAATTGTCATTAATAACTTAACCTTTCTGCTGGTTAAACTTATACAGGATATGCAGTATTAAATTAACATTATTTATTTATTATGGCAGATTGGTTGGCTTGCTGAATCTTATTTTAAACTACTGGGGACTTGGGTCCAAAGCTGTGACAGCTGTGTACTCATAAGTGACAGGGCACGTAAACAAGCCTACTGGAGTAGTGAGGAATACCCCCCAATCCTCCAAAAGGGTTCTGCCAAAGAGGTTAGACAGCTGACATTCCAACAGAAGCATTTCTACACCAACGTATGCAGAGTGGGTAACAAAGAAAGATCTGGAAGTCACTGCTGCAGCTGGAAAACTACGGTCTAATTGTTATCACTGAAGCCTGCTGGGATGAATCACATGATTCTACAGCTATCACAAAATGATAGACTTTTTGATTCTTAGAGGAGTAAGGAGGAGTGTCAGCAAAACCCCTAGCTTGGACTTCTGCAGGGTAGACTTTGGCCTGTTTAGCAGACTGTCTGACAGTCTTAAAGAGAAAAGGGTTCCAGGAAGGCTGGACATTCTTCAAAAAGGAAAACATAAAGGCATAAAACCAGGCCATTCCTGTCTACCAAAAGATGAGAGAGAAGGGAAGAAGCCCAGCCTGGCTGAACAGAGAGCTTTGGCTGGAACTCAGGGGAAAAAAGAATTTACCAACTTTGGAAGAAGGGGCAGGTAAATCTGGAGGACTGTAAGGATGTTGCAAGGTTATGGAGGGTAAAAATTAGAAAGGCAAAACCCCAACTAGAACTTAAGCTGGCCACTGCTGTAAAAAAAAGCAAAAAAAAAAACCCCAACCCTCAAAAAACAACCAAAAACAAAACCCTGAAAAAAACCACAAACCCCCAATATATTTAGAAACAAAAAGAGGGTCAAGATTTATCTCCATCCTTTGTTGGATGCAGAGGGGACCATTGCCACGAACGATGAGGAAAAGGCTGAGGTACTTAATGCCTTCTTTGCCTTAGTTTTTAATAGCAAGACCAGTTATCCTCAGGGTACTCAGCCCTCTGAGCTGGAAGACCAGGACAAGGAACAGAACAAAGACCTCATTGTCCAAGAGGAAATGGTTAGTGACCTGCTGCTCCACTTAAATGTGCACAAGTCTATGAGGCCAGATGGGATCCACCCTGAAGATATTTAGGGAGCCGGCAGAGGAGCTCACCAAGCCACTCTCCATCATTTATCAGTAGACCTGGCTAACTGAGAAGGTCCTAGAAGACTGGAGGTTAACCAATGTGATGCCCATTTACAAGAAGGCCCAGAAGGAGAATCTGGGGAATTATAGGCCTACCAGTCTGACCACAGTGCCAGGAAAGGTTATGGAGTAGATCATCCTGAGTGTGATCACAAAGCACATGCAGGACAGCTGAGGGAGCCTGGATTTATGACAGACATGTCCTGTTTGACTGACCTGATCTCCTTCTATGACAAGGTGACTGGCCTAGTGGATGAGGGGAAAACTGTAGATGTTGTGAGCCTGGACATTTGACACTGTCTCCCAAAGCATTCTTTTAGAGAAATGGGCTGCTTATGGCCTGGATAGGCATAGTCTTGCTGGGCAAAAAAAATGGCTGGATGACTGGGCCCAAAGAGTGGTGTTGAATGGAGTTGCACCCAGCCGGTGGCCAGTCACAAGAGGTGTTCTCCAGGGCTCAGTACTGGGGCCAGTTCATTTTAATATCTATATTGAAAATCTGCATGAGGGGGTTGAGTGCATTCTCGGTAACTATGCAGAGGACACCAAGCTGGGTGGCAGTGTTGATCTGCTTGAGGGTAGGAAGGTCCTACAGAGGGATCTGGACAGGCTGGACTGATGGACCAAGGCCCCATTATATGAAGTTCATCAAGGAGAAGTGCTGGGTCCTGCACTTGGGTCACAACAGCCCCACACAAAGCTACAGGCTTGGGGAAGGGTGGCTGGAAAGCTGCCTGGTGGTAAAGGACCTGGGGGTGTTGGTTGACAGCCGGCTGAACGTGAGCCAGCGGTGTGCCCAGGTGGCCAAGAAGGTTGACAGCATCCTGGCTTGTGTCAGAAATAGTGCCACAGCAGGACAAGGGAAGTGATTGTCCCCCTGTACTTGGCATTGATGAGGCTGCATCTCAAATAGTGTGCTCTGTTTTGGGCTCCTCACTACAAAAAAGACTTGCTGCAGTGTGTCCAGAGAAGGGCAACAAAGCTGGTGAAGGGTCTAGAGCTCAAGTCTTCTGAGGAGCAGCTGAGGGAACTGGGGTTGTTTAGTCTTGAGAAATGGAGGCTTGGGAGGGATCTTATTGCTTTCTACAACTACCTGAGAGGTGATTGTACACAGGTGGGTGTTGGTCTCTTTTCCCAAATAACAAGTGATAGGACAACATAAAACATTCCGAAGTTTTACCAGGGGAGGTTTATATTGGATATTAGGAATTTTTTTTTTTACCAAAAGGGTTGTCAATATTGAAACAGGCTGCCCAGGGTGGTGGTGGAATCACCATCCCTAGAGGTATTCAAAAAATGTGTAAATGTGGTGCTTAGGGACATGGTTTCATGGCTGGTTGACAGTCCTGGGTTAAAGGTTGGACATGGTGATCTTAATGGTGTTTTCCAACCTAAATGATTCTACGATTCTATGATTGGAGTGCTGCAATTGATGGCTGTAAACTGCTCAGGAGGGACAGCCGTATGGGGGTTGCAATCTGTGTTCAGGAAGGACAAGAAAGGAAAGATGAGGGATTGCCTCTAGGTCAAAACAAAAGGTGTCATTGAAAAAAAGGTGCACAGGTCTAGAGCTTACAGGTGAAAATTAGAGGCCAAACCGACAAAGGAAGCGTTATGGTGGATGTTTTCTAAGAGCTACCTGATCAAGGAAAGGATGTTGGTGAAGTCTTCTTTTTCAACTGCATGAAGTATCCTGTTCACAGGACTTTACCCTGACATCTGCTGGAGAAACAGCACAGCAAGCTGCTAGAAGTCTAGGAAAATCTTGGAGTGCATCAAGGATAAAGTCTTCATCCAGATGATAGCTTACCCAGAGGAAGTGCTTTACTGGATCTTCTGCTCCCCATCACAGAGGAACCTGCTGGAGAGGTCAAGACCAGCAGTAGTCTGGCCTCGAGTGATCATGCTCTGGTGGAATTAATGGAATCTTAAATGGTGTAATTAAGGGAAAAGTTTAGTCAAGACTCTAAAATTTATGAAAGTGATGTTTCTGTTATTTAAGGAACTAGTTAAAGGGATTCCTTTAGAAACTGTCCTCAGACATAAAGGAGCAGAACAGAGCTGGAAGCTCTTTAAGGACACTCTTAGAGCACAAAAGCTCTTGGTACCAATGTGCAAGAAATCAAGCAAAGAAGGCAGGAGACAAACATAACTAAGTACTTCTTGCTCAAACTGAAACATAAGAGGAAAATGCATAGGCAGTGGAAGCAGGAATATACACCGTGAGAAGAATGTAGGGATACTGCCTGGCACTGTAGGGATGGGTTCAGGAAATCTAAAGCATAGCTGGAGCTAAATATGGCAAGGGATGTGAAGAAGAATAATGAGGGCTTCTACAGATATGTTGCTCAGAAAAGGAAGAAAAATGAAATTGTACTCCGAAAATAAATGAGACAGGGAATCTGGTGACAACTGATCTGAACAAGGCTGAGGTACTCAACAACTCAAGGCAGGGACCGGAGGAAAGAATTCTCACCCCCCCATAGGAGAAAATAAATGTTGAGACTGTCTGAGGAACATGAACATACACAAGTCCATGAGACCCAACCAGATGCATCCCAGGATACAGAGGGAACTGGCAGATGTAGTTACAAACGAATATTTGAAAAGTCATGGCAGTCAGGTGAAGTCCCCAGAGATGGGAGAGAAAGGAATATTGCACCCGTTTTTAAAAAGGTTGCAAAGGAGGACCCTGGAAACTACCAGCTGGTCAGGTTTAGCCCTGGGCTCCATATAAAGAACAGATCCTCCTGGAATCTATGTCAAAGCCATGGAAGACAGGAAGGTGATTAGAGACAGCCAACATGGCTACACCAAGGGCAAATCATGCCTGATTAATTTGGTGGCTTGTTATGATGGAGTGACTGCACTGGAGAAGGATGGTGGATAAAAGAAAAAAAATTGATGTAATTGACTTGTGTAAGACCTTTGATATGGTCCTCTACAACAGTCTTGCTACTAAATTTGAGACGTATGGGTGTGATGGATGAACTGTTAGCTGGATAATGAATTGGCTGGATGGCCACTCATTGAGTTGCAGCTAAATGTCACAATGGAGAACAGTAATAAGTGGTGTCTGTCAGGGGTCTGTATTGGGACCAGTGCTGTTCAGTATCTTAATGGCATACACAATGGAATTGAGTATATCCTGAGCAAGTTTGCAGATGACACCAAACTGAACAGTGCAGTCAGTGATAGAGGGAAGGAATGCCATCCAGACAGAAAAATTACAGGCTTGATAAGTGGACCAATGTAAACCTTATGAAGTTAACAAGGTCAAATCCAAAGTCCTGCACCTGGGCCATGGCAATCAACAGTATAAGTACAGATCGGATGATGCGCAGCCCTGAGAAGATGGGCTTTGGGATATTGGTAGATGAAGAATTAGATATGAACCGGCAATATGCACTCACAGCCCAGAAAGCCAATCATATCCTGGGCTGCATAAAAACAAGTGTGGCCAGCAGGCTGAAGGAGGTAATTTTCCCGTCTATTCCGCTCTGGTGTGACCTTACCTGGAGTACTGCATTCAGCTTTGAGGCCCCCAATATAGGGAGTGAGTTTGGAGGAGGGCCATGAAAATGATCAAAGGGATGGAGCACCTCTCCTATGAAGAAAAGCTGAGAGAGTTGGGGTTGTTCAGCCTGAAGAAGAGAAGGCACCAGGGAGATGTTGCAAGAGCCTTGCAGTACCTAAAGGGGGCCTACAAGAAAGCTGAAAAGGGACTTTTTAAAGGCCATGTAGTGATAGGGCAAGGGGTAATGGCTTTAAACTGAGAGACGGTAGATGTAGGTCAGATATTAGGAAGAAATTCTTCACTGTGGGGGTGGCAAGACACTGGAACAGGTTGCCCAGAAAATCTGTGGATGCCCCATCCCTGGAAGTGTTCAGTGCCAGGCCAGATGGGGCTTTGTGTAACCTGGGCTAGTGGAAGGGTCCCTGCTCATGGCAGGGGGGTTGGAACTAGATGATCTTTGAAGGTCCCTTCCAACCTAACCCATTCTATGATTCTATGTTTCTATTTTTAACAACTTGATTGTCTGTAAGCCATATTCTTTCTGTGTTTGCATAGTGTGTTATAACACCTACACAAACAGATTGTCATCTACGTGAAGAATCAGTATCTTTTGATGATTCAGTGCTTCACAGCCATCAGTTGTGAATCTCTTCTTCAAAGCTGTTCTTGTTTTGATAGTCCAACACTGCCAGAGGAGAAAAATGTATTGATGATGTCTTGTGGACATTCCTGTTGCCATCCATCTTATCTTGCACTAGGAAATAATGTTAAATTCCTTTTTTATACCAATTACTTAATACCTGGGTGGGTTTTTTCAGTTGTTTTTAAAAAGTAGTTTTGGTTTTTCCTATAAAACAGGCCAAAATATTTTTAAAAGTAGAATTGTATCATTGTGAAACAAATTTCTAAGCAACTGTGTTCAATAAGTATTGTAATTTTGCACCTGAATTTTTTTGATTTTACCAGCTTGTTCTTTAATTACTTTTTCTAAGCTATGATAAAGAGTTCAATGATAAGTAAGATCTATAAGCAATGAGTGTGTCACATCCTTCAAACTTTTTTTGCAAAACAACACTTCATAAAAAGAAGAAAATTATATTTCAGAAAAGCATATCATGGAGGAGAGATTATATAAACCAGAATGAAAATATTTATGTGTAAGAAATTTATCCTGGGCTCAAATTCAAGGTAACAGTTCATTTATTTGATAAGGAATACAAGGATGGTACAACTTTCATTACCAAAAAAAAAAAAAAAAAAGAAAAAAAAAAGGCATGCTCTGGTAAATAAGCATACTGAAGAAACAATGTCAGATGCAAAATACGTGTGTATGGACATGTAGTGTATACATTTTTAGCTGTTTATGTAAGTGTGTGTTTAAGCATCGAAGGATTCCTTTTGAACCCAAGTCTCGTTCTACAGCAGTCTGAATGAGAAAGCCAAAATATTCCAATTTCTAGTGCCATTTGCACTGTCTGTCAGCTACTATACTCATTATTACGTATAGGCCACAGCATTATATACTAGACTAGTTTGCGATTTCATTACTAATTGCTTTATGTATCCTTTAGAGCAGCAATTAAAGGGTGGGCCTTCAGGAAACGTGAGTCAACTATTTGAATTGCAAGCACAATGTATTTTATCCTCTGTGCTCAAGGCTGTGCAATGGATTGAAGGTTAAGTCCTGGTACAATCTCTTTAAGATTGCCTCAGAGGTAGGGGAGACTAATTTGCAAATACCTTCTGGCAAATATTTTCGACACATGAAAAGAAAGAGGGGGAGTGTGCTCTTCAATGTGCTGTACTGTTAATTCTTAAAGATATATTTGATATTTGGGAAAAAAGAAAAAAAAAGAAAGAGAATAAAGATCTCTGTTATCCTCTTAGTAAATAAGAAAATCTTATTATGGTAATGTTCACTTATTGATATATCTGACTTTTGACAGTTTCTTATGTGACAGTCCTTTCTAAAACGTAGAGAATATTTTAATGCACAGAACAGTCTATGAAGGCTCCTTGTCAAAGTAGTCAGTTTGTTCATGACAAACCAACAGCAATTTTAACGAAAAAGCTGGTCTACTCACTAAAACACCCTCCCCCATATAGAACTGAACGAATGTTATTATTCTGGCCTACAACATATGCATGAGAGATGAAGGAATGGCTGCTAAAACCACAGAGAATTCCTGAGTTTTATGGGAAATTTTGTTTAGGATCTCTTTTAAATGTTTATGAAAACATCAGAAGAAAGACAGTTTCTTCACCCAAATAGTTTGTTTAGCATGGAGTTTTTATAAAAATGTAAAAAACCCTCCATTCCTTACATTAAAACATGTCAATTTGCATTTATCTTTACAAAATTTATTTATCAGGGTATTTAAAATAAATGCATTTTAAAAAGCCAAACAGATTTCTCTAGCACCACTTACATTCTTTAAACCTTAATTTCTGTGTACAAGTAGTTAATTCATGCCCTGGAGAGAGAGAGAGAACTTAAATGAGTCAGAAACTGATATTTTGTAAAGTCTACAAAGGCCAAAAGTATAACCATTCATCTAAAACCACCATCAACAAGAAGAGATCTAATGTGAAACATGGGCATAGTTGTGCAGTTCTTTGGTCATTAATGAGGAGTTTTATGACTAAATAAAATGTGTTAAGTGAATTCACATCACTATTCATTAACAGTGCATCACAGAGATTCTTCCATGGTCATTTTATGGGTATTAGTATTTTATGCACAACCAGAACTGAAGAAACCTTGCTTCAGATTAAATTCTACATGTGAAGTGCAAAATAGGACAATTATTCAGTTTGCCTGAACACTAGAATGAGTGCTAGTTTGATGTTTCAGTGGCAAACAGCAACCCATCACATGGTAAAAACATATAGCAGAGATTTCAAGTGGGTCCCAGATCACTAATTGTCTTGACAGATCAAAGCTGCAACAAGAGAGCTCTCAGGGAAATGAAACAATTTACAGAGAATTATTAGATGACTGCAGGTTCCTGAAAAAACACGAACTAAAAAAAAAAAAAAAAAAGTTGTTGGCAATTACAAACCCTAGTGGCCATAAAGTCTGTTTGTAAGCCTCTGAATCCACCTATGTAAACAATTACTAGAGTACTGCTCTGTCTTATTTGTCCTTCTCCATAGTTGAATACCAGGCTAGTCCTTATGGAACTTGTGAATAAAACACCAGCAATACAGAATTTCAGAATAGAGAATGTACAATTTTGAAAATGGACTTTAAGAGTTTATCTAATACATATTTTTTTTTCCCCCAGATTACAATTTTATCTCCTGGTCTTAATTCAAACCCATCTTTTATGTTGGGTATTGTAATAGTTCTCTAGTACTGTCTGGTTGCTTGTATTTAGTACAATAGTGCAATTGACATGAAGGTACTGTGGTGCTAAGTCCCTGAGATTTTCTTTCAGGGAATGCCCCTAGCTTGTAACAACATAGCTTGAAAAGGACAAGTCTCTGAATTGGACCTTACCCAGATCCCTGTGAAGATCAGCACTAGGACAGAAACCTGCTCAGACTTTGGCCAGCAACTCCCTACTTTGGTCCCTCCAGCGGCATGCTGATATACCAATACAATTCAGAATTATTGAGTACAGCTGATGACAACAACAGATACTCAGTCAGAAATATTATTCTATCTGGGATTTGCATATATTGATAAAAATTACAAAAGGAAAAGAACTATTATTTTTATGATAATGTATGACAGGACATGACATAATTTCAAACTGAGCAATATTTTGGTTTTACACCTCTTTTTTTGATCTTTATTTGCCTGGCATAATTAGAAATAAAATTAATCTGTACGATGTAAACTTTACAGTGTTGTTGAAATTGTACCTATATACCTTTGATTAACAATTTATTCCAGCATTTTTTTGTGTTGTAATTAAATGAAATCTTGTGAAGCAAAATGCCTAATAACAGTGTTATTAACATCAGGAAATAGCATATATTTTTCTTCCACTCTTAAATCTGCCTAGTTTATCCTCAGATATATTTTAATGGTATTTACTTGAAGGAAAAAAAGAACCATTAACCTCCACATATTCTCATATTCTAATAAGCCTGTAAATAGAAAAATCAGGAGGCTAAGCAAACAAACTGGAAGTAGTGTATGTCCTTTCTTTCCTCCCTCATAAAAAGGGTAATTTGGGATTAACAGAGCTACAATGGAAATATTTTCTACAAACCTCAGTATTAATATAAATGCTGATAGTTACTGAGAAAAATATGGGTTGTAATTGTTTCTTAATTGTCTTGTGCTCTTCTTTCTGAAATTTTTTTTACACAATAGTATCATTTGTGTACGCTCCACATAATGACACACACAAATATGGGACCAAAGTTACTGTTAGATAACCCTTCTGCTGAAAAGGTACTTTAACCATTACTATCTGTGTCGGTGTTTAGGGGAGTGGGATAAGGAACAAAACACTAAAAATTTATATTGCACATCCTCTTTTCCTTCCCAAAGGTTAGCAAAAAACGAACCAAACATTAAAGTTTTCCTTTGACTATTTCAGTAACAAAACCTTCTGTTCTCTCTGCTTCCCCCTTCTCCAGGGAGTTTCTACTTTATCGAAGTTTGGAACAGGAGACCCTGGACCAGAATAGCTATGCTATAGATGGGGACCTAGTTTGACAAGACTTTTGAACACATAAATCAAAGCCTCTGTGCTTAACAAGCATGAATAGGACCAATTGAATCTGAACCACCTAAAATCCCTGTATTAAAGGTAGAAATCTACCAATTTAGCTAGGTAAAATAAGAACCAGTATGGACTCCTTACAAAGATTGTTTCTACTATAATGATTTCTGGATTGGAAGTGTTCTAATAAACTCCCTCTAGGTATGCAACCAGTGGAAAATAAAGGGAGAGAGCTAAGACCTAATGAAAACTTTTGCACAAAGTAACAGTGAGACTTTGTACAGGTGCAGCTATCTACATAGGGAAAGCAGCAGCAGGATTAAGGGATTCAAGGTGATGTCTTACTACATTTTAAGACAGCTTCTGCCGTGATCTGTAAGTGCAGCTTCAGCTGAAGCTGATGACTACAAAATCATCATTTTTATTCCATCTATTTATTTAGGCAATTAAAGGCTTTCAGAGTCTAGGAAACATTCTCTGCATTCGGTTTCAGTGAAGCATACTGCAGTCTTACTGGGTGCACTGGGCATGTATAAACAGATGCTGGAAGGCAGTTCTGGCTAACCAGGGAGGTCCCAGCTCACTGGAAGTGTGATGCCCATCTACAACAAGGGCAGGAAGGAGGATCCTGGGAACTACAGGCCTGTCAGCCTGAACTCAGTGCCAGGGAGGGTTATGGAGCAGATCATCTTGAGTGCCATCACATGGCATATACAGGACAAGAAGGTAATCAGGCCCAGCCAGCATTGGTTTATGAAAGGCAGGTCCTGCCTGACTAACCTGATCTCCTTCTATGACAAGGTGACCCACCCAATGGATGAGGGAAAGGCTGTGGATGTCATCTACCAGGACCTTAGAAAGCCTTTGGCACTGTCTCACAGAGCATTATTCTAAAGAAATGGGCTGCTTATGGCTTGGATGAGTGTACCCTATGCTGAGCAAAAACTGTCTCAACAGCTGAACCCAAAGAGTGGTGTTGAATGGAGTTGCACCCAGCCGGTGGCCAGTCACAAGAGGTGTTCTCCAGGGCTCAGTACTGGGGCCAGTTCATTTTAATATCTATATTGAAAATCTGCATGAGGGGGTTGAGTGCATTCTCGGTAACTATGCAGAGGACACCAAGCTGGGTGGCAGTGTTGATCTGCTTGAGGGTAGGAAGGTCCTACAGAGGGATCTGGACAGGCTGGACTGATGGACCAAGGCCCCATTATATGAAGTTCATCAAGGAGAAGTGCTGGGTCCTGCACTTGGGTCACAACAGCCCCACACAAAGCTACAGGCTTGGGGAAGGGTGGCTGGAAAGCTGCCTGGTGGTAAAGGACCTGGGGGTGTTGGTGAGCCAGCGGTGTGCCCAGGTGGCCAAGAAGGTTGACAGCATCCTGGCTTGTGTCAGAAATAGTGCCACAGCAGGACAAGGGAAGTGATTGTCCCCCTGTACTTGGCACTGATGAGGCTGCATCTCAAATAGTGTGTTCTGTTTTGGGCTCCTCACTACAAAAAAGACATTAGAGTGCTGCAGTGTGTCCAGAGAAGGGCAACAAAGCTGGTGAAGGGTCTAGAGCTCAAGTCTTCTGAGGAGCAGCTGAGGGAACTGGGGTTGTTTAGTCTTGAGAAAAAGAGGCTCAGGCTATGGAGATCTTATTGCTCTCTACAGCTACCTGGAAAGAGGTTGTAGTGAGGTTGCACATCCATCTGTTTTCCCAAGTAATGAGCAACAGGAGATGAAAGAGCCTGAAGTTTTACCAGAGGAGGTTTAGACTGAAAGGGTTTTCAAGCACAAGCCTGCCCCAGGGAACTGATTGAGTCACCATTGCTGGAGGTTATTTAAAAGACCTGTAGATGTGCTGCTTAGGGACATGGTTTAGTGGTGGACCTGAAAGTGCTAGGTTAACAGTTGGACCCTGTGATCTCAAGGGTTTTTTTCCAATCTAAACAGTTCTCTGATTCTATAGTTCTATGGTAAATTTTAGTACAGTTGGGACTAACTGTGTACTAGGAGTAAACCCATACTTGAAATAAGCAAAGATTCTTTTGAATTCGGTGTGTTTGTACAAGACTAAAGCTGTGTTGATTTTTTTTTTTTTTATTTCGTTTTGGTTTTTTTATTTCCTTTTCTCCTGAAAAAGAACTTGGAATAAAAATGTGTAAGGAAAATGTTATCCACTGGGAAAATGTATCGGTTTAAACAAAACATCCTCTTCCACTGTTTCTAATGCATTAACTTTTTTTAAGTTGATGTAAAATTATATCTACTTCAAGTTTTTCACTTTGACAATGACAGGAAAATTAAAGAATACAATTTATATGGTCTTAATGATGTATATACTACTTAAAGGCTCAGAAAATTACTGGATCAAATGAAAGAATAAGTAATGGAATATAACTTCTTGATTTTTAATGGAACCAGAAGTAGAGAAGTTCAAAGACTGCTAGAAAGAGAGATGACCTTTGATTTTAAGAACATGTAACTCTGTTTGTTTAAAAAGAACACAAATGCATCTTTTTTCACGTATGGGTATTTATCTTGCCCTTTAAAGGCCAGCTAGTGAATGGAGCTAAAGTTCATGCCTAAAAAGAAATCTGAGTGTCCGATGTGAACCACACTTTCCTTTAACATTGATTTTGTACCACAAAAGATTAGGAAAAAACAACAACAAAAAAGGCATCTGTAAGTATTTCCAGTACAAAGAAAAAAATCACAATATGCACCTGCATGCACATGCTTGATAGACAGTAGATGGGAACTTCAAACTTCTTACTACTTTCATAATCCCACAGAGATAATTAGAAGTATAAATACTGTAATGGCCTATACATAAATAATAATATTGAAAAAGTAGTGGGTAGTCCCATCAGCTATCCTAAGGAATTGTAGTAGAGAACTTAGAAAACCATATTTTTTCTCCTTCTTCTATTGTCAGCCATCTCAACACAGATCTACCATAACAACCTAGTCCTTTAAATAAAAGTAATTTAACAAATATATCACATCAATTCCGATTTCTAAATTAAAAAGATAAACTTCTTTCTATACTCTACCAAATACAAATTTTGTCAGTTAAAATACTGTATGGGAAAGACATGAATGATTTTGAGGAAGACAGATAGTTTTCCTTCCAGAGATCAACAGACTCCACTCATATCTTGGCTTTCTGCTTTCAGATATAAAAGGTTCAGATATTTCCCAATGTACTGCTTAAGTAAGAAAAAATACTTTTAAAGTTTTGAAACAGAATTTTCGACCGATGATAGGCTAGGAAAAAACATTCTAGGAAACTTTTTACATTTAATATTCAAAATGCACCTGATTCTTATATTTAATTAAATATTTTTAAATACTAGTAGCAGTAGTAAAATCCTATGTACTCCTAGGTATAAATAACATGGTGACATATTCTAAGAAGGAATATACATATCTTAAAATTAAGGGTAGCTAAAGCAGAATACTCAACGAAAAAAAAAATCTTTAGAAACTGAAATTGCTTTCTGCAGCTCAGTTGAGACACAATGCTGATATGAACGACCAAATTTAATAAAATCTTGTTATAAAAATCATAATTATGAAAGTATTTTATTATTAATTAAATTATATTATAAAATATTTTTTTAGGCAGAATATAACATCCACATTTATATGAATAAGCAAATGCTATGCAATTCTAAATTTTCATCTAGTTCTGCAAACCATTTAATTGGTTGGATACATGGGAAAAACTCAGAACCTAAAAAGTAGTTATACACCATTTAAGTCTATTCCAGATTCAATGCTTATGTAATTTGGTATCTGTACCAAATGCCAATGATTATTTTAATGCAATGTTGAGATATCATTTCTGCTGTGGTATAGCATCTATTAAGTGCTAGCACAAGGAGCCTTTCTTCCTCTAAGAACAGGACTTCCCACATTGTAGCAATCAAGACACCTGCATCCACTTCATCCATCCTAATACGACTGTAGCAGCACCAGGGAACATGGGAACTGCATAGAAGCCAGCTCTCATCTAGAAGCAGTATGCCTTTGCTAGCAGGGTGCAGTCTGCAAGCTAACAAGCCCTGTCACTTTTCAGAGCTCAGTAGCTTAAGGGCAGTGCTGCATGAACATGCTATTCTGCTTCCAGAGCCAAGCAAGTTCACCCATATGTCTATGCACTGTGCCCCATGGACTTCCTCAATGACATTTGTGCAAGTGCAGGCATCTCTGGCACTGTGACCCAGTAGGCACTGTAAACATGTTTACCTCATTATTTGGTTTCACTGTGAAGTACCTGCCTATTTATTTGAATGTGACTGGCTTTACCTCTTTCAAGAAAGAGGTATGTTTTATAATCAGAAACACTGACATTCAGGGCTTTTATTTGTTCATACCAATGCTGGCAGATATCTAATGTTCAGCTATTGCAACTAATTTCAAAGGACTATTTTTACCATCATCTTATATGACCTTTTCTAAAATAATGTGTGCCAATGTATGCATGTGAGGTGGAATACCTATGACGAAGGTGAGACATTCAACATAAAGAATGTTTAAAGTGAAGTTCTTATTCTCTCAAATACTTCCACCATTACATTTGCTGAGAACTGAGGAGGTTCAAGTTAACTGTTATATAAACTTATTCCTAAATGTTTTTAAAATAATGCAAGACATGGGAAAAAACCCTGAAGTATTGAACACTTCTTCTTTGGAAGATATTTTATGGAAAATCTACTTGTGATCTGGGCAGGATTCAAACTGTATCCCTTGAGATTAAAAAGAATAAAAAAACCTGGTCCACAGTGTTTATTATGTATAACTGCAAATTAGATACACATTGTTCTCAAACATACTTTAATCAAGTCTTTTAATGAATGATTAAAACAATACAGTATTTTTTTAACTTCAAGAAAGTCTGGCATACTAGCATTAGTAATTATAGACGGTCAGAGCACAGGAAGTATTCTATATGACAGGTAGATGTGAATAATTTATAGTGTAACTATTGTACATCAGGGTTCTTATGTACTCCCCAAATTCTGTGTGGATAATAACCACATTAAGCCTATATGGTCTTCTTATTGCTAATATTAATACTGTGATTATTTAGGAATTGTAGGTTATGTTTATATTCACAGATGAGTGATCAGTTTTCTTCTAATCGTAACTGTGAATTGTTCCTTTGTTTTCCATGGGCATTCACTTTCCTGCAAGTAGAAAGCCTTTCTCTGAAATGTAAAATCATGAGAGCTAGAGATAAGACCTTACAGTGATACCATCTTGCTAATTTAAAGCAGAAACCAAAATAACTTGAGTCATATATAATGAACTGAATGCCTAACCACTTCCCTACAAAGATCAATACATAACCTAGATTCTAAAACAACTAACAGAAACCAAGAAAAAAAATATCTAGGCGCATCAGAAGCAAAATGCTGGTGTTAATGCCATTAGCGCAAGCAATACAGGTTTTCAGTCATAGAGCTGTGTGTGTTCTAAAATTGTGTGTGTGTAAGTAAGAAGGTAGCAGAAAAGAAAGGGAAGGCATAGACAATGACAAGAGAAGCCATCTGAAAATGTGTCCTAAATCTGGTCCACACTTTTCCCTGCGTTTCATAATTCAGTTTCAGCCGGTGTTCCCAACAGTAATGGCAAACAGGAGGTGGTTCTGAGTGGCACCAGGAGAATAACCATCCTAACATCATGAAATTGCTGCTGCCTTGATCATTATTCTTTAATTCACTAAAAGGCTAATACCGCTGAGCCTCAAAGCCAAGCTGTGCAACATGAGGGATGTGGAAGTCAATGTCTTTCTGACCCCTCCTCATAAGCAGTGAAACCAAGGAGCACGAGATTAATACAGCGTAGTGCATCAAAATTCTTGTTAATTATTTCTGAAGTAATTCAAGATGTGAGCCAATAAGTTATCCTCCCTTCTCCCCCCTTGGGGAGCCCAACGTACCCAGTTCCTGAAGCTTCACAGCAGCAACCTGAATATACCTTCCTCAGTTAGTCACTTAAAGATTTGCTGAAATCTGTCTTGAAACTATGTTGGTACTTCCCCTTCACTATTTGGGTAGCTGTTCCAGCATTTCACACATTTGTCAGTCAAAAATAAAAACATAAACACTAAACAACACTATTTTTTCTTCTTTGTTCTAATCTGATCTGTTCAACTCTGCTTTATTTTATATCAGGATTATAGTCTGTAAATTAATGTTTGCTACCTAGCATTGAGCCTCTAGATGCATTTATAAGTACATTTATTCAGTGTATTTATAATGGATTTAGTCTCTCAGTCCTTATTTTGCTAAGTTTAACAAGCCAGTACCTTTTAGTCTACACTGAAGAGAGAGGTCTCCATTTTCCCAATTGTGTTAGAGATTCTTTTAGACCTGCATCTGCTTACTTTTTCTAGTCCACCTATCTGTGTCATAATGGATATAAAATATAGGCAGAAAACAGCAGTTTGTGGGAAATACTGTTTTGTCTGATTATGTCATGTCTAGGATAATTAATCCTAATCCAAATAAAGGGGGATGTTTGAGCTACCTTGCAATAAAATACTCCAGCACATGTTTAGGGATGGCGTGTAGGGGTAGAGATTCATGAGAAGTGGGACATCGGATTGCCAAATGGATTCTAGTAGCAAAACATTTTTGGTAGAAATTGACTGGTCCCCCATAGGAGCACTTCACACAATTTTTCTCACATTCGGAGTTGTGCAGCACTCTAAATGAAGTCTCGGCAAGGCATTCTTAATGGTTTAAATGCTTCCTTGCTTCTTCTGAAAACATTTCACCTGATCCATACCAGGAACTCATCAGCCTTTTCATGTTTACAGCACTTCAGAATACACTGTATTTATGATCAAACATAAATTCCTGTCCTTTTCTTCAATTAATTAGATGATAGGCCTTTTTGTCCAGAACAACTACAAGACCTTAAAAAGAGTGAATAAGTCTTTTCTTGTAACTAAGTTTCATATTATAGGGCTGACAAACTTGCTCTTCTATATCAAACAGGCACTGTTTAACGGTTATAAAGAAGTATTTAGTGATGTACTGCTCTTGAATTACAGATAGCTTGCTTCAGTGAACATTTTATTTCACACAAAACTGGGACAAAGTGGTTACAGGAAGAAAAAAGATCTCTCCATGAACAAAAAGTAAATTCAGAATTAAACTATATTAGTAAGTAGTCTAGCAATAATCAGTTTGATTGCTGAGAAGTCAGATGAACTAATGTATGTGATTACAGCAGGATAAAAAAAAAATTAGTCCAATAGCAACATTCAACCAAGGGAAACAATAAGCTAAAACTTTAAACATGTTATTAAGATACACAGCGCCCACAGCGAGAGAACAGGACTTGCAACATTAATTGCTGTGTCTAGACCATAATTTGTTTTTTAGTCCCCACAAGTTTAATCCATCCAAAAAAGAAAATAGTATATTAATGACAGGTTTGACTAAACTAGCATGGAATCATTCCCAAACATGTTTAGATTCACAGCTTCAGCTTATTTCCTGTCTTGTAAACACAAAGGTACATGTCAATTTAATTCAGAGCCACTGGAACCTGTGGATTCTGTCTTGCAATTATGCAGTCAGTGTTAATACAGTCCTTAAATGCAGTAAATGTTTAGCTGGTACCCATTTAAAATATCTCCAAAACTACTTTAGTGCTGTTATCCACTTAAAAAATGGTAGAACTCAAATCTCAATATTCACTGAAATAACAGTTACATATTCATAAACAAAAGCAAATTAGAGCAATTCTCATCCCACCATGAACTCAGTTCTTCCACACAAATGGGAAGAGTTCACATTGAACTTAAATGTGTGTAAAGAGCATAATCTTTCCCTTGGCTGTATGATCACGTATTCAGAACTCAGCAATGAGAGCTAAAATGGTTGAAGAAACAGGTTCTTCATGCCTTAATGCAAACTTAGACATTAAGGGGTTTTAATTATGTACATAGTCATGCACCACATGCAATATAGTATAATGAGCTAATCAATAACATGAGAAAGGGAACAGCTTGCCATTTGTTTTCATTCTTGTGTACTTATTCCTATTTTAATTGACTTAATGGTCTTTTCCAACCAATTTTTAGCATGATAAATCACAAGCCATGCCTGTTTAATAAATAATGAAGTCTTTTCATTCTCAATTTCCATTGATAAAACAATATCCTTCTATGAATTTCAAGGAAAGAGACAGCTATCATCCTTTCTGTAGGATGATTGTACAGTTTACAAAGACTTTTTCAATACTGGATTTCTTTTAACCATCTAGCTAAGACAGAATAAAACACTGTACAGTTTAAGGTCTATAAGATTTTCTAGTATTATTTTAAAATACAAGTGATAACTATAATATTATTATAATAGTCACAGAAAAACTGTTTTATCAGTTCATTCTAGGACAGTCAAGTTAGTTGAAATTATGGAAAACAACAATGTAATATCTCAAAAGATTAAGGTTCATAATTCCAATTTATTTTATACAGAAATGTTTGTACTGTTTCTATTTGTAAAGGCAATTCACTAGAGAAAC
Organism: Falco naumanni; assembly: GCF_017639655.2. NCBI lineage: Eukaryota > Metazoa > Chordata > Aves > Falconiformes > Falconidae > Falco > Falco naumanni. The sequence continues at coordinate 53,994,956 of NC_054080.1, read as the reverse complement.
TTCTTTATGGTTAGAAAAGGACTCAAATATTCATGAAGTTTAATCCCACTCCTGCAAATAAGTTATTTTCTTTGCTCCAATAGAATTAGAACAAAAATTGTCTGAGTGGGACACACTCACTACATATCATCTCATAAATTTTTAGGTCATCTTCAAATATGTTGTCCTTATAAAGAAAATAATAACAATAAAAAAAATCCCCTACTGAACTCTTGGAACTCCAGGAATACATTATATAAAATTACAGAAACTACATGAAGAGTGTTTCCTCTTTGCTAACTGCCAGGTAACTCAGTGCTGTAATTCTGGAGCCTCATAACTTCTTTTAACAGAATTTAGCAGTTACATCTATGAACTTGGCTAATTAAGTTCTTGATGTGAAAACGCTAAGTAAATAGTATCAGATTATAAGACTGATTCTATTTTCTGAAATAACTTATGACACATTTATGTCCCAGTGAGTTACCTTATGAAATCTCCTAACCTTTCCCAAAACATGATCATTTTTTTCAAGCCCAAAAGGGCATATGACTCATCAGGGTTGAAGAGCTCATGCCCATTTCCTTTATTGCTGTCCAGAGGTGTAGTATGCTTTTAGCTGCAATTCTCCTAAATAGAGTTCACGAGTATATATTTTACAATAATAGTTTCATTTAATGGTCTTTCATTAAATTATAAAATAAAAAGGATTTAATCTACAGGAAATTAGATCAGCCTTGCTTTGTTGTTTATTCTATTAATATTCAGGTTTTGTTAAAGACATACTATAGTCTGGAATAACACAAATTTCTGCTGAATAACATTGATGTAGTATGGCAAAAAAAGAATTTAAATTAATAGGGGGTTTGGATGGTGTTTCCAATTCCAGCTTTTCAGTAGTTTATGTACATGAAAGCATTTTATGCATGCGGCAGACCTTTGTGTGAAGTTATTATCACTCATTTTATGGTTAAATATTCTTGTTTTCATTGTAGACTTAGTCCCAGTTAATGGTGGTAGAGGAAAGTTTGCACTGAAAGTCTATAAGACTCAGAAAGATGACTATTTCTACAGAACTGTAAACCAAGAAATAATCAGGGTTTAGTTTATCAGTAAACTACTGAATATTTTTCAATGTTTATAATATCTTCTCTAGAGAGATAACTAAGAAGGCTAGAAGAATCATATTTTAATGGTTAAATTTACTTTGAAACCCAGATAATGTATCTTCTGATTAACACTGAAGCTTCTGATTTATTATTTATACTGCTTGTCTTCCCCTCACTCTTTTTACCTTATTTTTATGTGGTGAGCATTAAGAGCTATTAATTTGCTCTAGAACAGTTAGAATTTTTTACATCTCAAACTATTCTACTACTTCTAATCAGAAAAATTCTACCTAGTTCTAAAACACTATCCTTGTTTGCTAATACATATACAGGCCAGACTTCCTATAACGTTCCTATGATTTATATTATTGCTTGACAAAACTTGGGCACTTAAATGTGAATCTAAATCTAAATCTCAGCCAGACAGGACAGAATACTTTTCATCCTACCCTTTGCATAGTACTTTGTGCTAGGCTATGGAACAGAAAAAAGTGTACCATAAACCTGTCATTTTTTATAATATCCATGTCTTTCATGAAGATTCAATGTTTTAAATGAGTTCATTGCTACAGCAGAAGTATGAATGGTTTCATATATAATGTAGCAGAGAAACAGAAACACATTATTTAGAGAATCAAAGTTTTTTTGAAATGCATAATTAAACAATGAGATTATAACAGATAAATATAGCTGATTATTGATTAGATTTATTTTAGATACTTTCAATAAGTCATCTGTATCATACTATCAATACTACTGTATCAGTACCTTTGTAGGACATATTGCTTACCCTATCCTCTTATCATGGTTTAACCCCAGCTGGCAACTATCAGACAGCTGCTCCTTTACTCCCTGCACGACCCCCTACCCCCCAACCCCCACCCCCAACCTTGTGGGATGGGGAAGAGACTTCGGAAAAAGAAAAACTTGTGGGATGAGAAATATAGTACATAATCATAGTAACATCAACAAGAGTAATTGTAATGAAAAGGAGAAAGAGAGAAGAATTAAATGGAAAGGAAGAAAAACCAACCAAGTGATGCACAATACAAGTGCTTGCCACCCACCTACTGGTGCCCAGCCAGTCTCCCAGCAGTGATTCTGTACTCCCGCAGCCAGCTCCCCCCATTCCCCAGTTTATATACTGAGCATGATGGTTTATGGTATGTAATATCCCTTTGGCTATCTCGGATCAGCTGTCCTGGCTCTGCTCCCTCCCAGCTCTCTGTGCCCCTGCTCACCGGCAGAGCATGGGAAACTGAAAAGTCCTTGACCTAGAGCAAGCATTACTTAACAGCAACTGAAACATCAGTGTGTTATCAACATTATTCTCATACTAAATCCAAACACAGCATTCTACCAGCTACTAAGAATAAAATTAACTCTATCCCAGCTGAAAGCAGGACACCATAGAATTCAGACTTTGAGCTCCCTCGCCATAAGATTTTTTTCTCATAAGGCTGCTACATAATCACAGGCTGCTGCACTTTAGACATCTCATTGTCCTTTGATCTCTATAATCAGCTTCTTGCTATATAATATGCACTTTGCTATAATAAGTAAATTGCAAGCTCTCAAGAGCAGCCACAGAGAAGAAATAACTGCTGCTGGAATTAACGGAGGGCCTTACAGAATGAACAGTAGTTGGTCCATTGTTGTCATGATGCTGAGTTTCAGTTTACTGCACTGGCATAAGTGTTGTCCAAAATTTGTTCAGTAATGTTGTTTAATTGGGCTTAAAAAATAAAATGTTATTTGTAAATATGGTTTCCTTTAATATCAAGCCACAGACCATCTTTCACTGTGATTTTTGCTCTTGCAAAAACATGTTGTCCTACATTGCCCTACAGACTATGTAATAATCAGGCTTCTGTTATAGGCTATAAATGTTTCTAAGCAACCACAACCAACTTCAAATATGCTAGTCAATTAGCTCTAGATACCATCTTCCAGTGTTTGTCTGTTGTTTCTTTCTGACTTAAAACATGAGATAGATAGAGAGGAAATTTTAAAATAATGCCTTATCATAATCAAGATTGATGCTATTAAGTAGAACCTCTTGCAGATAAACACTACTCTCAGCCAGCCCCTGTCCAAGAGTACAGTGATGTGGGTGCTCATCAATGCCTTATCAATGTATAAACTAGAAAGGACAGAAACCTATCTAGCTAGTGCCAATATGGAAAAGAAAATAAAAATCAAGAGAGGCAGTGGTGGTTGTGACAACGTCTTCTCCCATATTGGCCAATGTTTTCATACTGTGATTTGCAATACTTCTTTCTACAGAAAAAAAAAAAAAAAAAAAAAAAAAAAAAAAAGGGTCTCCCCATAAAATCAATCCAGTTATGTGCTTTTTAAAGAAAAGACTTTTTAAAATGATTGTTCTATTCAAAAGCTAACAGCTGAATTTTGATCACAGAGGGATGTCTTAGAAAGGTAGCTTATTCCTGTTTATTATTTTCATTTTCTCTCTCTCATGTTTATAAGCCACATTTCATTCCTGGAGTCAAAACAGCCTTTCTTTCTTGGAATGGTCAGTTTTCCTTCTTAACTGTAATGGCTTCCCAACTGTATTTGTGTATGTAGACATTTCAGTGAAGAATGTCTGAGGAATAAAATACTGACGTTTAATTAAGTCTCTTATGGCTTAGAATAACTCCCTCCGCTGAGGCCTGTACAAAACATAGTTTGTGTTTGCTATGAATACCCAACATAATTTAACTAAGTGAGTATGAATCCTTGTGGAACTTGATCCTTAACAGTAAACCTTTTCTGTGGTTTTGCTATTGCCACTGCCATTTAACACAAGGCTGAGAGTGGCTTAACATAAAATTTAATCAAAACAGGGAGGCTAGAAACAGACTAAATATGTGTCTGCTCACTTATTTAACTCACTAGCTATATTTCTGTGTGTTACTTTCCAATTGATAGCATATTCTGTAAGGTGCACCATAAAAGCAAGAATGGCAAAAGATCTTTGTAATGCAACAGCTTCCCTGGGGTACTGAGTGGCTGATAATGGAAATTTTAGGAAATGTAAGAACAGCATAAATATGTAGTGATACTACCCCTATGCATGTATCTACACAATTGCACCTCAGAAACTTTCTAAAGCCAGAGGGAATATCAGTGTGTTTACAGCTTTACAGGATTTTTCTTCCACTTTTTTTTTGGCTTTCTCTTGAGTCTATGAAAAATTTTGAATCCCAAATAAATTTTTGCAAGGAGTTTCACATCTGCCCTATAAGATGTGTTTATTCTAAACATTGCACTTGTTATTTTCAGATTTAAGACTATAGCTTTTGCACTGAAAGAAATTGTTCCCTTCTTTTATTTTCTGCACACCAGATGTGATTTTATAAAGCTCTGTCTGGTCTTTCCTCAGTTTATCTCTGTTCCAGATTGAAGAATGCTAGGTATATAGGTAATACTAATATAAAAACTGTCTTATTATTTTGATAGTCCTTTTTATTCTGCTCCTTATCTTGCCCAACGTTCCTCTATTTGCTTTTAAGATTAACTAACTCTGAATAGAAATTAACCTTCAAATTGTGAGTGCTTGTTATGTTAGGACTGCTTTATTCAAGGAGCATCACTTCATATTTATTGCATGCTGAATTTCATCTGGCAATTTATTGTCCATTCATTTGATCATTGTAGGATTCTTCTGTCTTTCACCACAATGAAGTCATCAGTTTTACTTCTGAAATTGCTTAATAACTCCAGAAAAATATGTGATATTATTTTTCACCACCTTTTTCAGCTCTGCTATTAATGTGTTAAGTATAACGGATTAATTTATGAAATTTGAAGACTGCCCTTGAGTACAGAAATAATTTATCTGCTTCATAATATGATCAACAACCCCAAATTTCATATACGTTATCATACATATAGAATGTATTATTGCCAGACTGTCCGTACATACACAAAATAATCACAAATTTGCGTTGATGCTTCACTAGTCATAAAGTGTTTACTCACTAGGGATTGATCTACTTCATAGCTGGGTCATTGAATACCCTGCCTTGCTCATAGAAAAGAGGTAAGTCAGGTCATACGTGCCTAACCATCATATTACCTTATATAAAGTAAGTAGAACGAGTATTAAAGGGTTTACACATCTTTTTTGTACTATAGCTTGTAGAATACCTTCTTACAAGAATCAATGAACTACTTTCCACTCTTACTTTGCTTTTATAGATCAGTATTATTCACTGTAGAGAGGTTAGTGAGAGATATATGAAACAGAAAGGCTGGAAGTGCTCAGTACCCGTTGTTACTGCTGTTACTCAGTGCATTCCCTAAATTTCTGTTTATTTATAGTACACCTTAGGAATCACACCATAACAGTAAGACTGTCTCTTATTCCAACACTGCAAAATCTGAACTATGAGCTCATTCATGCACCTTAGGAGATATATACAAGAGTTTATTACACAATCTACTGAACAAAGCATTATACTCTGCTTCACGACTACAAGATCTTGGAATTTCAAAAGGCTTACACTTTCCAAGATGTACTAAATAGTGCCAGGCAGAAAGAAGTTTGTGGTTTATAACACAAAATCCAAATTAAAAGGAGTCATAGGCCTTTTTAGGAAAAAAGTAATTAACATTGCAAAAATCTGTAACAACGAACGCTTAGAAAGTGAGTGCATGTGAAATCTTACTTTGAATCTTTGTAGATTTTGCTGCTGTCCACTGAATTTCTCACCTAAAAAAAGGGAAAAATAAAACTCTGTGAAATGCATCATGTATTATTCCATTAGCAAATTTAATTTATAAATTGTCACTAGCAAGACTAATTTTTGCTTTCTAATTTTGAATCTAAGTGAAGGGTAGATCCTCTGTATTGAGCATTCAATCTCTTAACAGCAAACATTCTATATGATTTAAAAGGACACATAATTTCTCTGTTTTCACTCTGTGTAACAGTAAATCCATAAAATACAAAAGGAAAAAAAAATCTGTCAAATTATGACTTATAAAAACATAAAAATATTTCTCAGTGCATTGAAATAGCTATTCAGTGTCATAGTCTGTAGGTAGAACAATATTTTTTAGAGACTTGAAGCTTGGAATGTATCATGTACTATGTTTGTTCTTGGTATGCAATCAACAAATATTTTCAGTTTCAAATTGAGAAAATGCAAACACAAGAAGAGATGTAGAATAAACAACCCGATCCAATAGTCTGGTGATGTAGTGAGAAATCTTACAGAGACTCCTATGAGATCTGAGGGCAGCTCTGAATGGGGATTTACTCCTAAAAGGCACTGTACCTTTCCATTAAGCAGATATATTGGCTTCCAAAGGATTTAACAATGACAATGGATGTATCAGGTTCAAGACATTGAGTCAAAATGTCTTCAATTTAAATTTGTGTTCTAGACCGCGGTGGAAGGTTGTAAAATCAGTATTCTTTTTCTTTATTTGATTGAAAAACAATTACAGAACCATCCTCCATAATTTTTGGTAAATAAACAGATAAGGGACTTTTGGCTTGTTTTGTAAATAGCACAGACAAGGACTTATGCTAGTTACAAATCTTTCCTTGATTGTATTTTTCACAGAATAAGATTTGCTCATCCTTAATTTTCTACCAAAATTTTTAGTTTTCCTAGTCAGTCTTAAAAGAACCTGGGTAGGGAGGAGAGCTGTTACTTTAACATTATGCTGTTGCTGGGCACAGTTCTGGAGCAATCATAGTCTTTGGTTGAACAAATCTCCTTTATACATTTTACAAAGATAGAAGCAGACAGTTACAGTTTTCCCCAGTAAACACCAGTGGGTTTCAAATTCTAAAAATTAAAGTCATGTTATGGAAACCTGGTCAGTGAATGCTAAAAGCCTGTGCAGAGAAGTAGAACTGGCATGGTTTTATTCTTGCAGAAAGGCTCTGATACTTGTACATTTATGTCCAACACAGGACAATCGGGTCTACCTGCCTTCTTGGACGATTTTCACTCTCCCATCATACAGGAGTGGAAGATGGGCTGGTTTAGGCATACTTTATCCTGCTGGACCTTGGGCTAGAACTTTGCTTATAGCTGGGAAGTATGGATACATCCTGTGTGCACCACGCTGCCTTCTCCAATATTCTGCCCACATTGATGGTGAAAGAATAAGAATGATCAGAAGAGATATGGCTAAAGCCAGATTTCATTCCCTTTATGGGACTATAGCAGGAGACACAAACTAGGAGGGAAGGTAATCAAAAGGAGCAAATCCAAGCATCTGCTCTCTGTACAGCAGGTGCCCCAGGACTCAAGAGAAGATGCTGCAATCAGCAACCCATATTTTTGTTCTGTTTTTTCCTTTGTAGTTTCATTTTTTTGTGGAAGCTTCTCTGCCAGGCCAAGCTCAACAAAATAGTTTAACTGCTTGCTCATTTTAATCTGACCCCAGATATAGCTCTGCTTCATAGATCCTGAAAAGAGTCTGATTTTACGTCTCCACAGTAATTTTACTGTATTGTTTAAGACATCTAAGGGAACAATATTCTCAACAGATATTAGAAATTTATTATTATATTATGATATTTTACCAGTTCTCTTTTTTTTTTTTTTTTTTTTTTTTTTTTTTTTTTTTTTTATGAAATGACATTAGTAGGTACATGAATTCCTTAAAGAGGGAATATGTAGAAGTTGCTCTTCACAGAAGTATTTGACTGAAGTTTGAGGAAAAATAACCCTCAGGAATGGTAAGATGGTGAATTCATACAAAAGAGGAGTAAAAGAAGTTAACAACACATCTGAATGAATTTTTTATATATTATCTGTTCAGGGAGCATGTTAATGTGGCTCTTGATTTCATTGCAGTTTTCACCCTCTTGGTACATGCTTCCAGATGTTTTTGCAAAACGTTTAATAAATAGTAGTTCTTATTTAAATAGAAAACCCCAACTTTTTACTACTCTAGCTGTTCCTTTAATCAGTAAGTTCAATAAAGGAGAGAAAAAAAGTAAATTCCCAAAATATTTCACACCCCCTAACCTAAAGGGAATATTTTGAAAATACTTAGATGAATGAGTAATTTTTCACATGTGAATAATCAAAGTGATGATCTACTGACAGGGTAAGAGGCATAAATTATACATGATTTATCTCCTTCAGTAAGCATTCAATACAAGTGACCAACTAAGTGTTAAATATATTGAGCAAAGTAATGTCACTGAGCTGTAAGGCAATTTAGGACATGTATTTCCAAAAACATAAAAATAAAATAAAATGCAAGTGTATTTAAAAAATAGTTTAGAGGAAAGGCATATTTTTAAGAAAGTAAATTAAATATGCTGCCATTGCAGAAATAAAATCTCTAATGGGCAACAAGTAGGTACAGCCTTTATTGTACTTGGGAGCTAAAATATCAAAATGTGTTTAACTCAAGCGAAGAATTCTCTCTCTGTTCCTGAAGAATTTTCTGTTCTGCTTGTTAGAACAGTTAAAAAAAATAAATAATTTTTCAGCTTTTCTTGGAGACCTCCAGAGCTGAAGAGGTGCAGTCAAAATTTGCCCTTTGGATGTGTACTTAGTATGCAGCTCTTCCAGTAAAAATTATGTAATGTGTTCTCTTAATCATTCATCAGTTTTTGCTCTTTCTATTCAACTCATATTTCAGTAGTTCTCTCCCTGTTTTTAGTCATGGTAAATACCATCTAAAAAATATAAATTGGCTTTGGAGCAGCTCAGTATTTCTATTTCTTGTCTTTTCTTCCACTCTCAGTAAAACACCCTTTCCTTTCAGTTTCTTTATTTAAAAAAAACAAACAAAAAAAACCAAACCAAAAAAACCCCACCAAAAAACCCCAACCAAAACCAAACAAATAGCAAACCAAACCACGAGACTGTGTTTTCAGCAATAAGTTACCTGACCTCTTTAGTAGGCCTTCAAACACACTTTTGTCTCAGATTTTCAGTGACAATCCTGCACATAAAAGCTGATACTCCAAAGTTTTTGTATTGGGTCTGGCTGAGTCCCACAGCAGCCCTCACAGTGCTGTGCTTTATAGTTGTAGCTAGAAGGGTGGTGGTAACAAACCAGTGTTTTGGCTACAGCTGAGCAGCACTCGCACAGCACCAAGGCTGCCTTTTCAACCTTCCCCCCACCCTGTGCCCATCAGTAGGCTGAGGGTGGGCAAGGTCTTGGGAGGGGACATGGCCAGGACAGCTGACCCAAGCTGACCAGTGGGATATTCCAAACCATATACCATCTGCTCAGGTGAAATTGCTAAGAGAAAGGAGAGGGAAGGAGAGGGGCATTTGTTTTTTACGGTGTTTATTTTCCAGATCAGCTGCTACCCATACACATTCCTAGTTTCCAGGAAGTGGCTGAACGTATCCTGCTGATGGGAAGTAGATAGTATCTTATGTTTTCCTTCACTTCATGCGTTTTTTTGCTGTTGCTTCATTAAACTGCCTTTATCTTGACCCACAAGGTTTTTTTCATTTTATTTCATTCCGTCTCTGTTCTGCTGAGGAGTAGTATGAGAGAGCAGCTTGGTGGGCACCTGGCATCCAGCCAAGGCCAACCCACCACTATTTTCCATTAGTCTTTATTATATTTATTATATTTATTATTTGAAAAGATAGGATGCAGTTTCTCTTCCAGTGGTAATTTACTCAGAAGTGCAGTACCAAATTCTGTGGTTCTAGTCTATTACTGGCTCTAGTTGTACCAGTTACAAGTCTGCTAATTTCAATGGTATTGCACATTTACATGTTGGTCCATTTATTATCAATAAAATATTTCTTCTGAGTTAAAAGTAAGGACTATAGGATCATACTTTTACTTTTATTAGTACATATTAATCATGGAATCAAACAACATTTTAATACTTTTTAAAATATTTCTACAGATCAATTTACCTAATACAGATTCACTATTACACTGATGGTCTGCACAAGACAAACGCACCACTCATTCAGAACACAGTCTTTCTCAACAGTTATGTTCAGAAATGCTATGAAACTAAAGTCTGTACACATCAGAAAGCCTACTAAAATTGAAAAGAGCTCCTTACTAATAAAAAAATAAGCAAATGCTTAAGTGTTTGCAAGAGCAACTGTTAATTTCTCTCCATGGGTATTGGACAGGTACTCTGCACAGGGATGAACTTCAGTCAATAAAATGATTAAGATCAGCAACATTGTGGGAAGTTTATTCACCTCAGGAAAATTAGTTTTACTCATGTTAGCTGCTGTCTGATCAGTAACATGTAAAACTCTTTAGTCTCTTGGGGTATATTGCATTATAGAACAATGTTTGTAAGTATTTTACAGCAGACAGTTGTTTTCTTGATTTGTGTAGAACATGGCAAGACTTTTCCCTTAATGTTACTATTTTGGTTCATTTAAAAAACAAACAGTTTTCCCCATATTTCCTATTTAAAAAAAATATTCAAGCAATCTAAACATTTAATATACTTCCACATCTTCTTATTGTGTTATTTTGTCTGACTAGTTTCCAGTGTGATGATCCTCCCCAAATGTGGCTATAATCAAGTGCAATCTCAGACCAATTTTTGAATACCCTCTGCTAATTTGGGAGATTATTTGTAACTGCAGATACATACACAAATAAATCTTTGTACCCAGATTTAATATTCTATCTTGACATCACCATAGTCATTATATCAACATTCTAATCTTTCATCTTTCCTTTTCAAACTCATTAGCTGCTCTTAAAAAATCTTAATTTCAATATTCAACATTTTTCTGTTGTAGCAGAAATGTCATAGGATTTTTCCAAAACTACTGAATGCAATGGATAGATTTCCCTGGGCCTCAAGAGGGGGTTTGAATCACGCCTTTAATTAACACCAGAAATCAATTGTAAAACTTTTTTCTATTTCATAGGCATGCCAGAAATCTCTGTCCAAATAGTAGTTTTCCAGTTGTTCCATTATTAAAGCCTAAAGCAGTTGGTACTGGTTTTCCCGAAAGTGATGAACTGATATCTCATCCAATACAATTTCTTTCTAATATTTTATTTGAAGATGAATTAATGAGAATAAACTTTTAATGTGGCATTTCACTTATTTCTGTAAGTGGTGCTAGAACATCTTTTCCATTTTGTAGCACTTGCAACTTTATCTATTTCTTTTTATAAACTACCATTTAATTGTGTCTTAACCTGCCTTTATATCCAGAGAAGGGATTACGTGATACCCTTTACTTGATCAGCAAAATTTGTAGTTTTGGTATTCTGAAGCTAAAGTGAATATGAAGTGCTTACAGAAAGACTAGAGGAAGTAGCAGGTTATATGGTAACAAGATATCATTAAACCCTGACCTATGTTTCTTCATGAGGAATTCCAAGGTAAGATTTTGCAATATATTGACTGATTCTCCCAATTGTCTAAAGATTGTGTGTATCTCAGAATATATTCATACGTGTGCATATTTTTAGGGCTTGATATGCAAGGTATACTTGTTTCATCTGAAAAATGTGACTTCGTGTCATAACACAAACATAAGACATAACCAGCTATATTAACGCTATACAAATACAGATCTGTCTTGCAAGAAATCACATTCTTGTCTGATACACTCACAGAATTTCCATACCTCAAAAAGAATAGCATACAAAGAGAACACAAATTACTGAAGTACAATAATATTGATAATAAATCATTTATTTCAACACATTTAGCCATATATTTTCTTATTCAAACAAATGTGCTACTTTTTATTAAAAGAGAATTTAAGGTGGGTTTTGTAGTTTTGTTTTTGTTTTTTCCTGTGCTGCAACTCATTGTTGCTATGAGGCTATTTTATGATCAGGAAGACATTGTTTTTAGTAAGCTGAAATTGAGTCTAGTTAAGTGGAAATGACTGTGGGAAATCAAGACATTTCAAAGCATGCCCATGATAACAATAAGCAATGTGTCTGGCTGTATGTAGACATAACTGCATATGCAGAAAAGGATTGTACACCTTTCAGTGTGTAGAATGTATAAAAGACAGTTTATAGATAAGATTTGGAAACAGATCAGTGTTACATCATGAGGTGAGATGAATAACATTACTCATTGTGTGGGCAAGTCCTAAATCACAGAATTAAAGACTGGATTATAAACTACCCTGGAAAGTTACTGTGTTTGTGGATCAGATTACTTATTTATTTCAAGTCATTTAGCAATGACACATTATTTTTCTTTCTTACAAGCACACATATTCTTAGTATGAAAAAAATACTTTGTTTTAAAAAACCAAACAAACATATGAAGACTATCAAGGCTGTGTAAGAAAAAATTGGCATTGAAAATTGAAAAAAGGACAGTTCATATCCGTTTATCCTGGTTTCAGCTGGGATAGAGTGGATTTTTTTAGCAGCTGGTAGAATGCTGTGGTTTGGATTTAGTGTGAGAATAATGTTGATAACACACTGATTTTAGTTGTTGCTAAGTAGTGCTTGCTGTAAATCAAGGAGTTTCCCATGGTCTGCCAGTGAGGAGGTGCAGAAGAAGCTGTGAGGGAGCAGAGCCAGGACAGCTGACCTGAACTATCCAAAGACATATTCTATACCATACAATGCCATGCTCAGTATATAAAGCTAGGGGAAGAAAAGGGAAGCAGGGGATGTTAGGACTTGATGGTATTTGTCTTCCCAAGTAAGCATTATGTGTGATGAAGCGCGACTTTACTGGGGATGGCTGAACCCCTGCCTGCTCATGTGAAGTGGTGACTTAATTCCTGTTTTGCTTTGCTTCTGTGCGTGGCTTTTGCTTTACCTATTAAAGTATATTTCTCTCAACCCTCTTTTCTCACTTCTAGTCTTCCAATTTTCTCCCGCATCCCACCATGGAGGAGTGAACGACTGTGTGGTGCTTAGTTACTGGCTGGGGTTAAACCATGACACCAGTGTGGACCATTAACTCTATCCCTTTATACATATAAAAACATGGTTTGTTATTGAAATAGAATAAGAAAAAAGGTAACAACCAGAAGACACGAACAGAACTAACAAGTTCTGTGATCATTCACTTTGCTTTTCGTTTCTCTCTTTCTTTTTCTTGTTTGAGTTCTATGGTATATACAAATACGTCTTAACAGAATGTCAGTTACTCTCCCTTAAGAATGCAACATGAGATCATAATTCTTTAAATATTCAAACATAGAGTCCAGAAGGCTCTTTAAACCAAGAAAGAGAAATTGAATAATTTTAGTATAATGAGATGTTACTAGAAAATGAAAATTATATAATCTGCTAACACACTGAGGAACCACTGCTAGATAAGTGTCCACCACAAGATAAGTATCTGCCACACTACAGAAATATTGCTGAAATCTGACCACAATCTAAGGGGATGTTCATCATAAGAAACTTAACTGTACAGTTTTAGCTGATACTTCTGTACCAGTGCGTAAGCAGATGGTATACATATGAATGTCAATAAAATAGCAGTGGAGGCTTAATACTCCTTTCAGGGACAAGATATTCTCTCCTCCAAGATTCTGGTGGAAGAATGTTGCCTTTCTCATCAAACAATATAAAAGAATACTTAGGCAGGATGCAAGAAGCTTGACGGATGAAAGCAATGATTTTTGTACATGTGTAACTAATACAAATTTGTGAGATAGCAGCTGTATACATGTATAAAGAAGTAGCAGAATGACACTAAAATGCAATGCTACCATATTACTTTTCATAACTCTCAAGCCATGACATAACTGCATAGATCTAGAGCACTGCAGTGCAATATTGAATTCTGCCATTTATTTTAAACTAGGAATAAGTGAAACAATGAATTTCATTAAAGTTAACAAGGGAATCCTCTTAGTTGTTCCCAAGAGGTAATTTTGAACAGGAAAACAAAACTGAGTTTATATTCAGAGTTGCTAGGGGATGAAATGAGACTGTTCCTAAGGCAAAATAATACCTGAAAATTGCTGATATATGTTGTCCAAAGGTTTCTATAGTCTGATCTTCCATTTTGACTTGGTGTTACTATTGATCTGAATACATGTGTACTGTTGCTATGGGCTGATGCTGTTACCAGGTGAAAACAGCCCATATTAATCTGCCACAAATATCTAAATAAGTGTGTTGTTAAGACATAGGAGAAAGATGTCCTGGAAAATTGAATGATGTATTATTTCTTATCCACTATATAACAGTGAAGCTACTATGCTTATTCTTTGTGCACATGACCTCTAACACATAAAAGTAATATTAAAGTACCTGACTTAATAACGATGGCACTCTTAAATGAACATTGTGTTCTATAGAATATAAATCTTAATCAGGCACTGAACAGAACTTAGCAAATTGTTACTGAGGGGATATAACTGAAGTCAGATAACTCTGTGTGTAGTTCAGACTAGCAAAGATAGATGATCATTGCCCCTTTACCTTTAAAATGGATTCTTTCAGGCTGTTCTTTTTTTAATGTTATGAAATTTGAGTACCATTACTTCAAAAGAAACGAAGAATATGCTTCAAGTAAAATAATGAAATAGATGCTTTGAATGCAAATGAACAAGTTCTTTCATTGCTGTATGTCACATGTAACAGACATTCTTTCTTAGCTACTAGTTAAATTGCAGTCTAATGTCTTTCTGGCAATTTGCATAGTATTGCCAATAATACTCGGTAGTATAATCTTGCTTGTAAAATCTTGTCATTCTTAGTCATTTCAGTGAGCAGCTCCTTCCTTGTAAATCAAATAGAGAAAGCAGACGATCAGAAGCCTTTAGACAAAAATATCCACACAGGTGGGCTTGAAAAACAGTTGCAGTATCCTGACCTGATAAAGACTATTACAATACAATACCAGCATATAATTCTTGCTTTCATTTGTCAGTATTGAGTACAAAACATTCACTTACACTATGCTACAGGAAAATGGATTGCATTGAGATCAAATTATAAATTAGCAGAAAATTAATTTACACAAAGGCAATGGTCAAGTTACAGTGTTCAGTCAGAAATATTTTCCCCTGCTTAGGACCTTTCCTTAAAGCTATTCTACCATCTCTTACGTCTTCCAAGACAGTTTCATTCTTGCTTTTGCCAGGCTTTAAGAGAGACTTGTAAAAAGTCACTTAAGAGTATGATCTCTGGGAAACATCTGTCTGCTGTTCTATCCAAAGTCAGAAGTAACTGCTGAAGTCACAAAAGCTAAGAAAGCACATGACTGCTCTTGTGTTGTGGAAACTTATGTCTGTATGCCTAGCTTTGACTGACACATTATTTCTTCTCTGCACCCCAATCTATTTTCTGCCTCACTAAGCTTACAAAACTCTGCATAAATTTTCCTTCCCAGCTTGTTCTGTAATCCTATGGACAAACTGTCTTCCTGTTCATTCCTTCAGCCAGTAAGTGCCAGCTGTTGGGTCCTGGAAACAATTTTATTTATGTGAAGAAAAAAAGCGTGTGGGAAAAAAAAAAGAAAAAAAACCCCAGTTGATCAGAAAGCTGTGAAAACAACAAAAACCTTGTGACTGTGCTGAAATATTTGAGTCAGAATGTTTGACTCAAGTGAAAGAAATTATTATGTTTTCCATCAATCAATGTACAAACTAACTTAGACTAGATAGATTTTCCATGGAAAGATAAAACTCTGAGTGTTTTCTGTCTATAAACTAATCCATTTTTGATTATTCTGTTATGCATGAAACAGAGGTCATGCTAAGAAATGGAAAAAACCAACCAAACAAACCTGGAATGCACATAAAGTAATTATCTTAATACATTCTGCCATATTGCATCTGTCAAGAAAGATCCTCATTTTTCAAGGGAAACACTCAATACCCCATGCATGCCCCTTTCATATATTTACAAGCTATAAACCATGCTTGCACTTCAAAATCCAGAATGGAGGTATTTTAAATATTTCAGCAGAAGCTTACTAGTATGTGTATATATAATTAACAGTGAGTAACTACTTGTGTGAATTATGATGGCTTCCAGGAGGCACTGCCTCCAGAGAGTGGCAGAGGAAACTGGTATTTATGGAGATGCATGGGAGGGAGGTTCACCTTAACATGGGTCTGCAGTCCCTACTGCAGAACTTGAAGTTACATGAACATCTGTGCTATGGAAGGGAATGACACTATGGAGGAGCAGTGGATTTATGTCCTACCTTGCTCATGAGGCACATACCCCTTCCTGGCAGTAAGAGACACACAGCAATTCTCACTGACATAAACATCAGCAATGGTATCTCCTGTCAGAATTCTCTGTGTTTGCAGACTTTGCATAGGTTAAGGAACTATTAGAAATGGTAGCTTTCTTAGAGAGCCTATCCTGTTGCACCTGTTTGGGCAAGAAACTGTATTGCTGACACAATTCCCTTGGACAAAAGGTGTCATCTTTTACCTTCCACACAGCCTGGTATTCCAGAGTAACAAGTCCATAGTGGGTAACAGTGGCCTCACCTCACCATGTATTGTCCAACCCCTGCTATCTGGTGACTGGAGTGAAGAAAACATGCTGGCCTTTTTTAATCAAAGGATGTGAAATTTCAGAGTTCATCCCTGTCAATGTTTCTACTTGACCAGTCGCTGTTTATCAAGACTAGAGACATGTAGCAGATTTGCTAGGGCTCAAAAAGTAGCCTTATTCTTGAGAAGACAGATCTACCTTTTCCTCACTACTTTTCTTGGAAAAAGCTGATGCCTAAGCAAAGAAAAGAAGTGGTGTGTGCAACTAAGGAGCCTGGAGAATCCAGAAGGACTTTTTCTAGGAGACTGTACTTCTTTTGGAGATTTCATAATAACACATGTCCAAACAGAAAAGCCACTTTTACACATGCCAACAGTTCCACAGTTCCAGTAAACTGGACCACTCCAGGTTACATCTTGAAACTCTTGTAACATCTGGAGTCTTGGAGGCATGTGATTGTTACTTTACTTTTCAATCCATAATGTTCAATGGTAACTGCCTAACTATTTCTCTTGCTTGCAGAAATTATATTCCCCAAGGGAAAAACAGTTGGGAAGAATAACATAGCCCTTCTGTGTTGGACTGCTAATCAGTAAGGGAGAAGTGCTGATTTAAATTCAAAATTGCTGTAGCTTACCATCAGAAAATAAGCAAACTTAAATATAGCATTTCTGTTGCGTTGCTTTGTCAATCTGATACCGTTGCACATTATGCCTTTGTGATACGCAAAAGAATAGGAGGCCTAATTCAAATCAAATGTACTGCAGTGACTAGTTGGTGTGGTTGTTTGTTGTGCTGACAGTAGCATTGCAATATAGGAGCTCTGAATAACAATGTTGCAGTGAATTAAGAAGTCTGCTGAAGTATCAGACATCCCAACAGACAGAGTACAATGATAAAACACCTGGAATAATCTTATGAATAATTTTAGCATTTATGTGAAGAAAAAAATAGCATTTCCTATTTTGGATGTAGATTAGTAATCCTAAGTAATTTTTTGTATAGGTTTAGAATTTGCTGGTTGGAGGCAGAAACAGCACTACTCTTCACTGAAAAATTTGGCAAGACAGAGCCACTAATAAATCAAACACCTTTACATCTGTTTCATGTCCTTACTAGGAAGGCTTGGATGATGGGACACAAAAAGTTAGTAAAGCCTACACTTTCATTATGCCCCTGGTCTGTGAAAAGCCCAAAAGGATTCATCCAGGTAGTCAAAATAAATATGTACTGCTACAAGTACCAAGCTGATTAGGAAAGCTCATGCTTTTTAATAAGTTAAACCACATCTTCTAGAACAGACTGGTCTGGTTTGCTGTGGTTTCTGGAACTGTGAACCTTAGCTGAATCTCCAAGATGCATGTGACAATACAATAAAATAAATTTATTTTGATATTTGCTTCTCTGAACAGTTGACTTTCAAGCTTCTTGCTTCATTCTTTGGATACTCTTTGAAAGTAGTCATCAAAGTAAACCTTAAAGAGGTCTGTTGCTAAACTTGATACATCAGTACTGCACCAAATAACACACTGAAGTGTTAATGTACTTTGAGATGGCTGGATCATATATATCATGCCAAGAAGAAGGAGGCAAATCACAAGTTGTGTTTTTATCAGGTAAATCCTAAGCTCTACACCTTTGGTTTCTCACAACTACCGAATAAGAACCTTGTAGGGCTTTTGTGTTCACAATGAAGATTCACAGAAATTGCTCCATTCTTTCAAATCTTTTACCCAGAGCATGGAAAAATGCTGGAGTCATGATGCTTATGTGACAAAACTTAAGGCAAGGAAGATAATTCATTACAGAATATGGTCTTCTAGCTGTGTCTTCCATCTTAAAAATACAAAATTTGCATCTCCTCCTTCTCTTTTATCTAACCTTCCCGCTTGCAAGTTAATGGTGGAGGACCTCTGATATGCTTTAGAGAGATAGCAAGGGGATATCATGGAGAGAAGTCTGGAGAGGCTTTTTTATTCTTTTCTGAAAATACTGATAGTACACATACAGATTTCTTCCTTATTATTCCAGCACAGTGAACTATTCAGTTCTGACAAGACATTTACATACCTTTCAAACATATGCATATCTACTGCATTTCCATACACTTAAAACCCCATGTATATATCATCAAATAAATCACCAGATAGATGGAATGGTATATTTTCCTTAGCAGGTGGAGACAGACTCATAATCAAAACAAAACAAAACAAAACAAAACAAAACAAAACAAAACAAAACAAAACAAGACAAAGCAAACTTCCCCATCTTCAAGGGAAAAAATAGAAGGAAGCATGAAATTACAAACAGCATAAGATGAAGACTATTCTGTTTGTAAGAAACTATTAATAAGCATAATACAATAATCAAAATATAAAGATTTATAGAACACAAACATATATCATGTGGCAGATCCTGGGCCTTTTGGAGTGATGGATATAATTTTTTATCTCAAAGGTCATGTCTCAAAATTGACTGGCTGTCCAAGAAAACCTTTGTATAGGCAGTATCTATGTCTATTAAAAATCCAAAAACCTAACATTGTATGTTACTTTAAATCATTGAACAGGTCTTTAATGAAATCAGACAAAAATGTGCCTTTTAAGCATCAAATCAATAAAATAAACATGGTCACAGTGATGACATAACCAGAAACTATTGTTTTTAAATTATTTCCATAAGAGTAGCCAAAACAACTAGCATGATGAAGGAAGAACTCAAAAGGGCACATTTGTCCCCTTTTGCCTTTCTAACCTTGTGCCATCTAAAGCTACAGGGCTCCTGTGCTCAAATTTATATAAAATATTTCCTGCTTATGAGAAGAAAAATGCATTTACCTTGAATTACCAGAGCACTATTCTATTTTTTTCTTATTTCCTCCCCTACCATAGAAATTTACACTTAATTTATCAGGCATTTAAAACTCAAATCAACAGTCACATAACAATTATATTATAAGGTGAATATATTGCAAACAAAGGCTTGATTAACTTTTCAACATGGCAGTAAAAACTGTTGCTGGGCTCTGTGTATCATCCTGATAACAAAACCAACATTTTTTTTTTCTTCAGTTGCTCTCTCTGGAGAACAGAGGAAAGGATGAGATGTACTGGGAATAATGATCAATATGGGATAGGTAGCAGGTAGACAATTTCAAACATTGGTCAGAGTGACTAAAAGGAACTGCTGCCTCATAACTGTTTTATTTTTTCTTTTCTTTTTTTTTTTACTGTAAAATGACTTGATGATCTTACTGTTGCTTCTCAGGCAGAGCTTCTTACATTACATTTTCACAACTGACACTAGCAGACATTTTTGTTCATAGTGTCAATAGAATACAGAAACAATGGCAAGGAAAGTACTTTTAGAGAGGACTACTGTCCAGACTTGTTGCTTAGACAAACCTCTGTGCTCTACTTCTGGATGTACTAAAAATTTCATACCCAGGTTGGTAGCCTGTTTTTTCTTGTGATGGCCTCATCACTTTGAAAATTAACACCAGCCTTTACAGTACTGTACAGGAGAGACCTCTCCAAACAAAGTTTGCCACTCCATGAATTTCTGATATCACTTTTATTCCATAATTCCTTTTAAGATGCTTTCCTAGTACATGATAACTAGGTTTTGTGGATTTTGTCTGATGTAAAGTGGCTGTCCAGGGAAAAAAAAATTGAGAAGATTTAATCTAAGCACTATTCTTGACACAAGTTTTGCAAGTATGTCCCAAAATAAAACTGAAAATCAGATGTTTGGTAGTGACCCACAGCAAATTATTCTAATATCAGACTTGTCATATCTCAGGTGTTGTTTTCACGGCTTGAATGGAGCTATAGCCTATTGAGACTGAAATAATAACGAAAATTCTTGTTTATGAGTTCAAATCTATGCCGCTTATACTTCTAAAAAATTTTCTATAATTCTACTCTGTCCTAAGACCAGGAACAAACCATAAGCTGTCAAGAGAACTGTTGAACACAAGAAAGCCCAGGGAGAATGGGAATGAAAGGCACAGGTCACATCGTGATATGCCTGGATGCTTAAATTGCAGACTGAATGCTTTCTGCTCTCTGCTGTATACAAATAGAGTCCTTCATAGGTGAGAATCTTCTGAGAGACATAAAGCCTTATCAAAACCGAGACCTGAGAATGAAGACCCTTGCTTGACTTCTTCAGGGTTTTACATGAATCTTCAGAGATGAAAGAATTCCAGATAATACATTTTGAATGAAGGAAGAGAACAGACATTTTATGTGCATAAGAGGAGTGAATTTGGATTGAGGGGGAAAGAGAATAGGAGCTAGAATGAAACCGAAGGTGTGTGAAGAGAAGTATGAAAGGGGGAAGAAGGAAAACAAGTTTAGAGAGGGGAACTGGGTAAGCAAGGGAGAGATTGGGAAAGACAAAGGAAAAACAGGAAAGGAAAAAGTGAAAGAAAGAAGAAAAGTAACTAGAAGAACGGAGAGAACTGAAGAAAGAAAAAGTGATAAAACATTCTTTAAAGTGTAAGGCTTTTACACACAAGGAGAAAGATCAAGAGCAAGTTAAGAACGAGAAGGAACATTTCCAAGTGAAAGAAAATAAAATAGAAAGAAAACTAAAATAATCTGAAGATGAACTTTAATGGTAAAATGTTACAATGAATCTGTGCATTGTTTGATTCTGGAAAAGGAGGTAATTGTTTCCAATGAAACCAAATGAAAATCCAAATGCAATCAAATAACTAATATTTCTTAAAGCTAACATAGTTGTTTATCAAGCTGTGTCTCATGTAGTACAATGCATCTATAAAACTTGTGCTCAGTGCTGCATTTCAGGAGTCAAAAAGTTGCCTGGATTGTGAAGAGAAAATATTTCCTGTCATACTACTAGTCCCTACTGCTAACATCTAACAAGTTCCCCCTCATGTCAAATGCTGTTTTCCAAAGCCTTATTCCTACTTCTTAAAACATGGAATTACTATTTTACAAGCAAATGTAGTTTAAGGTCTTAAATAACAGTGCATAGATTCCCATACACTCCACGCAGTGGTTTGCTATGAATTGATCCAGCTTCTCATCTGCCCCTTCCACTCCCTCAGATGCAAATATACGACCATGGCTCTGCCCTTCAGTGAATCAAATTCTTGTGTACACTAGATGTTCTACCTCCGAATACTAATGCTAATGCTAATGCTGATGCTAATGCTAAAACTAATACTAATAAATACTAATACTAATACAAATACACTAATACTAATACTAAAGTAACTGAGAATAAAAGTGGAAAAATATGTAGAGATAAAGGGACTATAACCAGAATTTAAAAAATTCTTCTGTTTGTTGAATGGAAAAGTCAAAATTCAACATATTCTTGTGGGGGAAAAAAAAAATCAAGTTCTGGAACATAATTCCAGGTATTTCTAAAAAGAAAAAAGTTACGAATTACTCTATCTGTTGAGTATAAATCTCATGATTTTTTTGTAAATGCTTCACAATGGTTATTGTTCATTTGAAATTCTGTGTCTCCAACAACTGGAGAAACACAAATGTTGCAGACATCTTGCAAGAAGTCCAAATGAACAAACCAGAAAGATACAGGTTGGTCAGTCTTGCTTTAGTACTTGGGAAAGTCATGGTACAAGTATTTTTTAATAGTATTTATGTGCACATGAAGGAGAAGGTGAGTAGGAAATTCAGCACAGATTTATGAAGGGTTGCCTAAGCAACCTGATTACATTCTGTGATTAAAGGGCTGAATTTGTGAACAAGGGGAGAACGATTTTGTTAGACTGCAACAAGCCTTTCAATACTGCTTGCAAAAATATTATTGTAGGATTCAAGTTAGGATGTTACAGTCTGCGTGTAGGGACAGCAGCTGGATAAAATACTAGCTGGCTGGTCAAGCTCAGAGTATCATGCTAAATGGATCATAGTCTGCAGGTAACAAACAGAGTACTGCAGGGTCTATCCTGGCACCTGTGCTGCTCCACATTTCTGGCAATGACCTGTAGGAGGGACCAAGAACACAGGTGTCATGTCCACAGATGCCACCAAACGGGGGGGACCAGTGGATGGTACTGGGGCTAATGACATACACATAAAAAAAAGTAAGAGCTAACATACAATATTGAGAAATGTGAATATAATGCTTAAGATGCCAGATCCCAGTATCTCTTTCGACTTTTCTATAAAGTAATTGTTTTATCATTCATAGGCTCTTTCACAATTTTTCCTTCATAAATTCTTGCTGTAAAGTGTTTTCATATTATAAGCAGAATCCTCATTTGGAAGAGTTTTATAAGGTAATGATCCTTCAGTAAAGGCCTTTATGAGTTAGCAGTATATTTCACATCAGTCCACTTTTAAATTCCAGCTGAACAGTGTGCCTTTCAAGATTTTATTTATTCACAATGAAATTTTTACCTGAATTATCTGGGTTATCCCTTTGCTTCGGTTGATTAGTCAGATTTATACAAGAGCTGAAAAAGTAGTTTTTGTAATTCAGAGATGCCACCTTGTCAGAACTTAAATCGAGGTGTTTCTTTTAAAGCTCATCTTACATCAGAAAGTCTGTGAATACAAGGATAGCATGCTGTTTATTTGCTGTCCACTTCTACACTCTGTGATAATTGAAAAAAATACCTTTCCTCTTTGTTCTTACTCCATGTTTTATTTTTTCCCGTGTTCTTTTTCTTTTCTTAAGAATAAATAATCCCTCAAGTCTCATTGTGACTCCAGTTGTTTTAAAGCTTTCAAATTAATTCCTGTGTTTACTTCATTAATATTGTGTCCAAATTCAGAAGGTCCAAGAAGCAAATTCAAAATATAATCCCTTCCCATCAAAGAAAAATTAAGCAACAGCAGCATTTTCTGTAGTGTATTGCAGATATCTCTCTTCCTTTAAAGATTAAGAATTAAGAAATTATTCATCTGTATTGTAAAGCTCTGTAATCTATGTTCTAAGTGAAACTTTTAAGAAACCTGCTATAGTAGATCTAATGTTGGATGGGTAGTTGATTGAAGTAAAACTGTGTCTTTCACACACACACAGAAATGACAGCCTAAACATTTTCTTCCTGTCATTAATCCCTGAAATCAACAATTGTGTCTGGAAGGCTGAAACCTAGTTTCAAATGAATCTAGTAGAAAACACTTAACACCTAAACTTTCTAGTGTTCTGTGAGAGCATGATTTTACCTTGAAATGAATATGTAAATATCCTTATTTCTGTTCTGTTACTGTGTTTATATTCAAGAAAATTAAGCAAATTTTCCAGAACATAGCAAAATAGATATCTAAAATTAGTTCCATGACTACTCATCTACTGCTGCTCAAATAGTCAGACTGATAATTTGCATGGTTATTGCTACAGTCTTTGAAAATCTAAATGAAAGCTTTCTCTTGGCATTGCAACTCAGTCTAGTTGTATACTGCCAGAGAAGAGTATTGGATTACTGAAAATAATTGTTTAACTTCACTTTGTTAATTTTCACAATAGGCGAGTGAGTGAAATGTATCATGAAAGCAGAAAAGATTTTCTAAAACTTCTTGGGCAATTCAGTGCAATAATTTGAGACATCAAAAAAGTATATATTCACTTCATTGTTAATCTTTAGTATTTCTGTTTCATATGATAATAGTGAAAATTGAGTGACAATGTTATTTACACAACTGAATTGCTGCACATAATAGTTCATAAATAATAACAGAATTCTGACTTGGGAAATTTATGGTGTAAATTAAGGGTAAAAATGCAGGAATACCCATACTAGTTTTATTCTGCTATCACTGACCACAGTAATAAGATTCCTTCTGACTCAGTAATAGTACAACCTGTATGCATGTTTTTCATGGACTCACCATCTGTGCCTCTTAATTCTTGAAAAGATGGCTGAAAAAAACTTGAAGGAAAATTGGGGAGAAAATTACACTACAATGTATACCCTCTGTTACTTTTGTGTTAAAGGAGTATCTAAGCTTGTAATGGAAGACTGATTGATTGAAAAGCATTCACAATGATTTATGAAGAGGCAGCAAGACCTCACAACATGTGAAATGCAAAACATTGGTCCACATTTAAGCTCTAGACTGAGAAACAGAAAGATAAGAATGAAAGAGGTCTTAGGAAGCAGAGTTTAGGGCACAAACTGAAAAATTGCAGGAATCTAGTGACAGAGAGTGTGTTTAAAACATACAGCTTTCAAAGAATACATTCTACTACAGATTAAAGATCTGTAGCAATGATGAACACCTATCAGATTAGTGGTAAGGCAGCAACAAAGAATAGAACTTTTGCTTCTCCTCATATTTGTAATTAGCATGACAGAGTTGATGGGTATGAAATTGCAACCAAACTGGTTCTTTCATCAAGTACAAAAAATTGTCTCAATACTTTCTCTATTGTCAACAAATTCTAATGCCAACCATGATCTGAGAAATGCTGAACTGCCATATAAATTACTGTGTTCTAATATTTACTTCTGTATGGTGTACCAGTAACTTCACAATGGTTATCTTGCAAAATCCATCTGTGTGAAACTCAAAGGCCAGACCTTGGAAATACCAAAAGGCATTTCGAGCTGAACCACTCTGATGGGCTTAGCTAATGGTACCTTGTAAAACAGAGTGAGGATTCCTGCAGTATCGGAATTCTTCCCAAGTGAATGTCAAAATAACACCCTTACTCAGCTGAAGTCAGGCTTCATGAATCCTGTTACTTAGGGCAAAGAATATGCAGCTCTAACTTTGGTTTGAAGGCAAAGGGAGTCTTTGGAACTATTTTTTTAGCCTGAATTTTGCACTTTCCAGTTAATCTTCTTATAGTATCTTTTCATACCTTCTTCTGTATCATGCTTTTAATTCAAATGGTTGAAGTTTAGCATGCTCAAAAATCAGTAGTTTTCTGTAGAGTTACTCCACTGCTTTTTTGTTCCATATTGCCATCTTGTTCCTTGATATCCTGGATGATATAATGGGCAAAATTGAAAGACTATACAGAAAAGCCTTTCTATGCTCCATTCAGTCAAGTGAAAAAGTGAAGAAAAAAAAAAAAAAGGGATGAAGAAGGCTGTGTGTTGTTTTTTGCTACAAGAGCAGTACTAAGTTTGCCACATCAGATCTGAGAAACACAGAAATCCTGTTTGAATAATTTGAGTAAATTAATTGGTTACTTGTTTGAGATGACCTGAACAAATTAATGAGCTTAGAAATTCAAATCTCATAAATTAGGTTTTGGGTTTATTGCTAAATCTAATCAGAGATGTTCCTGATTTATATAAACATACCTTCTTACAAATGGCTATTTACAGGAATCAGAAAAGCCACATGAATAAATCTGAATGAAAGTTTTCTTTACTTATCAGTGTTTACTGGCATACATTATTATGATATGCAAATTTCAGCTGTGTTTTAAGAATGGAACCAACACTTTCATAATAAAGAAATGTGCACACTGCCTATGTATTCACATTTCAATACTACAATGTTTTCTATTGCTGTAGTGTTTTATTTTGTAAGCATTAATAAAAATCTCTCACAGCATTCCCAGAGGCAGGTAGCATAAGTATTAATATCCCTAGTGTTCAAAGGAGAAATGGCATAGTCTTTTATCAAAACCTGTCTGATAAGGTAGCATTTGGTGAGGGGCGAAAGTGGAGTTGAATATTTTATGGCAGCAATAATTTTAAATATTTTTCAGAAACCCGAAGATCTACTGCAGTATTTCTCACTTTAAGATGTAGCCGCTTCATTCAGAAAACAGCCCAGAGAGTAAAAATGATTTCTTAGCTACATGGAGGCAGAAATCTTTGTTGCAGAATATGGTTTTTTTTTTTCTTATAATCACAAAATAAATGCATTTGTAAATATTTGAGTTCTTAACTTTGTCTATTAATTTTTTAAAAAATACGTCTTTATTGTAAATTGCACTTTAATATAAACCAAAACCATTAAAAAAGTCTGTCTGCAATTGGATGAGATCACCAACATTTGACATTTAGTCCTAACCTTTTTTCTCTATTTTTCCTATTTGCCTCATAAATACACCAAGACACTTGCAACTATAGTCTTTTTTCCTTTTGAAAAAGCTACATGCATTTTTCAGTATTTGTAGACATAAAGGGCCGGTTCCTATTACTATGCAGTGAAATTCTTAACTTTTTCTAAACAAAGGTATCTACTGCTCAGGGCAAAGTTACCTGAACAAGATTCCTCATCTCTGAATTGCTAGATCCAGCCAACATGCTGCTTGCTTTCCAACAAATGCTGCTGTGGTTTAGGTTACTGGGAACCTCATGAACTGTCTTTTGCCTTTCTATAAAATAAGAAGAACAGGCTTTCAAGGTGTCTTGATAAAAAAACAAACAAACAAACAAACAAAAAACAACACCTCCCCCCCCAAAAAAAACCCAACAACAACCAAAAACCAAACAACAAACTATTCAAAAGACAATAAATGTGTATTTAAAAGTATCCCTTCTGGAAAGAAATAAAATAAAATAAACATGCTGAAGCATGAATTTTCCTCTTGCTATTTGAACTGAAACAAAAAAAGCCAAACAAACCATAAGAAAATTCCCCCTTTTCTGATAACAACTTGCATTCCATTGTGGAGCTCCCGTTCCTCCTTGAGAAATTCCGTTAAATATGCAATGCATGTGTGATACCTTGATTATGCCCTGTCCCATGGCCTTCGCATACAAGACCTTTGACTACAAAAAGAAACAAACTGAAATCCAGAAATAAAGCTGATGCTGATATATAAAATATTCTGGCTTCCACTGAAACACTATTTGCAAGCAAAATGATGCAGGTTTTGACACCACGAGCCATAAATACCTATCCCTAATGATCTTACAACTGCACCTATTGGTGCTACCAGTGTTGTATGCCCTTGGATAAAACTGCTGACACAGCAGTTCCCAACTGTATCAGCTATTATTATGTATTATTATGTATTAACTGTATAGTTAATATCACTTTAAAGAGTTTAGAAACACTGTATTAGAGGGCTAGATTTAGCTGTTGTAGGAAGCATATGTCACTAGACTACTTACCTTGCATGTAGCTGGTAATGCTGAATGAAGCCTGAACCCCTGAATCTGTTTCAGTGCAACTGTTTCACACACTATCCTATGTACACAGCCAGAGGCTCAAGTAAGGTCTTCAACCTGGAACTTGATTTTCCTTTGTTCTTCTAAACCACAACTCTTTTAACAAATTTTGTCATGTTATGAATTCCATGTTCTCATCTCCACATATTTGTGAAAGATGATGAGCAACAATGGGAATCTGACAGAGGTTTTTCCACTAAATGGTGACTCACTAGCTGTAGAGTTTTCAGTACAAAGATTATACAGCAAAACCTGATCTGAATCTTGCTTGGATCTACATATTCCTTTCTTAGCTGTTCTATAGAAAGCATGGAAGTGATTCACATTTAACTAATGGGACAGCTTACAGTTGTATATTACACACCACATTTCAGCTCGTGTAAGGCTCAAATAAGTTCTCTGTGCTGTGTGATGGTAATACTCCTAATTACTGAAAGCTGCTAAGACTATACACACTTATATATATATAATATTCCTGCTCAAATGATAATGGTAATAATAACTACATATATTAATATAGTTAAAGATAATTAACAAAACACCATTTCATATAGTTAGCCAGCTAGAAGTGATTTCAGACTGCTCTCGCATACTTGTATGTGCCAAATGCTATGTCAGACAATGACAGAGTACTGACTGTTACTGGTATTTTATTACATAAATAGGTAAGCAGTTAAACCCATGAAAATGTGAAAAAAAAAGACAATTTGCCATTTGTTTTTCAAGGGAGCTTTGCAAACTTTGCTTTTGTAGACCACAATAAAAACCAAAATCCAAAACGTGTGATTTAGTAGAGAAGTCTATACTATTTACTTTTCCACAGTTTTGTTAGGTGTGGTGAACTTGGGCTGAAAACCAAAGTGACCTTTTACATATTCACAACGTTTTTTGCTTCAGGAAAGCTGGCTGTAGAATGTAACTTTCACAACCACCTACTTGTGTCATGAGCTAAAACTAATTGTCACTGATCTAGTGATACAAGGGTATCATTAGAAGTTGCATGGGTCCACCAACTGTCCTGTGCTAAGTAACCAGCCTTCTCACAAGTGCTTCCTGCAAGTGCTCCTTGCTGTCCTGCAGGGCAGGGTATACTTACCTGACTTCTTGGGTTAATCATAATTTGCTGTCTAATTCTGATTCTAATTGCACAGTTAATCAATAGTTTTTCCATGCATTGTGGACAAATGCCTAAATGATAGCTGAAATCAGTTGAACAGATTGTGTCACTTCCAGCTGTGGCCTGATCTTACCTTAAACAAACAGTTTTAGATAAAATAAAACATTTCAGTCCTAAGCTGTCTGAAAATACTTGTACTCAGATTTTATTTCAAAGACTTAAGAAAGTTTTTTGTAGCTATGTTCCTTCTGAACAGCACAAAGGCTGATTAATTGATAACACCATTACCTCAAAGGTAGTATATTTTCAGGGAGCATTTACAGAATAATATTTGTCTATCAAGACTCACTTTTGTAGTACTGAGTTATGTCTTCCATAATAAGTGTCCAGTTTTGAAGAACAGCAGAAATGCCACCAGGATTGCATATTTTGTAGTGCAGGCAAGGTTTACTATTTTGTGGTGTATAGTTTCTATGGATAGAATTAGGTAAACAACAATTATCAGCTCATTGACTGGACAAGTCACTATGTCATCCAGAAGTTGGGAACAGGCACACTGCTTTTCTGGTCTGAGTTAATTAGATCTGGAGATGGTAACATTTATGAGTCTGTAAAGCACTGCAAAAAATAATGAACCATGGTTTAGAAAATGAAATTTTATTTTGTCCTTATGTTAGACAGAGATTGGGAATACCAACTTGGATAAATTCAACAGGAATTTGCCAATGGTAGTATCCTCTTCCCTACCAGGCATCACCTTTACAATTAATTGAGTCAGCTGGTCTAGCAAGCAGATGTCCAATTATGCCATGTAACAGGTCACAGTCTCTCCTCTTAGGTAAAACTTGTGAAATATTCAAAATACAGCATGGTGTTAATGTGAAGATTACATATTTACAGTTAGCATCTTTTTAAGAATGCATTTTAGAAAGTAGCTGTTAAACAGTATTATTTCTATGGACAAAGACAACTCACAAAAACGTTCAGCAAATGTTTTCAAATCTGGCAACTACTCTACTCAGAGGGGGATTTCTCCTTACTTAAGAGTGTATCCCTAGGTGGTGAGTAAAGAGAGATGCTTGGCTTGCTATCATATCTCTAAACACATCAGATAACTATGCCCACCAGCCTATTTGGACACAGCAGTGGGCTTGACCATCTGCTCCCAAATATGACTACAGCTATACAGCTCCTTGGTTTTGGCACTAGAATTCATGAGAATAATCAAGGGGTACTAAGAAACACTGAGTTCAGACAGGTGCCTTGGAAATTTACCCTTGGTAACATGTGTTGTTGCAACAGTGATATGTATTCATTTCCACAGCGTTATGAAAGTGCACAATTTGTGTTGGCGTGGACAGCAGAAGGTTGTCACTTCTGGTTAGTACCGCTTTCTGTGGAAACTATTCTTCATATACAGTATACTCCAGACCAAAAGGTTACAGAAACGTTCTGCTTAACACATAATAAATACACACCACTGCGTGATGTCACATATCACGGAAAGGATTGTGTAGGAGTTAAATTTTCATTCCCTGCTACCTTCCAGAAAAGTGCTAGGATACTAGGCAGAGCTACAACCCCTCCTCCCTTCAAGGGTTACTCAAGAACCCTTTACAAGGGATTTTGAAAAAAAGTGGACAGAGACCACTATCTATGAAGCAGTCACATAAATGTGACATAATGGTCAATCATTGCCCCCTTTTCCTTCCTTCAAGAACCATCTTCTGACTTTCTAGTAGGCACTCTCCTGCCCTCTGAAAAAGGAACAGGAAGCTGACTTTATAAGTGATTTCTCAAAATAAGAGAAATAGTGCTTAATGTTACAAGGAAGAAACCAAGTCTGCTTTACTAAAGCAGAAAAAGTAAAGACATGTTATGAGAACTGATTTAGGCTCTTTATCTTCTCAGTTTTGCCTCTCCTCAGATGGCTGAAAGTACCCTGGTCCTCATGATCAGAGACATATCTTGTGACATATTTGGAAATCTTTCTCTTTTTCTTCCAATTTCTCATGGGATAAGTTTAATTCTACTGTAGACAATAAGGCAAAACCCAAATTTGAAACATCTTGGCTTAGAATTCCTAAAAGTGAATAAGCTAGAGACTTTAGATACTTACCTGGGGAGTTTAACCTCAGTAACACGCATTTTTGAAACTCTGAACCTGATATGTCTGTGTAAAGACATAACTGTAGTCAGTTATTGTTTTTACTGATTGCTGCCAACATCAGAGAACACAATTTTATTTTTTTTTTTTTTGTAAATAATTATTAAATTTGAGACAGAGGAACAGAGCAAACCAGAGTGAAAGTTAATACATTTTCCCATTAGTTAAAATTATTTTATTTTAAGATGGCCAGATTTCATTGCCAGGAGAGACCAATAGCTTACTCTTAACTCACAAACAGCTTGAGACCCAACACCTTCAGAAAAGTTCAGGAATACCTTGAGAATACATTGAGAAAATTAGATATTGACTAGAAAACACTAGTGTGTGAGAGGAAAATATTTCTAGCTCGTATGATTTTGTGACTACCTTCTATAACTAAAATGAGAAATAGGGAAGGAAATTCAGTTACCAAATGTGGACTTCCCCAGTGGTATAAAAGATGAGGAAATGGAGAAAATTAAGCACATGAAATACACAGAATGAAAGCCAGAAGTCATGTTAACCTACTCCAAATATTTGCCTGTAGCCTCTAATAATGCTATGAGTGAAACCACATGGAACATTGAGTATCTCAATGACATCAGCAAACTATGTCTTTAACCTGTCCAGCCCAGCCTTATTTTGTGTCTATTTTATTAATTCCGGAAACTTCTTAAGTTTGCTTTCTAGTATTCCTTTAATGAACTCCTGTAACTAAGGCAACATATATTTCTAATTTTTTTTTAATAAGTCTCCTTTTAAACAAATAATATTTTCATTCAGTTAACACATATATATATACAGGAGTTGAGCCTGACAGTGTGAGACAAAGAATAACAGCCTCACCATCCAAATGCCATACCAAAGAACGTTTTTTTGTTTCATATTTTTTTTTCCATCTGACTCAGAATGCAGAATCAGTTCCTAGCAAAAAGTACTGAAATAACAATATCCAGGGGAAATCGGATTCCAATATGATCATCAGTAATGTTTGCCAGGACCTGGATGATGATCTGGGCACTTGACCTCCCACTTGAAGCTTGGACCTGCCTCATCATTGTGGATGTGCCTGGTGGTTGCTGGGCCTCTGATGACCCTGTCCACTGCCAGAGACCTGCTGGGCTGCCCCTGGGCAGGCACAGGGGATCTCTGCTGCCTGCTCCACCTCTCATGTCATCTTCCTTTGCAATGTTGTGCCTATCCTTTCTGCTCGCTGGAAGCGGTATGGATAAGACAACAACCTTCCAGGTCCTATGATGTCTCAAATGTTTCACTTTGAAGAAGGCTTAAGAAGAAATAACGAAAGGCAGATAATATTCTCAAAAGCAGAAAGTTTTTGTTAACACCTATGTGGAAAAAAGCCTGGAAATCTATGTCTAATTTTGTTACTTTCCATGAAATCCAGGAAGAGGAAATGAAGTTAAGATTCTAGGCATTCATGACACTATGTGGCAAGAAAACAAAGTTTCTAAGGACAGAAGAAAACAGCAAACAGCAAAAGAGAGCATTAGGACTTGCAAAGAGCAAAAGAAAGCTCAAGTGGAGGAAGTAGTTCTCCTTGTTAGCAGAACAGAAATTCAGTCTACACTCCATTGTTTTTCTCTGTGTACAGATGGAAAATGCTGGGACCATGTAATACTCTAAGCTTTGTAATACTATACCCTTCTCCCTTCATGAAAATACAACAGTAAGAAAATGATGCATCACATTCAATTAGAAAAAGGTTGAAGATCTAGAATATTGTACAGTCTGACTTCATGCATTTAATTTCATGCCTGTTGTTTCATTTCATAATTTCTTAAAAATAATATTTGTTCTTTAGCTTTTTAAGCACTGGGCAACTTTCTGATTTTACAAGTCATTCCAGGCTGGCTAGCTCATTTTATTAACTTGGACAGGCTATATATTTAATACAAAGTTAACAAGGGATAAGAAATATTCCATTATTGTTCCCTAAAGGAATCAGATTAATTAAACTTCCTGGCTAAATTCCCCTGAAATAATGAGTGAGCCACGTGTTACCATGTTGGATCTCAAATGAAACAGAGAACAGATTTTTGAAAAGGAGGCATTCTGCAAGGTTTGTCTAAGAACTTCAGTGCAGAGCTCTCCTCCAGCTCGGTAGGATGCCCTGGAGATTGAAATGCTGCCTAGATCTTTCAGGGGAGTGTGGTCTGTGGCCAGATCCCAGAATGCCCATATGCTGGATTTTCTCAAGAAGGCCATAGGATGGAGTCCTAAACTTATTTCCTCTCTTTCGTTTGCTGGGTGATTTTTGCGAGGTTATTAAAACCTCTCTCAGCAGAGCAGACATGACATTCTTCCACAGATTTCCTGTTTTGGAATGGTGAATTCTTTTTCAGTGCTCATTTTCTCTCTTGGGCTGATAAGCAGGATCTATTTCCTTTTCTCAATGTCATTGCTGTCCCTTGCGAGTACTCTGACATTCAGATAGCTACCTATGGAGTAAAACATTCCTTTTCCAGCATGAATTTGTACTTAAAATCACCCACTGGATGTGTATCCTCAAGAGAGTACGTAGTATCTTCTGTTGCACCTTCCATCATAGTCTATTCTGAAAGTCTAAACTTTGTATCCAGTATGGAATCACGTCTCTTGTAAATTTACCTGTTGTTCAAGATAATATGTATATAAATGAGAGATCTCTCTTCTCTTGGATCCATGCCTTTAGTTAAATGATACCTTGCATTAAAAGCACTGGTTTATCTTTTGTTGTGATAGAGCTATCCAGGAGTGGATTTTTCTTGGATGAGGAGCAATGTATTTTTACTTTTCTTACCTTTATTGTCTAAGTTATTTTTTAACTATGCAAGAGTAACAACTAAAAAGCCAACATTTATTATTCTGTATGTTGTAGGAAAGCCTACTTGTGAAAGTTTAAGCCAAGTCAGAACACATTCAAGCACTATGATTGTGAAGGACAGTATCCTACCTCTCCTACACTGGATGCCTGCAATTGTGCAATGTGCAAAGCAATGGAGAGTAAGACTCCAGGATTTCCAGGCTTCCCACAAGTTATAAACGGCAGTTATGATTCAATGATCAAAAATGTGAGACTATCAGGATTTACAGTGCTGACATGGGTTGCATTTTGACAATGACTATAGAAAGTATTTTTCATCCGGTGCTCCTCGCAAAAGTGTGTTTTATGAGTATCTATTGTCAAATGAGAAGGAAAACCAGCTGAAGTATTACTGTTCTGAAACCTATGCTCCAAGAGTCTTAACCTCCTTATGCTATTAATTTTTGTATAATAAAAAAGTAATGTATTGAAGTTTTATTACTGTAAAACCAGTGGAGCTACTAATATAAAAAAACTCTGTGGAAGAAAGCATTTGCTGGTTTCACACTACTTTACTCCTCTTAGGAAGAATCCTATGTGAAAGCAACTTTTGCTAGTAAAGTGGAACTACTCTCCTTTAATGATCCTTTAGATTGCAATAGATAAAATGTGACTGAAGTAGTTGTTCT
This sequence comes from Falco naumanni, assembly GCF_017639655.2. Lineage (NCBI taxonomy): Eukaryota > Metazoa > Chordata > Aves > Falconiformes > Falconidae > Falco > Falco naumanni. The sequence goes on along the minus strand of NC_054080.1, from coordinate 53,960,628 downwards.
TAATAATTTCTATTAGTAAAGTAAAAACAGAATTATGTCAGATTTCATTCTTAGCTTATTGAATTTCTTTTTTTCTGGTCAATCTATCAGTTACAACTATAGTCTTTTGTGGTTCTCACAAAATCATAAAAGAATATCATCAGGCCAAATCAGAATTTCCCTTGACACAAAACAAGACATTTTGTATAATGATCAGGGAGGAAAGATTAAATAGGTAGAAGGAGACAGATATATGCAGAAAGGATTCAGTGGAATACTGGTTTAACATTTCAGGTCAGCTTGGAGGTGTGAAATTCATGCTATCTAGAGCTAACAAGTCTGTACCAATTGTGCTCCTGATCATTGAGTTACACTTTTTTATCACACCTGATTCTTAACGGTAATAAATTCATTAAATGTAAGTGGGCCATATTTCCAAGAGTCATTGCTCCTTGCAGACAATAAAACAGTTCTGCTGGTAAAAATTGTTGTGAATGCAGCAGTTACTGACAATATAGGATAAGCTTTGTGTCCCACACTAGGACAGGAAAGTCTTAGCATGACCGTATTCCATCTTTTAGTACAAAACCATTACCACAATATTTCAGCATTTAGGCCAATTTATTCTACAAAAAAGGCTTACACCAGACATAATTTGAATAAGGCAAGTGTCAATATGAATTAAATCAACTTGAAACTCCTCCTGGATTCAGTATTGAGCAGAGACTCACCATATCTCATTGCACTGTGCAGAAGGCATACTCATTTGCCTCAGCCTTCCTCCATCCCAGTGGAACTTTCTGCTCACTGTTATGTCCAGGACTGATTTCCCTCCCAAAAGCAGAACGTTTAAAACATTCAGGACATAAATGAAAATCTGTCCAGAGTCTTTTGACATGTCTACTTGGTGTATATTTCTGACAGTGAACTAACAGTAGTGATAATCACTAGTAATGATTGTCTTGGTCTAGAGACAATTATATTTTGCTTCTTGTAGTCATTTTACGTGTAGTGAATTATTTTTACAAGTTGTACTATTTTAAAATGATTTAGTGTCTTTTCTGAGTTTCCTTTTGCTTTCATTCAAAAAAAACATTCTGGGATCGGGGACTACTGTTAAGTTTCCTCCAAGTGAAAAAATCCAGTAGAACATGCTTTCAGGTTTGTTTTTTTTTAATCCTGTCACAATTTTATCTGGTACTGAATAGGAAGTTAGTATCAGTAATTCTAATTATACTTAAAACCTAGAGAACAAAACCATCTGGTTAAACAGTAAGGGAGATGTGAATATAGCAAAATTATCTTTCTACTTCTCTCAGGTCCTCCAGTAAATAGAGAAGCTGGTGTGTGTTTAAGCTAAATCCAAATACAGTCTTATGATATTAATTTAATTGCATTTCATCTCAGAACAAATGACTGATTACACAGGGTGTTAAGTATTCATTTTCCAGCTGTCTCCAGTCTCCAGCTTCTAACACCAAACACCTTTATTATGGGAGGTTGTTTGTGAGACTTTGAAAATACAAAGGTGAAAAACTCGTAGCTGGACAAAACAGTTTATTCAGGAGTACAATTCTAATGAAAAATCTGTATTGACATATAAAAATTTGCAGAGTGCCCCTGAGAATGTTTTCTGAAGTATCAGGCTAGCAGAATATATATACTGAAATAAATAAACTGTATGCTGTACAACTGTCTGCCAGATTTGAGAAGAGTGGGTCAATGATGCCCAGATGGTCTTTTGCATTTTCTATTTCCCCAGTACATGAGATTTATTTGCAAAAGAGATAAAGAGCCACACATATGCAATCAATATACTTACACAAGAGAAGAGGCTTAGTAACATTCACAAATGTTCTATCCTGAGCAGAGAACAAAGCCTTGGGAGAATACTCTTTTAATACCAAACTTTTGTATTTGTCTCCAAAGCCATACTTAACATAGCTAAGAGTGTGTTTATGGTTAAACCACACTAAATGGAGCCTAGCTGATAATGTTCTTGTATGGGAATACAAATATTTTCCTATAATTTTGTGAACCAAGGTCTGTCACTTATTAAATATAAAATAATAAAAAATGCTATGAATATAAATATGCACATGCCAGATTTAGATATTTCCATGCTAGGACTGTTGTTCTGGTACTGACAAGCAAGCTGAACACAGAAGCAATATTGAAACACTGCTAAGAGGTTTATGCCCTGCTGTTGACCTGTGTACACTGCTGAGTTTTAACATTAAAAATCACGATAGGCTTGCAACAAATATTTTTGTCTTCCTTTCCATACTTCCATGTTTGTTTTATTATAAATAACAGTATTTGTTTAGTATCAGAAATAAATATGCAAAAGGAAGATTGAAAAACTCATATGCCGTTTCTTCCTTGCTTTTAAACAATACACATAGCTGATGTGATATAAGAAAAACTGTAAAAACATTATCTCCCCCTTTGGTGGGATGAAATATGGAATAAGAACAATCTTTGAAGTTTCCATGTAACAGATAACAGTCCCGTAGATTAAATCCTGCATCTTGTTTTGCTCTGAATTTCCTCACCCCCACCTCCCCCCTCCACCCCCCACCCCCCCCCCCACCCCCACTTGCCCTGTTGTCTGTTTCTTGCTGCCCTGAACTTCTGGTGAAATTCAAGAGCTCTCCTGACCACCTTCCTGCAAAGGCAACATTGATATTAGTCACATTACACAGCTGACATCGACCTTTCTTGGCCTGAGATATAGTTAATGTTGTATCTGTCAGACAGCTGCTTACGCTGATCTTTATGAGTTTGTTTCCCTCAGCTAACATCATGCCTTACACAGCTTCTTCAGTTTTACCTGCAGATACTCTTTAGACTACTAGTTTCCCTGCCATAGCAGTATTAGGTGGCTGTTCTTGGAAATTTGTTAATTTTTCCTAACATTTAGGGTCTTTAAGCAGTCTGACTAGTATTTCATATTACGTGTGTTGCTTGGTTACCTAACCAGATTTTCTGCACAGTGCGTTCACTGCTCAAGACACAGCAAGTGACAATATAAACTAAAGGCTCAGTTTTGAAAGCATATACTATTATAAGGAGTTGAAATCAACAAAGATTACTCACATGGAGAAAAGTTATGACCAATTGCAAAGGTCTGCAAGATAGTAGTGTAAGATGCACAGAAGATAATCTTGCTTAAATTCCAGAGGCCTAAAGTGTGTGATGAATATTTGCAACAGGAAAAATATTGTGAAATGTGGAGTATTTTAGTCCTCACTGAACTTCAGTGAAATTAAGGGTGGAAGGTAGATACTAGTCACTTTGTAACATTGTAAATAAAAATGTCAGAACATTGATAACTGTAGATTTTTAAAGTGATATGCCACAGCTAGATCATGTCACATATAATGATTTCAGACAATAAATGGAGATCAGTGGAAGAAAAAGCTCAGTGTTCACTTAAAGAGGCTAGAAGATTTTTATGCAAAATCAAATTAAATTGAACATATACTCTGTATCTATTAAACCTTATGTATTGAGTTTGGATGGCAAGGTTTTGCTGGTGGAGGGCTACAGGGGTGAATTCTGTGAGAAGCTGCTAGAAGCTTCCCCCATGTCTAATGGAGCCCGTGCCAACTGGCTCTAAGATGGACCTACTGCTGGCCAAGGCTGAGCCCATCAGGGATGGTAGAACCTCTGAGATAATGTGTTTAAGAAGGAGAAAAAATGCTGTACATTGCAACCAGAAAGAAGAGTGACGCTATGTGAGAGCAACAACTTTGCAGACACCAAGGTCAATGAAAAAGGAGGGGCAGGGGGTGCTCCAGGTGCCCCAGCAGAGATTGCCCTGCAGCCTGTGGTGAAGACCATGGTGAGGCAGGCTGTGCCTCTCAGCTCATGGAGGTTTGCAGTGGAGCAGATCTCCACCTGCAGCCCCTGTAGGACCCCACGCTGGGGCAGGTGGGTGTGCCTGAAGGTAGGCTGTGACACTGTGTGCTCCCGGCGTGACCTGTGGGTCCATAGAGACAGGACCCCATGCTGGGGCAGGTTTGTGTCAGGACTTGCAACCCCGCAGGGGATCCACGCTGGAGCAGTTCATGAAGAATTGCAGCCTGTGGGAAGGACCAATATTGGAGAAGATTGTGGATGTCTGTCTCCTGTGGGAGGGACCCCATGCTGGAGCAGGGGATGAGTGTGAGGAGCCCTTCCCTGAGGAGGAAGGAGCAGCAGAGGCAACGTGTGATGAACTGACTGCAGCCCCATTCCCCATCACCCTGTGCCACTGGTGGGTCACGAGGTACTGAACTGGGGAGTAAAGTCAAGCCTGGGAAGAAGAGAGGGGTGGGGGAAGGTGTTTTAATATTTATTTCACATTATGCTACTCTGATTTGATTGGTAATAAATTAAACTCATTTCCCCAAGTCAAGTCTGTTTTGCCCATGATGGTAATTCGTGACTGATCTCTTCCTGTCCCTATCTCTAGGGGCTTTCGTGGGCATCTAGCATACAGCCAGGGTTTAGCCCACCAAACAGTAGAACTCTGTTTCACTTGCAGGAGTTAATGATCAGTTAACATCTCACCATCTAGCCTTCTAATATGTAGCTTACAAATGGCGAAAAAAAAATCATAGCCATAAGACAGTTATTTTTTAAATATACTATAATATGCCTGCTGTCTTTTTCATGGAGATGGACACAAAACTGTGAAAAAAAAATAAAACTGTAGTGACTTGATAACTTTACACACTACTGCTTTTCAATCTTAGCTATTTATAATTGTCCTGGTTTTGGCTAGGATAGAGTTAATTTTCTTCTGGGTGGCTGTGTTTTGGATTTGGTGTGGGAACAGTGGGGTCCAGGACTGTTTTTGTTTCTCAAGCCTTGCTGGCAAGAGGGCTGGAGGGGCACAGAAAATGGGGCAGGGACACAGCCAGGACAGCTGACCTGAGCTAGCCAAAGGGGTATTCCATAACATAGAACGTCATGCTGGTAATTTATACTGGGGGCGGTTGGCTGGAGCTGCTGATTGTTGCTTGGGGACTGGCTGGGCATCGGTCAGAGGGCAGTGAGCTGTTGTTTAGTGCATCACTTGTTTTCTTTCCTCCCTTCCCTTTGAATTTCATTTCTCTCCTCTTCTCCCTCCTTTTCATAACAACTATTCTTGTTATTATTGTCGCTCTTTTGTGTTTCTTTTATCTCGGGTGTTAAATCGTTCTTATCTCAATCCTTGAGTTTTAGGTTCCTTTCATATTCTGCTGCTCACCCACCCTGGGTGAGGAGGGATTGAACGAGTGGCTGTGTGGCACTTAATTACTGGCTGGGGTTAAACCACAACAATGATGTATGACCTTACAGGGTTTTCCACTTGTCTGAGTTAAGCACAAAGCCATGCCCAAAAAAGGGTAGGGCTTACATCTATCTCTTCTGGACTACTGAATTTTGCATATACCAAATATAGTTTTCCAATGTTTTCTATGTGTTTAAGTTGGATTGGATATCTTTTATAAAATTAATTAGAAAATTTATTGATTTTTTTTGTTTGTTTTGAAGCAGCAAGCACTGCTGTTGCAGTGAATGCTTTGTTCATGTTACTTTCTGCATATAGTTCTGCCCCAGACAGGGAGACCTTTTACCTTTCCTTGGTATTTTTTTTAGAATCACTGGAAAGGTACATTGACTCTGCCTATTCTGTTGCATCAAATGATGTATGCATGCAGAAGAGGCTTATTTGAGACATTGAGGAAGCTTTTCTTCAGACCAGTATGTTGAAGAATGTGTCTAGACTTACAGATCTGGAGTTTAACAGATATAGCTCCTGGTACAAGGCCCAGCCTAAGAACACTAGTGCTGGGAACAGTGTATGTTAAAAAAAAAAAAAAAAAGAAAAAAAAGAATTTGGACCTCAGGATAGCCTCCAAACGCTTAAGCCCATAGTCAGTGTTGTGGGTAGTGCATCTCACCCTTAAACTGACAAGATGCTGCAATAGACGCCAGAGTAGGGCTTTCATAGCACAAGACTTGGAGCCTACAGGAACACAAACACATACATCAGTTTTTCTTGGTTTCTGTAGTTTACTTTTGCAGTAGTAAGCCATCTCCTCCTGTTTCCCCTCTTCAGACTAATTTTCCTCCTTGCTTTAAAAGTAGCAGCAATCATTTTCAGGGTGTAATTTGGGTATCATCAAAGCCAATACCAGCATAGCAGCTTTTTCCTGCACCTACTATATGACTGTGGTAATGATCTGTCTTGTGCAGGGAGCTCAAGGTGGCCACTGAGGGAAGCTAAATCTTTAAGGACTGCAGAAACATGTGTGTTGATTGGCAAGCTATGTTTTCTTTTGACAAGGTACTGGGTACAGCTGAAGCAACCTGGTTAAATTAACTAGACTCTAGCTGGTTTTGAGGCAGACAGACATTCAGTTAAATGATAATAGTAATCAATAACACAAACTCTTGCTGGGCAGCAAAGAAACATAGAATCATAGCATCATTTAGGTTGGAAAAGACCTTTGGGATCACCAAGTCTAGCCATTAACCCAGGACTGCCAAGTCCACCATTAAAACATATCGCTAAGTACCATGTCTATGCCTTTTTCAAATACTTCCAGGGTTGGGGATTCCACCGCCTCCCTGGGCAGCCTATTCCAATGCTTGAAGGAGAAGGGTAGAGGACAAATCAGAACAAGAGTCAGCAGAACTGAAAGCCACAAATATGTGAGAAGGCTCCTCTGACAGCACTCCCTGTCGTGGGACACCTCAGGACAGAAAGTGGTACTCAACCCCTGCTCAAAGAACATCTGTCCCATGTAGGGAAGCATCAGCAGCCCTGTGTCTGGTTTCTGACAAACCATCCCATAAAGCCTCCTCTCTCTAGCCCAGGTGTGGTAAGCTCAGCAGAATGGAGCTTGGGTGCAGCTTGCATCTGTAGGTCTCTGGGGCCTTCCCACCCAGCAGTCACTGGGTAAAGATGAAAAACCAAACTGCAGCCACTCTGGTTCTGTTGTCATTACTCATGTAGGAGAGATGTCCCAAAAGGAGCTTTTCAAGCAGAGAAGTTCAATGCCCTCCTCTTGAAGTCACCACTCCTGGAACCCCTAGGCAGCGCCCCAAGCCAACCCTGCTGAGTTCCAACTCTGCCATCCTTTCCACTGCTGAAGGTGCTAGCAACTGTTTTGGGTCTGCTATTGCTCTAGCAACCCCTGCAAATTTTCCTTGTGCAAAACATGGCTTACACAGAATTTCAGACTCTGCAGGAAAGCTTCAGGCCCCATCACCCGGCTTGGTAGTAAAACACACTCCTCTCCCTGTGGCATGCCTAGAGTGGCTGGGTACCTATTCCAATCACCCCTCCCATGACCTCTGCTGAGTATTCATGGGTGTTTAGATGGCACTGTGGAAGAGTAAGAGATAGAAAATTACAGGACTTGTTCATCAGTTAAATTCTTGGCTATCTCATTACTCTGGTAAAAATAAATCCCAATGAATGAATGAATGTAGTAAACGTAGGAAATTCTCATAACACTCTTGGAAGCCAGTCCTGAAACATACTGAATATCAGAGTCCTCAAAAGGTGACCACTGATGCCTCATAAACTCAGGGTGGCATAAACCCCTAGATTTTTATCTTAATTTTCTTCAACATCCTAATTACAGCTCCTTTGTTCCCAAGGAAAGTCTTAATAGCAACTACAACAAAGGTGCGCTGCCTGTTATGTAGATGCCCTATATTTTTATATAATAAAAACAGGTGTGATTTTTTTTGTAACAAAAAAAAAAATCAGTAATAATTGATATCAGTATGGTATGAAAATATGAAGTCACTAATTTTGGAATTTTTAGTGCTAAAAGTGAACATTACACAACCTTTGATATAGACTGTTAAACTAGTTATTCTTTCTTGTAAGTGGGATGAGTATCCTGGCATATAAATATAGTGTATTTGTCTGCATGATATCTCTTTTCTGCAGATGTAAGAAGTGTAAAAGGTTCATGAGCTGGGGTGTCCTCCCTTAACCACTACACTGAGTTCAGTTTAAATCTCAAAAGATGATCAATACCAATTTTTCTGACTTGAACTGCCCTGGAAATACACTTTAAATAGATGTATACAGAACCACATCTCTTACATGCTGACTGTTGAGGTTGAGGTATTTTAAGAAATGCCTCAATGACATATCACCCACAAGTAAGGAAAAGAAATCAGTCATTGCTCACTAGGTAGATAAGATGCGTTTTCTAAAATTTGGAGTTTAGTTTTGTGTGTTGTAGGCAGTACTTCTTTCCACAGTACCTCAGAAAAGTCTTCCTATTAGCAGGAAAATAGACCAAGAAAGAATTGTCATTATTTGTTTAAAAACATAAATGTGCCTCAGCTGGAAATGTGAGTTAATAAGCCATTTAGACTATTAAATCTTACGCAGACCCTATGCGAATGCAGTTTGCCAAGTATTGTTAAATTATGGTGATTACCTGGTTCTGAAAAATAATATGCAGCCCTAAGCCTCGTAAAAGCTTGCGGAGAGTCAACATATCATGGAAACATGTAGACTCTCTCACTACTACTAACAGTATTAATAATACTAGTAATCAGCTTTAAAGATCTCCTACCTTGCTTGGAAAACGAGCTGCTTCTTTTATTAGCTCAGTGATATAACTGAAAAATGACCCTGGACCTCTAAATAACAGCATCCACAGAATAGGTACATCTATTATCAAAAAGCCTTTTAAATCACTGAGACACATGGATATTCAAATATTTTGTTTCTGCTCCTTGTTTCTTCCAAGAGTACAGTAGTATAGCCATAACTAGTATTTCACATTGCTAAAAGTTTATTTTTTAAAGAAAAGTAAAATTTGTCTTTGTATCCTGTCAGCTTTAGAAATAACAATAAAATTTTTAAAAAGAGTCAAAATTAATATAAAAAATGTGTTCTGACTTCTTTCTAGATCCTTACCTGCATGACATATACTGCTTTATTAAAGTGGCATATGTCTATATGTTAGGATACATAAACAAAACCAAACTTTTGTTATACAATGGTGACAACAGTAAGTCTGATCATACCACTGATCTTCTGTAGCCTTGTAATGCAATATGCTTCTAAAACATCTAACTTGGATTTAGCAGTTTTCATTTCAGCTTCTGCAAGCTGCATCTGATAGACTGTTGTAATCCCAAACTACTGTAGTACAAAAAGGTCTAAATTTCAGATTTTCTACTACAAATTAGCTGCTTATTGTGCTCACAGGCAATTCTATAAGGCACATTTCAAAATACTCCCAAGCAAGCTTCTTGTATTCTAGTGTAGCTACTTAACTGTAGACAGTTTAGAGGGAACTCAAATTGCTAGTAAGATTCGTTCCAGTTTCTTTGAGAGCAAACCTCTGCAATTTAAACTCAAAGCTTCTGAATATCATGAAATGTGCTTCAAAATGTCATGAAGCTAACTTAAAGAAAATGCTCACAAAACTTTTTGTAATGCATCGTCATAGTTTCTTTCCTCTTGCCTTCTGATGTTGGCACATGCACGTATTCCACTACTACTACTTTCAGTAAATACGATATTTAAGTAAATGCCACCATAAATTTTTTTTTGGTTTTGTTGTTTTTTAATACCCATGAAGTTAGACACATACTTGGATTGGGGGTGGAGTGGGGTGGGTGGGCGTGGTGGGGAAGAGAGCCCTGGTTCCCACACAACTCTATGATTCTAGTATCTGGCACTTTCAGAAAAGAAGCGAGTTTCTGAAAAAGCTATAGTATAAACTCCCTAGCTGTACTGGGCCTGGTTAAGATAGAGTTCATTTTCTACAAAGCAACTCATATGTGTTAAAATTTTTTACCTAAACAGTACTGATAACACACCAATGTTCCAGCTTTTGCTTAAGTTTTTGCACAGCATCAAGGATTTCTCTCTTTCTCACGCTGCCTCCCCAATGACTGGATTGGGGGTGTGCAGTAGTTTGGGAAGAGATACAACCAAGCAGATGAACCAAACTAACCAAAGAGATATTCCAAACCATATTACGTCATCGTCAGCAACAGAAAGGAAAAAGAGGGTTTGGGGAGGGTTAGCCATCTTTTCATCAGGAACTGGCTGGGCATGCATCTACTAATAGGAGGCAGTGAGTGATTGCTTTTGCATCACTTGGCTTGTTTTGTTTTGTTCACTCTTCTACTTACCCTTCACTTGTAATATATATATATATATATATATAATATTTCTTATTATTATTACTACTACTACTACTACTACTACCGTTGCTGTTATTATTATTAATAATATTGACCTCAAAGTTTTCTTGCTTTCATTCTTTGTTTCCTCTGCCCCCATTCCACTGGGGATGGGGGCTGTGAGGAGTGAGTGAGTGGCTGTGCAGTGCTTATCTGCCTGCCAGGATTAACTCACAACACCAATGCATCCACACAGCACCTCCTTCCTCCCCCTTAGCGCGATGATTCTGCCGTTCTTCCCAGTCAATTTTATGTTCCACTACTAGCATTATTACAGTAAAAGAGAGAACTGTGGCCAATAAGAATGCTTGTTATTTTATACAGAATATCTCAAATACTCAGTGTATGCCAAAAAATAGCTCCACATAAAAGCACGGAGACTTCTTTTCATTGTATAGTAAAATGCCCAAATCAGGAAAAAAAAAAAAAAAAAAAATTGACTTATTGTTAGTCAGTCTCATAAGATTTGTACTGGAACACCATTTGCTGCCTTTGGTTTCTCACTGACTGAAGAGGGGAAGACAAAGCTTTTCAAGTTTCCTAATTAACAATTTTTTACAGACCTCCATGAGGTCAGTTAATTCCTACTTAATGAACAAAACAAATGCAAAGAAAGACAGAAAAATCTTTGGTGCTGAAAAACTGCCTAACATAACCAAAATGTAGACAATTCTTGACTGTTAGAAATAAAGCAAAGAATCCCAGAACTATTACTGTTATCATTTTGCTAAAATACATACATACCTTTCATTCCTGTACATGCTAGAAATATATCTGAAACACATATACTAAGAATAACCCTTTTTCAATTGCCATTTAGCTGTTTCTTACATAAGTTAAAGAAAGAAGATGAAATAGCACACAGTTTTGCACTTAATGCACATAAAATAGTCTTCTGCTACCTTTCAGTTCTTTCTTAGCTAGGTATTTACATTTCAGGGCTTCTTTTAATAGAAACTATACACAGACAGTTTAAGCAAGTATTTCCCCATTATCATTAATTGGAATTCACCCTGTAAATAGGCTGTACTTTTGATAAGAGACTCACAAGTTTTTGTTATCCCCCATTCCAATTTTATTGACAAGAGTCCTGAACTGTGTAAAGATGCAGTCTTGCTCTGTTAACATAAAGATCCCCTCCTGACTGAAGAGCTGTAGAGGAGTGTTGACAACTGTTTCTTAGGCAGACAATGACACAAACCTAATTAAATCTTGTACAAATCTGATGCAAGTATTTCAGGTCTTTTAAATGGCACTTTAAAGAGACTTACCATTTTGGCTGCAGCCAAGGCTTAACTAACAAGTCTAGTGGGCTAGTCTTTTAATGTGGATAGCTCTCCTAGATGGGAAAGGCTTATGAAGAATAAACTTTATCTAACCTTTGGTAGACAGTTTTGCTTGTGAAACTCTTGTGCATCTTAGCTTAGGTGTTAAAGAGACAGGTGTACAGAGTTTTTTGGAAATCCAAATAAATGAAAAATAGTTTTGTGTGTGTGTGCATGCACGCTTGTGCATTCGCTCTGGACACTGTAATTTCAATACAGTGCATGTTAAAACCAGAATTACAGGAAGTAAATGAAACCTCCCAAAATTTGAACAAGAATACTTGTTCTACCTTTAATTTAGCAATCATGTGAAGATTCTTGCCATGTATTTAATGGTAATTCCCAATAACATTTCACAGTTTGCTTACATATGTTTTTTTTGTTGACTTTTCAGCTACATAGGCAATGTGCTTATAGTAAGGTACTCTTCAGTTAACACAGTGCTTTATCTTTTCTCCCAATACTCATTATAGTACAAAGAGACTGGTAAAATAGGTGGTTTCCTGTGCTGGTTTCAGCTAGGATGAAGTTAATTTCCTTCCTTCTCAGTGGCTAGTAGAGTGCTGGGGTTTGGCTCTGATGTGAGAACAATGTGGATAATGCACTGATAGTTTTGGTTGTTGCTGGGTGATGTTTATACCAAATCAAGCACCTCCCAGTTTCTTGGACCCTGCCAGTGAGAGGGCTGGAGGGGAACAAGGAGCTGGGAGGGGACACAGCCAGGACAGCTGACCTGAACTAGCCAAAGAGGTATTCCATACCATGGGATGCCATGCTTGGTATATACACTTAGAGGGCTGGCTGGGGCCTGGGGATCGTTGCTGGGGTACTGGCTGGGTTTCAGTCAGCGGGTGGTGAGCAGTTGTACTGTGCATCACTTGTTTTCCTTTCTCCCTTTTCCTTTGGATTTTATGCTTTCCCCCCACCCTTTGATTAAAACTGTTATTGTTGTTATTATAGTTCTTTCATTTTTATTCTGTTTCAATTATTAAATTGTTCTTATCTCAACCCTCAAGTTTTACATTTCTTTCTGATTCTCCTGGTTTCTGAATCTCCTGATTCCTGACATCTCTCTGGGTGGGTTTGAGTGAGCAAGTGGCTGCATGGTGCTTGGTTGCCGGCTGGGGTTAAACAACAGTGTCATAGGTGTGTTAAGAAGTGAGATGAGAAAATCAGGGATAAAATTATTTTTATTAAATAACAAATGAAAAAATGTAGATCCACTTTTCAAATTTTTAGTGTACACAAGACCTATCTGTTCACTTATAATAGGTATAATAGGTCTTGTAGGATTGTATAGCTTAGATGAAAAACCAGTATCAAATCACGTCTATATTAATTTTTTCCTACTTTCAAACTTTGCTTTTTATTGATAGATTTAGATGGACTTCAGCCTTATTTAAACATACAAACAAGATGGAACTCTTACTTGCATAGCATGTCTGTGCTGCACTGCAAATATAGTTTAGAGTGGTTGCATAATATTATATTATTATTATATATGCATATATATATTATATGTTGTCTGGGTTTTTTTCACTGTGGTGTGGAAACTGCAGTAGAATTTCAACTAAAAAACTGAGGAACATTATGAGTTGTTGATAGATGTGGTTTCTGTTATTGCGAGGTATTCAGTGAGAAGAAAAAAAAAAAAAGAAAAAAGTGAGAAGCCACTTTTTTTTCCACTAATCTTCCTAGCTGCTGTTCCTTACCTTGGACACAAGACCGTTTGATCATACGTAAAGAATAGTTTCCATACCAGTAACAATATATGTTATTTACCCTTATAAATTAAATATGGGTTTCTTTCCTAAAAATGCTTAAAATAATAAATGTATCTTCACTGACAATGCAATCACATATTTTCAATAGGAGGTGGCCTTTGACAGAAGACTAATACTGTGGTCTTTTTTTTTTTTTTTTTTAATCTTTATGTGCTATTTATGCTACTGGGCCAGATCCATCATGCAATTAATTCAACAACAGAAACTTGAATGCTGATACACAGAGACTCAATGGGATCCTGACTTGAGGGAAATAATATTTGAAAACAATAATTTCTAAGGTTAACAAAAATTGCAGAAATAAGAATCCTCAAAGTGCTTTTAATTCATGCTTTGAATCTGTCTAGATTCATGTTTCTAGCATGGCAATGAGGTACAAAAGATTTGCTGCTACATTTGTTCACAAATTTACACACTTGAGGGCACAGTCAACTAAATCTGACATAGATCGTTATCTGGAACATTATCTTGTTGCTACTTAAGAATATTCAAGTATCAAGTATATGAACTTCTGCAAATTGCTACACATTGCTTCTCAGTCAACTACTATGCAAGACAGTAAATCTTCTTTTCTATATGAAAATCAGTTTTTAATAATTATTATGATTACACTTTCAGCTGTAAAAATTTCAAGTGTCATACCCTGATACAGACAATAGGAAAATGTATACACACAGGAAATGGGGAAGATTTCTTTGGTCTACAAATATACCATTCCAAACTGTGAAAGTACTAGATACAAAAATGCACCCTGGCATATATTAGAGGAAAGCTTTAAATGCTTCCTGACTTCTTAAAAAGTTTTGTGGGTTGAAATAAGCCCTCTAAACTTGTATGTAGTGCATATACTGCCATAGTTATTATTTAAAAAAAGAAAAATCTGGGAAAAGTCATTGGTGATTGATCAGTTTAAGATAATTACAAGTTATGGGCTAAAGCAGGAGATTCTTCCTGGTATCTCGCATTTAACCCTAACTACTATGAAACACTAATTTACACATTCTATGCTTTTGTAATGTTTCTTTCCATGTGTTGATGTTGTAGGAACAGGTATTTTAAATTTTGGTATTGAGGAATAACTCCTACAAATAATTGGGGGATCTTTATCTACAAAAGATTTAAGAAATTCTCACTACATGAACTTATTAATGAAGCCCCAGAGCATTTCCAAATAATATTATATTCAGAATTTATTTCCTTTTGCCTGATGACTTACCTTAAGCCTCGCCTGCAAAACCACTTCATGGTTAGATTTCCTCAGTTGAGAAAATAGTGCTGGACATAAGCTTTTCCAGGTTACATCAACACTGCCTGTGTAATTAATCCATTTGTTTATCAAGGCTGATATCACGCAATAAGCCTCCTCTAGTAAGAGGCAGTGCAGTGCTCATGTTACTGCACAAACATAAGTAACAACCTATGCAAAACAGTATTAGCCTATGCAAAACTGATAGCTGCAAACACAGGTAGTTCTTCTTCTAAATAATATTGCATATGTCATTATACATTCATAAGATTTACATAGACTATTGTTCATATGCTCACACAATCAGCAACATTTTGGTGAGCCCAAAGGTGATTCTAGTTGCAACATCCTTCTCTATAATGAGCGTAATGTGAAATTTTGTACATCCATTCCAATTTTCTGTAAAAAAGGTAACCTGTCAATCATATATTATTCAATGTATTAAGATATATGCACTCAATATAGTTGTGAGAGTTAGGTATAATTACGGAAAAACTAGCTTAGATTGAGTGTTAGGACTAATTAAACTAGGCTGAGTAGAAGCTCTGTTTCTTTGAGTGCTGTTGGTTAATTTACAGAAGGAAAGCTGTTGAGACAGGTACTTGCAGTACACAATATTTCCTTTGGAGATGCTGAAAATTTCAAGCACACTGGAAAGAATATAAGTATTTTAAGAATCACTTTGGTGAATAAACATTGCATTTTGCTACATTCTGTTTACTTTTTAGGAAACATTAATGTGTAAAAATGTACAGTAAAATAAAGATCTATGTAGACATTTACATGAAAACCCTTGTCAGAGGTTCAAGATACCAAAGAGCTGCAGCTACAATGTTACAGTGTTAAAAGAACAGTGTAAAGCTTTAATCATAACTAGGATACTTCGGTCTTCACAGATCCTTTCTAGTCTATTTGAATTTAAATATTGTATAAGAATGTTCCCCAAGGATGTTTTTGAATAGAACAAGTACATATAGCATGAGACACTGACTGCACTTGAATTCAGGTTTCCTCTGTCACATTTTTAAGTGGGCACTGCAAATCTCCAGGACTATTCAAAACATTTTAACAGATTTCCCATCAACTAATGCTACTCTAATATATATATATAAATCAAAGAACACTATATATGTTTTTAATTTGCTTTTCTCTGTCCTTTCACCCCATGCAGGTTTGCATTCATTTTTTAAATTGTTTTCAGTTCTCCCTTGTCTCCCAAAGAGGATGACAATTTTATTAATTACAATGTACTAATCATAATTTTAGTAGAAAACAAAAGATTGCTTATTCTTGTGATTGTGAGCTCATGTTATTTTTTCCCTTTCCAAAGGAAGAAGAGACATCCAGGAGCATAGGTCTCTGTTGACTTTGTGGTGCAAGAGGTACACTGAGAATATTTCATCATGAGCTTTCGAGGACTAATCTCCTTTGGTGAAGGTTCAGGGTGGCAATAAAATTACCAGCCTGAACTTTTATTATGTGACATTAGACTAGGGAAAGCTTTATTTGTGGCAGAAGAGTAAAGAAAGGAAAAATGGTGCAGTTCCTCAATTCCTGCTAGTGATGAATGGAGATGGTGATAATGCAGCTCTACTTATGTGTCTGATATAGCCACAGCAGCTGCTCTATTTCTGGCTATTAATTTATTCTCCATGTTTAAAAGTGACCTTGCAATCATCCTTCTTAATTAGTCTTATTTTAACGAATGTGCTGTATTCTGTAGAAGTTGATGTTGCTGACCTTGTATTGTCAAAGAGGTTTCTGCATGGCCCATGACTTAGCTGGCCTGTGACTTGGAACCTGTGCTTACATGGAAACACACTGACTCAGCAAGGCAGAAAAGAGAAAGACAAAGAAGGTTGTTTTTCTAAAAATATAATTTTATATATTTTTTTTTTCTCTGTATTTGTAATATCTTTCTGCTTCTTTGCATCTGTTTCTGGAATCATTTTTCATTAGGCAGAGAATGGACCCAGCAAGAACCTAATGAACTCCAGGAGCAAATTACACTCTTTAGCACAGGCTTTCACTTACAATGCTAAGCTTTTGTGTTCCTCCATTCTTCTAAATACTGAAGTAAAACATTTTCTTAATGCCATGCAAACAAGTCCTGGCACTACATCTTTTGATAAGGAAATCAAACGTAGAAAAAAGACAGTTAATTTCAGAGAGGCTGTGCAACTAGGAAAATGCCTGTGTATGGATGTGAAAACATCCTCAAAGAATGAAGACTACTGACTATATTTTATGTGTGATGTGATAATGACTAGCACTGTTATTTGGCCTTCTCAGGATCCTATTGAAAAAGCTAGTCTAATAACAAGGCAGGTGATTCAGGTGATGGCCATGAAGGTGGGAGTGGCCTGGAACAAAAGAAAAAATTTCCCTGGGACAGCAGGGAGAAAAGGACCTTGATGTAGCTGTCATATCTCAAATACCATGAGGCTAGAGAAAGTGCAGAGTACCCCCACAGAGCACAGAGTTAGTAAAGAATGTCCAGAATATTTAATTTTATTCCAAAGCAGAAGGCAAACATTCAAAAACAAATCAGGATTACCATTCTTCAATCTGTTCCCTTGTGAGTTCTTTCAGTCATAAAGTAAATCATGGAGCTAGAGCCTCTTTTTAAGAAGACTTTACCCCCAACTTCACAGGATGATCTCTTTCAAAATAATGTGACTGATGACAGTAAATAGATTCAGAGCTGTAGTCAGAATACTAATGAATATTCTGATTATGTGGAACATGGGCTAAAAGGGTCTGTATCCCGATCTTCCATTTATGACTTACATTGTTGGCCATTTGATTTTTTTCCTGTTGGCATACTTAGTAACTATGAAAAAAGTGTCAACATCAGGTTTATTTTGCGTGCATGCTAAATAAGTCATTTTACTGGATATTTCTCAATGATTTGTGAATCTGCTTTTGTACAGAAGTGAAAGAATTCAAGGCAACAGAAAGTAATTTTCTTTGGATAGATTGCTAAAATATTTGCCTGTCAAACAGTGTAACAGTAAGATGAAAAAAGACCTGAAAATCAGAAAACTGCTATGACCTTTTATAAAATTAATATATTTAATATACAGTGAATTTGGGGGACTTCTAGAGCCTAAAATCTTCTACAAAATGCTCAGAATATTTAACAAATATCTTCCCATTTTTATGACTGGAAATTGTGTGCATAAATCTTTGAAAATAAAGTGTTTAAGCTTTGAGGTATCATATATCTTTGCAGAATTTGTGGCAGGAGTAAAGGATGACCTTTCTACTGAAAGTGTATGGTAAATGGCTGTGAAAATAGGAAAAAAAATATTAAGAAAATTGGCCTTTTCAGACGTAAATGATTTAGATAATTTTGAAAATCCCAGCTTAGTTTAAGAATAAACTTTTCCATTATGTACTGCTAAAAATCTGTTTGATGTTTTACTGCAGACTGACTAGAAGATATTTTTAAACATTAAAAACCCATTGATTTTTCATCAGTTTCTCATATAAAGTTAATCTTCATGATGTGTTAAATCCTCCTTGTATTAATAAAAAACAAACAATACCAGAAAAGAAACAGAGCCCTGACTCTCTAGTTTAATTACTGAAATGTTTGATTTTTAATGCCTCAGTGCTTTTCCTTTGTACTTAACCAAATGTAAGATTACCACTTCGTGAACTGCAGAATTTAAATTCTACTTGTTTTTTGCCCTGAAGTGTGGAAGATGATACTTTAAAATCAGGGTTGCTACCATCATCCTTAAATATTTGTTTTCACCTTAGCATACTATTAGAAAAAATATCCAAGTAGCAAGCCATTTGTCAGTTTGTGGTTGAAGCATCAATTTTATAGATGCCTATTAAATATTTTGTCCTTACGTGTGTCTTGGCTACAATAAACTTCTCGTAAAAGTCTGAAAATATTTGTGGTTATTTGCAGAAGTAAAGTCAGAATTGCAGCAAACTTATGGTATTTAGGATAAGAAACAATTTCTGTCAACTACCTTTTAAGATATAGTATTTTAAAAATAAATCAATGTAAAAAGATTTGGGAAAATTATTAGATTTTTATGGGACCACAAAACCCATGTGGTGTGCTCCCTCTTTTGTTTTTTCTGAGCTCCAATTGACAAATAAACAAAAGACATTTTTTTAGTTTGTGTAGCCCATTCTGTAATGATCTGTCAAGCTGTTGATTAGAGCTGGTTTTGTATAATAAGGTTTTCTGTGCACCAGGAAATAGAAATGTGCATTGTTGTCAAATAAAACAGCAGAGTCAATTTTGGCACTATTCAAAAAGGCAAAGAAAGATAAATGCTTGCCAAACAGGAAAGTGTAAAATTGGCAGGCTTGGATGATGTGGAAGATACTTTTCTTCAAGCTTTTGAGAGGGTAGCATAAGCACAGTGAATAAACATGAATTTAAACTTCAGAAAATGCTTAACAGCATCCTTTTGAGGGAAGAAGCCTTTAAAAACTTCATGATATAGAACCAGCTCTGTCTGATAACTGATATTACAGTAGTTGTGTTAATTACTTAGTGAATAATATGTATTGGTTTTGCCTAAATGGAATGCAAAAAAACGCTAAATCAGAAATTAAGATGGACATCCTGTGTTTAACTCATTTGTATTTTCCAAACAAAGAGAACATTATATTCTCATTGTCTGTTGGTGGTGTCTGGGCAGAATAAACCCAGATCCTACTAAAATAAAAAAAGTGTGATTAGCTATGCATTTCCTGAATTCAGCAGCTAAAACAAGACCTCAGAATTATTGTAATGTTCTATTAGATATCATCATCTGCCTGTCGTATCAGAAGAAGCCTTTACTAGTGTAAAGAGCATTAGCTTAAAAAAAAAAAACAAAAAACAAAAAAAACCCTCTGCTTTCCAGCCCCTTCAGGAATAAGCTAGTGAAGAGTTTTTGTAGGCATGGGATGAAAGAGCTTTTCTGTATTCCATTTTATTTCAAACTCACTAAAACAAAGCATTCATCTTACCTTCCTCACATTTCTTCTGTTACATAAGGGGTATATTCTGACTGGTGACATTACAGTGTGTTTTACAAAGCCTGGAAAGGGAGACGAAGGATACAGTACTACTCAAACAGAAAGAAGAGAGTGGTGGTGGTGTTTCCCCCAAGAAAAAAATTATAAGGCCTCTAGTATTTAAGCTGAGACCTGAATTTTATGTACGAGTATTTTTTTGTCATGAATGTTAATTGTTGTGGGCAATATTTTTGAGTCTGAAAAATTATTTTCTTTCTTTTTCTTAATGCATGCAAGGAAAATAGGTTTCTTTCTCCCTTCTCTGCTCCTCTGTGAAGTTGAGCAACATAACACTTCCTTTCTTGCATGTAAATGAAACGTTAATATTAATCCCCTGGTGTTTTGATGCCTGGAGGCATATTTTCAGCTTTCACTACTTCATCTAGTGTTGTATTGTAAGTAATTGACTGTGGCAAGAAGTCAATGCTCATGCTGCAGAAAGACAATGGCACCACTGTTGCAAGTGCTTTGCCTTTCAGATTAGTTTTTAATATTTGATTAAAATAACATTGTAATGAGAAAAATATGGAAAAGTAGCTTTTTTTACTGTAATAGCTACAGTCAGAAAATTACATATAAGATTCCCAAACACTTTCCATCCATTTATTATGTGAGCAGGAGATCAATACCATCAAGCGTTTTTGGCTCAGTTTTCTCTGGTAATCACTCTTCCCACATCTCTCAAGCCCATGAATTTCAAGGCAGGGATTGGGGAAACCAAGTCCTTCCCATCATGAAAGAAAATCACATTCAAGACCACCTGAAGAACCTGAACATACAGAAGTCTGTGGGAGCCAACAAGATGCATCCCAGGGTCCTGAGGGAACAGGCAGATGCAGTTGCTAAGCCACTGTCTATCACATTTTAAAAGTCAAGGCTGTTAGGCAAAGTGCCCAGTAAATGGAGAAAAGGGAACATTGAACTCATTTTTAAAAGGGGAAGGACCCTGGGAATTCCATCCTCCAGCCTCATCTCCATGGCTGTTATGTTCATGGAGCAAGACACCTGGAAAACACGTTGAAACATAAGGAAGAAAAGAGGCTGGTTAGAGACAGCCAATTTTGCTTCACCAAGGGCAATTCGTGCCTGACTGATCTAGTGGTCATCAATGACAGAGTGATTGCTTCAGTGGACAGCAGAAGAGCAACTGATGTCATCTACTTGGACTTCCATAAGGCCTTTGATTTGGTCCCAAACACCATTCTTGCCACTAATTTGCAGAGATACAGGTTTAATAGATGGATTGTTAGATGGATAAGGAACATCCAAGCAGTTGCAGTCAATGACTGCAAGGGTATGAGTTAATGATTATGAGGAAACATTAAGGAATCAGGGCTGAAGAGTCGACATTAACTATTGGTAAGATTGTGTTCAGACTCTTAGACCAACACAGCTTCCTCTGGGTCTTCCAGTGCTGAGAGATGAGCAGAAAGAAAACGTTCCTCAAAATACTGGTAATTCTCTGAGACTGAACCAAGTCCAGAAGCATATGTGTGCACTTTGGATGTTGGACTTGTGTCAACATCTTAAAGCATGCTTAAATCAGCTAAGGCGCACAGAAATTGTATTAGCAAATATCTTAGATTCTACAAAACAAGTGGAAAATGAAGATCTTCAGAAGCTGGAGGAGATCAGTAAAACACAAGAAACAGATCAGTTACACTTCCTCCATATCCTTCTGCCACATATCAGATTTTCATTTCAAACCTTCGAGGTGCCAAAAATTCTCAAATTGTTGCATTTTAAAAATATTTTAAACATATTGATAAATTTAACTTTTCCTCTTAGACTTTCTTTAAGAAGAGGAATAGTCCTTTTTGTTTGTTTGATTTTAAGTAGTTTACTTTTAATTGGATATGAGGCAGAACGTAATAATGAAATATTCAGGACAGTTAATAAGTTAAACAGAACATTGAAGACTAAGACGTTAAAATAGGAGGTATTGTCAGTTATGCCTAACTAATTCAATATCATTTAATCTGTCATGTCCTCTTAAAATTAATATGGCATAGGTAATATACTCAACCCATAAGTCTTGACACCTTTTGAATGTTCCCATGCAAGTTATGGATTCTAAAGAAAAAGTAGTCTATTAAAATTAATCAAAAGAGCAACAGAGACTGAACTCACACAAAAACATTCTACAGGTTGTGAAAAGTTTTCTGAGCTAGAGCAAATATACCAGTGGGCAAAGACTACAGTTCAAGTTTCTCAATGAATGGCATGTGCTTAGCAAAAATCTACGGAACCAGCAGACCATATTTGTAGAAATGTCACCTTTGTAACTGTACATGAAGAGTACAAACTAGGCAAAACCTCGATACTTCATGTCAAAAAATTCTCCTCCTCAGGTAAAAATCTCAGGAAGTGTATTTCTAAGGATTAGACCTACCATACTTTCCACAAAATTTTTCACTATATGCTCTGGATTTTCTGTCAACATTTGTGATTTCCCAGTATTTTCTACACAGAATGGGACAATTGTTTGTCCATTCTGTCCTATCTCATATTCACAACTCATTCCAAATTAGTACTATGTGTGAATTTTACCAGTGTCTGTTAATTTCTGCACAAAAATAATTTAAGATTTTAAACAGAGTTAAACTTGACACCAAATCTTCCCTTTCTGTTTCTTCCAGCAATTGACAGATTAGACTATTTCATTCTCTGGTCATTGTAATTTATATTCTTTGGTCTTTGGCTGGCCTATGGAATGAATGGAGTACTTTGTGAATTCAGTGAAGCTTAAATTAGGGAATCCTTGCAATAAGCTTAATTCCTTACAGAGCAACTACTTAAAAAGTATATCTGCAAGACAGGAGAAAACTGACAAACTGGGACTACTTTGAAGAAGTCAGGTGATTTTGCTTTTTAAAAGATGGATGAAAATATTATAGTTATGATTATTTTCAAATTAAAAGACTAGAACCTGGAGGGTAACTAAATCCAGAAAACCAGAAGGAAACCACAGAAGTAATCACCACAAAGCTCGCATGGACAAAATGACTGGAGAAGAAATTTCCAGGCACAACAGATACACCAATCACTGTAAGCAAAACCCAGATATCAGGTATGTCTAATGGATTAAATTAAAATGTACCTACATGGTCAATGCTGAAACCAATGTTTATTGGAATGAACCTGACATCACAGATTTTTCAGTATTAAACAACTTACTGGAATGATAAAAAGGCTTTCTTTACCGCACTTTTATTTTCTCATTTCTTCACTCAAATTTGATGGATCTTTTAATGCAAGATAACTTGCCTCTGCCTTCCCTGCTCCCTCCCAATTTATGCTACTAGAAGGTACTTAAAAGAAGCTGTTGGTCTGATGGTTACCTTTCTCTTATACTAGTTTTTCACAGTATAAATGACTTCGGTAAAAAAGAACATGGTGTGTCGTAGGGAGCAAAGGGAGCAAATGTATTACTCTTCTTCTAGCCTAATGAAACACTTTTGATAGAAGTTGAATTCAATAGATATTACTCTTTTCCTAATTCACGAATGTCAGAAAATGTTCCATTCATAAAGGCTTACAAGGTGCCTATGCTGACACAGTAACCTGGAAGGCCCCTTTTTTTCTAAGGCAAGAGCAGCCTGCCTAGGCATACAACAAAAACGGTGAGACATTTTTATTTTCTGTGCTCATTCTTACCCCTGGTATGTCCTCTAAAAAACACTGGCAGACACAACTTCCCTGCTTTTGCTTACAGAGAGTAGCAAAAGAGAAAAATGCGGTTAAAAACAAACCCCCAGACATTAAGAATGTCATGGTGTTTCAGTGTACCAGCCTTTCTCCACTAGCAATTTGTGTTGACATTTGTACTGGATCACACATGCAGTGAGTTTGGTTCTTAATTTAATCTTCAGTAAACATTTGTCTATATTACAAAATCAGAATATATTTCTGCATGACTGATAATCTGTGCTTATTAGAGTCTTAGGATTGGAAAAGCAAGGGTTCACAGGTCAGAAATGAAATACACTTTAGAGCAGAGCTGTGCAAGAAAGCTTGTATATCACATATGGTATTGTACCTGCTATTTCAGTTTTGTGTTTATTTTAGTACTGAATGTAGATTGTAGTATTGCTAACCTCTCAGGCTTCTCTGACCAGGAAATAGTTATATGTGCCTGTGCATTTATTTCCATTGTCTATGTTCTAACAGTGCATCTCTGCTAACGGCTTTCAATACAAGTGTTTCTCTTTCTGAAAAGATCCTTTGGAGTCTAAAAGAAGCAGTACTTGCTTGCTATATAGCCATAATGTTTTCAAAAATAATTTTTTGCAATGGTTCTTTAGTAACATTGTCATCAGCGAAGTGACATGCATAAGATTCAGTCAGTTTTGACCTTTGAATCAGACTTTTAGTTAAAGAAAAGACAAACATGGAAATTAAATTGTGGGCAGATGATGAAATAAAAATAGACCCAGAAAACAATTATTTAAAAGTATATATCATTAGTGAATGTCATGTATCATAATTTGAGTGGTAATACTAGGACTGTTATTTATTATACTTTATACTAAAAATAGTAAGATTCCATTTCGTCATATTTTTTAGTGCATCTTTTCACTTAATCTTTGTGCCTTTTGCACAAGTCACATTCACAATTCAGTGGAAAGCTGTAACATGATATTATCTAGTTTAAAATCTTTTCAAGGTGATAAAAATATTTTTCAGTCTGTATTGCATATGCTGTCCAGATGGAAAAAAAAATATATATTTTAGCAATTTTTATATTGCATTTAGTAACTATAAATGCTTTTTAACAAGTTTTCACTGGTTACATAACTTAGAAAAGTATTTTCTACTTCTTTGCCATAGCTCTTCAGACTGCCAACATTTTTTTTTGTAGGCAACAGTAATGTGGTCAGTTCTTTCCTAAGGACCCTGATATCATATCTTTCAGTATAAATTTTAGACAAAATAATTTAGAAACTAACTTTTCTCCTCATTGCAGCCTCATAATGTGACAACACAAGAAACTATTAAGCAAAGGTATATAGTGGAAAAGGGAATGTTTCACTCAGATTTTAATTTTTGTTATTTCTGGTATGTGACAGAAACAGAAGTTGATATGTAATCTACAATGATTTACAAAGACTCTCATAATAATTTACAATTGTAAAAATGGTGCTGGGATGTCTTGGAATGATTTACTGCAATTTGTCACATTTTGAAGATATTCCAAACTAAAGTGTGCATATACTAAAGAATTTTCAATGAAATCTGAAATGGTTCATTCGTTATGTCAACTGGAACACATTAAGTGATATCTGAAAATCATTTTAAGATTTATTGAAGTGATTTAAAATATCCCTTAATGGTAATTTGGCACACTGCATAGGCAGCATTGTCATTAAGCAAGATAAGAAAATCCATTTCATCACATCTTAAAATTATTCATACCATTCTGTGGTTATAATAGCACTGCTAGTGAAATCTATCATTTTAAAAATACAATTGCAATAAAGCAAAGCATTTCTGTCAACATCAAAATTGGTGAGCAATAAACTGAAAGGGACTGATATGACATATATATACATTAATAATGCTGAAAATTTACAGCTCAAAGCAAATCACATTTCTGCAGTTGCAGCTAATGATCACTTTTTAAAAGCACTTGTAAGAAAAAGGGAACTACTTTTAAAGCCAAATATCTGTCCCTTAAACAATGGTGATGTTACTGATTCGTTAATAGATTACACAACTATTTCTTTTTTTCACCAAAAAATCTTAAAGCTAAAACAATACACTTGGCATGAAAAAAGGTGCTTCTTTTTTGCATGGGGTGTACAGTTCATAGAAAACTCACAGACATGTTTCCAGCTGATGAGGGTATTTTCTATCCTTTAACCATTTTTATGAGCACATTCAGGTTGTAGATTGTCCTTATAAGTACAGAAAGAACATATCTGTAAGTGCACATGCTCACATATACCTGTACCCTTACCAACATCCAACAGTATGGGAAAGCCCTGTGGATCTGGGCTG
The DNA here is from genome assembly GCF_017639655.2 of Falco naumanni. Classification (NCBI taxonomy): domain Eukaryota; kingdom Metazoa; phylum Chordata; class Aves; order Falconiformes; family Falconidae; genus Falco; species Falco naumanni. Next base: position 53,935,051 of record NC_054080.1, on the reverse strand, counting down.
TTTACAAATATAGTGTTACCTAGTGTAATAGACTACACTGACTGACATGTGTCTAAAAGCATAAAAAAAAGTTTGCAGCACATAAAATCACATATTCATACAAACAGAATAAAATCTGAAATTGTTACTCACAGACTCATTGTAATACAATGGAAAGGAATTAGCTTTTCAAGTCAGTTTTAGAGTTGACAAGCAATTCTAATATCTTTAATAAAATCAATGTAACATTTTTTTTAAAACAAAATCTATTTATTTTACCAAACTTTTGGATAAAATATTTTTCAGTATTAAAAATGCTTCCCATCCACCCACCCTACCCCCCACCCCCGAATTATGCAAATATTAGTGTGCACAGATTATATTTAGCCATTTTTCAGTAGGTAAAAATTTACTGTTTTGATAGCTACAATATATATGCAAGCACAAAAAGTACCAAGCTGTCTTTTCAGTAGTGACAAGAAAAGATGACCAGGCAGTTTTCACAGCAAAAAAATGTTACATATGCACATGCATAGTATTTTCAAATCTGTTCTAAGTAACAGCATCCTGCTGAGCAGGTTAGAGGGGTCTTTCATGAAATGTGCTCACATTTGTTAATTTCTGTATGGTCTAGAAACTGATGACTGATACAGACAAACATAATGGCATATTTTGTTGTTTTCACTGAAAAGTGATATTAGAAACTTTTGTCAATGAAAAAGCCTGCTTTAGGACCAACAGTATATTATAAATAAAATTAGATACTTATTAAAAAAATGGTACTTTTTAAAATGTATGAAATAAAGTGAGCGTTTCAAAACTAAGAGATATTCAGGTTTCAGTAGTCTATCTATGATAATGGTTTGAAGCCATGAAAGGTTTTGTCTTTACAGGAATAAATGCCTTGCAATGGATTTGAGCAAGCATGGAACTTAATATATCACAATTAGATGAATTCACAGCTTACCTGACTATTTTTTGATGATAATAGAAAGTTGTTTTTTTATCACAAAAATCCTCCTTTCTATATCAAAGACAGAATCATTTTTGGGAAAAAAAAAAATCACTTTTCCTTTAATGTCAAAGATTTCCTTTATAAACCTTTGTCCTTTAAATTTGCCATAGAAAATTGATAATTCCTTTTCTACGTTACATGATTTAAATGTATTTTAATATTCTTACAGAACAGAAGACCTTGATTTTGATTTCTCACTGTACAGAATCTATATTGTAAATAGGTAAATAGGTGAAAATAAACTAAATTTCAAGGCATCTTCTGGAACATACAGACTCAAGGTGTGTCTCTTATCGGTCCCCTATGACACTTGATTCCTTTTTTCCTTTTTCTTTCCAGTTCCCCCACCCCACACCCACTCATCCACACCCCCAGTAATGTGGCAGAATATTGCAAGCAAAAGATACTGTAATTTTTATGCAGACTCCAGCAATGACATCTAGGGGCTTTATAGGACTTCTGGTCTGTGCAATGTCTCTGCAATGGCAAACGATTTCCTGTCAAGGAGGAATAATTTCCCCCATGACTTTTTCAGTTCCATTTTGCTCAGCTATATGCAGCCCAAGCTTAGCCAGTTGTTGCAAACAATGCCTTCAAGCATTTCTTCAAATCTGACCATGCTTTCATGTGAGCATCATGGTATTGAGTACTTGCATTGATAAAAAATAGCAAGAATATTTCTGTGATCCATGATGTGTGAAAAATTGCAGATCTTAAAATTAATTCAAAATTTATGCTTCAACAAGGTTTATGTTTTGGGCTTTTGAGATTTAAAAGAAGTATTTCCTTGGCTGCTGTTTAGATAAAAGCAGAGATGCAAAGGATATTGTATAAAACAGAAATCTTAAACCATGAATGAATAAGAAATAGGAAAGGTTTATGCACAGTAACTTATCTTTTAAGGGACTATGTGTTAGAGATCTTACTCTTTTCTCTATGTGAAAAAGCCAGTTGTAGACTATGGCAGGTTTTCTCCCTGTAAAATTATTTCTATGTGTGTACTTTTAGGCTTTGTTAGGCCATGACACTGTTAAACTACCACCATTTAAAAATGTTTATACTTGGATATCACAGAATGGATACAGAATGTTAATATTCTCTAACATGCTTTATGTTTCCACCACAAATCTGTTTCAGAAAGCCTATGAAGGTCTTGGGTTTTTTACAACATTTCTCAACATTTTTGCACAAGTTCGTCCTGTGGATTCTGAGTTTTTTGCTTGTTTTAACATCTAAGATCCAAATAGTGAATTGCCTTCAGAGCTCTGGTGGGTAAATGTCTCATACTATTTCATAATTCCTCTTATTAGGATTGCTTCAAAGACATATTCATAACTTTGGCAAAGTATTACTTGCTAACTTGTGTTGACCAAAAGCAAGAGTTCAGATAATGCAGATGATTATACAACAGGAGTATTCAAAAAAGAACCAAGAGAAAAAAGACTTTGGAGTTAAGATGTCTGAATTTTTGAGAAGATGGTATTTTTCAGTGATCTAGGAAAAAAATATTATTTAGATTAGGACTCTGGAGATGTAAAATGTTATTAATTTCATAAACATTGAACCTTTTGGAAGAATATCCTATGTCTATATTCCTCTCGATTTTGAACAACACCGCTGCATGATGGTAGAGTTTCTCTCACTAATCTGAACTCTTCCTGATAGGTAAAAACCTATATCTTTGCTATTTGCTAAGTATCATTAAAAGGATATATTTTCACAAAAATAAGGAAATTTAATATAGCTTCCTTGAGTTCATCCTGTGATTTCAACTGGTATGATAATTTCTATTTCCTTTGCTAAACTGTGTGACTGTGCTGTTAAAATGTTTGCTGTGGTGTTAAAATGGTTGTTGTATTTCATGTGGAGATGATACTTAATGTGTAATTACACTGTTTTCTTTCAGGATAAAGAGAAAGCGCTATATAATTGGTATTTGTGATCTAAAATCATTACTAGAAAGCTGAGCTCAGCTTAAGCAATGCAAGACAAGTTCTGCCACCCCAAAGCAAATTTTTATTAAGATAAGCAGACTTCCTGGTATTTTTATACTCTCTAATAGTGAGTGACACAGGTCTTGGACAGGCATGTGTTACAGTTTCATCTTTCATGATGGTGATACCATTATGTTGTTAGTTTAAAGGGAAGACAGAAAGAAGGGAGAGACTCATTTTGGTAAGGACACCATGAACCACGTTCAGTATATCCTTATTAAAATACCACAGAATTCTATTACTATATTTATTTAAAATAAAAAATTCTGAAAACATAAAAGAAAAAACACTGAACTTCAGATAAGGTATTTTAAAGTTCTTTATATTAAAACACTGAAGGCATCCTTAGTAATTACAGTAAAGTCAGCATACCTTGGCTGTTGTATAATCATTCACTGAAGTCTGTGTATGCATCTATTAATTTATATCTATACAAATATATAGTAATACACAGAAAAAACATTTTTATATATAATCAAGACATGAACCTTTCAGTAGACAGATCTGACAAGAATTTAGCCAATTAGCAATGATGAACATTTAGCAGATTGGCAGTTTTGCAACTTGAGAGTAGAGCTGAATATGCAGCTGTGGAAAGTGAGAATTGATTAGTATGTTTGAGGGCGCTTTTTTATTATTTATTCTTTGTTGGGTTTTATGTTTTTGTTTGTTTGTTTGTTTTGTTTTGTTTTGTTTGTTTTTAATTAGTTACATACTTCCACATAGCTGGTTGGTTCCAGGGGACACAAACACAAGGTTTTCATAAAAATAATTATTTGCGTGCATAGGAGATCCAGCCATGCACAAAGAAGGTCTTCAACATTCAGGTGAAGAGTGGGAATAATTCTGCACCAGAACTGCAAGGATTAAGAACTGGGAGGGACTGAATCCTCTGAATCAGAGTTTAGGAATTCCACAGGCACAGAGATTCAGGTTAGGCAGCCATAGGCATTCAATCAACAGGATAAAACCTTTAGAACTTGCAAAAACTATCAAGGATTGCTCTTTGTTACCCTTTTCTGTAATTCTGAGGAACTTAGAGCAACATATTTGAAGTCGAAGTACTGTCAGGGTACACAAGCACGCTACTTGCAACAGATGCGTAATTTTACATGTTGACATAAATCAACATTAGGATACTTACTGAAATTTAGTTTTAAAATATCATACAAATACTTTTTCAAGATTTTCTATGCTTCCAAGACTGGAAAAAAAAGATGGGAAAAAAAATCAATCATTTCACATACATAATTTTACTATATTTTCCTCCGATTCTTTCCAAAATAAATAATTAGAAATAAATCCAAATGCCTCAAGCTTCCCTTCTCCAAAACACTACGAAATTCCAATACAATTCTTTTAATATTTTTCTTTCAGTTCTGTAGTAAGAGTCACTTGATGTAACACTGAATGTAACAGCATTGGTGCAGTTGTTTCTACCTATGGTCAAATGTTAACTGAGAATTATTTCTGGTTTGTACAGGAAGCCCATCCATTAACAAGACATCTTTGTGTATACAAGGGAGGAAAAAAACACCTGATTTCTTTTGGATTGAGGAAGTATAAGTACAAAACTGCAAGTTATGATTTCTCCCTTCCTTGTATTGCTTATTGTAGCTGAATATTTCTCTCTTTTCCAGTTTTCTGGGCAAGTTATTTGCTTATATTCTCATTCCATTTAATCACCTTTGTCTTTTAACGAGGAAAAATGGCAAAGAACTTTTAATTTTATTTTTTTTAATGCCTGTTAGAACATCATTATTGACAACCTCGGAACTACTACTCAGGCACATGTTCTAACTACCAATCAAATCATAAAGGAGACCCACCTCAACTGATCTGTTCTCTACTCTGGTTTATACCCAGGATGCTGAATCAGAAAATAGTCCAGAAAAAACTCATAGCTCTGAAACTCAAATGTGTTTCCAAAGCACTTGAGAAAACTATAGTGTTATTACTGCAAAGCCAGGCATTTGTAGTGCTTTCTGGAGGAAATTAATTATTGACTCCCAAAATGTAGACTAGCATAAATATATTGATTTCACAAAAGTATCTGTATGTAACATCTCTTTGTTATCTTTCTCCATCTTACTTCTGATGATGCTTCCTTTAACAATATCTCACTTTTTCCCACCAAGAGGTTGTTTAAGATAGAAGATCATGTTTTCTACATAGTAACCTCAATTTTTTTACCAGTAGAAAAAGGTAGCTGTTAATTCCTCATTCAAAAACTGTTTTAATAGTTTGATTCTTAACTCAGTGTTAGTTTTATGAATGTTATAGATAAAAAGGAAAAAAAAAAAAGATGTATTAGGAAACTAAATTCTTGAAAGGTATAGATTACTTGTACTCTTGTATATTTTCAAGATACTAAAGAAAATTGAAATAAGAACTAGAAAAGCTTTGCTAGTGTTAAATGTTTTCTTAGAAATAAATGATCACTTGACTTCATAGATACAGCTTTAATCCACGTTGTTGATTTTCTTTACAGGAGAGGACAATTTGTTATATTTCTTTATAGTTATTTCCACTGGTATTTACATTTCTTAATTTTTTCAATGTGTGCATTAGAGTGTATGGTTTAGACTTTTCACTGCTAACAGGACAGGATGTTTTTTTTAAAAGTAAAGCCATAGTAGAAAAGCATAAAAATGTAAAATTAATAAAAAATTTTACCTAGAAGATTCAGTTCCTAGTTCAGTAGTGGAAACCATCTGTCTCATTTTCCTTGTAGTATTGAGTGTGTCACAGGATGAATGTCTAAGGACATCTGTAGTAAGATCACCATTTATTTTACATTTCAAGTATTCTCCATATTTTTTGAAAAATAAACTGCATAATAATGGAGTTGAAAGTGCTAATGTATTTTAATACCTTTAATAAGGTATTAAAACTAGTGAGAGAATGATTTATTACAAAATACCATTGAAAATATGTACTTGAAAATATAGGCACTTGAGATAAGCATATACAGCAGCTGTTGGGCCAGCTGCAACATAGCACTGTTTTCTCCAAGCTTTTCACCGAAGCTTAACCATACAGTCATAATTTTTTTTTAAAAAAAACATATTCAGAAATATGCATACAGTAAAATCACTGATTTGATAGAACTAGTCTCCGGACTCCACAGGAGCTGAAGACTGTTAGTGTAGTTTTAAAACATATTTGTATATTAAGCAGTCTCTTTGGTAAAAGTAGCATCATATTTAACAGATCTGTGTCCTTGGGTTTATATTCTGAGCTGGTCTTTTTTAAAAAACAACTCTGATCAGTTCTACAGAGCATCAGCGCAGTTAAAAGACAGTGAGCTGGAATCTGTTCCTGCCTGTGTATTGCCAACAGAATTGTTTATTGAATTCCAATTGTAATGTCAGTCAGTTCTGATGTTAATTCCTTCTGCTTTTGTCCCCTCAGGAGGGAATGAGAGGTGTCATCAGAACTAAGCAGAACACAGAATTGCATCACTAATAGCATATATGTCAGTCATGCAAATCCTTCCCTACACATTACTGCAGTTCCGATGAAATAATCCAAAATAAAATTTTGGATTCAGACAAAAAAAAACACCCAACCCCAAACCAGTTATACTTATTTTAGTCAGATGCTATACATGTCTAATAAATTATGAAGGCACAGTAAATGGATTCCCACATTCTTCTGAGTCAATCTTTAAAGGGGAATTGCACTGAGAGTAGATAATATTTGGTGTGAAAGCTGAGTACACTTGTGGAATAGAGCGATGTATTCTGAATGCGTGCTATTCAGGACTGAGAAGAAAATAAGAACTGAAGAGAAGCTTTAATACTAATACTAATAGTACTGATATTCGTATTAATTTTAATACTAATACTACTAATAATACTACTACCGATAAGAATAAATATTATTAATGATAATAATGATGTGATAATAATGCAATGATAATGCAATAATAATAATAATAGTGCTTTAGAATTAGATGGAATCCTTAGTCCCAGTCAATCTATTCCTAACATTCATACAGCTATGATGGCTTCCAACTTGCTTATTGTACAAAAAAGAGCTTTTCCTGTGGTACATCTGTATTTGTCGCACTTCTCTTAAGTTATCCAAGCTTTCAGGTAATAGATGTAACTTCCCCATCAGGGAGCCAACACATTTTGAAGGGAGAAGGAGATGAGACGACAGGATAGATATCTACAGTGGACCACAGGATTTCCCAAATCTGCTTTCTCGAAAAACAGGGTGATTATGTTCAGTACAGTGCCAGCAGAGCCAGCTAAAAAGTTTTGTTTTTTTTTCTCTGTGTGTAGAGAGAAAAATGTTACCACTTTGCTGGGATGACTGGCTCTGCTATCTTTGAAAAAATATATGAGGTAGACTATATATTAGGCCTGCTAAGTTACCTGAAGCAATTCATTTTACAATGAAAGCTTTAGTCAGGTGTACCTAAGTGTATCCAGGGAACTGGCCAATGGTTGTCATACAGAGCAGCAACTTTTTCCACTCCAGAGTTTCTCTTTACCAGTAAAATTAGGGTCCTCATACTGACTGCTTGCAGTGCGACAATAAATTAAAGAATACTACACCAGTTTTCTACCAACTAATAGTAGTCAGGACAGTTACAGCCATTTATTACAACACCACTTACTTCCTGCCAGAGTGAATCATCAGCTGCATTCAAAGCAGAAACTAAAACATAAACCTTTAACCATTTTTTAATTAGCCTGTAAATTTCATTAAAAAAAAATCTGTTCAGGATGTGTGGTAGTATACAGGATATGTGTATGAAATGCTTCTGTCTGTAGACTGAATGGTTTAGTTACTATGTCAATAAGTTTTACTAAAATTAGCTACTTTTTCTCTTTGTAAATACACATTAGGTTATGTGAAGTCAAAACAGCTCCCTTTAGTGGCCAAAAAGCTTGAACTGCAGGACTGAAGCTTGAGAAAAATTAACTTTGGTAACTTTCTGGTACTAAAACTTACAACAATGTTGTGCCTGATACTTTCATGACACGTAAGAATAATACTGTAAATTTGTCTACATTTTAGCTCCAAACATCTGTGTGGTGTAATATAGGCTGTTAAAACATTTCTGGAATGCATGTATGCACAGGGACTAAGAGTAATAGCAAGTAGCTATTCTGTGTAGAATGAACTATTTATGACCCTAGAATAAACATGGACCCTAGAGAAGTTCAGGCATGACACGAGACCTTGAAACGCCAGGAAAAGCATGATACCAGAGGCTCTGGGCTACAAACAACTTGCCAGTGGCCCATTGCTGGCCATCAAAGGAGAGCAACTGTGCGGGCAGAGTCAGTTTTTGGTATATGAAGATGACAATGGGGGACCAATGAAGAACCATAGCATGGGTCAGGATGACCAGAAACAAAATAATTGATTTGGATCAACTGCATCCTGAAGGAAGGCAGTCCCCTAGATGGAGTTCCCTCACCGGTCTCAAGACAATACTAGTCCTCATCAAGGAAAATAATTAATAAATGCAACTGCTTTGGGAAGTACTGATGCTGTGGCTGCATATATATATATATGCTCTGTATTCTGTTGTTAGTCTGGGTCGGCTATCACAGAGAGTAGGAAAGAATATAGATTCAGTACTGGCAATTAGTATGTGACTGTGATGCATGTATATAGATAACTAAATATATACATATATACATACACATTCATATATACATATGGAGAGAGATAAAGAACAAAGAAAGGCAAGAGGTGCATACATTAGGACTACCTGTGTGATGAATTGATTGCTCAATATATCTATCAATCTATCTAAACTATATCTAAAATAACTGTACACAGGTTAACTGGTAAATCTTAGTTAAAATTTGTGTTTAGGTGGACATTATCATTTTTTCCCCATCCCTGCTGTTGTTTTGGGTTTTGGTAACTCAAACCTGAATTTAGATTCCCTAACTTGGATGCAAAAAATTTGGTTAAGATAGAAAATGAATTAAAAAAATGTATATCCAGAAACCAAACAAGAATGCAGGTCAGAGCACAGCCTTAAAAACAAAAGATAAGCTCTCTCCTTTGCAGCTGTCACTCCTATATTGAATTGAGTCATGCCTCCCAATATGTATCGCCTATTTCTTCATGACTAGCTCTTACAAACTGGTAATTGCAATAAATTTTGAGCTTTCAATACCCCCACCCTACTTTTTGCAGCTGAAAAAAAAATAGTATCTTTTAAACTTTGTTGGCTAGCACTTGGAGATGGAAATTTACTAAGGAAAAAATCAAACCTTAAAACCCTAACTTTTTTTTTAATTGCTTTGAAAATAAACTTATTTTAAAGGGAATCAGGGAAAGAATGAAGATTTTTTTTTTTTCTTCTTAAAATTGACAATATGCATATTGAGAAAACCCTTTATACTGATCTATATACATCAGAAGCCAGTGATTCAGGCACTAGACACAGGAATCAATGTAAATTGAAAGGCAATCTGTTTGTTTACTATTCATCTTGGCCAATGTTTCTTGTAAAATTTAACATCTTTTTTTAAAAGTGTATCAGAGGATAGACAGAAGCCATATGATATCTTTAACACGGAGATCACCGAGATAATTCTTTGATTTTCTTCTACTGCTGGAGACTACACAAAAGGTTGTGTTTTGTTGTTTTTTTTTTTGTTTTTTTTTTTTTTTTTAAAAAAAAAGATTGGTTATCCTATAGCTAACTGTTTTTTAAAGTTTTGTTGTTTTTGGGTTTTTTTTAAAGTATTTCAAAGAATGCTTTACTGTTTCTTAAGCCAGAGACTGGTAATTTTCTTGCTCCATTATGGTAGCATTCTGAAATTTGTTATGTGTTCATAGAAGAAAACTTTTTATAGCCTACGCCTGTGATAGCATTGTTGCTGCATGGTGTTTTCACCAGTTACTCTTCTTAAACTCAGATATTTGCAAATTACAGTTTGGTTTACCAGAAAGGAACTACTTTTAACTGGAGCAGTGTTTTTTAGGTGCTTGTCCAGCTCTTCTGGAAAGGTGTTGACTTCTGCTTCGAAGTTTAGAGCTGAGCCATGGACAGATGCAAAAGCAACTGCACACACAGCACTATGAAAGGTACTGGTAAGATAACCAATTTCTGTGTAATATGAAAGCATGAAAAATAGGCAGTGGGATGCAAACAGCCACTTTTTTTTGTCATCTGGGGTTTATGTGGGCTTGATTATCCTGTCACTAAGGACTAAGATGGCTTTACTGCACTTTCACATGGAAAATACTACAGATCCTTTCTTTTTTTTATCCTGCAAGGCAACAAAAGTAAACCTGTAAAAAATTCTCAAGAGAAGATTGAGACCTTGATTATTTAAATGTCATTGATTACTTTTTTAGTGAAAAGGTATCTAACCCAAAAATTCCCAAATAATTCTATAACACGCTGCAAGTACAACCTGCAACCATTAATCAACACACTTTTGGTTACTTTAATAATACATTGAATCAGAGATATATCCCTTGAGCAGCTCAGCAGAAAATGAGCAGATGAAAGGGGCTGCAATATCAAAACTATTTAGTAACTATTCTTGATGCTGTATGTTGTGAACAGTTTGCTTACCTTCTCAATCCCATTAAAACAGACCAAGGATGGAAGCGTAAAAGAGCCTTGGTAGCAGAATGATAGAATCATATGGGATTGAGACATGAGAATTAAAATTTTGATCCAGTCTTGTCTTTGCTTTACCTAGTTAGAGTGTTGTTGGTGGGGTAGTATTTGGTCTACTGAAGAACTAAGCAAAAACTATATATGCCTTTTGAGAAGTTAACTTGAGAGACAGTTCTGTTTTTACAAAAAAAAAAGCTCTGTGTTAACAGCCCTGTGATAAATCACATGTAATGTTTTTGGGAAGGAAATTTCTGAAACCATGAGGTTTTACCAGGACTTCTGAAAAACAGCCAAACCAAAGTACAAGGAAAAAAAAAAAGAAATGCCACCTTTCTCTAGAATGCAGTTTTTATATTTGGTTATGAGACAGTATGGTCTGACATTGAATTAGCTTACTTCAAACCAGCAAGCAGATCTATAATGGAGTTGGCTCCTAATCCATCAGTGATAAAGTAATTTGCACTTTTCAATACTCTGTATTTACATTAGTATTTCAAGCTGACATACCTAAGTTAAAAAATGACAAAATAGAGTGGGCAGCTTGGTCTGAGAACAGAAGTCTTTAAATGAATCTTTAGTTTATCTGCTTTTGCTAACTCATTAATCCTAAAAGGTGTCAGTCTAAGTCTAATACCTATGAGTGTCAGAGCTGTGGTCATTTCCAAATTATAGTATTGATTAATTGATTGTCTTCTTCCAGTTGTGAATTATTTTATTGCTGGCTCAGACTGGCTGCTGAACACCAAAGTTTAATCTCATCTGAAACACAACAAATAGCTCCATAGTTTTACTGCTGTGGTTAAGTGAGTGTTAAGTGAGTTTAGGAAACTAAAACTTTTTGAATTATTATCTGATAAAAAAAGAATATGTGAGATATAATTAATATGTGGTTGGTGATAGTCCAATTCCAGCTGCTGAAGCCAGAAACAGGGTCCTCTTGTCCCCAGACTTGTACAGCCTGGAAAAATACTACAGCTGCTGAATTTTTAATGTATATGATGGGATGATAGGATGGGGAAGAGAAATAAAGTAGTCACTGGATGAAACTACTTTAAGGAGTTAATACAATCAGTTTTGTGGTTTCAGACTAAAATGAAAATTGGAAAAGGAAATGCAGGTCATGACTCAAGTCTTATTATTGACATTGCAGCCTGGAGAAACTTGCACAACACGTGTCTATACCGTGAATGCCTAATTTTCAAGAGCATTAGGCATTCTTAGAATTAACATAGAAGACAAAGAAAAGTTGATGTATCGTTCAGCTTTTTGATTTAATAAGAATGTAAGATAATTGAGGGAGTCACCTTTTCATCTCCATACTTTTTTAATAACTTATAAGAGAAAAGGTTTGAAGAAAGGTTTATCTTTCTCTTTCCCCCTACTGGGAGACATTAGTTTGTTAGTGTATTTTATATATTTTTCTCATCTGGGTTGATACATTGCTAGACTTTTTTTTTTTTTTTTACTTCTCTTCTCAATTTAAACCAAATCATAGGAGAAGTAAATAATAGGGGGTGTGGGGCGTGTGTGTCTGTCACTTGTTTATTCTTAATCCAGGCCTGATAATGTTCATGGAACTGGTATCTTTTCCTGTTGACTCTGCAAGCCAGCAATGTTCCTTCGCTGAGATTTAACTTCATAGAAAAGAACATGAGTTCTCACACAAAGTAAATCCCTCAAACCCAAAACACCTAGTAAGGTAGGAGTGATGCTGAAGACCCTCCCCTGTGAGGACAGGCTGGGATAGTTGGGGTTGTTCAGCCTGGAGAAGGCTCTAGGGCAGGGGTCCTCAAACTATGGCCTGCGGGCCAGATACGGCCCCCCAGGGTCCTCAATCTGGCCCCCGGTATTTACAGAAACCCCTGCCTGGGGTTGGGGGGGGAAACCAAGCAGCTGCAGATGACTGCTTGCCACTTCATTGACGCATGGGCCCCCTGGTTAAAAACTTTGAGGACCCCTGCTCTAAGGAGACCTTATAGCGGCCTTCCAGTACTTAGAGGAGGCCTACAGGAAAGAGAAGGAGAGACTCTTTATCAGGCAGTATAGCGATATGATGAGGGCAAAGAGTTTCAAACTGGAAAGGAGTAGATTTGGATTAGCTATTAGGAAGAAATTCTTTACTGTGGGGGTGGTGAGACACTGGAACAGGTTGCCCAGAGGAGCTGTGGATGCCCCATCCCTGGAAGGGCTCAGTGCCAGGCCGGATGGGGCTTTGTGCAACCTGGGCTAGAGGAAGGGTCCCTGCCCATGGCTGGGGGGTTGGAACTGAGTAATATTTAAGGTCCCTTCCAAACCAAACCATTCTATGATCTTATGCTTCTATGATTCTATAATTATATGCAATAAATAAGAGGTGAAAAAAGGATTATTTTGCAGTGATATTATTGTCCAAAATACTAAACATTTACAAACTTGGACCTGTTCATCTGCAGAAAATTAGAGAAACTGAACACCTCAACCCTGAAGCCAGCTGTAGTTAGTACTAAGGTTTAGTAAACAGCACTAGTCAAAATACTAACACTGTTTTTAATGAAATCAACATTACTGGATACTATCTGTAACAGCAATCTTAGAGGTTAAGATTAAGATAAGGGTTTTGCTGCCTTGTTGGGCTATGCCTCTGCTTTGTCCCCTTCTTCCACAGTGTTAGGACAGTGTATAGGGACATTTTTCTCCTATATCTGAGGAAACAGAAGTGACAGATGCAGACTTGGATGCAGTGTAACATAGTGACAATATAGAGAATGACTTAACCATTTTTAGAATTATGATATCTTTGTATCTGTCTATATTCACTGTCTCATGTGCTAGGAGAAGGGATCTACAAGCACTGGATACCCAAAGCACTACATCAGCCAGTGCTAGGAGTCCCACAGACCATAAGAAGCCATCAGGGCAATCAAGATTTTTATACAACAGAAAAACAGATGGGCAGGAGTCATTTGCCTAAACATAGATGTCTGTTTGACTTTCTTACCTACCCTCCAGCTAACAGTCAGAAGGGGGACGGATGGTCTCATGTACTCCTTATGTCATATCTGCCAGTCATGCATGAATGTTCACATAATTTAGTACTCTAGAAATGGCATTAGGTGCCTACCTTAGGAAAAGGAACGCTGCATAATATATACCTGCACTTTTGTGGACAAACTGAGGAAACAGAGTTTACACTGGTAGAGCAAAAAAAAAGGGGGCTTAATAGCACAAGTTGTGCTGTGCAGGTAAATCAGCCTGAAAAGTACCTTACGTATGGAGAGGAGGGACAGAGTGTTCAGCCAGCACTATATGACAATTCAGGTCAGGGTGCAAAGATGCAACTAATGCATTATATAATTCAGTTATTGTTGGTTAACAGAATTTAGAACACTTGTAAATACCTTTAATCTATGTGGTGATTTCTTTTCTTGCTTTATTTCACTCATTAACAACAGTGTTGCTCTAAAAGCACCAAAATAAAGAAGGTAGTTGAGACTTACTGCCCAGGGCTAATAAATTTCATAAAAGCAGGAACTAAATTCAATCAACCTTGAGATCTATAGGCATCTGCTGCTTCTTTGAAAAGCTTTAACTCTTTAGTTCTCATTGCTTTCAGTTTGCCTAAATCTGTGAGATGTCTGTTCAACTCTGTTTTGGTTTTGATTTTTTAATTGCAGTAGGGAAATACATGTTTAAATCAAAGAGAAGAAAATATGTTCAAGTACTTTTGTTTCTCATATGAAGAGTGAAGAACATTTATGTAGAAGAATAAAATTTCTGCCATTCAACAAATTGAGACGGACTGGGTGGGGTGGAGGATATGCAAACCACCCAATAAAAGATAATGATGAGAAAGCTAGATTTGAAATACAACCACTTCCCCAGACAAAGGCACACACTAGAGACATGTTTAGAGAGAAGCTTCCTCCTCAGCTAATGTGCTTACAATATCTCTCTGTGCACACCTTTTGTCTCACTTTTTGCTTGTGAAGCTCTATGTAAGAAGGAAACAGCACAAGCCCTTTGTCAAGAAATGGGTTTAACAGTCCTTCACTAAGGGGAGTTAAATCTACATCTCCTAGGATGTTTCTGGACTGTCTGTCTATAGTTTAGTTATACTGAGGAAGACCAATGCATCCAGTTGCTAGAGTTTATTTAAAGGAAATCTTTGCACAAATGTATTTTTGATGATCTTACAAAATGGAACATAAATCCTTAAAACCAGGGAGGAAGGAAGATAGATTCATGGAAAAGCTCGTTGCCAAGGAGTCCCATGCCAATACATGGTTCGGGCCACATGTGGGTAATGGAATTAAACAAACTAGAGAAGAGCATTTTATGGGACACATTATTGCAGTTCTCAATTTTCTGCCAACAGTCAACACAACAGTTGTTTTTTCAGAAAATTGAAATGCCACAGAGCATAGATATTTTTCCAAAGTATAACCAACAAAAAGAAATAGTTAATTCGTTCTTCATATCATGTACAGTAATTAAGTAATTACATACATCTAGTGAGAAAATAATCCATGTAATGTTAAAGGCTTGATTTATTAGATACCTAAGCCACAAGATGTATCACTTTTCTTGGGAGTCGGATGATGAAGACTGTATGAAAACCTGAGAAAGCTTAATTTGACGTTTTTTGTTACTCATAACAAACAAAAAACATTTTTAATGCTCAATTTATCATCAAATACTTTTTAGATGCAGTATGTTAAAATGATTAAGTGTAGCAACTGCTCTGTTTCTCAGAGAAAATGTTCATAAAAGCTGACACTTTTTTGCAACATATAAAATCTGTCATCTTAGTCTTTTTGTGCTGTATATTCAGACACTTTTGCCTTGATAACCTCTTTTCCCCATACTTTTTGCAGTTAGTGCAACTGAAAACTATTTTCTCTGACTGTATCTTTTTTTAATATTTCCATGGAACAAAAGTGTTACTCACTTGTTCTTTTTTTTGAAGTTTTCTGTTAAGACAGGTTTGGTTTTTTTTTTTTTTTACCTTCTAAACCAACAAACACTACAGGAGACATTAAGATTAACATATATTAAATAGTTGTAAGCAAAACTAGGCTTTTGAGAGTCTTCAATAAGAACTCATGTCTAGAAGAGGTGGAGTTTTTTTTATATTGAAGTTTGCGTAGTTTGTACTCCACTTTTGCACCATTTTCTTAAGACATTAGTAATCTTTTGCTTAGCTACTACTCTAGTTTTTTGTAATGGACTATACAAAGATATCAGATTCCTTGTTTTTTTAAGCATGTCAGTATTCGCTAAATAATGATAAATAAACTAAAGATAGAAAATGTTTTACAAACATGACAATATAAGGAAGCTGATATTATTAAACATGTAATCATTTCAGAAACTTTCGCATTTTTAAAAAACTGCAGCATCAACTTGGGTTAGACCTGTACAGACTACCTTATTCTTCTTATACATCCTCCTTAAAATATCTCAGGGAAAGAAGATGCTCACAGTTACCAAATTGTTTTGAAAGTTCTTGCAACAGTTATTTTAGAAAGTAAAATTATAGTAAGGCAATGTATAGTCTGTTCCAATAATAGGTTTACAACTAAATGACTTATATAAGAAAACATTTATAAACTACTAAATTTTTATGATGCATAATTTAAGACCAAAATCTTGATTAGACAACTGTGAATTTTTACAGATTCATAAGACCAAAGAGCTGAGTTATTAAATGTTTAATTGATATGATTCATCACACAGTTCATTTCAGCCTGGCTACTATTATATCTACTAAGCAGTTAGTACGATGCGCTGCAAAATATCAGGTGTTTTTGCTTTATTAGGCTTAAGCATTTGAACTGATTATAAACAAACACATGACTTAATCTGTTTCTTAGCTTTGTATTAACAAGAATCTCCATGGTGATATGGTCAAAACTTGTTACTCTACTACAGCCATTCAGCCTGCTACATCATTTACCTGCTTCCTTCCCTATATTCTGCACCTGTCATTGCTTAGACAGGCTAGAGAATCTAGTAAAAATTATTACTTAACCATCTGGAAGGCACAGCTAGGTATGTCCTTCTTTAATCAGGAAATCATGGTTTCAGTAGGAGTTTTCCATAGGTACCAGGGCTGAAGGTCCATTCATGTAAGTGAATCTGTTTGCACATGAAGTGAATCTGTGTTTGCAATTCTTGCAGTAAGTAAGGTTAAAAGGCTGGAAATTTGATTCTGTATTTCTGTCTACATCCACCCCGGTGTTACTGACACTGAAGAAATCGTGGTCTCCACAGGCTCTCTCTCCTTCTCTGTGAACATTTACTGTCACAGGGCTCTTTCACCTTAGCTCAACTGGAGTATTTCTGTTTCCAGGACTCAAGACGGTTCAGGAATGTTCAAGCTTTGCCTTTATTTTGCCAAATACAAATGTCAGGTTTTGTTGGTCCGTCTGCATGCCCCCCCCCCCCCCTTCCCCCCCCCCCCCCCCCCCCCCTTCTCAGTAGGTTTCTCATACCTGTTTGTTTCTGCATAAATAGCAGCTGCATAGCACTTTTTTCTACCTATTGTCACATGGTTTTGGACAATGTAGGTATAATTTATGAGTGAATAACGGTATAATTTATAAGTGAATAATGGCTCTTCGTAACCTAACAAGAACTGAACAAATATTTTTCTTTTGTGGGTCATTCACTTTTCTCAGACTTGTTTCACAGATAAAGTAGTATAAGCAGGATTTTTACAAGAACAGTCTTAGGCAACTACATAGCAGGAAGTTTAGAATATCAGCTTGAAGAGGTAAGAAATACAATAAATCAAGAAATCAAGAATAATTCATGTAATCAGTTCTTTCTCACGGAAGCAAATGATCTGAGATCTTGTCCTACCTTCAGGAACATAATTTTTTTTATAAAAAAAAAGCTCTTGTCTTTTTTGTGTAGACAATGACGTTTCAGGTAGCTGGCCAAGGCTTTGCTATGCTTTATCAATTTGTAATCAAAGAAGATACCTTTCCTAATATATCTTATTATACTAATTAAAGATGGTACATAATTAACAGCACTTTCCAATTCCTGCAAGATAAGTTGCAGGAAAAAAAAACAGTCCAAACCCAACATACATCAAAGTCTAAAGCAGAGTAGTGAAAGACATGAGACAATGAAAATTGCAAGCAGATATATCTGAAGCAAGAAAAGGGAAACACGTTTTTTTTTTTATAATCATTGAAAGCTGTGGAGCAATAGCTTATAGGACTTGATTTTGCCAGTCATTGATGTAGGGCATTTGTGTACCCAGGATATCAAGCTAATGTGCAGCTGGCTTCTAGTTTTGTAGTAGACTTCTTGAAGATGCTGTATACAATTGTGTATCTTACAGCTAGCCCTGCCTCTGTTCCATGTAAAACTCTATATGAATACTAACTTTTCTCTTGAAACATAATTCATAATATCTGTATTTTAGTGCAATGACTAAAACATTTCATTCTTGTGAGCTTTAATAAAAATGACCAAGGAAAGGCTGGTTGACTGAGGAAGTGAAGCCTCAAATACATACTGTTATAAATCATATATGGAGCCAGGGCTGTACTACTCATTACAAATGCTTCTTGAAAACCAGTAATAAAATAATGTTCTTTAAGGAAATGAGAATGAAAAAGAGGGGCAGATGTCGTTTTCAGGAAGATAATTGATTGGTGGGATGGAAGAAGAGAAACAGGAAAGAACAGCATCTACAGGAAATCAACTGTTAATAAATATCAGAAACTGCAGTCAAGTGACAAGATAAGCTGCAGCATATGTTCCTCCAGCGACAAAATGGAAATCATTTTCTATAGAAGAGATGCTGATAAGCCTGCCTCCTCCCCAAAAGGCAATCATTTTACATTTTATATTATTTGAAAAGAGCTTGATTATTTTCCTTTGAATGAAAAAAGATGATTCACATTTACCTGTCAACAGAATTTTCAATTCAAGTGTTTCGCCTGCGTACTTAAAGGCATATGACCCAAGCACAGCATGCTAGGGAGAAAACTTTGGTGAGATGTGAATAAATAATAATTCAAAACCACAGATATTGGTTTATCTTTGTCCTACTTCAACTTACTGTAAATTTAAACCCAAAGAGTCTATTAAATGTGGGTGTGGGTTTTTTTCTTTTTTTCCAGTAATGGGTAACACATATGTACAGTATTCACATAAAGGTCAGATGAGTTACCGCCCCAAAATAACACCCACAATAGTAGTCAACACATGAAAATCATAATAATGCCATTTGAAGTCTAGATTTAAAAGGAAAATCCATATCCCAGGCATGTTTTGCAGTTCTTTAAGCACAGCTGGTGTAGTAGTGCATGCACAGAAACTGATAGGAGGCAGGGAAGAACCAGCATAACAGATAGACAGTAAAGGATTAATTTGGCATCCATTTTTCATTATGAATAGATTAGCATTTGAACTTCCCTTTTATTAAGTAGGAAAACTTGTAAGTGGAGTCTGATTAGGAATGTAAAGATTTGTGAAATGTTAATATCTTAACAATATTTCAGTGATCTTCCTCCAGGACTCATGATGCCTTGATGCCTGGGCTTCTTGTCATATTTTAAGTCATCTGGGAAGAGACAGACAGAGAAAACAAATGCAAAGGGGTGGATGGGTGGATTTTTTCTTCTGAGTGTCTATAAATCAGTAGTTAAAAGACAGGAGGATTCACTTTTTTCCAACACAAAAGAAATCACATACTTTCAACAGAAAACTGGAAATCCCAAATAAGCAGTTTTACAAATGACCAAAATTTTGATCCCTGTGGACTGGCTTTACATAAGAGTTTTCCAAAGAAAAAGTCATCTATCTTCATCAGTGGTGTAGTAGCAAGAATACTGTACCAGCAGTGCTGTCTTTCTCCAGAGAGCTTCCATAGTGGATGATGCAGTCCCTGTCCTGCCTGCCCAGCACTCACATTCCTTCACCTCCCTCTTTCATGAGTGCTGCTTCAGGCAGCTGTAGGAGAGGTGCCCTCTGGGCTCATACCACCCAGGCTCTGCCTTACTCCCACTCTGTTTAGGATTTTCCTGTCATAATCAACATGAGCTGTGTTTGATTTTAAGGATCTGTCAGGAGAAAGTAGAATTTACACTTAACAGAAGCTTGGGGGGTGAAAAAAAAGATATGTTGGTTGCTTTTTACTTGAGCCAAAAGAAAAAAACCTACATAGAAAACCACACTGGGCAACAGGGATTAGAATAAGAAGCTAGTGACTCATGAATCTGTATCACAATGAGTCTGAAGACACTTGTCTTTTTTTCATATATGATTCATTCCTATAACAAGAAATAACAAAACATGGAGCCTACATTCTTTTGCTTACTGAAGTTAGGCAACTAGACCTACCAGACTTGCAAAGAACCGACTTTCTGGATAACATAAAAATTAATCCTGACATGAACAGCAATATTAGGGTGAATAATAACAATCCCATAGCAAAAGACTAACATATTTATTAAGTACTTATACAACATCCATTTCTCCTTAAAGACCCTGACAAATAAAATTACCTAAAATAAAAAATAGTAACCTTTTTGTAGTCAGATTTGTGTCAGTTTTAACAGCTGACAGTTTTCATTCACTGACACTGCTTCTAGAGTGCTATAAGGACAGTCCTCAGAAAAAATGGAAAGTCTTCCTAAACCAAAAAAGCTTTTCAGGGAGTACAAGAACTATTTAGCATGT
Source organism: Falco naumanni (assembly GCF_017639655.2). Taxonomy (NCBI): domain Eukaryota; kingdom Metazoa; phylum Chordata; class Aves; order Falconiformes; family Falconidae; genus Falco; species Falco naumanni. The sequence goes on along the minus strand of NC_054080.1, from coordinate 53,914,767 downwards.
CAGTGAATTTTAATAATACTTAACCATAATTGCAGAAATGTTGCATTTAATTTTTCAAAATACTGTATGCAAGTATGACTAATGCTAAATACTTTTCTAAGTTAATGTGTAACTGTGCCAGAGAAGACTGTGCCAATGAAAAGTGCAATGCAAGAGCAGATGCTGAATTTCAAAAATTTCTAGCCTGCATCTAGTTGTGATCACCAACAGTTGTGCAGATTTCTGTGAAAGTCAGCAGAGCAATTGTAGAATCAGCTACTTGATGTTTTATTTAAATTCCATGAAACTCCGAAACATCACTAGTCCTGACCTTGTATCCATCATTACTAGACTGCAACTTTCACTTCTTGAAATAACATTCATGATTATGCTAATGGAGACTTTCTTTCCTGGCACAGGGAGCTTGAAGTCATTTTAATGGTGATTTTCTGATTGAACTTGCAACTTGTGCCACTGTGACTTCATGTTTTTACTCTGCTCTGTGTGTGACAATTTCTTCCCCATTGAGATGACCCACAATCACTAATACAAATACTTTAAAAGAGGCTAACTGAATAGGGAAGTCATTATTGTAATTATTTCAGAAGACACCAGCACTAAAGGATTTTTCAAGTTAATTTAATTTCAGGAATATAAAGACATTAGATTATCACTCCATTCATAAAACATTAAAGCTTCCTTCCCCCATGGTCAGAAATGTTTTAATTCTGCCTTTGGGCACATTTCTCAAGCACATGTATAGGACATGACCAGCTGTAATATAGCAAGGGGAGCTAAGTAAAGTGTGTACATTCTCACTGGAAGGTAGCCTCTCTAAACACTGTACCCAGTCAGATGCCAGGGTGAAAAAAACCACAGACCAAACAGACAGATCTAGGTCAAGAGATTAAAGAGATGATAATCCAAGATGACTGCACACCCAAGGAATGCTAGCAAGTGCAGGAGACAGAAGTTCAGGTACATTTTTCCTCCATAACAGTGAAAAGTCTTTTCAAAATGGAAATTGGACACTCCCTTTTCAGTTCCTGAGTACTTTCAGGCCTTGATGGCTTCACAATGTGTCTAAGCTATGTTCAATTGCATCAATTGTCCACCAAAGAAGGAGCAGTAAAATCAGGGGAAAGAAAATACTCTGTGGATAGAAGGCTGTTTTCACCTAAATCAAAATCACATTACAGGGGTGAGTCCTGGCCTTGTGGTTTGTATTGAAACACAGAGAACAAAACAAATACTTTCTAACTTGGATTCTCCTAGTGCTCTGACTAAGCCTACAGTTGCTCTTTGGGAGCTTTGCAGATCTCTATCCAAGTTGTCTCTATTCCAGTTCTAGTGCCCTTGTCTCAAATAAAAGTTCATTTTTCTACATCTCTCTTAACAAGTTGAAGTGTGACCCAAGACAAAGAGCTTTTATTCCTGTTACCCACATATATACTCTCAGGAACATAATAGACATGAAAAAAATAATCACATCTCCTTCATTCTGTGTGTCTTGCTTCAAATGTGGAAGAGGTGTCGTCTTTGCCCATTTCTGCTTTTGCTATTTAAAAAGGATGAAAATAAAAATTTTCTTTTCCACAAGACTGTATAGTAATTTGCAACTGACTCAATTAAGCTTCACACAATGGAATTACATTTTTTTTCAATTTTTTTTTAAATTATTATTTCATAAGGAAGTCCTATAAAAATTTTAATACAGTAGTAACAGATGCTCTGGATGGTCTGGTTTTCTTCTCAGCTGCCATGTACTTCAACCCCAGAATCTAGGATCAATATGGTAGCATTAATGGTGGTTCATTACTTAAAAGTAACATCCAAAGAGCACAGAAAGCAGATAGAAGTGTTTGTGCAGCAGTCTTTAGGGTCTGCTTCTGTGGTATCCTAGGAACACCTCTAGAGCTGCTCACAGCTGCCTGGAAAGAATCACCACAGGAAGCTTTTGCTCTGGGCAAGCTCTAGCACTCATTTCTGACAACTCCTGTCTCCTGTTCCCAATGTAAGTGTGTTTGAGGTTTAGTCTGCAGCCAGGTACTGCCAAGAGCGCAACTCAATGGTTTTTGGCTGGTGCCAGGGAGGGACTTACACATTGGCGATTTCTGGTGTTACAAGCAGAGTTGTGTTTGTGTCATGGGGCATGATGATGGGGATTATGACCTCTGGATGCAGCAGGCCCGTGCTAAGCAGCAGTAAGGATATGTCCCATGACCATGGGACCTATTCTGAGGATCAAGGATTGCAGAGAGGAGATGGGATCCACCTGTTGAAATGGGACAAGAGTACTGTTACTGGAAGACTGGCTGACATGGATAAGAGAGTTTTAAACTGGTGAGGCAAAGGAGGGAGTTTAAGACTTACAGTCAAATGAGAAAAGAACAGATAGGTTGGGTGATGAAGAGTGCAGGATGGTGGGAGACCTCAGGAGTGATGAAACAGGGCAAAGGGACATCTGCCTCAACTGCACATACAAATGCTTTCGGCCTGGGAAGCAAAGCAGGAGGGACTAGAGCTACATGTGCAGCCAGAAAATAATTACAAAATTGCAATGAATGATATGGTGGGTCAGTTTGCACAACCAGAGTAAGCAATGGGTGGATACAAGCTCTTCAGGAAGCACAGGCAGTGAGGTCAAGGGTTGGAGCTGCTCATGATGTGAAGGGACAGATCAGATGTGTTCAGGTCATCTACAGGATAGACAGCAGGCTGGTTGAGAACTTGTGAGTCAGGGCTGGAGGACAGGTCACTAAGTGTAACACTCATCAAGGTGGCAAAGTGGACAAAGCCTTATTGAATAACTCTGTCACAAACTCTTGTTTTCATGGAGACTTGACACTCTCTGTCGTCTGCTCAGGGGACAGGACACAGCAATTATCTGGAGGGTATTGGGCATAACCTAGTGAACAGACATTGAATGTGTCAACTAGGGGTGATGCAAAATTAAGTCTGCTATTCCCTCACAGGGAGTAACAGTCTGGAGATGTGACAATCAATGGTTTCTATGCAGTGGATGAGGTTGACTTGGGGGTTACTTCAGACAACTTGACAATTCTGTTCAACCTGTTGAGCTGCAACTGAGGTGCTGCCTCTGGCAAGGCCATTCTCTCTCACCTTCAAAAAGTCAAGGACACTGAGGGAGACCTCCAACCACTGCAGGAAAGCAGATGTTGCATGAATTTTCTATGGAGTTCAAAAAGAGCAAATGCAGAAACTACAGGCTGGGGTTGGCTTCACTTTGGTGTCAAGGAAAATCATGGAGTGAGTCCTCCAGGAATGCATTTCTAGGCTCAGGAAGGAGAAGGTGATTGGAAACAGTCAACATGGATTTTTCTGACTTCTAATCTGACTGACCTTGGTGATAAATTGACTGGATCTGTGGGCACAGGTGACATTCACCTCAACTGTAACAATATTCTTGTATCCAAATTAAGAGGTCACAGTCTGGATGTGAGGACAACCAGTGAACAAGTAGTTGGATGGCTAAGCTCAGAGGGTCATGGTTAACTGCATGGTGTTCTTCGGAGGTTGACAAGTGCTGTACTGCAGGATCTATCCTGGGACTTGTCCTATTCAACATCTCTACCAAAGATCTGAAGGAGAGGATGGAGAGCACTCTCATTAAGTTTGCTTATGACACCAAGGGGGGACCAATCAACATGCTTGATGGTCAGGCTGCCTTCTGGGGACCTAGATGGATAGAAGGAAGGGGCCATAAGTGACCTTGTGAAATTCAGCTAAGACACAGGCTAAACCCTAAAACCAGAATCCTGCAGCAATGGCACTCTGGGGGTGGTAGGGCTGGGGAGCAGTTCTGTGGAGATGGTTCTGGGCCTTGCTGGGCAGTGAGCTGAGCAGGAGCCAGCTGTTCAGCAGCTACCAGAGCCAGCAGAACCTGAGGTGGTGTGAGCTGAGGTATAGCATCGAGGGATCACCCTTTATTCAGTGCTTGCTATATCACACCTAGACACAGTGCCCAGTTTTTGGGATTCCAATACAAGAGAAATATAGATAAACTGCAATGAAATCAGCAGAAGCTACCAAGAGGGGGCTGAAACCCTTGCCCTGTGAGGAGAAGCTGTGTTGCTGGGGCTGGTTTCACTGGGAGAAGGAATGGTTGTGGAGGCACCTGACTGCATCCCCAGCATCAATGGGAGGGGATGGAGGAGATGTAGAGGGCTCTTCACAGTGGTGCATGGCGAGAGGGTGAGACTATGATGCAACACAGCAGGCTTAGGCTGGAGATAAGGAGAAGCCTTTCACCCAAGTAACAGGCTGGGGGACCAAGGAGGCTGGGCTGTCTCTGGCTTTGGGGGGTTTCATGCCCCAACTGGATGAAGCCCTGAGCAGCCTGCTCTGAGTCCAGAACTGGCTCTTCATTGGGCAAGTGGTTGGATGAGAGACCTTCTCAGTCTCTTCTAGCCTGAATTGTGCTAAGATCTGAAGAGATAAAGCTATTACAACTTGTCAAATTTCTTTAACTGAAGTTGAAACTTCAACAGTTAAAGTAGAATACTTTTATAGCCTCAAAGATGTGTGTTTGTTTTTTTTTTTTTTTCCAGAAGAATATGTCCAATAATCATCAAACTGAAAACAGCAATATTTGCTTATGAGCTTTCTAGTTGAGATTGTATTATCAACAGAAAAAATCTGGAAATTTAATGCTGCAGGGGTTTATTTTTCCTTTAGCCTAATGCTTGAGAATGGTTATCTAGTGAGTTTGCCCTGTTTCTATTTATCTCCTTATCAATAGGGAGTGACAAAATGCATACTTTCCTCAAAGAGGCTGTATTGCAGAGCCCAGATGTGTATAAAATCTGATTAAATGTGCACAATGCCAGTATTCAGTCTTTTAAGGTATAACGTGGTTGACTTTTTTTCCAAATCTGAGGACATTTTCAAGGCTGTGAGGTCCCAGCTGCTGGGTGACAAAGATAATGACAAAAGCTTTTCCCAAATGAAGGCCAGGAACAGTGAGAAGTTACTGTGTATGCATTTAGTAACCTGACTCAAGGCTTTTAGCAATCCTGTAGGAATTCCTAGGATTGGTATTAATATACCCTCTCCTGCATATCACTTGTGAGTAGTATTAGCAGACAGGCACAGCCTAACAGTTGTGCAGTTCATCGGGTCATATTTATAAAAGGTATTTAGGTACCTAAACAAGCAGATAAATATCTAATGCAATTTTCAACATGTTACCACGTTAGGCACAAAGCACAGAAGTCAAGCACCTTAGCAGATAAAATGTTCAAATAGCTTAGAACTGAAATCTGGGAGGCAACATAAATACTGTAACACTGTGTTTTCTGTTGACCGATTTCACATACCCAAACACAAGTACAAAATCCAGTATCTGTAGTTGGGTATATTCCTCTCATGCAATCTAAACGGAGTTTGGCACCTCTCAGTGACTTCCCAGATAGCCTGTGCTCCAGCTTATTTAATGTCTAACTACAAGTCTTCCTTATAATGTCTCTCAAACCTTGGTTCTAACATCTTTGCAATTCCCAACCTAATTCTTCATGAATCTGTTGTATTTTGTGGTAGCTGCTTATAATTTGTTGTGTACTTAGTGGCTAAGAAGGAAACCAGGGCCATCACCAGTTTCACAGAAGCTGTTGCTCACAAAGGATACATACTCCATGACAAAACTGAGCATGGGTATGTAAGAAATAGGTTTAGACCTAAATGTTTAAATCCTGTTTTGATCAGGCTTTAAATCAGTTTAAATCCAATATTATAAATTTATATATCATAAATTCATATATCTAAATATGTTTGTTATTTTTCGATTGTAGCTACCAGTGTTAAAGAGAAAAGAAATAATAAGAAACATATTGACACTTCAGATTTGAATGTTTAGGGTACATATGGGTGTTCTTTGCTTATTGTGGCTGTGTCAGAAAAGAAAGAAGCATTTCCTAAAACAAAATGGATAATTCCAAGTTAATAGTCTGCTTCTGTGTTGTTGCCATTTCATAAAGTACTGTGTGAAGAAGTCATCTGCAGAATGATGACACTCAGAATAGAGGAGGGGTCTCTTCACAGAGACCTTCCCACTCCATTATCCACTGGGATGCAAATTCCTTCTCACAGCCATGGGCTTGAACTGTACATGTGGAGAACTGAGATTTTTATATCGTTCATCTTTCATTTTTAGTGCTTGCATCTCTGGAAGGGATAAACTGTTATGGTTTTGCAGGCTGAGAGAAGTTCAATCCTCGTACATGGTAGTTAAACAGATTATACAGTTCTATAGTTCAATAGCACCACCCTATTTTTCAATATGGAGTTCCATGTATCCTTGTTCTTATACCGTAGGCAAAATGGTGTCAGATATTTAGGAAATTAAAAAATTTAGAAATAACAGCAGTTTATTAGACAAAGAGAGGGAAAACACATAATGAACAAAGGATGATCTTATCATTAAAATAGTTTATCTTGGAAAGATCACTGACAGCATTAAAGGATCATTGCTGTGAGGAAATACGCTTTCCCATCACTCTGCCATGATCACTCCAAGATGGAGTCTTTCTGGCTATTGCAGAAAATAGGTAAGTAGCAAAGATTAAATGCGGCCAAGAGAGAGAAGAAATAGGAATAAGGTTACAGAGAGTATGGTGGCTGTGTCTAAGATTGTTTTTATTTTGAAATGCTTTAGATTGGACACAGAAATAAAACCTGTTTGTTAACTAAGGACTTATTGATTATACAAGATAAAAGAGCAGTATCACCAATATTATATGCCCGTTAAAAATTGTGTAAGAAGAAGCAAAAGTATGTGTTCTGAGTATAGAAAGGGGAGCACAGATGGGAGGGTGGCAGGCTGACTTGTCGTTTACAAAACCATAAGGCAAGTTAAGAGAAGAATTGCTTTGGAAATATGTGTCCTTTATTACATAAGCTACACAAAGATCCTGACTCAGCAAAACATTTAAGTTAGTGTTTCTCAAGTCAGCAGGTGCAACCCACAGAACATATTAATTATGACATATACATACATTTAGAAACACAAAAATGGAACAAACTATATGCTGAGGATTAGTAAAATGGTAAGTAGAGCGCAGAGACTAACTGGCAGATTTGCTGTGCCTTTTTTGTCTTCACTAGTTTTGGCTTATGATTTGTCTTCAGCAAAGCTCCTCTTAAGAAGGCCTTCAATTTTAATTAGTGTTCTACAAAATGATGGTGATAATCCACAGAAACCCAGTACCATTTAATAGATTAATACTGTTGTAGCCCTTAGGTTCTTCAAGTTAACAGCTCAGACAATCTGGCACTGCATTCTATAGAATTGTTCAGACTGAAGAGGGTTATATTTTAATGCTAGTCTTTCTCTCATGCACCAAGACATGCTAAATATGCTTCAGTAATTATTGAGAAATAAGAATAAAAAGGAGCTAAACAAATATATGATCTTTACTCCTTTTTTTTAAACAAAAAATACAGTATTTGTCAGACTGTTGTTAGTATGATCTGCTTACTTTGACAAATGGAAGCAAATTTTTAACGTATGGATTTTACTTTAGATGAAAGAAAGATCCATAAAGATATATTATAAAAAAATAAAGTACTGGAAAAGCTACATCACACATTATATAAGGATTTTTTTTTGTGTGGTTTAAATGCAAAAATAGGTTTCAATGGATGTCACCAACAGCTGCAATAGCTCTTTAAGAAATACATTGTACCACAATACTAAATACCACAGTACTAAATAGCCTGCCAGTGAGCTACTGCACAGAATTTTCAGCACACACATGCATATGCATATACTTATACATGTGTATACGTAGACAGCAGTAAGGCAATTTGTAATTCCTCACATTAGCCTCAGTGTAGCAACTCTGTGTTTTGATGTTCCCTGTGAATATTACTCTCTAGTATGTGGTGTCTCCCCACATTTTTTAAAATTTTGGAAAGCATTTGCTGTTGAACAGCTACTGCTCTGTGAAGTCATACCCTGGGTTTCAGGCCACTCACTTCACAGAAAGAAACATTCTGTCATCATCCCACTAGTTCTTCTTGTTTCTGAGAAGAACTTCAAAAGAGGTGGCTTCATAAGGCGGTAAAAGGGAGTCAAATCTCTTCAAGAAATGGCAATATTTACTGCAATATGCTTTTCAGCTCACTCATCTGAGATTTAGAGTGAACAGCAAAAAAAGAAGGTGTGTATTTTCTTCACAGTGTTAAGGATTTGGAAAAAGGCTTTTTAAAATTGCTGGAGAAAGTGCTTCCCTTCTATGCAAGCTGCAATTAAGAAATAATGGGAACATCATTAGCAAAACATTCCTGGATGATGCTTGACTGTCACCTGGCCCAGTAAGGTCTAGACAGACATGGGTGAAGTATAAAGGTTATTTCATGCTAGACCTCAGTCAAGGAACCCTCAAAATGAATGGCATTTTATTCCTGCCTGGAAAGGACTTCAAAGAACATTTTGTTTTATTATTTTCTTCTAGAAAAAAAGTTTCACCCAAGAGACTAGTGCATATAATCTGACTTAAGAGTCTTGGTCTTAGTGTAAAGACCAAGTAAACTGCTCTAGAACAAACCTTAAAATTACAGATGTTTTTAGAAATAGGTGAAATACATAGCTATTGAAAGACACAAATTATTTTGCAATAGCTTTCTATATCTCTAAGGGTGGTAATTTAGTCTAATGGGATTTTAATAACTCACATTAAACACATTACTAGTCTGATGTTTTGCTTACAGTAATTAGAACTACTGAGATTATAAATCACTTATTTAAAACGAAAAGAAATCTCCAATTCCACCGAAAACCTTTTCTAGCTAACAAAAAGCAGGTAAGAAGAAGTCTTGTTGTTTTCAGATAAGTTTCAAACAATGTATGTTTTCATGTATTGTACCTAAGTAAGCACAGTTAATTAAGGCATCTTGCCTCATTGTCTGTCATACTGCAGCTGTAAAAACTAGATTATTGCATTTAATCATAGCCTTAAGCTAGGGCCAGCACAGTGCATCATTGCTTCAGGTGGCAATTTAGACAGTTTTTGGGAGGCATCTGTACAAGACATTGTGCTGTATCTCTTGGAAGTGGTAAAACACTCTTCCCCTCGGCACTATAAAGTCCTATACATTTTTGATTCCTGTCTTCCCCCCACTTTTTTAATGCTAAAATAACTTGTGTAAGAGCCTCAAATCAAGCTACCATCAGTAGGTGGGAGCCCACGGAGAGACCAGGGGCACTGCTCCTGCCCACCCAGGTAAAATGTTAGGAAAGGTCACAGTCTGTCCTTATACAAGCAAAAGAGATTATTCTTAACATGTGTAGAGGTATACATGATACATTGTCTGTATGGTAAACAGCTGATATTTAGATTTCACCTGCAGGTATCATACCTTTTACTTTGAATAACAAATGTGTACCTTTAAAAAATTAGAAGTTCAGGCAGGTTAGTAAAGGTTATACTTAAATTCATGGCTCTGTCCAGCAGCCTGGATGATCCCATGAACTTTCTCATTATCACTGTATTACCTAAATACATTAGACTAAGGTATTTGCAAAATACAAGCCATTGATTCAAAATTTCTTGCATTCCTTACATTTTTCAATACTAATGGTTTAACTGTCTCTTCTTTAATGCCTTGATTGCAAGTACAAATTTAGTAACTGAATGAAGAGGCATATTCATTAATGCACAGTTATTTTATTTGCTTTGGAAAAAATTTTAGTATTTTTTTTAAAAAAAGGTAGAGTTGTTGGGAAATTGGTATGATATAGTTATAATTTAAGATTTATTTTTTTCTTTTGAGGAGACATTTTTAACAACTATGTACATCTCAGCACTGGGAGACTGACAACAGAGACTCTAAACCATGGGAAGCACTAACACGTGAAGTGCATACTGGAAGGCTGAGAGTCTGAAGGCAACGTGAGATCTGTCTCTGCTGCTTATGTTTACACAGAGGTACACAGTTCAGGTTAAAATTAATATATCAAATAAAATAACTGTTTATTCCCAAGCAACACCTAGCCTGAAGGAGTAAGACAGTGGCCATCATGCTTGTAGCTTTTTTTACTATAAAGCCGTGTTCTAAAGCTGTTTTGAACTTCACAGTTTAGACTAATTTTGTTGAAGCTACATCTATAATGGTGTTATTCATCTTGGGTAATGATAACGCCTTAAGGAATGGGTCAACAGATTTTGTAAGGATGAGATATGTAAAAGCTAGAGACAGAAATAAAGCTAAATAAGCTATCAGCTTCCTTTATTTGACCAGTCACATCTGCTTTAATAGAACAACAGGTTAAATAATCAACAAGCCACTTTCACATAAGGAACAAATTCTATGAAAGGCCATTAAAGTGAATCTAACTAAAACTCATAAAAGGCAAACCAGAAGTGTGACAGTGACACTGATCAGAATCTAGAATATCTGTGGTTTTTTAACTTCATTTGCCTCTCTGCAGGGGCCACCTAGTGAACAGCCTAAAATAAGATTCTATGATATAGGTAACTTTGCAGGACAAGCAGTACTGGGTTAATGTATTCTGGACACCGGAACATAAAATTTGGTTGTATCTTGATCTTTGTGAATTGATGACAATGAAGATAAAATTCTTGGAGTGCAGATATCAGTATCAGAGTAGAAAGACAATTTTAAGATTCAGGAAAAAGATATTCATCTTATTAGCAACTACTTTTAGGCTTAAAAGTATGAACTGAGAATGTATTTCTTGTATGGAATTTCTGCATATTTTTGCGGTGTAAAATTTTGCAGTACATCTACATAGGAGGATTCTTGGGGGCTTCTCTGAAACAGCTTATCCTCTTATATTTCTTACCTAAAGCTACTTTATGGGTGTTGAATGACAGCATGACAAACTAATACACAGATGTAAGAAGAAATGTTTGTCATCTACTGGAAAAATAATGGTTGGAATTGGCAGTCACTGATAACTGACATTTAAAACAGAACAGGATTTGGGGGCACCCTGCTAAGGAGAACAGTTTTAGATATCCCCATTATTTGCTGATGGACGTCATGCTTGCTCCAGCTGTCAGGAACACAGCTGTTCTGTTTCCCTTTAAGTGATCAGTGCTGCTGATGCCCTCCAGCTAGCATGTTCTTTGATAAGGTCCAATGGAGAGCTGCAAAAGAGCTGAACACTAGGCTTCTAACAGCAAAATGCAAAACCAAATTTCACAACAAATTGCATTTTCACTGCTGCCTGATGTCACCCAATTAGAATGGGCTGAATTTGTTCTAGTACAGTGGCTTGGAAGGAATCACAATGGAACGGTTTTTTTCAACAATTGCTAAAGCAATTTAAGGGAAAGGTTGCTGTCTATTAAAGAAGATGGTGTCATAATATTCTGCATAACTTATTAAAGCTAACTAAAATAAAAGAATTAGATACAAAAGGCCACATTTTGTAACTTAGTTTTTAAATGTATGTTGTCTGAATCTGATTGCATTAGTAGCAAGGAAAAAATTGACAACAAATCGTTAAAACAATCCCTATATTCTCCTCAGTTATGTGGATATTTTTGTTGCTTTTCCTACTGCTTTAGAAATGCATGTTAATTATTTGGTCATGTAAATAAGTGTATGATGCTCAGAACTATTTCTGGAGAACTAATTGGGTGGAAGTTATGAAGAATTCTTGATGTCAAAGGAAGTGGTTATCTAGGTGGGTAAAGGATGTTTAAGAGCTATGCAAACTGTGAAAACAGTGACAAAAAAGTAGAGCAAACTACATATGCTATATATGAAAACAGTATATGATGCTTACTGTGACGACAGACACAATATGAGTGGGAAAAAGAAGAGTTCTCCTGACTCTTCAGTCTGAATATATTTTATAAACATTAAGCATAATGCTTCTTCAAATGCCTCTTCCCTAGTGCTGAAGTTTTATAGTGTTATGATTTTCAAATAAACCAGTACCAGTGCATCCATTTACAAGCAATGTACCTGTGTGACTGTCTCTGGATGAATATGTGATGCACTGAACTCTCTGAAAGTAGTTCTAATTCACATTTATGTCAAGGAATTCAGAATCTTACTCTCTCAGAATAAGAAATGTTTTCAATATTCATGTTTTATGTTTTTCAGTAATAAAATTGATGAGGTCTACCTTGAAATAATTTATCAGACAGAAAGAAATTATCTTCTCATTCTTAAATTTTCCAAGTTTCCTGCAGTAGAATTCCTTACCTTAAAATAAACTCTCTAACCAAGGTAAGTCACACCTCATTTCAAAAAGCATCCTTCCTCTTTTTGCTCTTGTTTTTTTAGTATTCTAAGAATACTCACTGTTGGTTTACAAATATGATTACTTCTACACTGATTTGATTTCATTTTTTTTTTTTAATTTTAAAAGATTCTAATTTAACCAGTTAAATAAAAACCTTGAAAATCTTTTTTTTTTTTTTTTTTAAGTCAGTCTCTTTCTAAGTCTAATAGAGAAATGTCTTTTGAGGTTTCATACACCCTTTTCAGATAAGGGTAACATCCATTTGATAAATAGGGTGTTTGAGGTTTTCAGAAATTTGAGGGTTTTTTGTTTTGGTTTTTTTTTTTTTTTTTTTTTGTCTAATATTATTTCAGTTTATGTGATATCATTATAAACTTAGACTTACTTCTTAAAAAAAATCTAGATTTAACTTGGCTTCTGACTATAATATTAAAAGCTTCTGTTGTTTCTGACAGACTCGAAAACTGCCGTCCAAAGGAGTTAAGGGTAGACTGAAAAAATAGGCAGTCTTCAAAATGTTATGGAGCACTGTAAGCAGTTTGTCTAAGAAGACATCTAGTTCAGAAACAAACCTGAAATTCAAGAACTGAGATATAAAGTCACAGTCTAGCATCTTTGTTGTTTTTTTGTTTTGTTTTGTTTGTTGGTTTTTTGTTGTTTGGTGTTTTTTGTTAAAACTATGATATTACACATATACAGAACTGCAGACTGTTATAAGGAGAATCAACCAGGAAAGGGCAGCAATGCAGAGGACAGTACGAGTGCAAAGGGAAGGAAAAGGTTTAGAAAACTGAGAACACTAAGATAAATAGTATTGTATGTCTTCTACAAGGATAAGATAGGGCTTTTAGACACTTTCTGAAGATACGCTTTAAGATGTCTCTGCCTTAGTGTATCAGGTTATGTTATCTTTGTCTTCTAATGCAGTTTTCTCAAACTAGATGCAATTGCACAGGCCAGAATCATATGTGAGTACATACCGTAGCACCTGATATGCCCTCCTTCCTGTCAATGCCTTCCCATTCTCTCCTGCAGACTTTGCCTTATAACATGCACAGTGCTAGGCTGGCAGGATAGTAATGAAGAGTGAGTGCTGAGAGAAGCTGCTCCAAAGCACTAGCAAGTCATCCAACAGCACCAGAGACTGCCTCTCTGGGAAATCAGTCTTGCAGAGATCATGAATGCCTCCACACTGTTTTGCAGCGTGACCCTTAACAGTTATGAATCTATCCAGTAAGACAACACATGAAAGTAGGACAAGACATTGAGTGTTAAGTTAGTACAGTGTGAAATATGATCAATAAAGTCACTAGCAATATAGTAAAGACAGAAAGACTTGGTATGGGAGGCTGGGAACACAGCAGTGACAAATGGAGAGAGCACTTCATTGCATTACCTTCCTCAGTACAGTTCCTTGCCATTCCATCTTAGTCCACTAACTCTTCAACAATTTTTTAATTCTTTTTTTCAGCAATTTATAACACATTTAGCAACGGAAATTAGAGAACATTAGTGTTAGGCGGTTTTTCCATATTCTCAAGTAACTTTTACTCATTATCATGGTTAGTATAAGAAGCAGTATTTCTTATTAGACTAGATCTATTATTTCTATAGGTTTAGTATTTCTTTCTAAATCTCACAAATCATGTCTCAGAAGCTTTAGATTGCATTCTAGACAAAAAGATGCAGATAACCTTCCAGGCCTGAACTTTGCAATAGCCTATGGAAATCATAGAGTTACAGAATCATACAACGAATCACACAGGAAAAGACCTCTGCTGAAGGATAGAAGAATGTGCAGGACCTGAGCAGGGTGCTCAGGTTACTTGTTAAGTCAAGTTTTGAATATCTATAGAGATAGAAATTGCATAAAATTCCTGGTCAACTTCTTCCAGTATTTAATTAACCTGTTCAAGTGTTTGAACAGCATTTGTTTAAAAAAAAGATAAAAATTTACTAAGGTTTCCTGTATTTCAACCTGTGCCTGCTGCCTCTTTTCTTCTCTTTTCACATCTTTGAGAAGAGTTTGTCTCCATGTTCTCTAAATCCTCTCATTAGGTAGTTAAGAGAGCAATAAAATCTCCCCTGGCTGAATCTTCTCTTCTTAAAGCTGAACAAATCCCAAAGGACTTGCTCTGTGATCTTCCTGTGGATTAAGGTGAGGATGGCTTATAATTCCCTAGATCTTCATTCTTGTTTTTTGAAGATGTGCATTTTTCTGTTACCTACTTCAACATGTTGCAGATACCATTTACATTGGGAATTGCATACATAGATTTTGAGATTCTGAAAAAAATACAACCTATTTGCGATCTGTCCTCCCAGTCTAGGCTTGATTCCCTCACTAAAGGTGTGGTGAACATGATTAAGGTTCTCCTTTTCTCTTCCTACCGGGTATGAAAAATACAAAGTTGAATTAGATCTTGAAACATTCTTTGCAGATTTTACATAGTGGTCAAATGAAATCCTTGTAGTTTCTGCAAAGTCAAAAAATGTCTCATCATTTTCTGAATGAACACTCACATTTTGTACTGTATGACAGTGCAGTAAAGCCTCCATTTAAGAAGTAAAATAACTTACTCAGGCGCTTCTCTTTTTTTCTTTGTGGAAGAAGGTTGGATAAATAAGTATAACAGAAGGGGAAGACTAGGTGACTCTGCCCCATAAATGTTCTTCCCCTCCCACCAGTAAAACTATGTCAGACCTTCAGAGCTTGTAAAGATTGGGCCTGATTATAGACTGAAATATAGACAGTTGTTTCAACTCTTGTGTTGGAAACTTCAGTAGATACACAGTGTTATCAGTATTGTTAAAGAGGAAGCAAGTTCTTTTTCTGTAATACACATATTTCACATAGACCTTCTGCTTTTTTGCTAACAATCAGCATTTTTTTTTAATATGTAATCAGTCTTTTTCTTACTGGAGACATTTATAGACATCTGCTCTCTATTTTCTTAATATTCTATGTAAACATCACATTAAATATTTATGGAATTCACAATTTGAGGTTGTGCTGCCAATGGCAAGTAGATAAGAGACCAAAAATCTTAATTTCTAGCATAAGCCATGATGAAATTGTTAAAGTTGAAAGAAAGAAAGAAAGGAAGGAAGGAAGAGAGAAAGAAAGAAAAAGAAAAAAAACAGTGCTCAAAGCATGAAAATTGAAAGAGCAGGTAAATATTTTTTCCACCTAAAAAACTAGAAGCATTTGTAGGATTTTATTTTCAGCCTGCAAACATAAATAATTTTGAAGACCAGTATTCAAATTTATGTCTGCATCCTTCTGGATATTTCACTAATAAAACCATGCAGGTGAATAGTAGTATGGCCATCATCAACGTACAGGAAATGGCACCAGATTGTAGAGGTCATGACATTAACAGGCTACTCACTGTTCAACGTATTTAACAAGCAATGTGCAAGTGCTCTGCAACTTGCAACCCTGGGGTCTCACAGGTGTCTGTAACCCATGGAACAAAGTATCTTAGCTCCTTGAAAAACACAGCTGTTAATATATTCACCATATTCAGGGCACAGGACCAGAGGAAAGGTGATGTTTCTTATCAGTAGCATTCAGCTAAGGAATGGGTTCCTTGAACCTCGTAGATCATCAGGGACAGGAAATATCAGATCTGCTCTATACTAGCACACAGTATAGGCTCAGCACCGTGAGCACCTTAATGAATCTGAGTGTTCCTCAGAGGTCTGGGTTTATTTTCTCATATGAAGTGCAGATTTCTCTGTAGAAATTCTAATAGCTGCAGTTCAGTTTCTCTACCTGTATCTATCTATCTGTCTACCCACCTATTTATCTACCTGCCTACCTACCTTAATATGTTTTGTAAGCTATCTGCCTGACTTTTGCACACACTTACAGGATGTAAGAAACACAATAAAGGTCATGTCACAGATTATGAAGTTTAATAAATGCATTGCTTATCTAACTTTAGACATATGTATAGACAGAATGTCCCAAATAATAATTAAGCTATAAAGCTTAGTGGAAAGTATTGGATATTGCCATACACTCATATCCTTAGTGAGCTGTGTAATACAAGACAAAATGTCTAGTATTTCAAAGTGGAAGCACTTTGCGATAAATATACCCCACAGAGATGCCTTATTGCTATTACAAAGAATCTTTATTATAGGAAGTTCTTTTCTACAAGGAGAAGAGGCATTTGGCACTTTAACATGTTAAATAGCAGTTTCATCAGAACTGTAGGGTTCACAAAAGATTTACTATCACCCTGGAATATTCATGAATCAATAAGAATGTTTCCTAAGTCCAAGCAATATTACTGTTGTCAACTAAATGAGGTGCTCTACCTCTGATGAACCAGAACTTACTCCTCAGAAATTACATTTTTTGTAGTTGTTTTCTTTTGATTTTTTTATTTTATTTTATTTTTTTTAAGAGAAGGGAGGAATGAGGTCTCCATGTTTCATTCATACTATGCTGTATCAGACAGTCTGTGTTGTGTTATTATTCAGGGGACACAAATCTACTGAAACAAAGTCAGGTATAATATTTGCTTCTACTGGAAAGAAGATCAGAATGAAAACTAGATGCCAGCTACCAGAGCAGATCACTGCTAATGCTAATCATATATAATTATAGTGGCATACCGAAAGAAAGGGGGGATTATAAACTCTGTCTCTCTAGTGTAGAGTTAGGCTGAGTATTTTTGTAAATTACTTATTCATTGATTTCCTACTTTTGTTCTGTAGAAGTCCAGTTTCCTAAAAATTGGCTTTATGCCTGCATGACTGAAAGTAATGTATCATATTAACATTAGCATGTTAATACAATGAAAACTAATTAGAAATACAGCAAATATATGCTAATCCAGATAGCAGCATCTCATTAACAGGGCAAGATACTTCTGTTATTTGTTATCCTGTGTTCATTTCAGTTGACAATTTTTAATAAGTGTACTTCACTCAGTTCTCCCTTCAGAAATTTATTCTAGTCTGGGTGGAAGCACTGTGATTTATTCCACCTCTTCCTGACCAGATGAGGAATGAAAACAGGAGCAATGCATCAAAGGGTCTCCTCTCCTCATTCTCAGGGTAAGTCATGATTGTTTCACAATATGATGAAAATTTCTACTGAACTTTATTGTTACAGCAACTTTTCTATAGGTGCACTGCAGTGCTCTTGGTCTGTAAAAGAAAATATTTGGAAGTTCAGAAACTATCACTATATTAAGGGAAAGAGATCTTAATTACAGAACCACTTAATGTTGAGCATCTGTTGACACTGTATTATTCCTTTCACATTGGTACCGCATCAAGGAGCACAAAGGGCCAAAGTATGCTAAGGTGTTCCAGCAATTTAATTGTACCAGAGCTACTATACTAGAAATTTAAGTGTTTGGCAGGGAGCAAGGCAACACAATTGCATGAACTGCTGAGAATCATGTGAAAAGGCATGATGCAGTCAGGGGGAAAAGAGGCTTCCCTTCATTGCTACACCTCTGGCACCTGCAGAAAAGTATAGAACATGTGGGAAAAAAGCTAGCAGATTATGGTAGGTGAGTTTTCTGGGTAGTCATTTAGTTCCCATCTGAATTTCAAAATATCTGCAACATCAACGTGAAGTTCCGGGGAAGGCATTCCAGATAAATGAGTGCTAATTGGAGTGGCCTTCTAGTAGATATTCTGTGCAGTTAACCATGGGATTGCCAAGGAACAATGTGAAAGGCAGCTGTTGTCTTCTACCATCTGCAAAAATGCCCATCTTACCTAATCCATATGCTGCTATTTACAGAGGAGTTACAGATTTAGAGAGAATAAAACTGAAAAACACTGAAATGGAAGTCTCTCCTTTCTGAATCCTGCCTGAAGTGGTTACCCCCTGCTCATGTGAGTGGAGGGGACAATCTGGGTATAAGTGTCTTGATTTGCTATTACTAAACTGCTAAAAGGGAAAGGCAAGCTGAGCAGGAGGTGGAGCTGTTCTGAAGGCTTTCATCTGGTTTCCAGGGAAACCCATTTTTCAGTTATTTGCACGTTCAGCACATCTGGTTCATTTGGACTCTGGCTTTTTGAAAGTGATGAATGTGTCATGGGAAAAATGAATGGAAAAATAATTTAAGGAATTAATGGGATGGAAGGAACACAGAATTCTTTAAAAATGCAGCTATGTTTTTCCTCTCCTCTTTCTCCCACCCCATCTATTTTAAATACAAACTTTTGGATAATATTTGTTCTGCATTTTGCAAGGCCTCAGGACAGTCGAGAAAGTCCAGCCCTTTAAATGAAACAATAGATTTAAAGAATGTGTATAGCTGCATATTAGTATTACTAGCACAAATAATGATCATTGACTTAAGTGGCTACTACAGGAGGAAATACAGGCTGAAGAAAAATGGAAATTTTAACTGTGTAAGAATATACTCATTTATATGTTGACAGAAAATGCCCTATTATTCTCAAAATAAAAACTATTTTAAGGAAAACAGCTACACTAAAAAAATGTTGATAATCTAGATAATAAACATCTGAGAAATACAAGATCATTATCCAATCAAATGGTCTCATATAAGGACTACACAGTTAAATAAGGTTTGTATAACACAAATTAATTTGGTTTGCATTACAAGGTTTTGAGGGGGGGAGGAGGGAGGGGGCTGCATGGGTGAATTCTGTGAGAAGCTGCTAGAAGCTTCCCCCGTGTCTAATGGATCCAATGTCAGCCGGCTCTAAGATGGACCTACTGCTGGCCAAGGCTGAGCCCATCAGGGATGGTAGAACCTCTGAGATAATGTGTTTAAGAAGGAGAAAAAATGCTGTACATTGCAACCAGAAAGAAGAGTGACGCTATGTGAGAGCAACAACTTTGCAGACACCAAGGTCAATGAAAAAGGAGGGGCAGGGGGTGCTCCAGGTGCCCCAGCAGAGATTGCCCTGCGGCCTGTGGTGAAGACCATGGTGAGGCAGGCTGTGCCTCTCAGCTCATGGAGTTTTGCAGTGGAGCAGATCTCCACCTGCAGCCCCTGTAGGACCCCACGCTGGGGCAGGTGGGTGTGCCTGAAGGTAGGCTGTGACACTGTGTGCTCCCGGCATGACCTGTGGGTCCATAGAGACAGGACCCCATGCTGGGGCAGGTTTGTGTCAGGACTTGCAACCCCGCAGGGGATCCACGCTGGAGCAGTTCATGAAGAATTGCAGCCTGTGGGAAGGACCAATATTGGAGAAGATTGTGGATGTCTGTCTCCTGTGGGAGGGACCCCATGCTGGAGCAGGGGATGAGTGTGAGGAGCCCTTCCCTGAGGAGGAAGGAGCAGCAGAGGCAACGTGTGATGAACTGACTGCAGCCCCATTCCCCATCACCCTGCGCCACTGGTGGGTCACGAGGTACTGAACTGGGGAGTAAAGTCAAGCCTGGGAAGAAGAGAGGGGTGGGGGAAGGTGTTTTAATATTTATTTCACATTATGCTACTCTGATTTGATTGGTAATAAATTAAACTCATTTCCCCAAGTCAAGTCTGTTTTGCCCATGATGGTAATTCGTGACTGATCTCTCCTTGGCCTTACCTTGACTCATAAGCATTTTGTTGTATTTTCT
The DNA here is from genome assembly GCF_017639655.2 of Falco naumanni. NCBI lineage: Eukaryota > Metazoa > Chordata > Aves > Falconiformes > Falconidae > Falco > Falco naumanni. The sequence continues at coordinate 53,894,974 of NC_054080.1, read as the reverse complement.
CTCCCTTGTCCAGTTGAGGAGCAGAGTGATAGAGCAGCTTTGGTAGATACTGGGTGTCCAGCCAGGAATAACCCACTACAACAATTTTTGAAGTACCTAGTCTTTCTGTTGTAAATACTGACTTCACTTGACCCAAATCTTATTGAAGTAAATGGGAATTTTCTATTCTACTACAACAGCTTTTGGCTCAGGTACTTAATGGCCTTGTTTCACAGTATAGTATTGAAAGCTTTATGCAGTTCTGTTGCTGTGTGTGCAAAGCACTGCGAAAGACAAGTGATACAAAAGAGTATTTGAGACTGTTATTTTGCTTTTATGGAAAATGATAAAATAGTTATGATAGAAAGCTGCTAAAGCCTACTATTATTTGATAAAAGGAAAACCTTCATAAAATGCCTAGAGCTTTATAGACACCACAGAGTTTTCAGTAATTCATGTATTTAGAACTTTTTATGGATACTGAGCCCTCAAATGCATGTTTAGTCCCTGTTTTTGAAAATCCCGACCTGCACACAGGTGACTATTTCTGAAGTCTATGGCATGACATGGACAGTATAGGTCTGAAAAATGCAGATAGGATGCCATCATGCCTAGGAATACCCTGCTCATGTAGAAATCCTTATCATTAACATTCCAGTTATTATCTGCTATTCATTTGAAACATGACGCAGGGTAAAGGAAAGACAAAAGTTTCTATCTATCTGCAATGAGTAGCAGATTTACCAGCCACAGGGGTACAGGCTGGTGACAGATGCATATCAAGTTTGTGTAAAGCTGTACTGATATACTCATGTTTGGAACCTTTTTTTTTTTTTTTTTTTTTTTTTTTTTTTCTTTTCCCAGCTGGGAAACAATCATACTTTAAGTTACAATCATGCAAAATGAACAATCTCAAAAAATATTACACACATTCATATCGTGATCACAGTATTTTCATTAGAGTCAGAACTATTTAGCTCCATGTAGGGTCACAGCAGTATATGTTAGTGATGCTGACTGAAGTGGTGCAATAAAGCCGAAATAAAGTCTATGCCTTTTTTAAAGCTTCTTATGTACTTCTAAATTAGCCTTTTCTTTCTCTTTTATTTTTAAGATATATTTCATAAACATGATGTCATCCCTTGTACACCCCTCTTTGCTCATTTTTTGGTTTTCTGATTCTGTTCAATTGTTTTTCATGACTTATAAGGCCTTGATGAGAGTGAACTATGCCAGAAAACGTTACAAGAAGAGCTTGAAAAGTATTATTCTATACAGTGTTCTATCCAAAATTCTGAAATGTTTTTGAATGAATAAAAGAAAAATAATCGTATAAGAATAATACTCATTCAGGAAATGAAACTATACCTTACTATATCCAAATACAAATGTTCATTTAGTACTCCTTTTAAAAATTAGTGCAATATCTGACTGTGTGAAAGGTTTGTTACTCCTTTAGCTTCACCTTTTTTGAACTGAGTAGTATAACTATCAATCAATGCATGTTTTTTCTTTTAACTATAATATGGTAATTACTCAAAAGGCTTAGAACTTCACTGATCTCACCCAAGAATCAGTCAGGGTCTTTCTATTGCCTTAATTGAAAGTTACTTTGTACTCTTCCAGTCCTCTCATTTATTTATAGCTTATGTAGCTGTTCAGCCAGTTCATACCTAAGCTCCTTGAATAGAAGTGTGGTGGTAGATTTATACTACAAACCCATGAATAGCATAATGCTATTATAATAATGCTTAAGGTGATCAAAAAAAATATTAAATACATAAAAGAAGAAGGTTGTCCAATGAATCAGTAGCACTACTACTGATAATATAACAGAGAAGAAGTTTAAGGAATTCTTTTTACCACTATTCTGAAAACGTTGGAAAGATTTTTGTATTTGCCCCACTCTTTGGCAGGGACAGGGTGTGTGTGTGTGTGTGTGTGCAAATTGTAGAAAATTAGACTAAATAGAGGTGTTGGATGCTGAGATCAGATGGCACTTATTTAAGAAACCAGAAGGACATCAAACATGAAATTATCAAGTTCCTGCCTCAGGTGTGCAACAGTGTCAGATGATGCTAGATTGTCAAAGTCACTTGCATCTGCCAGAAGAGCTCTAGAGACTATCCTGGGAATTAGAGACAAAAGACAAGAGACTTCAACTCTTCAAGGGGTCTGCAGTAAATAAAAAGGTCTCTGCGGGTATGGGTGATCTCAGTCTGCTGGTAAAGAGCCAGCAGATTTTCTATAAAAGGGAAAGGCTGCTACACTGACTTGCTGGAGCTCTAGAAAGTTGTTAACTAACATGTGAATAAAGACAACCCAGTGATCATAACACACTTGGATTTTTAAAACCCTTATTTTTTTTGTTGCCAGCCAGATGTTTTTTGTTTTTTTTAAAAAAACAAACTGTGTTGTTGCAAAATTGGAGGGATTCTCCCTTTTATAGCTGAAAGCAGTTAAGGGATAAGATGCAAAGGGGAGGAATTAGTAGTCACTGGTCAGGATGGGGAAAAGCCCCATGAGGCATTCCCCAACTGTTTGTAGTGGGAATAGTTCTGGTCTATGTGTTTCAGTGACCTCTAAGTCTCTGGAGGGCATTAGCACTGAGCTTTCTTGAGTAGCCAAATGCCATATTGCTGGTGTGGAAGTCCTTAAGGACCTTATAATTCTAAGCGAGAAAACAAAACTGTGATAGACTTTAGTGTAGATCCATGCAAAGTTTCTAGGGAAAAAAATAATGAAAACTTTATTTACAGGTTGCAGAATTTGGAATGGCAGTTGTAACTCAGTAGGAATATCTTGGAGTTATCATTAACAGCTCTCTTAAATCAGTAACTTATTGCATAGTGGCATACACAAAGCCAATAAAATGCTCATCACAATCAGAAGGCACAGCAAGGAAAGGATAGAGGGTGTCATTTTGACATTATATAAAATTGTGGTATGCTCTTATTGTAAGTACTTTATGAGCTGTCTTCTCTGTGTCTCCATGCAGGTAACATGGAGTTTAAAAAGTTACACAGCATTAAAATAGGAGAGAGGATAGAGCTTAATGAGGAAAGACTGAACAGGCTGCAGTGCTTTCATTGAAGAGGTGAAGGCAGAGACTGGGTATGATTGAGACAAGAGGATGAAGCATAAGATAAAGACAGCTTTGTTGTTTACTAAATACTAGAATTAGGGGGCAAGAGGAGGGGAGATATCAGTTTGAAAGAGGAAAAGATCAATTTTAAACAGACTATTTACTTTTTTATAAAACCCATAATGAACTTAAGGAATTTATTACCAAGATTATTGGTAAACCAAGGTTATTGAGGTAAACAGCATCGGCAGGTTCACAAAGGGATGTGACAAATGTAGGGCAAATAGGTAAACAGAAACTAAAGAGAATAAGCAGGGACATGTCCTCTAATACCCTTAATCCTGTAAGTGTAGATGCTATAGTACACAAGGAATGCATCCCATGATGAGATGCAGCCCAGGGTCCTGAAGGAACTAGCAGGCCAACTGGCTGAGCTCTCTCCACCCTATTTGAAATGCTGTGTCAGCCAGGCAAAGTCCCCAGTGACTGGAAAAAGGGAAATATCACACCAATTTTTAAAAAAGTGTAAAAAGGAGTACCTTGGGAACTACTGACCAGTTGGCCTCACTTCCACGCTTGGTAAGATCATGCAGCAGATCCTTTCAGAAACAGATCCATATGGAAGATCGGGAGGTGATTAGACAGTCAACATGACTTCACAAAGAGCAAATGATGCCTGGCTAATCTAGTAGCCTTCTATAATGGAGTAACTGCACCGGTAGCAAGGGAAGAGCAACTGCTACCATCTACTCAGACTTCTGTAAGGCCTTTGACACAGTCCCACACAGCATTCTGGCTGCTACATTGCAGAGATATGGAGTTGACAGATGGACAGTTAGAGATGGATGAGGAACTGGTTGGAAGGACTCGTCCAAAGAGTTACTTGCAGTCAATGCCTCAGTGTCCAAGTGGAAACCAGAAATGAGTGCTGCCCCTCAGGGGTCCATATAGGGACCAGTGTTATTTAATATCTTTGTAAATGACATAGTGGGATTCAATGCAGCCTCAACAACTTTGTGGATGAGATCAAGCTAGTAGTGAAGCTGATTCGCTAGAGGGAAGGGATGCCATCCAGAGGGACCCTGACAGGCTTGAATAGTGGGCCCATGAGAACTTCATGAAGTTCAACAGGCCAAGTGCAAAGTGCTGCATCTAGTTCAAAGCAGGTCAAGAACAGGGTCACAAAAATCATCAGAGGGCTGGAACACCCTTCTTATGAAGAAAAGCTGTTAGAGCTGGGGTTGTTCAGCTGGAGAACAGAGGTTCCTTATTGTGGCCTTTCAATGGGGGCTTATAAGAAAGACTGAGAGACTTTTTACCAAGGCCTGTAGTGACAGCACAAGGGTGTAACAGTTTTAAATTGAAAGAGGGTAGGTTTAGACTAGACATAGGGAAGAAATATTTTACAATGAGAGTCGTGAGACACTGGAATAGATTGCCCAGAAAAGTTGCGGTTACCACATCTCTGGAAGTGGTCAAGTTAAAGTTGGAAAGGGCTTTAAGAAACCTGGTCTAATGAAAGATGTCCTTGCCCATGGCAGGGGGGTTAGACTAGATGTTGTTTAAGGTCCCATCCAACACAAACTGTTCTATGATTCTATGATTCCACGAATGGATGAAAGCATCTTCTCTTCTCGTTACCAGAGAAAACATTGTGCTGGACAGAATATAGTTCTGTTTAAGTAAGGTATTTCTGATGAACTTATGTAACCTAAGAAGTAATAACAAATTAAGGTAAGAGGCATGACCAATAACAGAGTTCTTTGTGGTTTAGTAGACAAATCACACCATAGTGAAGAGAAAAAAATGGGGAAAATTGGTGCGAGAAACAGAGAAAGAATCTGATCTATTTCTAGCAGTTACATTAATTCTTTGTGATTTTTGCCAAATAAGAAAAAAATTAAGTAAACCTGAAATATTTTAGCATCCAGTATAAGTTATTTAATTTTCTATAGGTATTAAAATCTTTAACATCTTTATTCTCTCAATTTTCATCAACTACAAAAGAAAAATAAAGGATATTATGGTGACTGTTAATTTTCTTGATTTCCTTGGTCCAAAGGTAGACTTAATATAAAAGCCCCGGGGTTTTTTGCAGTTCATGAATCATTTCCTGTGGAAAACTTATAAGAGTGTTGGTATGAAGAAACATTTTTTGAGGGACAAACTTTTGCAGTAAGAAAGCTAGACATTTTTCTGGCTGATTTAGCATACTTTCACAAAACTTCTCTATTACCAAAGATTTTTTTTAAAAAAGTGCAAAATGAGTAAAAATAGAACTATTTAACTAATTTGTATTATGAAAGCTATGAAATAAAGATAAAATAACATCTGTAATAAATTCCTAAAGTGCTTCACTCATCTTTTTGAATTATTACATTTATATACTGCTATATATGTGATATTGAATAAAACATTAGGCTCAAATGAGACATTGACAGAATGCAATTTGATACTGAAATAGCTTAAAAAGATTGTGCAAAATCCCAGAATTTTCAATAAGATGAGTATAAATTAGCAATGGAAACATAAAAGAGGGATTATAATTGGTCTTATTCTTGCAAGGTTTGTTTTTTTAAAAAATTCTTTTTATGAAGAAGTAATTTGGAATTTAATTTTTGAAATAATAGCAAATTTGAGTATATTCCCAAAACTCCAGCTAGACAAAGTATGTTGAATGTGAATGGAGACATTTTAGGAACAAAAAACTAAAGGTAAACTTAAGCCCACAGTTCCATATATATATTAATGGTAGCTAAATGTAACTTTGGTAAAAACAAAAAGCTAAACATTTCTATATAAGCCACTGAAATATGGAACTGTGAAGCAAACAGCCCATTTAATCCATAATGGTTTACCATTATAATCTGCTATTTAACTATAATTTTGATGTCAAGATTTTAAGTATATTTCAATATATGGGAATGTAAGATTGGTATATTTAAATATATGGGCATGTAATATTGATACAGGATCAGGTTACAGTTTGGAGATCTTGCCTTTAGTGAAAAGCAAGAGAAGATCTCTCAGACAAAAGTCACTGATTCAGCATTGAGCTGGGGAATAATGTAGGTTAAATATCATAGTTTCTTGTGGATTTTGCATGGCAACCATGCAAGTCAGAGAAACATAAACCAGAAAGTTTTTGATTTTAAACACAGTCCACATTATTCTCATTTCAGAGTAGAAGGTTGTAGCACATGGATATAAGTTGCTCATTTATGCTGTCATGGTTGCTCACTTTTTATTCCTTTAAAATCTATGTTCTGAGATCAGATTTCAGAAGACAGGATACAGATGAGTATTTAGAAAGGTACCATACTATTATTAGCGAAGTGGGGAAATATATGCTAGCTGTGTAACAATTTTTCTTTTAAAATTTATTCTCAAAAGAAAAAAAGCTGACTTCAACTGAGTAATGCACAATATATTATCTGCCTTTCAATTAATTTCTCAAGTTTTAATTTTTTCTTTGTTACATATAACAGAAGCATCAGTGATTCATAATACTTTTTAAAAAATGGAAACAAAACAAAGTATTACCTGCAAAACACTTTTTTTTTTTCTTTAGAAGACCTAAATTAACAAATGCTTTTCTGGGACAAAAAAAGAGATTCAGGTATTTCCAGCTAGCCTGACACTTCCTTGCTTTCCATTGCCATTTTTTTTTTTTTAGAATACCATACTCTCTGAGCATGAAGAACTAAGTCATCACATTTCCTACAATTCTGATAAATTTAATATCAAAGACACCTCAGTTACACATAAAACCATGTGTAAAAAACTTCTGCAATTAAAAAAAAAAAGGAAAATCTACGACTTCCATGACTGCAGAACTTTTCTTTCCTTCATAATTTTTACATTTTTTCTTCAAAATGAAAAGTTGGCAGGGACAGGGAGATCAGAAAGATTTTGAAGTAGTATTTGCCATCCAATTACAATGTAGGAATGCTTCCTCTGACATGGGAAGTTTCACAGTCCTTGATGTTTCAGAGACTGGTCCTTTTCTCACTTAATTTCAGCCAGAGCACTCTAAAGAAAACTATGATCTTTTGATGTACTACTTTAAGGTTAAATGCATTATAAGAGCTCTATACAGTTATTCATGACATAGTTACTAGTTCTTACCTTTCCCCTCCATCATCAAGAGACGAGTACAGAAGCTATATTTGTAATGCTCTGAATCCTGAAGCTCATGCCTCCACCTGCCCTGGTGAAGATCACTATTGTATAGCTGAGCTACGTGTGCAAAACATTTGACCATTATGCTTTTCCATTTGGTGTCTGTGGCAGTGTGCTCCCCCCATGATGACCTTTGTTTCTGTGGCAACGCTCAAGTGATAACCGCCAGTGCTGGTAGTAACAGATGCACCTGACCGTGATGGCTGTATCCCACTCAAAGTGGATTCAGGGGAGACAGATAACAACACGATAGCTAAGGACTAATTAAACAATGTGCCCACCTAACAGCACTTGTCAAGGTCTGACTCAAGCCAAGTTTGAAAGAAACTAACTTCTGTAGTTGGTGTGCAAATATGACTATGTGCCAAGTGCCTTACTCCATGAGCAGTGGGCAGCGCAGAGCCAGGGGAGCTCTCCTGCACAGCAGAAGGCTGCACACCAGAATTTCCTCTTGAGTAGGGATCCCTCTAAAGGTTACTCCTCAAGGCTGAGATATTTCTTGCTGCAACAGATTCTTGGAGTGATTAAAAGCATGCTAAACTTTGAAATCATAGCTAAGTAGTATAAAGGACTGATTGTGCACGTATAATCCTTTGGATGTAAGCTGTTGACCAAGTCTGAGACTAAGTCTGGATCTAGCTGCACCCAAAGTCCCCTCTGAGGAGGAGTTTTAATGCAGGGGGGGTTCTTTCTGAACATCATGTCTCAATAGGAGGATCTCCCAAACAGTTTCATCTGACCCTGTCCTTTGTGCAGTAAATAATCAAGTATACCTTGACATATATAATATCCAGTCAAATATAACCACTGGCTTTTGTTAAGCCACTGTCAGATTTACTATCAAACTGTTAAACTGCTATTTTTATAGCACTAAATATATTACTACTTCTCTCTTACAAATGAAGTGTGTTGCTTCATCCATGACAGTGTTTGTTATGGAGAATTTTGCAGTTGAAATGATTTCTTAATCCCTATTGCATTTTTCATTGGTGACTGGGTACGTACATTGAATCTCATTTAGAAGTGGCTTGTGCTCCCTTCTGTAACTTCTCTGCAGACAACCGCAAAAAACCTTCTAGGCTATTGTTTCCACATAACCTTTCTATACCTTCAGTAAGTACATGTAGGCTACTTCACAGAGAAGGAATTTAAACCTAGGGTAGGATGACATTTGGGTCTCTTTTCTCTGTAGGTTGATTACAACTCACAGATGACAGAAGTCAAAGTGCTTTTGTTGGAGAAACCTCAGTTAGGGTCTTAAGACCTTTAGTTCTTGTACTACCTAAAGCTTCTTCTAGAAGTAAATGTAAAAACCACTTTAAAATGGTCTCAAAACACAGCAAAAAGCTCTCACTTATTCAGATGTGACAAAACCCCAGCCAAAATCTTCCATTACATGATTTCAAGTTCATGTACAGAAAATTTCAAAGAGATGTTATAGCTGTTTTTAGAATATTTTTCTGATATACAGTACTTGTATTTCTGCTTTTAAATGGCCATTGATCATGGAAATGTTACAGAGCGCTGACAGAAGCATGCCTTCTCTCACAGAGCCACCGAATGGCTGCTACACTGTAGCTGTTCTGGAAAGATGGGAATTTGTGTCAATAGATCACAACAACTACAATAAGCAAGTAAGTAGAGCCAGAATAAAAAAAGTAGTCAATGGCTTTGCTACATAAAGAGAGACAACAGGAAACATTAATACATTTTTGTAAACTTCAGTCACTGGAACATTCATCTTGCTTTTAAGTTTTCAAAATAAAGATAAAATTATTTTTAATTGTGTGTAGTTTACAATTGACACCACTTATTGTTGATTTACTTTATGTCATCTCAAGCATTCCTCTATTGTGAATCACCTCTTTATTAGGAATACTTGCTGTTAAAAGCTAATCTAAAGTCTCCAGTGATTTCCCATATACACATAAGCCTGCCTAGAATCAACTCTTTTGCCAGAAGCATGGAATTGCATGCGGTGTAGATAGGCAAAAGATCCACCTACAGACAAGTGCAGAGAGAAAAGTATACAGATGTGTAAGAGTAAGATATTTTTTAACATTTGAAAGGCATTTGAAAGGAAGAACAATAAGCTCCCCATAGCATTTTCAGTGCCATGTATCACAGTACTTGCAATATGTTGTTAATTAATAATTAATATTAAAGTCTATGACTAGATGCTGACAGTCAACTGCTGTGTTAGATGTATAATGGTAGAAAATACAGTCTACTTCTTTAAAGATATATCTATTATGTTTTATACATGGTCAGCTAGGCTATTTTCCTGTGCAATTCAACTGGAAATTTCAGGTGATAACAGAGGTGTTGATATACTTATTGGGGGCAAATTTTATCCATATTTTTCTCATAAAAGTTATGTGGTAATACAGAATGTTTCTTGAATTATTTTTTTTCTGGCAGTTACCATAAAAGATGGAATAAAAGCACCAAAGGTATTTTTCTGTAAGAGGAGCGTTTGATTTTTGGCTTAAAGGCTCACTAAACCCAAATGTGATAACAAACAAGAAGTCACTCTCAAGTCATATTGCTCTTCTCTTCAGTGACTAAATATTTATTGATATACTCAAAAAAGTCAACCTGTAGATCTATTAATATTGCTAGAAAAGTGGTGAGTACAGAGATGAGATGGATTAATAGCAAATAAGAGAGGGTAAAACAATTGGTTTCAAAAAAGTCTATAAAAGCTTAAGACTTCCAGCTAAACAAAATCCCCATAAACATTAGAATTCCCGGCAGCAGCAAGAACAAGTATCTACAATGGCAGTAGCCAGTACTATACAACACTGAACCATGTAATTTACATCTTAGTGAAATTAAACACAGTATAATGGCTTAGCTTCCAGGCAACAATACTATTAAATTTGCTGTAGCAGATTATGACATCATATGAAACCCCAGGATACACTTTCAAGCCAGCTATTATGCTTGTAATATGTACTGCTTTTCTAGTTAGTTTTTCATTTAATGCATTGCAAGGATTATATTTTTCAATGGCTTTACTTGCCATTCAACAGAATGGCTCTAGAGTATCTGTGAGCCAAAGTCATGTCCCTTAGGGCACAGAAGCGATGGTATTGTAGAAGGAAAGCACAGAAAGGTCACTAAACTATTTGATAGCACTCAAACAGTACTTTAAGCCTACAACAAGCATTCTCCTAACTTTTCTTAGCTAAGATATCTTTTATTTCATTTATGCATTTTGCCAAGACATGGTTTTAAAATTTCTATGCTTTAAAACTGCTGTTGCTATAAAAGTTATTAGTTCCTACTGGAATTAGTAGGAAGAAACTAAGATAATAAAATGTAAGATAAATAAGGAGTTCTTGTGCACTTAGAATCCAGTAAGGATGCTCAAAAGAAGTGAAACTATGGGTTTTCCTTCTTGATAGCAGCACCACAGTCTCAGCTAGGAGGCTTTTCTGTGATCAGGACACCAGCAGTGATTGCCTCAGCTGCTCTGTTCTCTGGGCTGTGCTTCTCTGATGGTCTGCCAAAAGTAGTTCCACAACATAAGTATCAAGATGGGTGGGGCAAGCTACTGTAAACTATATAGTCTTGCAATGCCAAGGCTAAAGGTTAACATTATGGCCTTCTAAACATGTATATACATGCTTAGATGTACTCATCCAAAGAGTCAGTAAACCTACACAGGGAGTAACGTTGTGTATGTGTGTAGAAATATGAGACAGATTTTCTTCATATCTTTAGGGCAGTATTCAGAAATGTCTAAAATCAGCACCATCTAACTCACTGAATTTGGCAGCCCCATTCCCTGTATTTCTTGGCATAAACTGCAAAAATTGCATACCAAAGAAATTTAAGTACAATTTCAAAGTACCACAAATAAAACAAAGTACCACAATGTTTCAAGGTTATATAACTCTCTAGCTCTACAAACAACTGTATGTCATATGTTTATGTGATCATACTTATAAACATGTAACATTTATGTGAATCACATAAAATTGATTACAATTTCACTTAATTTTTATGTTTAAATTTTAATGTTATTTTAATGCTTAAATTAAACATTGAGCTGATTAAGTTTTATGCATTTATAAAAACTGCTCATGGCTGGAATATGCTAGCAGACATTAAAAGTTAAGTTCTAGGACTTTACAAGTAGTAGAGTTTTATGCATATTCTAGTAGAGCAGGATAGCATAAAGGAAGTATGTTAAGACTTCTGATTAACACCTTACAGAAATAACAAAGCAATTGAGATATTTCATGAGTTCTTTACTTTTTTTTTTTTTTTTTTTTTTGGGGGGGGGTGGGCGAGCGGGGAGGGCACAGGACAATTAATAAGGCAAGTATTATCTTTGAAATACTACATAATGATAAAAAGTTTTAATTTAAACAGTTTTCTTCCACATATCCAACCCAAGGTTAAAACAATAATTTCTTTTCTGTATCCTTATTTTATGTGATAAAAGGATATATTGGTGCTTCAAAGAACAGCAATTTGCAAGCATGCAATGTGAATCAGCAGAAACAACACAGCAGCTACAAACAAGTCTTCCCTTTTATAAAGATTGTACTTTCTACATTTAACCATTTTTGCCTGTTGATTTCAGCAGCACTTACACCTCAGTTTCCACAATGCTTTTCTGAGATGACTGGTTTTTGGTGAAGTCTATCATGGTTACTGCATAGAAAAACTCTGGAAAAAATTCTTCACTGGGACCTACATTAAGGATGATTGTTTTTATTTATGTCTAGTGAACACAAGACATTTTAGCCAGGTCTGTTCTTTAAAGATGCACAATTCACTAATAAACTGTCTAGGTTTATAGTGTAAGTTTTTTATCATAATCTTTACTAAATTACTGAAAATGTTAGGTGGATACTCTACATCTGTTAGACATGAATGTTACTCATATATGGAGATCAAAGAAGGGCTTGCGGCTCTGTTATCATTCATAAGAGGTGGAGACTTTCTATTCTCTCATATTGAATGCAAAAAGCATTTGCCAGTGGCCCTTGGTAAATCTCAATGTTGTGACTAACCAGGCGGCAACCTACAGACTAGACATAGATCAGCATTTTGAGAATACACAGTTTTTTATTTTGTAATAGTCTATGTCATCTGCTTTTTCTCCTGAGTATTATTCTGAATCACTCCTTCCTCCAGATACCTAGCTTGACTATTTGGGATCCAGATTTTTTTACTGTGTAACAGGTCTTGGTTTGACCTAGGTATAGTGTCTGAGGAAAAAACACTTTCTGGATATGGCTTAAAAATAGGCTACCAGTATTCCACCTAATTTCTGACCGGCTGAGCTGTTCTTAGTAAGACAGTAGTAATTTTAATGCCAGAAGTCCACAGGCCAGGTCTCTATAGCCACTGAACAAGTTTATAAATAAATACTTCCTTGCCCTTCCATGTCCTTGGCCAATATCAGTGCCTTAATTGGTTAATAAGTTAACTAAATGTGAATATATTTTTCCTCCTCAGTGTTTATCTGCCTGATAAGTATTTCATTGAAATGTGCCCTGTATTTCATCACTGAATCAAAAATATCAGTCACTCTGTCAATAGTTTGCCTTTTGCACACACAGTATCGTGAAAATAAACATTCAAATTCAGCCATAGATTAATGGCAATTTATAATCAAACCCACTAATGTGTCTATATAGTCTTCTCAAATTTCCCTGTGACAAGCAAAATATTTTCCTATGTAACAGTAGTAATTGAAATATAAACTGAAGTTTTTACATCCTTGCATGCCTGCGTTTGTACGTTATTAATCCATTGGCTTCTAAGGAAAGTAATGAGAAAAATTAAGTTCTCAACTAGTTATCTTTGTTTGATATCTCATAGCAATGTTTTTGCATGTCAGACTCATCAAAGTGGTGGGATTAGAGTCCTGTCACCAGAAATAACCAGAAGGTGTGCTTAAGAATACACCTAATGCAAGAACAAACTAGAAATGGTCTGAAGTCAGCCCTCCTTCAGTGCCTACAGTCTTCAGTATTAGCTGTCTCCCTTTGCCAAACCAGTGCTATTGGCCTATGCCACTGGATTAAAAGACGTAAGTTAAATTGGTTTACTAGATTCAGAAAACTAATATGGTCACTCCATTGAACTGCCTATTCCAAACTGCTCTTAGTAGTTCAAGCAATGCAAAGGGGCTGTGTATGTAGTCTCTAACCAGAGGTCAATGCAGTGTATGTTTCCTACAGCTCCTAAGAGTAGTGAGGTATTTTACAGCTCTTGCAGCTGCCACAATTATATGACTGCAGCTGATACATCCACTCTTGTTCTATGGCTACTTTCACAAGCTAAGTACAGTTTCTGCACAGATAGAAGTTTTTGTAGATAGAAAGAATGGATGACTCAGAAGAGCCTGTTGCAATCATAAAAAGAAAACTTCCCGTGAGATTTTTCTGTCATCCAGGGATGAGTCTGGAATTCACCACTGTTCCATCATTGCCAATGGTTCTTTCATGTTTCTGTGATAGTGCCAAAGACCCAGTCCCTAAAGCATATAATTAATTAATTAATTAATTAATAAATAAACACCACCACCACACCCAACCCCCAATAATAACAGAAAAATCTAAATCTATCCAAGGAGGAGAAAAACCAGTTACATTAGCTCAGTGTACTGTGGGACAGGTAATGCCTTTGTAGCCTATTGCCTAAACACAGAACTAGCAATTGAAAAATGTACTTAGTACAAGAGAAACAAACACATCTACAAGAGACTGATGGGCAGCTGACTTCCTGTTACTGTCCACAAAGTTGCTTTTAAGCAGGCTTATAAAACAAGCACTACAGAGATACAAAAGCCGACATGTATAAACAGATAAACCAATGGCCATAAGAAAGGCCAGAAGATATGATCCTTTTACCTTAGGTTGCTTCCTCTTCTACCTCCCTTGCTGAAAGCAATACTACACACCACTGAGTCATTTTGCTAATTCTCTGATATTTTTCCTGTTCCATTTATTCTTTGATTGCCACTGGTATTCAAACTGATGTTTGCAAAAGGGAGGGAGATGATTAATCGGTATTTTATACATCTGGTATTTCCTCATAAAAGAATGGTAAACTTATTTGAATTATCATACCACCACCAAGGATGCAATCTGTTCACAATGGCTGTTTACGAATGGCTGCTTTGGGTAATGGCTGTTTTCTTAGCATGGGAAATGAAATATAATATTATTAAACAGAGATATGCAGAATAGTGTGTCAACTTATCCATCTTCTTGATGTTTATAGGCTTAATTCTTTATAATGTTTATTTTATTTTATGGGACCAAACATTAAAGTATCACTTATTTGAAAGGATCTAATTTCTTTTATTTTTGTTTTAATGTCCTTGAATATTAAAATCCACAAATTCGTGTGCACACAGTGCAGAAAACCTGTGGTAGGTACTTTAATAATTCTATTTAGACAAATATGTTATAATGAGAGAGATAATGAACAAAGGAGCTTATATTTTTAGGTGAGGTGTGAAAGTTTTTACCCACAAGGCTAAGGTTGTCTTATTTGGTGGGCTTTTTTAATCAAACCACCTGTAAAGTGTCTTAAAATGCCATGAAAATTCAATGTTGGTGGGAAAGCGGGAAGTGCATGTGTAAGACTGTATGGATAAAGAGGAAGACATGAATATTGTAAAGATTTTACATGTAAAAATAATTAAAAGTATGTTAGATTAGTACCTCAAATAGTGGTAGAAAGCAGTGCAGGAGAAATTCAGACTCTCAGAGTTCATTAAAGAACAACTATTTATTTTTGGACAATAGGTTTCAATAAATATTTCAAATGCTAAATATATCAGAACATTTTTATAAGCCACTTACATGTTTTTCTGTTTCAGGCATTTATATATTTGTCTATCACATACAGACCTGGACTTCTATTTAAGCTTAATTTGAGGGAAAATGAGAGAAAAACCCCTACTTCTTCAAATCTTAAATAGGTACTGAAAACATAAAGTCTTAAATTTTTTAAGAGCTTTAAAAAACAAAATTTTTAACAGATGATGTCTTCAGAAGGAAGACAGACATGATTTCCAACAGATAGCACATAGATGCTCCTGATGAGTGAATTTTTTTTGCTGCCAGTCATTACAGACACCGGTACCGCTAAGCAAACTATTTAAGAGAGAATGCTTACTTTATTGCCTTCCCTCATATCCAGAAGACATAGGCTGAGTTGTTCAGTGTCTACCACCATGTATTTTCACCAGCTTAGTATGTAGACCTTGCCTACTGGTACCAATATCTCCTTGGATCAGTTGATGGCTTTGACCTGCACTGTGAAGCAGCTATAGCTCTGTACAGTAAATGTGGTTGCAATTCTGCAGCTGTTTAGATACCATCTCCTTCCCCCTCACATAATTGTTCCTGCATTACTTGGTTCTTGTTAGGCTTCAGCTTCTCATCAGCAGCTTAATACAGAGCAATAGCTGAGGGTTTTCCGTAAGGGACTTTAAACATGGTTCTCTAAGATTAAATAGTACGAGTTACATATTTTTTTCAAAAAGCACTGAAATCGCTACCTCTAAAATTAGGCCACTCTGAACATCCCACATCACTCTGAATTTTGCTTATGAAAACTTTAGTTTTAGCTCCAGTCCTGCAAATGATTCCTTATAGTTGTAACATGGCAATTTTATGAAGCCCCACTGACTTCACTAATGTTTTCCTGAACTCTAATGACTTCAGCTACAAAGACCACCTAAAATTATGTGTCTTTGCTTATTGGATAAGGCTGAGTCCTTTTGACTGTGGTTGTTGATACAAAATTAATGAGATTTTTAGTGTCTACTGCATAGCCATAGATGCTGGAAGGGCAAAGAAGAGAGGTAAATAGGAACATTTAAAAATAAGCAATGGATTAAATTCATTAAATTTATTGGGTGAAACAATTTAATGGAGAAAAATACTAATTAAATTATTAAAATCTAGATAGCAAGTAGTAATTAAAAAGACAGTTGCTATGCAACCGAAAGGATTTTTGTGATGGAGTGCAGAAATATATTTCTTAAGTATGCTGGTATTTTGCTTTGACCTTTTTCAGTCACACACCTGCCCAGATTGTCTGTAAATGTATCTTTGAGAATGGTAACTTTAAAGATACCTGCAGGTTGAGGGAAAAAATGGCTATTTGCATTAGTTGATGACTTCTATTATGTTTAAAAGGTTAAGGGTAAGTACTTTATGAGATAAAAATAAATATATATATAAAATTATGTATATAATTCATATGCTGATGTTTCATCTGCTTTAATGGATTAATTTCTATCCCAAACACAGGTTCTGATCCTGTAAGACATGCCAACATTAATTTTCATAATGCAGTGAATGACCTAACCCTGCACTATCCTGAGGGTCTTAAATAACAATTAAATCCCCTACTTGTATGAGAAACCTGAGCAACTGTTGTTCATAATAACTAGGAACAGCTTTTACTTATCCTGGAATACCTGGAGGGAACTTTTGCTTATTCTGGAATACCAAAACTAAGATGAAGTTTGGTTTGTGCTAGAATTTCCATTGCTACATGTGAAGATCTCTGATGTGGTCATCTGATACTGATACATGGCAGAGAGGACACAAATATACAGATAAAGAGTGACACACAAAGAATTTTGTTAGGGCACATATATATTTCAATGAAGAGGCATAAATTATGCCCAGCATATTTGCATAGTACCCCCACATATTCCCCACAGTCAGACAATATGAAAATCCCTTCGTGCCCTTTGGACTGTGCTGTGGAAATGGGAGAGAGACCTGGTTTGCTGGACCTGAAGGTCTCTGTCCAGTGGTAAATTCTTTTATTTCTTGAGGTTGATTGCTGGCCGTATGGCCAACCTGAACTCCATTCTCTTTAATTCCCATTAGTCCTGCATTTAAATAACAAAATACAAAACACTTTTGTCAGAAGTTTCCTTTCTTCTGATATCATGACAGGAAAATGGAAAGAAACCGGAACTGGGCCTAACCAACTGGTATGTGACTGGTGCTGTACCACCACCAGCCTGTACCTAGAAGCAAAGGCCTTGCTTTCCAGTAAATCCTGCTCTCTGCACTGCTACTTGCTTCCTATTCTTCAGCTTTCTAGCAAGAGAGGGAACAACAGTGATTCTTAACCAGAATGGAAGGTTCTCGGGTGTAAGGTCCTACAGACATTTAATTTGCCCCTTTCTTCCCATTTCTTCTGATTTTTTCTTTAATTCCCAGACATTAATTTATATAATTTATTTTTCCAGCTAGCTCACAACCACTCAGTATAGACCCTAAACTCAATCTGATTTCAGCTGCTGGAGCAGAGGAACTATGAGATCTAATGCCAAAGTCTATCAGCAAGGTGGAGAGCTTCCTAAAAGGACCTCTGGGAGATTCCCTTGTCATTGAACACACCGCTCTGTAATGAGAAGTGAGAAGAAAGGCATGTAAGCATCTATGCATGGTTACTCTAGTGTGGAAGGAATCTAGGTGGAACTGCTATTAAAAATAGGTTTCTTCTTTTTCCTTTCCAGAGATAAACACTGTTACAAGGATTTCATTGTTTAGTAGAAGATATTACCTTCATGTTGTAGAGTTATCAACTCCAATTTAAAATTACTCTTGATTGAGACCTTTTGAATGAAATGAAGAATTTGTGTTTACTAGCTAATATGGAATTAATTTCCTGGATAACAGACTATGGTCTGAAAAAGTACTGTAGATTTTCTTTCTATATTAAATACCTTTAAGCATACAGATCTTAAAAAAGATGTAGAAAGTGTTTTAGGGGATCACTCACATGCAAGACAAAATTGTATCAATTGGTGTCAAGAAAAGTGGCAGTATACATTGTGTTTTTCAAGAAAGAAATTATGGTAGTGCACAAAAGAATCCCTGGCTATGAAACAGTAAAACTTTAAAATACCTATGCCTCATATTCCAGCAAGAAAAATGTAAGAACTGGGGGTTTAGGGTAGCTATAAGTCAAAACTTACATTGTGTACAAAAATTTTACAGAGCAATGAAAAAATAACCTTTAGTCCATGGGGATGTGAAATTATAGTTTATCTATGTGTCCTGGCTATCTTCTGTCTAGTGTTTACATCTAAAATGAAGGTTTTGTTCAGCATATTATCTGTCCTAAACACTTGTCATATTACAGAAGGTACTACAGATTATATCTTTTCTACAAAGACATATGCACATTGTGAAGACCTCAAGCTCCACAACAGAAGTTAAATACTATAAATATTCTTTACCTTTTAATTAAATGAGTTATTGATAAAGGAAAATGTACTGTAGTCAAATAAAGAGTTGTAAATTATTGGAAGTTAAGAATTCACGTTTGAAGGGATATATTTAAGAAGTTATTAATTTTTTTTCCCAGACAATTTCACTGCACCAACTGAGCTTCTGGACACTCAAATATGGCAGTTAAAGGATATTTCCCATTCTGAAAATGAGACACAGATAAACCAAAACATTTTCATTTTTATTTGTGTACCCTGATAAACTCAGCTTTATTACAAATCTGTGTAGATAAAGCAGGTTTAGAAGTACCTTCCTCCCTCTACTTTGGCTTAAAGGAAACCACAGAGTTCTGGAAAGAAAAAAGACTGTTTTCCACTGTCCAGTGAGGTTACAACTCCTAATAACTTTCTGTTTTCATGGGTCCCAGATCAGACTCAAATGTAAATTACAGGAAAATTTCAACATTAATGGAAACATAAGCCTTGGAATATGTCTTATTGTGCTCCAGAATTATTTGCAGATGTAGAAACATTGTTGATTATTTTACATGAACATTTTAGCCAACACATCACTGACAAGAAGAATCCACAATAGTTCTCTGTATTGTGTAAAAGAGATTTTGTTCCAATTTTAAACCTTGGCTGTAAACCGAGTTTTACTTGGTTTATAAACACGTAGTGAATAACTGATAGATACAAAACACAAGAAGAATTACATTATCAAGCTTTAATACTCTTGTCTTTGAGTAAACTAGTTGAATTATCCAGTAATAAAAATAGTTTCCTACCTCAACTTTGTAAATTCCAACTCCTGTTAGAAAACAGAAAGAAAAGGGTTTTCAGAGAAGGAAGCAGAGGGGAAGACATGTAAGTTTTCCTAAAAATATTTCACAGGAAACAAGTCAACAATTTTGATAAGGAGACAAATTACTTCAACCAAAATGTTACCCTTTTATAAACAGGAAGTAAAGAAATACTTCATTTTTTTTTCTGTGTATAGTCTACAGCTGTAAGAAATCTGCAATTTATTAAAACATTTTTGATGACATCTTTCTACACAAAGTAAAGTATTCCCATAGGTGGGAATGAAAGCTAGAAGAGTCTGTGATCCAATTTGCAGATCAAGAAAATACACAAAAGTTTCAATTCAAGCATACTTCAAAAAAGTCAGTTGCCTGAATTTTTATCCCTCTCTTTAGAACAACTAAACGATAAAAATAATCAACTTTTTTTCCCAGTCACTATGTAGTTCTCTACGTTTCCTTCACAGTCTTTTTGTCAGTCATCTTGATCTCCTGTTTTCAGTAACTATGAGTGCGGGTATTTATTTGTACCCTATTGCTGCTGTTACAGTCACTGTACATTAGACACTTTCCAAGCATTGTCAGAAGTTTGAAAAAGTAGGGAGCAAAGGTTAGAAGAAAGAAATTATAGAGGGTAATTTTTAATCAAATATGCATAGAGGTGAAATTTATTTACTACAAATTACAAACAATTTATAAGAGATTTCCAAATGAATTTAGATTTGGTTAGCCCTTGTAAATTTCCTGAGCTATGTGTCGTACCAACCACAACCTTTGTTTTTTTTCACAAGAAAATTATTCTTTTATCTCTAGCTACTTCCTTGGAAGAGGAATAAGAAAAAAATTCAAGGCAAGGGCAAGTTCTGGACAGAATAAAAATAACTGCATGAAAAGTAATGTTTAAAATCTTCCTCCCTTTTTCATGGTCTAAGAAACTAACAATACCAGAATATCCATACCCAACTGCATCTTTAAAGTCTTCTAAATTGGTTCGTCCACCAAACTACTACCCTCTGGGATATTATAGTTTTCTAAAGATTAAGAGTTGATTTAACAATTTTTATTTTCAGATGATAAAACTTCAGCAACTGACAGGTTTTAACAGAGATGTAGAATATAAACAAAAAGGAATTGCTTAATACTTGGCTGCAGTTGTTAGTAAATGGCCAGATTGTCCCTAAAGAAAAGAAAAAAACCTGTAGTCTGGATTACAGATTTTTGTGGGTTTTTTTGTTAATTTTGTCTTCAATCAACAGTTTGTACTTGACAACTTCTTCAAATCTATATTTTGGACTGTAATCTGCAACAGATAATCATAATTTTCTTTACTGTAAAACAGTGCCCTGAAGAAATAGTCGTCAGAAGCTTCAGAATTCTGTAGAAAGCCACTTCATATTTACAACTAAGTAAAGCAGATGAAGATTGTCTCCTTTCTTATTAACGCTTCTGCAGGAGACCAACAAAAAAACAAACAAACAAACAACAAACCCATCCTTTGTATCCTTTCGCTGACTCAATCTAACTAGAGGTTCAATAATGGCAGAAAAATTCTCAAAAGCTTAAGAAAAGAAACAAGTTTGTGGAATTAGAATTTCATATTTTTTTAATGAACCCTGAGGTAATCTTGTCATCAATAAAACTTAATCTTACCACTTTTATTCAAATTGTGGTTTGGACTTTATATCATGTTTCTCCCCTAATAATAGCTCCCCAGAGTATTTCAATGAGTTTTTAGGTTTATTGTTTTTGTTTGTTTGTTTTTTTTTTTTTTGCATTTACTTAACTTTTCTACAAATACAACTTGTAGTTTAAAAAAAGTTTCTTTATCATGAGCCTGAGAAGGCAGACTTTGTGTTTGAGTATTAAGGAGAACAAGTGATGTAAAAACCTGAAGATTTTACTAATTTGGAATAACTTTCTTTGCTGTGCTTCTCCAGTTCTGTTTCAAATTCCAATTACAGTCTTCATAAGTTTTTCTGGTTTAGTTTTTTTCTTTTCTTTTTATGGTTGGTAAGACCTTTTTTGTTACTTTGGACTTTAGAATGTGTTAGTTTATGGGTTCTTTTTTCATCTTTATATGCATAGCCAGTGGGAGCTAGTATTGCAAAATTAATGTGAGGTACATCATGCAGATATATCATTCAGTGAGGATTCTGGATCATAATATGACAGAGTTAGAAACTATTTAGGAGAAATTACCACCAAAGAAAGAAAGAGATCATATTGTTTGACATTGTCCTGCGTCCTCACCCCTCTAATGCTTGTTAATAGAAAAATGTCAGGGTTCCAAAAAACATTGCTGATAAGTGGAGAAAAAAACCCTAAAAGACACCTAAATTAGATTTGGTACTGCACCCCCTGGTAGGGTGACCTATAATGAAGAAGTTATAAGTGGAGAGCTCTCAGCAGTGACACTTAACAGGTATCATAGTAAATACTGTAGGAAGGCAGGACCATTATCAATGTATTGGTACACAGCAAGAATTATAGTCACTGAAATATCAAGTAGAGAGTCAAGTACCACATTCAAAAGCTTCTCCTGTTATGTAAACATATCAAGCTACCATGAGTGAAGGTCTTCCCAATGAATGTGTTCTTTCCTCCCTCCCTTCTTTCTCCAGCATGTATTTTAGTCTTGACTAAGCTTGTCCCAGACATGTCCTTACACTTTTTTTTTTTTTTTTTTTTTTTTTTTTTGCATAGCACCCAACTTCATGCTTACTCAAATCAGCCAGTAAACCACAGACAGAAAAACACAGAAGTAAGGTTTAATTTCAAGTGGATGTTTGTTTCTTTGAATTTCTCTTTCACGTAGGGACTATCTTTTCTCTAGTGTTGTGCCATTCTAGCTACTCACAGAACTTTTGTTCTGGGTCATTAAGTTCGTGAAATAACTTCAGAAGAAAAATTGCTTTTCCAAGCCTTTCCAGTCACAATTTTAATACCGTACTTGCTCTATTATTGGAATATTGGCTATCAGAGCTTCATTGCCTACGAGATTGGAATAAGATTCTGGAAATTATTTTTTTTTATTATTTATTTTTTTAAAAAAACTATATGGAGCTTTAAGTTTCCTAGATAATGAGGCCTTGGATGATCTCATCTTATATGCTGCCTGCCTTTAGTTCAATACTTGAATTGCAAAACTCGAAATCTGCTCTGGTTAATGAAGTTTGGAGTTATGAAACGATGTAAATCCTGTGATTAACTGTGGAGCTATTAAAACCTTTAGGCTACTGGTTCTGCACCATCACCATTCCCTACTCATATCTGACTGCAGCTTTATAGTCTCAGTTTGATTTCTTGACTTTATGCCTTCACAGTATATATGTACCTGTGATCCTTAAATATCACAATTCTAGTGAAACTTCAATAAGTAGATGTCTTTAGCTATATTCATTCTACACAAGAAATAAATTCACTGGGATAATTACTCCATCATTATTTCTCTTCATATAAAACAATTAGGTTCTACAAGTAATTGCAGTCACCTTTTTTCCATTTTCTTCTCAGCTGGTGCAACTCTTTCATTACTAAATATATTTGTCATTATTTTCCTGTCTTTTTCATATTTATTCAGAAACACATTTCAGTGAGTTGGGGATAAATTGGATTGTAGATTTTAAGATTTCATTCACACTTTTTTTGATGAGTTAAGCAATCAAAACATTTTGTATTACTCAGCTCATCATCTCCGTCTTTAAAGACAAATCAATATGATAACACAGTGACTTTAAATCAGGTTTTATATTGTGTTTTTTTCATACAGATTGGAGTCATTAGAGAGGTAATGGAATACAAGACATGAAATACATTGGGAGATTGTACAATATAGTGCTAGAAAGGTAAGTATTACATGTTATATCTTGCATGTTGTGTATTACGTGGTTTTAGTTGGTCCTTCCTGCAATGGGCTTTTTCTATCACAAACTCTAATGGACAGAAAAAGTACCAAACAACAGACATTAGTATCATGTCAGCTTCATACTTATGGTAGTACGTCAGCTGAACTGATCAAGTGTCTGATAGTCATGCTTGGTTCAGCCTATAACTTATAAATCTACTTTTCTCTACAGAAGACACTATTCTTCGTCACAATACCAGTTGTCTTGTACAGCCTTACTGACTTCATGTCAGGCACTAGCTTGTACTAGCTGACACTAGCATGGATATTTTCTGAGCTTGGGTGGCTGTTCTGCTTAGAATGTAACAGTTCTTTTTTTTAAAGAAACTTCATCCTGAAAACAAAAAAAAAAAAGCTTTATATTTTTAATCTAATTTTTAACTTTTGTTTACAAATACACATGTAAAAACCACTAACATAAATGAAAAAGATTGAAAATAAGGCAATATTGCAGTGAATATTAACGTAAGACATGAACAATCACCATATGGTTAATTCCTTTAAAATTAATAATTCCTGGTTGGTTTTTATTTGTTTGGGTTTGTGTTTTGTATTCAACATAAGATATACTGGAAAAGTTTGATTTGGCTAACCTTTGGCTAACTAAAAAGGTTTCATGTGTAGTGTGACCTCTTTATAATAAGGGAGACCTATAATCAGTGACTAAAAAAAAGTGAGCTAAAATCCCATTGGTTTTGGTAGTATCAGTCTGTTGTTTTAATATTCAAAATATCAGATAGAAATAACTTCTATGTTTGGAGAACAGTCAGTAATGAATTATAATATCTAGGTCAGTGCCTGTTTAAAATATGATTATCTTCTCACTAGTGTAAAGCCTTAAACAGGCCTTTTAGCTACCTCAGAAGCTATGCTGAGACATTTTTGGAATAGCATATGTATATGTATTCTGGCTGCAGAAAAACAAACAAAGCAAACATCAGAAAGGAATACTTGCAGTAGAAAAGTATAATGTTTATCCATTGCTAAACCATTACAAATTGTTTTTTTCATAATATTTATTCCCCTTTACTAAATTTAATAAAACTATTAATTTTATTTGAGTTTTAGTTAAATAATTGTGGGGGTTTAATGCTGAAAAGAGTATAACAATTTAACAGGTTGTGTTTCTATAAGCAGTGTTTAAATCTCAAGACAAACGTGCAAGAGAGAAAAGATTCAGGGTTACAACTTCAGTCAATTCAGTTAGTGAAAAAAGCAAAAAACTTTCAGGAACCAAAATGCCAAAGTGGAATCGGGGATCAGAAAAGTTTTGTTTTCTTATGAAAAGGAACTGGTACTCTAAGCAGACAGTGTTTTCCTTTTTGGTGTTTGTAGCAAAGTTCACTGCTATAAAATTCAGATACCGCTACTTTATTCATACTATATCAAAGTTGAAGAGAACAGAAAAGAAAAAAAGTTATGATAAACACTCATTCACCATGTCTTTCCGAAATTCACATTTACCTCCCTACAGTTGGTAGCTGTGGTCACTTGTATTAAAAAGATGCTAAAGCTATATAAAAGCAAGTATGCACTGAAAAAGTTATTAAGATGGTTAAAAAACCACACAGCCTGTCTAAGAAGAAAATACTAGCCAGCTTGTTAAATCTGGAAGTGGAAAGCTACAAGGAAATATCACAGCTCCATACAGATTCACCAGAAGAGTAAACATTAGGTAGACAGAGAAATCATTGAAGATCATGGACTTTATATGAAAACATGGATATAAACTAGCCGTAATAAATTTATTCTGGCAAATGGGACCTTCTGAGCAGGGAATAACTAGAATATCCAGAACAGATGTCTGGAATTTAGATGGGAGAAAACAGTAAGTATAGGCTGCCTTGAAATTGCAATCTTATCATGCAGTTAGAGTACTCATTTATTTTCCTGTGCAAATACATCAATAGCTAACTATACACTGCAATTAAATGAAGGTTAATATAAATTGGATTAAATAAGTTCAAATAAAGTTAAAATAAGCATTAGAAGACATTTAGTGCTTATACTATTCATTGTGTTCATCAGTAAATGAACCAATAAAGGACAGAGGGATGCTATCTGATACATGAAGGATTTTTTTTAGAAAACAGAATTTTTTCCAGAGACTTTGATGTTTCTTGCATCAAATTCTTGCAAAAAACAGTACAAAGTTTCATTTTAAGAACATTCTATTTTAAAAAAAATAAACTGTTTGTCATAAACTCAGGTATATTTAATATGAATAATACATGATTAATAATTGAATATAATACAGAATTATAACTGAGCTATAAATTCTGCCATAAAGAAGATATGAGGTTGTCATCCATTTGTAAAATTCAGTCATGCAAAATCAGGCCAACACAAACTTATGAAAAGCCTTAAAAAAGGCCTTAAAAGGCTTGCAATAAGAAAAGAATTACAGACTAAGGGATTACAGTTTGATACTCCTTAAAATGAAAGTGTAAAATTATGCTGATCTTATATGATAGGATTTAAGACTCTCTCTCAAACAAAAAAATCCTGCTTATCAGCTGGAGTTAGTATTCTAATGATCAGACTTTCTACTTTTATCTTCTATTTACATTTACCTAGGATTTGAGTAAATAATGGCAGGTGGTCAAGTTAACCTGCATGAGCTGGTTGTTACTGAAAGTTATTGCCCCTCTATTAAAAATTTCCTCTGCACTCACGCTATGTTACTGCAATGCCACATTTTAATATAATTTCAAATAGAAAGCAGAACTTATCTTCAATAATGGTGTATTTTGCACAAAACAACCACATAGTGCACATCTGGCCAGGCACTGGACATGGCTGAAACAACAGTTGATGCACTTGGGTCTTTCAAAGAATGGGAAAGCAAAATATCAAAAAGAGAAGAATGGACTTGCTGTTACAGTGTGACAGTAATTTGAAAACATGTCTGCACATCTGAGTAATTTGAACTTTTATTTACCTGAAAGTGAGGAAGATAATTATGAGAAGTCTAATACAATGTATTATAATTACTAAGTAGAAATAAATTTGTAAGTAAATATAATCCATGGTATAGAAGAAGTTGAATTCATTATCACTTCAGTTTACTTGAACTCAAGAGTTTTCTAATTTAGGAAGCAGGCTGTAGTAATTAGGGTTAACTAGGGAATAGAAGAGTGATTCCACTCCATTTAATGTATTAACATAATATGCTTTTTAAAAACTGTTTTGATGGAATTTTTATACTATCAGCTTTTTATGAACATTTAATATTGCTTTATTATATTAGCCACAGATAAAAACCTAAAGTGAATGTAATGCTAATGTTTAAGATTATGTTCATTTTTAATACATTTGCATAAAATGTAAAGGTAACTGCAAAGGCATCACTTCATTTTAAGTAAAAAAATAAAGTATGGTATGTCAGATCTCTATGTATCTCTTTCTTCCTTACTAAGCAATGCATATGTTTGAACATACACTTAATCCTAGAGCATCTAAAATTTCATTGCAAACTGTAAGTCCACATTTTTTATTTGAGCACAAGGGAATTTATATTCTGCTAATTTTTTCTTGGCCCTTTTTATAAAAATATACCACTAAAACATGTATAACATTTTGCAGAAGAGTTTGAAAGCAGCATAGAACATTTTTGCTTTGCTTCTCAGAGTGTTATTCAGTTCCTTAAGTCCTGGTCAATGAAGGAGACTATAATTTTATTTGTATTTTTCAGGGACACCCAGATTTATTAAACTGGGCAATTTTCCACTTACTGATCCTTCTCCAAAACCTGAAAGTGTCATTTCAGGATGTCTATCAGTTCAACATCCCCTCATTTTGTTGGTTTGAATTGTGACTTATAATGCTTAAGCATATATTGATAATGCAGAAGTAGGTACAACAAAGCAACACCAGGATATAACACTAAGCCAAAACATATCTAGATGTTTATTTGGGCTCCTCTCATTGCTATTCATCATTCTGATGGTCCTGAAAATTGTTCTGAAAGAGATAAACCTAAATTTTATTTAAGCTGAATAGTTTATTCCATAAAAAACTGTTTCCATTTCATCTATGTACATTTTCTTTCTTACATGAATACACATTTAGTTATTTAAGTAAGCAATGAAGAAATTTCTACATAGACAAACAACAACAGCAATAGCAACAAGCTCCTTGCGTAACACAATGGATGGTATGCCTCCTCTTTTTGAGCTGCTGCATATTTCTTACATAATACGGAGTCACTGTCATCCTGAAAAGTACTGCTACAGACCTCAAGATGACTGTGCTACTAGTGGATGCTGATATGGGTATCTACCAGTAATAAGTATTTAGAATTTTATTTTATGTAATTATTTCCATACTTGTATGAGAAATTACTTTAACTTAAGACAAATAAATGCTTCTTCCTTGACAGCTGTTAACACGGAAACTGTATCTTTTTCAGTGTCATGATGGAGGTGTCTCTAATGTGAGAAATATAAACATTTCTGTCACAGAACAACTTTCACTTTCTCATGATTTGCAGGATTTCAGGAGTAAAACTAACTCTTTCCGGTTGAACCTCTTATATCATCAAAATGCAGCCTGGAAGTATCACAGATGCATTTCCTGCAGAAGAATAAATCTTGTCTCTGATGTACATGACAATATATTATTTTATTATAGAAGATTATTATTTTATTTTTATTTTACTTTGAAGTTCCTGAAAAATGTGAACATTTATTTCAAAAGATGTACAATCTATTCAGCTTACCATTTTGAAACATCTGGTTTATTAATGTCTTTAAGGACTATGACATTTTTTAGTTTGAGATCTTACACAAAAATTGTATATAATAATTCTTTAGAAGTGCAGAACAGAATATAAATGATGATCAACTTTGGCAGTACCTTTGGTTATTATGTAATAATATGATGTCTTACCTTTAGTAAGGTATTTTAAGTATTACTGTTAAAAAACAACATGTCAAGATGCTACCAAAACAAAAACTCAACATATTTTCTCAGCAAATAGATCATAAAGAACACTCTTTAAAAACTTTATTTATGGTGATAGTTTGTAGTTTTGTACTATAAAAGAAAGCTTTAAAAATTCCTCTAACTATTTTAGAGATAGCAATAACATTTCACTGAGGGCTATGTGTTAAGAGTGTGGTATTTCTTTCTTATAATCTTGTAAAACAAGTTTAAAGAGCACATCTTTGAAAAAATAGTAAGAACTAAACCACTGTGTAGTACTTATTAATATTTTTTTCGTTTCCTACACCTGTATAACATATAAACTCAATACCCCCTACTCCAAAAGAGACAGAATTAACCAAAGCAGGAGAGGAAACACAGAAGTGTATATATTCTTTCGGTAGAAAGGAAATAAAATATATTAAGAAAGAAATAAATGAAAAATTGCAAGCCTGTATTTCTGAAGGCTTATGTAAGTAACATATAACACTCTTTTTATCCTATATATACAGACGTGTTGTGGTTGTTTTTTTTTTAATACTTGCCTGTAGACTAGAGATGGGTATCAAAGACATAAATAATGTAAGAAAAACATATCTATTTTTGTATATTTTGGTTAACAATGGGCTCCAAATGGATCACAGAAATTCATAACGAGAAAAATTGGTCAAGATCTACACTTTGCAAGACTTGTCTCCCTTTGTAAATCCAGATAGGCTTTTACAGTTCTTAAAATATAGCCTGGAAGTGAAGAAAAAACATAGAAATATTTTCCAGTCTGTACCTTATGTGTGTTGGTATGACAGAATGTTCCACAACGACAATAAAAATATTACCCAATGAAAAAAGGATCTTAACCAAGCACTTGATCCAATGCCCATTAAAAAAAATGGGCAGTTTTCTTCAGTGAAATGAATGTCTGTTTGATTAGGTACATAAACATTCACAAACTACTTGCGTTTTATGATTTATCCTAAGTGTTTCTGCTTCCCTCACTTCTGACATTGAGAAACTTAATTTTAATTGCAACTGGAAAGGATAAATCAGCTCATAGGCTGAAGTGATAGAGTAGGCTCTAACAAGCACAGCCAAAGCATTCTTAGACACTTTGTGTGCTGATCAAGTAAGCAACTATAAAAACTGCCATTTATGTTGTCCCAAATTTGACATTATTATAAATAATCATATGGGAAAATATGTGCCTCTCTAACAGTTTTTAATTCATTTCAAAAGAACTTGGATAGTATCTGAGGGTGGGGAGGAAGGTGGAGCTATATGCATATTTATAAATATATATGATTTGCTATTCCTTTTCTTACAAAGTCATGACACTAAGGTGCACACATTCTTATTTTCAATCATCCATAGCAAGGAAGTTGAGGATTTCAGAGAAAGTATATTTTATCTAAGCTTAGATGAGTTATGGATACTTAAGGCATGCTAGCTGGCTAGAGCTGTTATATGGTGTCTTGAAGTCCCAGAAATGGCACTAGAGCATTGAATTTTTGAAATAAACAAAAAGTCCAGAAAATTTGGTAGAGTGAAGAATGTAAGATGAAGTTAAAATGTTTGAGATTATTAAAAAAAAAAAAATTGAAGTAAATCAGAATATCACAGATGAATTATTTGCCCTTCAAGGAGACTTCGGCTTGCGGCATTCAAGATTGCTGACTACTGTACAAAAAACTTAAAGCATGCAGTGTTAGCTCCATTGAAGTAAATGGGAATTTTGCCATTGAATTTGCTGATGTCATGTTTTCACTGCAAGTGTATGTAGTATGATAATACTTTCAACTAAGATTTGCAATGTTAAGAAAGTGTCTTATAGCAATAATATCTCAGTGACATGATGTGTCTGAGATTGTTGACGTACTTCATGTAATAATGAAATCTTGCTGATTGACATATAATTATACAGTTTGAATATACTTCTGGTTATTATTTTCTTCATTCCATTCCTCCTCCTCCCCCCTTTTTCTTAATTTTTAAGTGAAGAGATACTTTGAGCATTTGGGTAAACTAATCACATAGTTGTTGACTTTTAGAAAGGATACTGGTTTTTTGCATAGTAATAAAAAACTAAGTGAAAAATAATGAAAACATTTTTGAGAGGAATCATTTTTCTGCCATTATTGTTTAGCCCTCTTTCTTTCATTACCTTTTCAGCAAAGTTCAGTACATTTGAACCTCTGAGGAGGAACTTACATCAGAATTGATTGTTCAATATTTTAAGAGTTAAAAAGTAAGTGGGTTTTCTGTTTTTTTGGTTTTTTTTTTTAAGCAAACCTTATAGGATGATTCCACACACTTTAACTAAAGGCACAAGACTAAAGAAACAATCATGTGCCACAGCTGCGGCTTTGGAAGGACTGCTGAATAATCAATTTTTAAAAATTATTATTATTTTTTTTCTTTTCTTTGGCTAGTGTTTCTGTCTGTATATAAGTAAGGACAAAAACCAGACCTTGGGATATACAGTGCTTTTTATTCAGAAGGGTGAAAGTTAACAGTGTACTTCAGTTTAACAACTGATACATACAAACTCTTCCCTGTTCTCAAGGGATATTAGAGTAATTCCTGTACATGTAAACTATTGTACTGATATGCAAACAAAGATTGAAAAGGCTGGCTCTGCCCCAGAGCCATTGCAATAGTACAAGACAAAAGACAGTGTAGACAGCTAGATGGAGGGCTCACAAGAATCCATAAGGCAATACCAACAAGCACTGCCCCACAGAGTGATAGGACATAACTTCTCTCTGATTGTTTTTGGCAGAGTGGCGATAGAAAGGTTTCTATCACTGTATTAATTTTTCATATTAGTAATATCTCATTTTACATTCCGTTTATTATTATTATTACTTTCATATTGCAAATGATGATTACCCAGAACAATTTCTTCCCCATGGAAATAATGTGACAAATGGTGACAATCAAAAGATAGTTTATATTGACATTAACACAAAATCTAGGACAAGGAATTAAAGACAATATTGTCTTATCAAAACCAGAAAGGTAATTTACTTAGGCTGTAATGGTTCCAGCTAGAGTTTAGCCAGAATACTGAAGTTAATTCTTCTGCTCTTTAAAACGTCCAGCCAAATTGATAGGGTTTATCAACTTTCACAAAACTTCTCCAGAAAAAAATGTAATAGAGCAAAAAAACTTCTATAGCAAGACTGGGACATGTTCTGGTGGTCCTGACTTTATGGTTCAGAATCAGCTGGCATGCTGATAAATATCCTTCACAGCAGTAACAACTTTGAATGTTCCTTCAGCTTCTCATAAGCAAACTGCCTTGCACTGACAATGATGTAGTTGAACAGATACTTGATTTAATTCACATTACATAATGCATTTTCTTCCCCCCTCCCTATGCTGCCTTTTTTTTTTTTTTTTTTTTTTTTTTTTTTTTAATGAGAATTTAATTTCAGTATGCAGGAAAAGAAAACAGAAAATAACAAGACAAAAATTTTCATATGATTATGTTATGAATATATGTAACACCCCATGTTCATTTTTTTCATATGCACCCTATAAGACATGTGTAAATTTTTATTACATTTATTCAAATTAATTATGATGGGCTTTTTTAAATGAGTAATTCAAGTTTGCTTTGTTAACATAATCTTACTATAACAGGGACAAAACCCAATTGTTTATATATAAAGGGATTATCTTCATATATTATATGCTAACAATCACCAGGTTTAGTGGTTTATTAGCACTGAGTTGTAAACAAGAGATACGTTTTACCTAATTAAATGTAAGCTCTGCTTCCAGCTTTATCTGACAATAATTGAAGCTGGACATTTTATCTACCTGTGCATAAAGTATCATGCTGAGCCACTACCCAGAAGTCATCACAGAGCGTATTTATTTCTCTAATTTATGCACTTAAACCTCTTAAAGAAGAGCATAGCAAATAAAAAAAAATCTGTTTGATTGTATTTTTTTTAATTTTGTATCTGTAATAAACTGTTTCAAAGAAAAATGGAAATAAAACCTCCAAAACTGTTATAATTGTAACTAACAGTCTGTGAAACTTGCAATAGAGTTGAACTCACATTTGATTTCTAGAAGGCTATATAAAATGTTGCCAATCTTGCAAAGACACCAATCAGTAAGACTGATTTCCACTTCCCGAAGCATTTATAATGTACAACACAATGTAATAATGTATAATTTTATTTCTCCTACTCTATAATGGCCAGTCTAAATAATGGGGAATTTTGATCTAGTCTTACATTGTTTTGGTCCTTCTCTGTGTATCATATCACCTCTACTTCAAGTTGATTCCTTTTCTCCACTTGAATATCCTTAAGAAGAGTAAATTGATAGATCCCTAATGACAGAGAATGCTTGTAACTTGCTTGTTTCTGGATAGGGAGAGAAAAAACTCAGGTGTTTTGTTTTGGTTTGTTTTGTTTGGGTTGTGGTTTTTTGTTTGTTTGTTTGTTTGTTTTTAATTTAGGATTTCACACGTTCTGCATAACCTAGCCAGCACATAGATTGACAAATTTACTCTAGACTGCATATGGACTCTTAAACTCGTACATGCTTTATTCCTGGCTCCCCTGTTCGATTTATAGAACCTGCTGGAATACACACTGTTTCTCCCACACTAAGAGTCCATGTTTTCTGAAATTACAGTGCAGAGATACATGACTTCCCCTTGGATATGCAGTGGAATGCCTTTGTACAGAACACCAGAACTCATATATTAGAAAGCTTATAATCTATAAATTTGGATCTCCCAGTTTACATTTGGCTTTTGGCTTGAAATTTGTGCTTAAGTTTCCAATGTTTAATGACACAGCACCCCAAATAAAAAAACAAGACTTCCTTTGCAATCTACAAGGTGAAATAAAAGTCTCTGAAGGCCTCCAGGCTAAGTCTTGCTACGTTACAAGAGGTAGAATGTTGTTCAGTTTTTGTCTACCACAGAAATGCAATAGGGTTGGCAAAATCTGCAAACTCAAGCAAGAACCATATCACAAAGAAAATTTAAATAAATTCGGAAATAGTCATGAAACTACAGGATGATGATTAAAGACTGTCCATTACAGAGAATTATTGCAACAGAAAGGTGGCAGGATACTGTTAGTAACTGTTAATGTAAACTGAAGATAAAGGTATTGTTGCACTTCAATGTGTAAAATACAGTCAGTCAACATAGTTCTTATTTGCTGTACAGAAGAAGGTACTAAAGGTAGAGGAAAAGAGAAGCAGACATCAGTTTGAATTTTCTAAGTGAGGAGCTCTTGTCTTTGACTTTCAAATGTGATATGCTTTGATAGACTGTGCACTTCATCCCACCTGCAGTTTCTTGAATTCACGCCTTGATTGGTGTCAACTGACTTACTTTTTCTCAAGGTGTTCAAATATACAGTGCCTTCATTAACTACCCAAGTTTTCTGTCTCATTATGTGAGACAGAAAAGCCCACTAAGCTGTCATTGAACAGCGTTTATTACTCCTGAGCTGCTGTACTTCTGTGGATGAGGGCAAGGTTGCAATTGATTTATCACTATTTTAATAGATACTTGATCTGTGAGTCAATACAAATGTTTCACTTGGTGGAAGAGGGCAAATGATCCAATTTTGTGAACACAGCAGACTAATACAGATGTTCTAGTTTTTCTTGATTTCCTGAAAGAGTTACAATTTTCTGTTGCTTGACATTTACTAATCTTACTATTTTAAAAAGCCCTGGTATTTCAAGCTTAAGTTATTACCAATAAACCCCCTAATACCTCAGCATCAGCCTGTTATTCCTTAAGTACTATCCAGATGATTTTACAACCAAATGATGAAAACAAAATCATACAGCTTATCTGTACATATACATTTCCAGTTTTGTTTTGGTTTGGTTTGGTTTTTTTCAAGCTGTTTTTTTAAGAGTATTTTTGACTTTTCAGATGCTTTCTGTTCAAACCCCTCAATGTGATTTTTAAAATTTTATAGGTTAAACTATACAGGTTAAATAAAATTTAAATAGTATATTGTGCCATTCTTAAAAAAAAAAAATAGAGCAGAAGCAAGCAACTTTCTGAAAGAACAAGATGAACTATCATGGAGCAAGGTGAGGTTGACTGGCCTGTAGTTTTCCAAATTCTTTTGCTTCATGTCTTGGATGCTTTCTTCCAGTTCTCTGCTAGGCCCAGAAATTCATCTGCCCTTGGTGGTTCCTCGATTATCTGTGTCAAAAAGCTGTTGGCAATGCACTTCAGAAACCTCCCAGATTACTTTTGTCCTGCTGTGTTGTTCCTCCAACATATACTGGGAGAGGTCAATTCTCCCAAGAAGACAAGGGCCTACAAGTGTCCAACACCTGCTTTTTCCTCCCCATCAAGACAATTTGTGGCAAACACCTATCACAATGTTTCCCACTTAGCTCCACACACTAATTTGGCTGGCCCATCACTCAACCCAACAAAGACTTCCATAAATCCTACCACTTTCCTACATGAAGGGCAAATTTCCCTTTCTAAAGGTCTGTCCTTTCTAAAGAGCCTGTGTCTATCCACAGCAGCACTCTAGATGTTAATTACAAAGTCCTTAAGTGTTTACATCAGCCCTCATGCTTTGCTTGCCAACTTGGTCCACTGCTTCCTCACTGAACTGCTGGTTATCCCCTCACTCCTTTCTCGTTGGAAGTTTAATTCTGTCTTCCTGAGGTTGCCCAGCCTGATTACAAAGTGCTTTTCCTTGCTTGGTCAGGTGGATCCCTTCTCTTCCAAGAAGTCTTCAAAAAGGTTCACATGGCTGTAATAATTAAACTTTAATGCCAACACCAAAGTGTAACCAGCTTTTGACTTTCAAGATCCATTCACTCCTTCTCAAGCCCTTCCAATTCACCAGCAAGACCAAGGAGAAACCACCAGGCACCAAGCCCTTCATCAGCATTCCCCAGAGATGTGTGGCCTCTCATGATGTGGCCCTAATCTCCTGGTCTTATTGCTAATGCCAATATGGAGAAGAAATGTGGAAAAATAGTCTGTCCAACTGACAAGCTGGACAAACCTTGTCAGCCTATCCATGATGTCCTGGACCAAAATCCTCAGTATGCAGCAAATATCCCTTGCTAGCAGGCTGTCAGCAGAGCAACTCCTATCCCTATGGCATCAAGTCTCCCACCACCATTTTTTGCCCTATCCTGCTGGTGCTGCCACAGATCACAGGCACAAACAGCTCAGCAGTTTTGTTGGACAGAAATCTCTGCCATTGCCTATTACTGAGGCCCCAAATCCTCTCTGCAGGTCATAGGTGCCATAGGTGGAGAAGGAACAGTAAACTTGGTGCCAGAGTTCACAGCCTTCCTGTCTGACAAGCACATGTGATCTCCTGCCAACATGCAACTTGGTGCGGTTGGAGGTTCAGCCCCTTGTAGTGCATTCTCTTGAGAGACATCATGTCCATTTCTTGTTCCTGATGCTGTGTAGTCCACTGACCTCCTCCCACAAGTCCATTACTGTTGTTGCAGATCCTTTACCAGTGCAGCCACCTGCATGTGCTGAGACCATTCCCTGTGGTCCCAGCAAAAGGTCCCAGAGGTCACTGCGGCCCCTAACCTGCAGAATTACACCCTGCCATGGGAGCTCATGCTGGGCAAAGGCTTCCGATTTACCTGGGAGCTGCCAGGGACCCTGAACACGGTGTGTGCCCACCATTACTGAGTGCAAAAATTCTGCTCTCAGAAGAATTTATACCTCCACTTCTTCACAAAATGCTGCCTCTGGAGTTTGCCTCTGTTAGCTGAAGTATTAAACCAAGGGTCCTCAAACTTTTTAAAGAGGGGGCCGGCATGCGGATGAAGTGGCAGTAAGTCATCTGCGGCTGCTTGGTTTCTCACCCTCCCCCCCCCCCCCCCCCCCCCCCCCCATACCGGGGGGTGGGTTGGGGGGTGGAGGGTTGGGCTGGGGGGTTCTCTAAATACTGTGAACCAGATTGAGGACCCTGGGGGGCCATACTCAGCCCATGGGCCATAGTTTGAGGACCCTTGTATTAAACAGTGTAAGTTATATCAGAATTCACTGTCATGAAACTACAGGATGATGATTTTGGACAGGAAGACTGTCCAAAAAAATCTGTGCAAAAAAACCTGTAAAAAAACTCTGATGTGATTGGAAAGATACTTGTATTCAGGGACAAATAATTTGCATTAGAAACCACAGGTGTCTAATTTTTTCTTGAATCATAGAAGGACAGTCTTACAAAATATTCTTGTATTTATTTCTGTATTCAGGTGTTGTGTTAGAAAATACTTTTTATTTGGCCTTCTGGAAACTTTGAAAATGTGTAGTGGTAGAAAACAGAAGATTAAATTAATGATACATTAATGTAATTTAATATGTCTCAATTCCAGAACAACATAAACATCAAAAATATCAATAAATAATCTTTTTGAATCTTTAGACTTGTGATTGAAGAAAGCAGAAACAAAGACTGCCTAGAAAATGTGATTTTGAGGAAAACAAGAAGACAGAAAGTCTTAGAGTAGCCACTGCAATGCTTAATGTAGTCAAGACAAGTCTTACAATTAATACAGAGACAGTTCCCTCCCACAGGGGTCTGTTGCTGAAATAAAATTTTATCCAATCAAAATATTATTAAGATGTTCTGACAGTAAATATTTAGAATGAGGAACTGAATTAAAAGCTGAAAGGTCTATAAAACCATAGATGGGAAAACATTCAAATGGTAAACTAATTTTGAAAAATACATTTCCAGAAGGTCAAAAACTTTGAAGAAAGTGGTAAAATATTCATTATGAAAGAATATAAACATATTTGCAAAAAAATCAACAGATTCTCAGACAGCTATGTATGTGCTGCAGGAACATTCATCAACAGTTGCTGTCTAGTCCTCTGTCCCTAATAGTAACCAGCCATCATAAACACATCCTTATTGTTGTCTATGTATTCTATATTTCTGTAAAGATCTATCACCATGTTGAAGCAATTCAGTCAGAGACTAAAAAATTGCAATTTACATTAATCTAGAGTGAGTCAAATTTTCATAAATTGGCTGGTAACATTTTGCTTGTACAACTTTAGAAGAGGAAACATATAGAGTTTTTTGAATACTTAAGGAATTACTTGGCTTTTGGAAAAAAATACTCATTTGTAATGAATGGAAGAGGATAGATGCAAACAACTCAACATGTAAACAGTAAGAATGCATGTTAAATCTGCCTGTAGCACCCTTACTTTATACTGATACTTCTTTGGAATATACTCCCTATTTGTGCTATATCATTAATAAAATTAAAACCAACTAACTTCCAAAGGCAAAACTATGTTTATCAGAAGTAATTTGACTCTACCTTTTCTCGTTTGCATTTCCATTACTAAAAAAGAGAAGGGAGTTCACATTCAGCAAACAATGGAAGACACAGTAAAGTAAAATAAATTGGTTCCTCAGGAGTGTTTTTATGAAAAATGCTAAGAAAAAAACTGTGCAGAACGATTAGCTGTAAATCAGAGTGTGACCAGATTGTGTTAGAAGAACAGATGATGCAACTGGCTTTTCATTTCTGGGGTCTTAGATTTAGTATCCTAAATCATAAATATAGATTAATTAGTCAGATTCTAGCATTCATCTGTTTTGCCCAAAGTTCATCTGGAACTATGTAAACCTAAGTGTTGAGATGAACTACGAGAATTTGACATTAATAATCACATGCAATTGTTTATGTGATGTTAACTAACCCTTGAAATCCTGGACTTGAGAATTAGTCAGTATTCCAAGTGTTTAAAACTTCACTCATGGGTATATAACTTCTACATTTTAGGTGCTGTGGTGTTGCAAGATTAAAGATACTGCTCCTCCAGCCTACAAAGCCTCCCGCCTTCTGTTGAAGTTATGTTTAAAGATTAAATAAGATATATCTGATACCAGTACAGAGTTTTGTTTAAAGCCTAAGCCACTGCCACAATATGGGCATTTTGAGGTTTTGTTATCTACTGTTTACCTGAATTTTCATTAAGCTCACTGCATATTAAGTAGGAGCAAACCAAATGTTTTTAGAAAGACAAGGGCTAGAATTGTATCATTACTGCAAAATAACACATTTTAAAACCCTTTTAAGCCAGCATATGTTGAATTCGGTTGTGATAGTGAATGATTATACATGTTTCCACTAAAGCTTTATTGATGTATTTATGACTTAAGGTATCTGGGACTTGTTTTCACTGATCTTACTGTTAGAACCCCCTAGAAAGGCCTCCTGATTGAGCAACTATTGTTGCAACTGAGATAAAATGTGAAGATGCTGTCTTGAAAATAATGTATTGCATTTGTAGATTCTGCATGTTGCTCCTTTATAAGATTTGCACCTGAAAAACAGAGCTTATAATCTAGCCCAGAGCCTGTAAACCACATTAACATTCAGGGAAAATATCTTCTTTTTTCAAATCTAGAAAACAGTACTTTTGAACTGATGACTTAATTACTTCACCCACCCACAAATGAAGATATACTCTTCAGTACAGCTGGTCACAAATGCAATGCAAACCAAGCCTTCCCATGGAATTCCAAGACAAGAGCTATGCTTTCACTGAATGTTCCTGCAGCAAACCAATGCAAAAAAATTTTTGCCCTGTGTGTACAATAATGATGCTACAAGAAATAACACATTTATACATAGAACTCATAGAACTCATGTTCTATGAATATGTTTTCTAAAATTAAATGAAAAAACCTGCTCACAAACTGCACTAATAGGAATATTTGCCTTGATCAAATTTAAACTTAAATTCCATAAGAAATGAACTGTAAAAAATAGATGTCCTCTATAGTAAAGTAACACTGTTTAAATGAATGGTTGGAGTCAGACAGAATGAACCTTATACAGAGGAAAGACATTACTAAGCAAACTGATTCAAAGAATGAAAACACTTCTGCTTTACATAGAAACAAAACCCTTCCCTGGTTCCTCCTGAGTGCCTTCTGAAAAAGCAATGCTTTTACCTCTGATCTGGTAAAACAAAATACTAGGTATCACACTTCCTTTGAGCAGTTGTTGACCTCCATGTAGGCCACCTGGTTTTAACAATGGTGTAAACATAGCAGGGTTAAGCTTCTCTGAAATGCAAAATCCCTTATTCTCTGAAGACTGGATAAATACCAAAGCAATAAATGCAGGCAAAGTGCTGCATCAAGCAAATAAATAACATCTGAAAACTAAGGTTTGTGCAATAGCCTAACAGCAAACAAATGTGTGGAAGTTTGGTTAAAGTTTTATTGTTTTCAATCAGAGCACAGAGTCCTGATTATATATGTCTCAGTAAAGAGGCAGTTATTATTCCTTTGACAGCACCTTCCCGTACATTAAACCTAGAAAACACGTATAATAATCAAAGAAGAAATAAGGAATAAATCATTCAAATGAAGTTTTCCACTAAGTAGAACTGTTTATACAATCTATCACAGCTCTCCCATTGACTGAAAAGGGAGAAGCTACTATAGCAATTACCATGCTTTCTTACAGATTGCTTAGTACACCTTTACTAACACTGTATTCAGTCTTATTCTCTTAGCAATTGTTTGGAGGAGTATCAGGCAGCCAATTAATTCTGGAAAAAAGGACAATATTACATATCTTATTTTTCTGTATTTTTTGTATTAATAAAAAGCCCCAAATAACTATAGCAAAAATGACATGTATTTAGAATAAAAAAAAATAATTATGTCCTATACCACAATTTAGGCAACATTTGCTTTTTTAGCTGGATTTTGGAAGCTATATACATTGCTATAAGAGGTATTTTGAACAGGGAAATGGGTTAGAACTCTAACTAGAGTGGTTACAGACTAAGAATGAAATCTTCTGGGACAAATGTCTTACTTGAGTAGTGGAGAAAGAGGAAGGGGAAAAACTCCAAAGGAAGAAAAGAAAAAAACCCAAACAAAAAAACACAAAAAACCCACAACCCAAAACAAACAAATAAGACATCTGGATTAAAAACCAATGCAAAAATGAACACAGAGTAAAACAGACAAGTGTCTTCCCTGTGGTACTTGAGAAGAAGAAAAATTTCTGCAAAACATTTCTAAAAATGATGCTTTAAAGCAACAAAACCAAAAGCATTTGATTTTAGCTACTAACTTCAGAGGGATTTATAACTTTTGAATGGTAATTTATTACTTTAGATACTGCAGTTGTGTAAATTTCAAAACTTAGTTTTAAAAATTACCTCTTCAATTCTGAAATTGTAATATTTTTTCTTGTGGATCTCATGTTTAATTCTATGTGAATCCATAATTCTCAGCATTAAAAAAAAAAAAAAAAAAAAGGAAAAAACACCTCAAAAGAAACAACAAACAACGAAATGCAAACATTGCATCTCATCATTAGTTCAGTCATTTATTGTAAACCTCAAGAACAGTTTTTCAGATAGGGAACTGACACCTACTTGCCAAATTTTCACTATTTCTTAGGATTTTTTAGAACTGAATAACTATGAAGCTAGCTGCAACTCTCCGATTTCACAAGTTAGAAATTAAAAATGAGCAATTTTTCATTACAAAAAAAAGTCAAGAGAGACTAAAGATGGTTTAGGATTACTATTTAAAGGCAGTTGCCGGGATTTTACTCTAGGGTCTTTAATCAGGTCTAGATTAATGAAATTTTAGTGGTACATATACAGTAGAATGACTTCTGTTGCACTAAGAATGGGAATTCTCAGCCAACAAAATCAGTTGCCAGTTCTTTGCTGATTTCAACATAAATCCTTGTGAAGAATTTAGGTATGTAACTTTGATTTAATTTAGAAATTATTAAAATCGTGTAAAATTATTAGAAATTGCCTGTAGAAATCCCGATGTATTGAACATCATTTATTGCTGCAAATAACATTACTTCTTTTCACAGATGTGTATTTTTTTGAACACCGAGAAACCACAGACAATACAATGCCAAAATCTGAGTATGCCAGACAATTTTTTGATGAATAACAAATGCTACACCTACACCCAAACTTGAGAAAAGGCTGCCTGAAACTGAAGTATGACTTGTGGGCAGTAAATAACCTCTCTCTGACACTTTCTCACAGAGATCCTAATTAAAGAAAAATTCTGTTACCAGCAATTTTACCATTTGTGGACATGTTTTGGAACATATTCACCATAAGTCTTGCCATGTAGCAGATTTACAGACATATCTAATCATGATGCTGAACTATTTTGATTATTTGAATCAAATAAATAATATTTGACAAAATCTGACAAAAAACAAATAAAAATATTTGAACTATAATTTTATATATATATATATATAGTTCAAATATATATATATATATATATATATAAAGCACCTATCACCATATTGATAAACATTCTTTGGAACCATTCTTGATGGCCTTGATTTTAGAGATTATTGGTTAAAAGTGTATTTTCCTTTGCAGAAAACACAAAGCATTAAGAAAAACAGTGTGGATGTGGCTGGCCAATTCATGTGAACCAATTTACTTGTTATAAAAATGGTAGAAGCTTTCACTGTTAAAGGAACTAGGCACTGTACTTCTTTGTGTGGAGGAAGTGCAGGTGCTGTTTGCTCACATTCTAAGGAGAAGAGAAAGAAGAGCAGAAGATGAAATGGAGGATGAGAAGGAGGCAGGCAGGAAGTCAGGAATGAAAGGAAGATCAGTGTCAGAGACATTACAATTTTGTTAAATTTATAAGTATAGTGCTGCCTGATCATTTCAGATTTTGAACTATGAATTGCACAATTTAGTCCAGC
Source organism: Falco naumanni (assembly GCF_017639655.2). Lineage (NCBI taxonomy): Eukaryota > Metazoa > Chordata > Aves > Falconiformes > Falconidae > Falco > Falco naumanni. The sequence goes on along the minus strand of NC_054080.1, from coordinate 53,853,110 downwards.
TTTAGTATTCTTGCTCACAATGTTACTTTTTATACATTGAAAGCCACAGGTATATATTGAAGAATAAGGCAACGGCTATTTCCCGTTAGAATTTAATTATAGCACCTTATACTGCATTCATACTAATGATGGTTTAAACCAAGATAAGCACTGTTCAATGAAAGTGAAGCATTTTTGTTACAAAACAGAATTATATTGCTATTAGAGTTAAAAGAGACACATTATGGACATGTCCTTAATGTCTTGTTTATTTAGTACTCAGCAACAGCTTTAGTGTGTGTCAAGCAGTGGTTTTAGGATGTCTCAAGGTGCTAAAGTAGAAGTCACTACAAACACTACTCTTATTTGTTTATTGGGAAAAATTATTTTTTTTAAATAGGTCATGCTTAGCAAATTGCATGAATCTTGCCTTTCTAACCCAGTCCTTAGAAGAATAGATTGTTACATCACAGCTGCCTGCAATAACTAGAAACAGGTAAGCAACAGGATAAAGTAAAACCAAAAAGAAATTGCAAGACTCATGTTCTGTGGAGAAGTCAGTGCTGAAGCAAAAAGCTAATTTTAAATTAGTTTCCACATGTTTTTTCTTGGTTTAAGATTTGCATAGATAAGTGGCTAACATTAGGAATGTATATTTACATCCCATTCAATTCAAGATGCATTCATTGTTAACAAAAACCCGAAGTCTAATCTTTTTGTGTTGTAGTAAGCATAATTCTATTTAGGCAGCCTACTATATATATCTTATACCAAACATATTAGTTGAATTACATATTTCTCAGTTGGGGATCTTGCAGTTTGCAGCACAGTTCCCCAACTCTGGAGCTAATAGAACTTACATGCCTTGATTGTTATCCTGTATGAACCATACAAATAAGACAAAATGTTATGCAATGAGGTAGCAGGACACATATTTGGCTTCTTGTCAAAGACTGCAAAATATCTTCCCTGACAATGGAAGATGCTGAATAACTTCAGGATAACATATCTAATCTAGATCTAATGAAATTGCTTTTGTAAAGCCACCTTACTGATAAATACTAATCAAACATATTTTCATTTAAAAAGTGAAAAATTGGAAATACGAAGATTTACAAATAAAATAATGGAATTCGACCTAAAACACGGAGATCGGTATGTGTTAAAGTTTTATATAGCATATTACAACTTTATTTGCAGTTTCACAAGCAGGTTTCTAGATACTCAACCAAATGACTAAACACGCAGTACATAGTGAACAGGGTAATTTTTCAAATTCCTCAGTTTTGGGATACCAAAAAAGCTTGAGGGTTTAGCTGTTCTTCCCTCATAAGAACCATAGTCCTGGTGCAGTTCTTCTAAACCTCAAAATCTCCTAACCTACTTTCCAGTTTCAATTGCTTCCACACTCAACGAGCACAGGTATGAAGGCACTGCCTTTCTTCAGGATCTTATATCTCACAGAAATGACCTTTGTCTTTCTCTTAGGTAAAGGTTGTTCCTTAGGTACAACTAAGTTATGAAAATTTATGTATTCAGTTCCTTAATCTTGGCTTGGTTCTGCTGGTGCTAAGATGTTTAACTTTAAGGATTCTATGTTTCCGAAACAGATTTGTTTTCACCAAAAAGGTGTCCTTAATTCATACTGCTTAACATAAGAGAATGCATTCTATGGCATAACTTCAGACTCCTGTAAATCAGTTTGTTAAGGAGAACATTGGTAGTCATGGCTTGAGCCCCTAAGGTGTCCGATTTCAAAAGAAATACAAACATAGAAACTGTATCAGCTCCCAGGCTGAGAATCATTGCTTGGTAATTCATCTACAAATAGTCCCTCAGTTTACTTTCCTTGTTGGCCTGACTGGGTCTGCATCTGGATACCAGCTGACTACATTCTGCAAAGGAGTTACGCAGAAGAGAAGTGAGGAAGTGAGTTACTGATTTCCCAAGATGGTGAACAGTGAGATATGTCACCACTGATCTCAAGTTCTCTTTCAAAGAAATCTCTTAAATGAAAGGAGTAAATAAAAGTCAGATACAAGGCATATAAATTAAGACTACAGCAGAATATAAAGATCAATCTCAGTGTTTTGTTGTGGTTTTTTTTTTACTAGCATTAATAATTATTTTTATTATGTGTACAGGAGACCATTAAAATATTATAAAGACAGAGAAAAATTTAAATATCTGGAACATAACATTCTGCTCTGTGAACCACTTCTAGAACATGTGTTCCATTAGTCTTCCACAAGTTATTCTGCACTTAAAAATGAGGTCCCACCTGCTGTGTGTGACATGCCAGGAGGGTCATGCTATACAGCCGGTGGGAATCACGTTCTCAGACTTCATGCTCTGGTTCAAAATACAATTTATGACAAACTGTCATCTCATCACTCACAAAGGATATTAACATGGATGACAACTTCCCTAGGTATAATTCTAATGATGGATTACAATTCTAATAAAAGTACGTACATACTGTGGGATCTCAACTATGCAAAGATAAGAAGAACATGCAAACAAACCTAAGATATATATGAAACATTTAAGTAAGACCATGTTAATTTTTTTGTTTTATTAATGAAGAATTCTATCTCATGTAAAATGTTGGGTTTAGTGTATCTTAAATTCTGGACAGATATAAATACTGATTTTGGATTTTTTGGAATTTTTGGAATTGTTAATTGAAAATGAGAAAGGAAATATTACCATAAATATTGGAAGCTTTATATAGTTTTGAAAGACACACATCTAAATTGGTTTGACTGTGTGCGAGCTGGTTACCACAGGGGGTAACTGCTAGAAGTTCTTAACAATAGAAAGTCTCAGTATGAAAACAGATAAATTGTACCACAGGACTGAGAGACAAGTCCTAGCTAAGTCTGGAGAGACTGTTAAGGAGTATTTTTGCCACAGGAAATGCAGAGAAATACCCAACGGATTAAATGGAAACTGATAAGGCTTGCTACACTCTTGAGAGAAGAAAAACAGGCAAAACTACTACCCAACAGGTAACAAAAGCCTCAAAATAAGGAAGTTAGCTATTACAATGAGGAAAAATTAATGTTATGAAGAAATGAGAGTTTTGTAAAGGGGGAAAAAATAAAACCACACAGAGGGAAAAACAAATACTTAATATTTTGCCAAAGAGGTTACACGAGTGTAAAGAGTAAGGTTGAGGTTAAACCTTAATAAGTCCATAGACAGGAAGGCACTAGTTGACTTCAGTGACCTTTGAATTATTCCATTATAGAGTGACACCTTGGCTAAGAATACAAACACATTTGTATTTGTTTTAGAGAGCACTTAGCTGTATAGCCATCACATCACCTTATATTAGTGTGTTTTCCCTTCTTGATTTGTGATACTTATGCAATTAATTATTTTGGGAAAAAAAAATTTTAGAATTTACTTTTCCAGATACTCCTAAACAGGGCACAAAACTAGAAATTAAATTCCAAGGAATCTGAATTTGATAGGTGTTCTCTTTTCAGATAGTGTTAACAGTTACTGAATGACTCATCCAACTGTTCTCAGACTCTGGCTCCTAAAAGATAAGGAAAGTATTGTTACGATGTCTGTTTAATAAAGACATGTTGGGTAAAAAATAAGGTGTGTAAATATGATGACCATGTTATTAAATCTCATTATTGGTACACAATCACATACAAAAAATTTTGCTGAAAAAAACTATCACACATAGCTAGATATTTGAAGGGGTTTATTCATTTTCTTTTCAACATTAGAATACATTTAGCAGGTAATGTTAACTTTTGTAGTTAAAAGGAAGTTTTTGAGGTGACAAAATTCCTGAGGAAGTCTAGTTTTATTAAAAAATTCCAAATATGAGAAAAGGAAGAACTGACAATGTTTAATGAACTCATCATAGGACTTGCAAGCAGGATTTTTAATCTCAGTGGTTAAACTACTTCTTTTGATATTTGCAACTGGGCCAGTATAACCTGATTAATTCTTTATAAAAAATTAATAATCCTGCTTCCTGGATTAAGATGTATATTAATTTGTCAGTTTAAAACAATAGCTATCACAACGCTTTCAGAGAACATTAGTATTTTCTGGAAAATTCTTGAGATTCTTCTGTTATTTACATCGTATTTTATTTTGGGTCTTTTTATTTACATATCTTTTTTTATTTATATGTTGAGTTTTTCAAGATAATTGCAATGATGGACAAATTTATTCAGATTGTGACAACATCACAATAAAAAGCACCCAACAAGTAAGTCCACACAAACTGAGAATATTATAGGGAAAAAAAAAAAAAAAAAAAAAGAAAGAGAGAAAAACAATAAAAGGTGACTAGAGAGAAAAGAGAAAGAAAAAAAGAAAAACACTAAACAGAGGAAAACGAGAGGTAGGAAAGTCTGTGTATCTACAGCACTCAGACACATCAAATCCATTATTACCTATACAGTAGTTTCATATTTTGTCTTTAATTTTTCTGTTTCTCCCGTAGTCAGCTTGCAATTAACATGCATCTGTTCTTTATAGTGGCAGTTTTTCCAGGATGTTGAAAATTGTCTTCATTTTAGTCTATTCAGATTCTGATTTCATTCTCAGTTTACATATATGTGCTTCACTATTTCCCCTAATTTCAGTGGTGGAAAGGTGGTGTAACTGAAATGGGCTAGCATTATATGAGAGTTCTTCTCTCAATAAAATAGAGACTGATAAATTTACAGTTGATGAAAAGACAATGAGGAGAAAGGAGGTGTGGGATGCTGGAGTAGAGGTTTGCTATCTAGCTTTTCTTTACAAAGGCACATAACAATCAATAGCAAGAATTACTTTGATTCTCCCACCTCAAACATTTGAGTTAGGAAAACTATTGTGCCAGAAGGGGCAATAGCTGTTACGTTCAGCCATTTCTTCATTGATAAGTCTTATCAGATCATGGCAGAAGTAGGTGTGTCTTGGATTATGCTGCGGAAGGAAGTTCAACAAATTTACATTCTTACCTAGCATTCATAAAACAAACAATTATTATTTTTTGTAAAAACAAAACAAAATTCATAAAGAATGTACTGTAATCACAAGAGCTGGAGGTTCTCTGAATATTCTGTGTGTGCTCCTGTGGGATCATTTGAAAATAAAAATTAGAGAAGTTTCAGGCTAAAAAGAATATTCCATTTTACATTTTGGAGGATCAGACTACTTCACCCAGAAACATCTACTACATAGAGAAAGGAAGGGTGAGCCCACACTGTAAATTTGAGATCACAGTCCAAAATTTGGGAAATTTTGCATCAGAACATGTAAGTCTAAAGCCTTTCTTAATGTGAGAGGAAAATGCAAAAGGCCTTTTCATGTGTATATTCTACTCCCATTAGAATAACCCAGATTCGGGGTTATTCTTATACAAATGCAGCATGAGGAAAAATTTATTCCACTGTGGAATGGCTTTGGTTTAGAGGATCACAAGTAGCACTCTAGAATACCACCTAACTGCCACAGAGAAGAGAAATGAGCTAGTTAGAAAAGTAGACTTGCATACATATCAATTATTAACTTATTTTCTAGGTATGAAATTCGCATAGAAAAAAACAAACAAACGAACAAAAGAAAACAAAACAAAATACATTGCTAGTATCTGTACTTTGCTTCCAAAAGCACACTGAGTAGGATAATAAACAGGGACATGAAAACTTGAATTTGCAGAACAGGATAATGTAATTTCAAGAAGAAAAACTCAAACAGCATATAACTCTTCTAGCCCCAAGTTGAGTCTGTAGTTCCATGTTGGCTCAGATGGAAGACTCGTTCTGCTAAACTCCTAATACCATTCTCTGTGTTACTTTATGGTCCTTGGAGGTCACCAAACCAAATAATCAGTTTGAAGTTGTTTAGCTTCTTAGATATAAGAATGTAAGAACCCAAGGTAGTTTGACTGTGGTCCATTAGAGAAGCTAATATAACACACACTGGTGACTTGAGGTTAATTTTATACCTGTCATGAGATCTCACCAAAAGTATTCTAAGCATTACTGCAAATTACTGTACAACAGCTGATTATTTCTAAGTAAATACAATTTTGAGATAATGTGATTCACTGCACAACCTCTGTTGGTATGAAATAAACCACTATCGACATTGTATATTTAAAAGGGGACATGAAAGAGAAAACTAAACCAATCCTCTCCGCCTAGATAGCTGGTCAAGGCTTCAGTGAAAATGAAAATGAGGATGTGTATAATCAGAAAATATAAATACAACTTTTGGTGAACTAATATATAAGACACCCAAACAGCAAAAGGTATGTGGACTATGCAGCACATCATCCTACATTTGATAATTAAATAATATTTTCTAAGTCATTAATTTGTTGATGGAAAGACTTCAGATGGGCATGGGATCAAAATGTAATTTTATTTTATTTTTTCATAATAAGACTTAATTTAGCCACATTTTATAGAAAATATGGACAACTGATAAGTTATTAAATGAAAAAAGATGACAGTGGACTTGAAGTTATGAACAAATAAAAAAATAATTGATTTCACTTATCTTTAAAATTTACAATGCAGCTATGTGTACATTATTTATTAATAAATTTGAAGTTGCTTGTTGTATATAATTAATGAACTTTTAGTTAAAATTAATTCTGAAGACTTAGCAACATACGATTTTTCTGGCATTTCAAGGACTGAGAAATATTTTCTTTGACCATTTGTTAGAAAAATTACTTCTTCCTTAAGCTCTGGAAAATTTCACCCTTCATAGAAGCTCAAAATTATTTCATCTAGCTATGCTGGATTATAATTTTTGATTCTGTTCCTTTTTTTTTTTTTTTTTTCTATTGTGTTTCAAGGTTCTTAAAAATACAATGGGCTATTATTACCATATCAAAAAGTAAGGTGATGCAAAAAGCTTTTCAGACACTCAAAAAAGGGATAGAATAATGATCTCTCTGATGACCTTCCTTTCCAAATGCACAGAAAAGAGCTGAAAAACATATACAAGCCTGGAATAGAAGAAAAGGAATGATCCAGCAAAGCTCTATGCCTTAATCACTTCCAAACCTTTGTTTTATACAATGTTTCTGTAGAGAATGGAGGGGATTGACTTCACAGCCAATATGTTCATGGAGAAAATTAATGAAAGAATGGCAAAGCCAGAGTGACCCAGTAGGACTTTACAAAGATATCTGAAAGCAAATAAAAGATATTAAAAAAAAATAAAAAATTATAAAGACATTTAAAAAGAGGCAAGAAGAAAAGCATAGAAAAACTTTTTTTCCTCTCACATTCAATAGAACGTGGAGAAGGAAGTAAAATTTTAATGAAGTTATAGACTGAAGAAATAGTAGAATCAATGGAGAAAAAGAACAAGGTATTTAACTGGTGAAGCTAAAGGGGGAAGTAATAAAATGAAAAGAAAACAAAAAAAGACATTTGTGAAAAAGATATCAATGAGAACTTGAGAAAACTAATGCTGACTAATACAACATCAGAAAGAATTCAGAATGGCAAGACTGAAAGGAGCAAATTAGAAGTTGGAATTGGAGGAGAAAGATGGATGAAAAATATAGGAATTTGTAACCAAAACTGATAAAACATAGGTTTATAATTTACAGGCAGAATAGGAAACATGCCTGTTTTCATATTATCTGATCATATCCTCATTATACTTAATTTTGAACAAGTGATTATTGCCAGACAGATGGCCTGGCTCACTTGAACATGACCGTGTGGAAGACTTAACATCATGACTTACTGGCCTAGATCCTGCACACTTTGTTTTTGTAGATGATGGTAATTGAGTTTGTTGAATCTTTTCACTGATCTGGAAAGTTTCTGGTTTGGCAGACTTTTTTTTTTTTTTTTTTTTTTTTTTTTTTTTTTTTTTCCCCATTGTGTACAATGTTCTGTCAGAGAAATGCTCCAACAGTGGACAGTCTTGAAATCACCCAGTAAAATACATAAACATATATAAACAATGTGTGCTAGCCACTGTACACTGTGTCAGTCTGTGGCTTAGTGTATATGAGGCTCAGTAGTAAGCTTCAAACAATGAGGTTATCCCTTGAAGCATTTTATTAGCTGTATATTTCACCTTTTGAATGTGTTTTTATCTCGGAAGGAGATACTAATCATCAGTCAGGTACAGTAGTCCATTGGCATAGATAAAATTGTAATCCTATAAAGCTGCATTATATTGTTTAACTAGGTAATTATGCTTTTGGTTTTCTGTTTAAACATATTCTGTACTAAAAATGTTGGAAAAAAGTTTCAAACATATAAGTGGTATTAATTTTAAGAACATCCACAGTGATTAACTTTCCCCTGTTACTGATCTTCACATGTATTGGCTGCCAGGTGTGCTCAAGTCTGGTAAATTTCATATTCAGGCAAAGAATCAGGCTGACAGGGGAGGTACGTGTGTTAACAATGCTGCAGAGCACCTGTGAAAAGCTTTGAAATGAAAACTCCTTAGCTCCATACGTTAATATCTCAACAAATCTTTAATCAGGTAAAATCTGTAGTAGATTAAGTAGAGATTAATGAATTCAGAAGCAAGATCTTATTTTTAATGAGATATCCCAAATTAGATCCAGAGCATATTAGAATTTCTACTCCATTGCCAACAATAAGCTAGTCAAAAGGAACTTCACACAACTTCAAAACCTTGATATATGGCAAAGAACAATGTTCAAGGATTGCTGAGTCCGGCTTCTGAAATGAACCAGCAATATATAAGGTCCAGAGACAGCTGATATCTGTCTTATCTAGGTGAGGGTTATGCTGATAATCTCTGGGGACCCTTCAAGCCAGAAACATTCAGATACTGTTATTTCATGTTTCAGTGCTGCATTCATGTCAGTTATCCAACAGACTTCACAAAGTATTCATACTACAAAGGTCTTTTTAGAATTTTTAATAGAATGCTTTCATATAAGGAATCACTATCTTTTTATGTAGTAACACTGTTCCCTGTTTCCAGTATTTCTGCTTGAGAAGAAGTTGTAATTATGACACATACAAACAGTTAATAAAGAAAAAGAAATATCAATAGTAAAACCAGATGAACCCAAAGTTTTGTAAGCAAATCCAGAAGAATGCAAAGTTTGGCTGATGTTCGGTAACAATTTCTCCGGGGATAACTAACATGCATTTTAAAAAAACCCTAAAAACCAAACAATAAACAAACAAAAACCAAACCCAAAACCTATAAGAAATTTGGAATTATTATTTGTAATGCTTCTAGGCTTACAATATAAAGGGATGTTGCTGTGTAAACTACAACCTGTCTGTGTTCTTTTGCTCAACGTATAGAACAAAAATACTGGATAATTTCAAAAATTACTGGATGATTTTTTTTCTTGTTCTTTAACAAGATGGTGAATGAGAAAGTTGCATAATGTAACAAGATTAATGGAATGGAATTAGGAGCAAGCTGAATATCAGGATAGTAGACTGTGTAAAATTCCATTACCAATTTTTTTTTGTTTGTTTTGTTTTTATGAATAAGAAATAGTTCTGGATTATGAACACCCATATATATACATTTAAGAAAGTATTTATGTAAACCATAACTCCAGTCACATGATGTATGCTGGGAAGGATCTCAGCCTCAACATTACAGCAGAAGTACCCATGGCTGTGGCATTTTGACACGTGTCACTTAATTTTCATTTCTAAATGAAATACAGGAAAATGAGCCTTTAATTGGCTTGTTTGTCATGATGATTGCCACATAAAAAATACAAAAAATTAAAGATTTTACTTTATTTAACTGCGAATTAGGGCAATTCCAATAGAAGAAATAGAACAAGCCATAACAGAATAGTGTATAGTGTGTGAAGTACTTGCCAGGAGTGCTGGAGATTAAGGCCACTCTGGTTTGAAAGAATCAAAATGGAGTAGTAGTGGAATGCTGCCAGCTCTGAAACAGACCTTTCAAATCTTTTAATGTTGAAGCTGCACTACTTTTTATTTTCTATGATTTTGACTAGAATATCCCCTCTAAGACTGTGTGACTGTACAAGTGTCCTGGTTTCAGTTGGGATAGAGTTAATTTTCTTCCTAGTAGCTGGTAGAGTGATGTATTTTGGCTTTAGTATGAGGATAATGTTGATAACACACTGATATTTCAGTTGTTGCAAAGCAGAGATTACCCTAAGTCAGGGACTTTTCAGTTTCCCACGCTCTGCTGATGAGCAGGGGCACAGGGAGCTGGGAGGGAGCAGAGCCAGGACAGCTGACCCAGACTAGCCAGTAGGTTATTCCATACCATAGAACATCATGCTCAAGTATATAAACGGGGGGGAGTTGGCTGTTGGGGGACACAGTCATTGGGGACTGGCTGGCCATTGGTCAGTGGGTGGTGAGCAATGGTATTGTGCATAACTTGGGTTTTTTCTTGGGTTCAATTCCTTTCTGTCTTTCTCCTTTTCATAACAATAGTTGTTGGTTGGTGGGTTTGGGGTTTTTTTGGTTGTTGTTGTTATTATTATGGTTTACTTTATTTCAATTACTAAATTGTTCTTATGTACCTTATTTTTAGGTTCATCTCCCCACCCCACTGGGGGTTGCAGGAGGGAAGTGAGCAAGCAGCTGTGTGGTACTTAGTTTCTGGCTGGAGTTAAATCACAACAGGTAGCTCTTGTATAAGGAAGATCATGCTTTTCTTGTCTGTTAGGAATCTTCCATGCCGTGGGAACTCATGATAGCGACACCTACTACTGAAAAGAAGACTGCGCATTGAAAATGTGAATGGAGGTTACTAGGAAAGTAGTGTAATCAGGGAAGGAAAAGTAAAAGCAGCAAAACTAAATTATCAGAGTTGGAGGAAAGGGGCAAATGCTTAAACAGTTCCTGCTTAACAGTGTCGAAGGCCTGAACTCATCCCATCTAAGTGTAGTGTGTAAGATTGTTGACTTAAGCTACACAATGAAAATGTGGATAATTAGGAGGAAAGCTCAGAGTTTCAAAACTACTACCTCTGTGGTCCTTGTCATGAATGGCATATAACTGAAATGATATGAAAATATACAGGTGTCAAACAACTAATTAGGTTCTTCAGTCTTCACTAAGTTTTTGATAAATTCCAGTGATGCAGCTAGGCAACAGTGTGATAAATTCAGATCTTGAAAATAATTTTGTTGGCACATAGTTTATTGTTATAAAACAAAACTTCTTTCCTGATTGGAAAGATGGGTGAACTGTGTCATAAATATTCAGTCAAAAGCAGTATTTTGTACCCTTAAATGCTCTTCAGGAATTTAAATATATTTTTCATAATCTTTTTTTTCATCCTAAAAAAAAATCAAGTTTTTAGTTAGAAGATAACATTAGAGCTTGTGTACACACTGAGATTGTGCACTGAAAAACCCCAGGCACTACAGCACTCTTTCACATTATTTTTAAGCTGTGAGGAAGGTTAATTTGTACACATGAAGGCTGCTGTGTTAAAAAGCACAACTATACCACATATCAATAGAACAGGATTTAATTTTATGTAACAGCTTTTAAAATTAAGGCATTCAACATCCTAAGAAGGTGAGCTGCTCTCTACCAACTGTATAGAAATAGCCATTACGTATTTGTTCTAGAATCTTAATCTAGCATGGTTTGTGTATTGTCTTGTTTTCTTTGGGTTTTGGGTTTTGTTGTTTTTTTTTTTTTCCCTCAAAGTGAATATTATAAATGGCTTTACACACAACTATTAAAATTTGCTATATTTATTCTCCATCTGGAGAGTTAGGATTCAGTCCTTTGGAAAAGTATACAATTTCTGTCATATCTCATTTAAGATTAAGCTTCAGTCTGAATTTATAATGTGGTAGAAAATTTGAATTGGTAGGTTGACAGCACAGAAGGTCAATCTTTACTGTATCTTGATTGAAAGAGGGTATTCCTATAACCAGTAACAAACTGGTGTGCTTACCAAGTGTGATCAATATTTTTTAACATTTCTATCAAAAATACGTAATTAATTTTGAATTTCTGTGACTAAGGCACACAATTTCCTTACAGCTGTTTTGAGAAAGAGCTTACATTTTTACACATTTTTACTGTTCTTTTATCTAAAAATCATAAAATTTGTTCAGGTTTTAGGCATGAATTTCCGTTTCTGTTTGGTTCTGGAATTACATTTGGTCTTACTCAAACAGGATTTCCTGACAAACAGGGATTTTAACAGAATATCTATTTCTTTCCTCCACCTTACTTGCAGGACAGAACGAAACATAAGAATAGGATAGAAAATGAATTTACTGTAAATTACAAAATCAGGGGAAATACATCCAAGCTATTGCTCTAAGGGGTCCAGAGTTGACTGCAAGCCTTCCTGCACTACATTTTTTTTTCAGACCCATCTCTAACACAGACTCTTTCTGAGAACTCGGAGGCTTTAGACACCCAATTTAGGGCAGCTTTCATGAGTACTTTGCAGTGCATTACACTGCCTGCTGAGTGGAGAGAAATGGTGCTCCATTTGTGTTGCCCTAAACTTTTGATCCTTCTCAAGGTTCAAACCCGAGAGTGGCATTTTCTCCATCAAGGATGTACTGTGTTGAACAATAAATTGCAGAAGTCATGATGACTTTTATCTTTCCCTTCATCTGAGGCATCATCCTTGGAAGCAGAGAATCAGCCTGAGTAGATCTGATATGGTTTCAGGACTTCATGGTGTATGCTGTGGTATGATGGCTCCTCAGACTGATTCCACCATTGCCCAAGTAGCACTGTAAAGACAATGGTGATTCTCAGGATCTGAGCAGAAATGCTTACTTATCTTGTATACTTTCTGCAATTCTTTCACTGAAAGACATCCCAAGAATATACAGGGAGATTTGTGGACTAGGAGGAAGATGAAATTCCAATCAGAAAAAAATAATAATAATGAAGTAAATGATGTAATAAAGTCAAAAACTATATGACTTACTATACTAAGCTTGGGACATCAGTAGAAATAAATTATACTAAAGCAATCACATACTAATTAATAGAATTGTATGAGTCATAGAAAGTGTATTGCCATAATAATTACAAAAAAGCACTAATCTCATTAAACCAACCTGTAACACGATTATCAGCTCACATGAATTAGTGATCTCTGCTGCTCACATAGTAGAGGAAACCTCATACGAAAACGCTAATTACAACAAATGCACTGGAAAAAGCATGGATATTATTATTTTCTCACTGTTTGTAATAGAAAACTTTTCCTTTCTTTTAAAAAGCATAGGGAATCAGTTTTGATCAGGATCTGCAAAGTTATCATAATCACTGCTACTTGGATCTCCTTAAATATTTCTAATGTTGCTTTTAAAAATATTATTATTTACACTGAATAGCAAACATTTTGTACTATTTTTATGTGGTTTCCTAAAGCTGTGTTGCTGAAGCTGCTCTTCCAGGGAGACTTTCTATTGGCTCTGCTCCTCATGCCACGATCCACACAGGAGATTTCATTACTGCTGGTGTGAGAAAAACAAAGTGCAAGATATAGGAAGGACACTCATTTCTTAAGTACTGCAACTAGAAACCAGGTAGGCAACTGTAACCATGCCTGGTTAGCTTCTGTTTTCAACTGTGTTTTCTATTTACCATTTAGGGAAACTAAGAGAGGTAGATTAAATTCAACATTTGTTGCAACAAGGAGGTGGTAGTCTGTGTCCACAGTGCTGGGAACTTTGAACACGAGACCAAATACATATAGGAAAATCTATATTTGCCCTGGAATAATTTAATAGTATTTTAACACTTCTTGAACTGCTAGCTTATTAGTGTCAAAACTCATAGGTTTGACTTTTCAGCAAAATTATTACAGCAGCAAAATAAGGAAGTATGGGTTTCCTAATACTGCCTGCTTTTTAACATGTTCTGGGAGGGGGAGGGGGAAAAAAAAGAAAGAAAGGAAAAAATGAAAAAGCTTCTTAGGATCAGATTTTATATTTGCAAAAGGTTGATCAGATTTTCCCCCCCTTGGTTACAAAAAAGCCTATGATCTCAGTAAACATAGAGCAAATGGCAATAATGGGAATATTTATTTAAGTTTCACCTTGTTGTATATAGACAAAGTTGAACTATACAACATTTATATATGTATCTTAGGTAAAATATTACTCATGATTTTTAGCTTTATTGATTTTTTTGTATCTTTTCATACCTCTCAAATTATGCATTTCTACATAACAGTAGTACAGTAAAAATCAGAATAAAATAGAAAATATTTAAGAGGAATATTTCATTACCTTTTTTTACACTTTTGCATATACTTGGAAACATCTTTGTAATCACATTCTTAAGATACAATGAAATAGAAATTTTATGATGTACGTTGAGTGAGAAAACTGCTAATCTACAATGTCTTTTATCTGTTCCACATTTTTCAACATTCTGAATTTCAACACAGTCTGAATGGACAGCAATCCAGTGACCAGCACTGAATATTTTGACCAAAAAACACTTTCCAACATTGAAATAGATGTCTCTGTTTGACAGGAACCTTTACTTTTCATAAAAGTCTTGGCATTCATCTTGCAGTGGGAGAGCACTATCCGGTAACAATGTTTGAATCCTTTCAACATTATCTCCTAAGTAGTACGATGACTAGAAGGATAAAAGAGTAGCAGATTGCAAAAGTTCTCTCCAGCATTACATAAATGAACAAATGCAAGAGCTGGAATTAATTCCTTCTGTTATCTCTTGTTGTGAAAAAATTACACAAAATAAAAAATTAGCTAAAACCCAGAAAATCACAAATAAGATAAATCTTATAATATGACTTTGCATAAAAAATGTAAAACATCTACAAGTGAATAAAAAGAAAATCAATTAACTAGTGAAATAGATATTGATTTTTTATCTTGCCTACTATAAAATTATGTCAATTTTAAAAATTATATGCTTTTAGAATTATAAGGAAGTCCTTTATAAAAACTATTCAACACTATCCAATGGCATTAAACAATTTTCTCAATTGACCAGTCAAATTCGCTATATTTGATCTTTATTAAAAAAATAAATAATATAACTAATACTTTCTGTCAGTTAGCTTATGGAATATGCCTCTTAGTTGTTTTAGAAGTGCACAAAGACTGATTTTATTTCCTGTTAACATTTTTGATTTCTTGCATGCACCCATGAAAAAAAGAATGCAGTGAACATAAACATCTCAGAAGCTAATGTTTTATCACTATACATGGAGAGGGTTGAACCTAAAAGCTAAATTTTTCTGTGACCTCTCAGTGATGATAAAAACCTTAATGAGGAAAAACAACAACAGTAACAAAATCTCAACCAAGCAACCAAAAACAAACAAACAAACAAAAACACCTGAGAAAAAGCAGCATAATTTTTGTGTGCTTCAAGGAAGGCTACAAGAAGCAGATATGCCACAGGAACTGCATGAAACCCACTGATACTATCAGATGCTAGAGGTAAGACCTTAAAAGGACTGTTAAGAAACCTACTCCCTGCCTGCCTCACAGCTCTCTATCATAATGAAAACTATTTGCAAATTTATGAAAATACCTAGGTTTCCCCTTTCTCATATCAACTCAGTAAACTTGTACAAATTATTTAGTCTTTGCAGATTTGCTAAGGTGGTTCTAAGCAGTCCAGCCACACAACTCCAGTTACTTTAAGATTATATAGTCTTCGATAGGTTGTCTGTCTGGTCTTGTAGCGTAAACAAATAGGTATTTGCGTATGGTTATTCTTTTGCTAACTTTTCTTGACTTCTTATCAGATATTCTGCAGAATTCAGCTAACAAAGGTTTTTAAATTGTCTCTTTAAAGTCTGACTTATTTACCCTTTATGCCCTTCATAGCACCAGGTTTTTCTCTTGCTTTATGTTGTAGCAAAAAGAGTTCAAATTGAATTAGAGACTTGTATATACACACATATGATGACACTAGGAAATACTTGTATCTAGAGAACATTTTTGACTCAGTTGAAGCTAAGGAGTATAAAGAGAATGCAAGCAGGGAAAACTTCTGAGGAGAGAGTTTCTTCAGAAGTTGCTCTCCCTAAAACCGAACTTGTGTATGTGGGTGACAAAGTGTGGTTTAAGGAGGTTTCTGGGAACAAAATAGAAGCAACTTACTCTACTTCAACCTGCAGAGAAAGCTGCTCCTGTTGCCTCTCATTCATCATGCTCTTAATGCATGGTTTCAGTCTTATGACATCACTTCTTTTCCAGTATCAAGCATGCCAGACTATAACCTCTTATAACTCCCATGTGACTTTTGATTCATTGGCTGAGTATTTCTAGGTTTAGCTTCTTGCCTATTTACTCCTACTTTTAAAGCTAACAGGTGGATCAAAGTCTCAGACTTTTATTTGGGTTGCTATTGGTTAATGTAATTATTAGAAGCTCTAGCCAAATCAATCTCATATTTACAGCAAATTCCTACCTTGTAGTTAGAAATGGTTAGCTGAAATAATGTACATCAGAATCAAAATATTTGCACTCCCCATCACACGTTAACTAAAAATGAGGATGAGGTTGACAAATTCTCTTTTCCAAGTACAAAGGAGCACTATGAAATGTTATATGCATAAATATATATCACATTATAGTCTATATTAATAGAATATGTAAAAATACAGAATATTTTATTTTTATATTAATCTTCAACAAATAAATTAACACTTGCCTACTGTACTTGGCTTTGTACATACATAATCTCTATTCACTTACCTTCTGCTTTGAATTTGAAAAAATTTAAATCTGCTAATGATTATGAAACTGAAAAGGCTGAAAAATGTCTTGACTCACTTCACTTGTAACCTATTTTTGATTGAAATAACTATCTTCAACAGCCCAAACACCCAGTGATTTTGTCACAAAACTCTGTGGACAGCATTTATACCTTTGCATCTAAACTATGAAAAGACACTGAAAATTATTAAAGGGTTAGAACTAATATGGTATCTCTGATTAAACAAATTTTGCTTAGAATTTCACTCCTACCAAGACAAGGAATGCGTAATCTTATGGACAATAATAGATTTAACTAGTGGATTACCTCTTTTATATAATATAAAAATTAAAATTTATTCTTAAATATCGGGTAATCCCACAGTGTACTTCACTTTTTTTACATTGTAAAATAGGGGGGGGGTGGGGGAAGAGAGAAGATCTACTAGATCCTTTATGACTTCTAGTCATAAAGGAAAATATATGTAACTGAGTCAGACTAAATGCAAAAACCAGTTCTTACGTTTGTACTGAAGAAACAGTGAAGAACATAGTAATATTATTAATGAGTTGAACGTAATTTTCTTTCTTGTGATTTATGGGCCTTCTAGACTAATGATTCTATACACATAATATTGTTAATGAATATTGCTTCAAGTTCTCAGTCATCACATATTCTGTGTACCTTTATTATGAATAAGTATCAACGTCTGTAGGATTCAAATATTACATTGAGGAGGAGAGGTGACTTCTTTTATATAAAATCTCTTTAAGTTATTGTTTGTACCTCTACAAGCTTGTATTTGGTCAAGATGAAACTATTTATAAGTTGTAATGCAAAATTTAAAAAATACCATCATAATATCTGCCTTTCTTAGTTACACTTCTGAAATGCATGCTATTATGCTGACATTAAGAACAGAACTAATTTGTTTCTGGGAAAAAAAATGGCTGTGTGGTTTTTCTTTCTATATCTAATCAGTGTTCCAGCTAAGAAGTTTTTGCAGTGTCTGTGGAGTGGGACAAATGAGAACATACTGACAAGGACTTGCGCATGAAATCACATTCAGAGTTTCTGATTAAACCAGCATCTTTTGAGGTTTGAGTACCAATCATCAATGTAATTATGCTTTTTGTTCCTTAATTGCATTCTAGTAGAGAAGGTTCATGGCAAAAAACTGAATCAACCCAGAAAAACCCACAATCAGATTTGTCTCTGTCCATGTTCATGGTTGCACCTCTCTTAACCTACACACTGTGTAGGCTGGACATGTGCAATGCATATCAGGATGAAAAAAACCCAAAACAACCACAACCAAATCTCTTTCAGCTTTGGTTTTGCTCGCATTTGTTATGAGTTTTCAGGAAATTAGGAGTTAGTTTTTAATTAACCCTACTGGAAGCAGCTATGACTTTGAATGCTGAATTATGCATTCTAGTTTCTAAGTCAACAGATGTTGACCTTGTAGAGGCAAAATTTCCCTCAGTAATACATAACCTAATCAGCATTACACTTTTGACTTGTATGAGAAGAGCACTATTTAATTAGAGAATATGCTTTTCAAAAATGAAGGTTGAAGGTTAAGATTTCATTTAGGATGCATTAGCTTAAATATGCCTTTGGGCTATTCCTATTAGCTAATCTTTTCATGAATTCTCTTAAAAATATGTGGAAAGGATACTCGTAACACTAAAAAGATAATGATTCAATAGTATGCATGAATTCATATTCAATTTTTGCAAAAGTGGTTCTTGATGATTTGAAGGTTCACACCACATCTCCCTTTGAATGTCAGTATTTAGCCTCAAAAAAGTACTGTATAAACAGTGATACTCATTTTGAGATAAACACATTTGTAAAAAGACATGTATTTCAGGCATGAATTTGTACAGGAGAAACAGGCATACAGGACTAAGGTGTTTGTATTTTTTCTCCAGCTATGCCTGATACTCTGCACTCGTATTTCCAAGTACATCTGTGGCAGCATGCCTTCCTCTGATACTCTGCCACAAGAATCACTCTTTCTCAAAAGGAGTTCAATATATTATTATAGCTACCACCTTTTTTTTTCTTTTTACTTTGTGTAAGGAGGAAGACTGCTGCAAGGAAAGATTAGTAATCCCTTCTATCCACAATCAGCCAAAACTTTTCTGATTAACTCCAAAATCTCCATGATGTCAGGAAGATATAAGAACATGTACTTGTAAATGTACAACGTGAATTGGGAAAATGGCGAGAAGGAGTTAAAGAGTCAATGTGATTGTTCAGGAAAAAATTATTTACATTATAGAGGGGAAAACTGCGTTGTTTGGCTACTAGCTTGCAGCAAGTAGATGGAGGTGGAAAGTAATTTGATTCAATATGAAACCCACTTCTCAGTTTTAAAATACTATCCAACATTTTATTTTCCTTGTTAACAAATGGATTTAATGTTTAGTGAATCCACTCCAAAGATTCCAGTATTAGTTGAATATAGTAATTAAATAATCCTTCAAGCAACAAGAAAAACCACAGCACATCAGAAAAAATCCTTAATTGTTTTAATAAATAGAAGGAAGTCTATGTTAAAGGTACCTTATAAAAATGGAAGAAAAGAAGTCCACTATGTTCCTTTACTGACAAATGCTTTCAATCTCTGCAATCAATTTCTTTTTTGAAACAGAACACCGTTGAAAAGAAAACTTACTTCAGCTTTTTTTTTTTTTTTCTACATGCAGTATTCAGAAAACTACAGAAAATAACAAACAATATTTTCTAATTGCATCTCAATTCCTTCTGTCTCAAGGCAACTGGATAAGTTCTGGTAGAAGCACAGTGTTGTGGAAATAAAAATAAATTAAAAAAAAAAAAAAAAGAAGAAGAAGAAAAAAACCCCAGACATGACATACTTTCCTTTGTTTTCTTCAACAAATTGAAGATATTATGAGATTTATAGTAATGGTTAAAAGCTGATGTAAAGCAGAGAACTATCCAGTTCAGAAGCTGAGATTAGCCTTCTTCCATTTAATAATAACTGCAGAGAACAAGAAGTTTTTTTCCATTTCTTGTAGGGTTCCACTGTATCATTTTTGCTTGTTTAGGTAAGCATTTTCCTTTAGTCTAGCTGTTATCACAGCATATGTTTCTCGAATGTCAGGATAATGATTCAATCTCTTCACAAATGGGTTGTGTCTCAAGAAGTTGAGTTATTACTATGACTAAAAGAATATGACTACTTTCTTCATAAATTCATAGCAAACTCTGTTTTGGAGTCATTAAACAACTATGATCAGTTTGCTACTGAACTTTAGTTTATGTTTGGGAAGAACAGGAGGTCACTTTAACTGAGATGAATATACATCTGAAACAGACTGATACAAACCTCCGCACAATTTGTGACATTACTCTTGTTTGCTTGAGAGCTCTGAGACAAGAAGGCTCCTCGCAAGTGGTTAGAAATTTATTCCATGTCATAAGTGTAACTTATCTATAAAACAGTGACATCATGAACACAAAAGAAACATGGCCTGGTTCGATTTGAAAATGGGGTATCATTTTAAATTAATGCTGTGATTCTTTCATCAGTTAGTACATAGCTAATGCTGACTTCTCTGAGGACAATTTTCAAAAGATAGTTTGTATATAACTGGAGGTTTAGATGCCTCATTGGAAAAAAAGAAACTGAACTTTTGGTGCTTATTATTTAAATGATCTGCCAGCTCAGGTCCTATGAGGTGCATGAATGGGTCTATATGCTAGAATGTACTGTTGTGCAGGACATTTCAGATAAATCTGAATAAGTCAGAAGTGTATGAGTAATATCCAGAAACCAGCATGACCCTTCCATCAAATTCTAAACCCCCATTTCCAAGTAATAGGTAGCTAGACAGAACAAAGTGAGAAGATTGTTCAAACATAAAAATTAATCTTTTAAAAATGTAATTACATGTGAATTTATTTTTTTTAGATTATGCTGATTGAAAAACATAATAGTATAAATGTGAAAGAGAGTGGCCTGAAGTTTTGCAAGACAAAAAATAAATTTTTGGGTTTGAAAATATATCAAAAACCATAAAACTGACTGACACAGTGTTTTCAAAATAAATTTTATGTTCAGTGCAACTGTCATTTCTTCGAAATTTTTCAGTTTTCTTGCCAGATGTATTTTTTCTCACCTGCATCTTGTGCCATTAAATGATGCTGCATAAACTGGTATTTTTCAGCTGGGGAAATGGAAAGAAACCCTGAAAAAAATTTTAGCTTTTTAATTGATCTTATTCTTTTAAGTTTCTATTTTGGAATCATGACGTGACTTGCTACTGTGAGTTTAACATAGCAATAAATAATCTGAAAGATCTATCATACTTTGAAATTAGTTTCAGTTATTCTTAGTAGACTTCCCACATGGAGACTCTTGGGACATTGCTCTAGACCAGGGGTCCTCAAACTGTTTAACCAGGGGGCCGGCGCACGGATGCAGTGGCAGGCAGCCATTTGCGGCTGCTTGGTTTCCCCGCCCAGCCCCCGGCGGGGGGTGTGTGTGTGTGTGTGTGTCTGTAAATACCGGGGGCTGGATTGAGGACCGGGGGGGGGGGGGCGTATCCGGCCTGCGGGCCGTAGTTTGAGGACCCCTGCTCTAGACATACCTTTCACAACCTTTTGACTAAAGATGTCCACTGTTAATTCTTAATGACATTTACAAATCTCTATACTCAGCATCTTTTGGGGTTTGGATGCTTATTCTGTTAAATATTAGTGTGCAAAATATTTTTGTCTGTCAAGAATTTTCAATCTATCACACACACTCATCTTTGTAGACGATTTCTTGTAGCAATGAAAGACCAAATTGAGACCTTTTCTTTCATTACTCAGATAAATGAATGCTAAAAGCCAAACTAACCATGTAATCAAGGCAGTTGAGAGAAGAGAAAAAACCCCCTTGTATTACCATTCATGGATACTGCATTATTATTAGTGCTCTAGTTAGTAATTTTCCACCAGAAATATGACCTCCTATACTTTGGAAAAGTACTGAAATTCAACTACTTATTTGAAGGTGAAAATCTCAGTTTGAAGCACTGTAATATAACCTTCCAATTACAGAATTCATCAGACAATGAGGCTTACACTTTTTTTAAAAAAAAACTTTTTTTTTTTTTTTATAAGGTCATTTGCACGTAGGAGCAAGTTTGAAAGGACTGGTGGGTGCCTGATGAAGTTCACAATGAAGATAAAATGCCAGATGTCTTTGGCTGCAGATGCAGCCTAGATTACTGCTGTGTGCACAGCCACTTAAGTGACATTGGTAAAAATGCTGCCAAGATAAAAAGGTACAGCATAATAATTTGCATACCTTGTCTAGAGTCAAGGTAAGGTTGGAGATAACTTTGGAAAAGGCTAGTACACCTTCAGAGGTCAGTACCTCGCCATAGCTTAAACAAATGGGGAGACAGATGGCTCCTGTGAGTGGCCTTAAAGAACACCATTCAACATTATGGTGTATTATTATGATTCTCTGCCCTTCTTGCAAAGATCAAACTGTCTCTCAGAATAATAAATATACAACTGAGGATGTTTGGGAAGTCATTTCCCTATCTAGGATAAATTCACAGCGCTATGAATTTTAGGTAATTATATGAATTTTTATGAAGAAAACCGGTAACTAATGCACACCATTGTTTTTCTTCATTAATTTGAAGGAATTTATTTTAATGTTAAAATCACCAGGTTTTTTTCCTTTTTTTTTTTTTTTTGCAAATCAGTCTTTTCTTGGCTTCTGGAATGTTTTCATGTTAAAGTTAAATTGGTTCTAGCATAACTAAAATATATGTACAACCTAATATTGTGATCTCAAATATACAAGTATCATAACTATACACTAAATTGCTACCAAAAAAAAAGGACAAATTTCTTACACATAAAATTCTATCACTTAAAGAATGAAATTGTGAACTAGACTCTTATAAATTTTATACATAAATCCTGAAAAAAATATAATTCTTCCAGATCTTCCTATTTAACATTTAAAAGGCACCTTTCAGATAAATTCATTATTTGAATGCTTTCTATGTCCAATATCATAAACTAAGGCCTTTGGTGTCCTCACTATTTCATAGATAACTCTAGTTTGAAGAGATAGGATATTAGACATCATTGAATGACTGCAACATAATATGCATTTAATATCTATATCACTCACCATTGCAGTCATAAAAATCTATAAAGACTAGGTTCCAGTTACTGTGCAGGCAAAGTGCTTTCAGTAGTTACTACTTAGATTACATGCACTTAAAGTTCCATCTTTATTCTGAAGTAAAACAACTATTTCAGTATTAAGTGTACTAACACTGTAGTGTTGTAGTTGAAGTATCGTGGTCTCATGTACTATTTACAAATTGAAAATTAATGTATTATAAAGTACCAGTAAATCCAACAGTATTTTACAATACACTTACGTTCTTACTTGGTGTATTTCAGAACTCATTTCCCTGAATATTCATGGTTCTTGGTGGTGCTGATAATAACCCTTTATTATACTGAAATAACTCATAGTGGAACATAAAAGCAGAATATTTATAAGTTTATTTAATTACAACATAATAAACCAGCTTTGAATCTTTTGCTTTCACCTTTCAGTAGGACATCTCTGTAAATAACAGAAAAAGTAATGTTTTATATAGGTAACTTCAACATAAAGGTTGTCATTGTCTTGTAAGTAAGATTATAATAAAATTGGAAATAAGAGGCAGCCTGTTTTCAATATAGTCATTTACATATAAGGCTAGACAGTAACAGTAGACCAAGAGGTTTCAGGATAGAAGAATGCTGTAAACTTTCTCTGAATGTACTGAACCACAAGACTGATATGAAATGGTCTACTTGTCAAGTGGAAGATGAAGCGGCTTGAGATCTGTTCTGTCTGATACCACCTGCTAATTGCCTCAAGGTTTATAACAGTGAACAGGAATTGAAAGCATAAAACAAACCACAGAGAAAGGCTCTTCCCCTGAGCATTTGTATTCCCAAGTATTACAATGAATATTGCACAAAAGTCCTGGTGCAGTGTGGCAATATGCCATTTACAATCTCCCTACACTGAACAGAAAACAACTGGAGACAGCAGCTTGTGGACTGCAACTTGCATACTCAGCTTCTGTGGAATAACACAAAGCGTGATGCTGAGCATTAGGTCCATCATGCCTGTGGTTCTCTTTAATGTTATTCTCAGGTAGGGCAAAGAGAACTCTAAGAACATCCTTTTGAACATTTTCTGCAATCTTGCAGCTATCTGCCTGTTTCTAATATGTGGTCATTTCAAATTCCCAGAATGTTCAGAAATACTTGCTGTAGTCACCCAGCAACTGTCCCTTAATAATAAAAATCTTCACTCAAAGAAACCAAATGATGGAAGTTATTTTACTAGAAGCTTAATTCCTGTTTGCCCAATTTCACAGACGTGACCTTAGAAAAACACATCTTAGACCAGTCAAGTCAGAGCAAAATATTTAAAACTTGACAAAAACAAAGCTATGAACATTTTTAGATTCTAAAAAAGTGCCTTCTAGTGTACAACACAATGCATTAAATACCCTCATGGCAACTGTGGGAGAAGATAAAAACCGAGCATGAGCTATAATTAATTCAAGCAGGCAGTGCATAAAAGACACCTTTATGAAAGAAAAATTTTCACACTTCTTTCTAAGTTCTGATTTCTTGGATTCGTTTTTCAAGGAAGACCAAAGACAAGCCACAGAAGTAAAATTCACAATCCCCATGGACAAGACCCACAAATATACTGATTTTATGGGACACTGGAATTACCTTCTATCCACTCCTAACAGAAGCTTCAATGATAGAGAAGTGGTAATTTCTGAGATCTGTCTTTGAAATACAGGACTGATCATGCCACTGAATCTCCCTTCTCTAACTCTGCTTCCTTCTCCTCAAGCTGTACTTGTTTCAGATGCAGCTAACAGTTGTCAAAATCTGCTTGGCACTGAATTCAGTCTTTCTTTATCAAGATTAATATGGGATTATGTTATAAAAAAAAGAGGTCTCAAAGTGTATCAGCTGATACAACAAAAGATCTGGCAGTAAATCTTACCTCAAGTAATAACTTGGGCAGACCTTGTTGAGATGTCTTATAACCTAACCCCTGCTCCTTTCAACAGTCTAATGCACTACTTACCATATACATGTAATCAACTAAATGCAAGTTACAGACAAAAGTTACTTTTTTAGTTTGTGTAATATTTCCATATGTGCAGCTACAAAGTTGAAAATCCTCCCTCAAAAATTGTTTAGGAAGGGTATGAAGTTGATTCCTGTTCCAAAGTGAAAAAAGGCTTAAACAAAAATGTGATATAGTACTGCTACATGCAATTATCCACAATTCAGTAGACGAGGTTTGCAACAAAGAAAAAAAACTTTCTATTTTTTTCCTAAAAATATAAGTTACAGTATGTATGTTGTAAGAAGCAAATGTATTAAAACAAGATACATGTATGTGATTTGAAAATATTTGTAATTCACTCAGAATCTGTTACAGGTATGGCAGATAAGAAACACCACTTGCCTGTCACTACAGCTTCACACCAGTTGCTACATAAAACAAAAGTCCAGGAACTTGTTGCACAAACCAGTTTTGGTAACCAGTGTCTTTTGTTATGTTGTTTATGTTTATGCATGTAAAAAGTTCAGACCAGTTTGGAAATTGGATGAGAATGGTAAAGAGTTTTTTGATGGTCCATTAGTGGCAAGTGAAAAATAGAACCCTTGAAAGCTGAGAAAACATTGGGTTTTGCTCTGAGAAGCAGAGGCTAAGCAAGGCAGGAAGACAGTCAAGCACAAAGCAAGGCACCTGCTGTGACTCTGGAGATTTATATCACTCCTGCATCCCACAAGACATGGTGCCAGGGGCTGGTGATTGTCTAGAAACTGAAACATCTCATAAAAGCATGAGATTCAAAATTTGGCAGGGAAAGATCCCTGTATGCAATCTTTCTGAATAATCCTCAACCAGGACTAAATGATTTGGGCTTGTAGGACTATGAAGGAGAGTAAGAAGGGAAGACAAGGGAAGGAAAAAAAAAAATTGGATAGCAGAACATTATATCAGCAGAAATAATAAATAGCACAATGTCTTGAAGATGCACTAGTGGAGATATATTAGAAACAATGTGAAGTGTAAAGAGGAAGAAGTTGGCAAACCTCAGTTGTGAAGCTGAAGAATAAGGGAGGACATAACACAATATTGATCCTGAAAACCTCAGCAAATGTCTATTTACCCACGTAGTTGATGGTAATGAAGAAGGAGAGGAGGTTAAAATTCAGCCTGTGTTGTCTTGAACCTATCACTAAAAGATTTTGAAGGAAATTCTGGACAGGGCGACATAGATATAGAACTGGATCAGCGATGAGAAGACAAGATAGAGTTGAGAGTCACCAGGTAAAATTTATTAGTGGAAACTGTGGGGGGAAGTGAGTTCCTCAAAGGGTGCAATGAAGGTCCATAGAGAAATAGTTGGGGAAGAAGAAAGAGGCAAGCTGAAGCTGAAACTGAAACAGCCTTGCAAATTCTGAAAGAACAGTAACTGGAAAATTACAGTAAGTATATTCAGAAAACCAGGATAGGTAAAGAGGCTAAGGAAGCAAGCCATACACAGTATTGTCAATGGAGGTCAACTGAGAATGGCATAATAGATGAAGAAAAAATAACGATGGGTCAAATTATATTCACTCAGAAGAAGCCATCAGGGAATTCTTACCAACAGTTTCTTTGGGCAAGGAAAAGTCACAGTATGTGCTGACATTCTTGGTTAAAATTTTGTTATGGCACAATTATAGGGAAAAAAGAAAAAAAAAAAGAAAAAAAACCGGAACACCTTTCTGAGTTTCATATGTTTGTTCAATGGGCTGAATTAGAACCAGAGCTAGGCAAGATGGCAGGCATACAATCCCACACACACACCTCCCCCTGCCCCCACCCCCTTTTTTTTTTTAATGACAGGTGGGGGAGGGATATGGATTTTATTAAAGAATTATTCTCCGCAGTAATAAAAATTATAAGATACTTCAAGTACCTGCATAAAGACTTTGTCCATCAGTTTCAGACTGAATTCTTAGGTTCCCACTCCCTTAATTTTTCTTCAGGGACTCTAAAGTGCTCATTATCCATTAACTTTTCCATACCTGTGAGATGACTTTCCTATAAGCTAAAGACAAATTCCAGATTCATTTATTACATTCTCTGAAAAAAGTTATATATTTTAAATTAATTGTTACAAAGGCATCTTAGTAAAAGGAACTAATTCTTCTCAAAGATGGAAACATTCTCCTCAAAGAAGTATACTGGACACCAATAAATAATTTTTTTGCTGTATGTTGGCCTGGCAATGTGGGGTCTCAGGAACTGGCTGGATTGGCTTTGGCTCCTTTCTCATTTTAGCTTGCCTTAACCAGCATCTAGCTGCCAAATGACCATTGTTAAACAAGTTAGAGATGCAACTCCCTGAATGCTGTATCTGGAGAAGATCAGAGTCCCATTGTAACCAATGATGGATCCTTACATCCCTGGAATCTGGGGAAGGTGAGCATACAATTCCAGGCTTTAGCTGGGAAGCACCAAGAAGGAAGCATGCTGAGACATCAAAATGTATACAAACATATCTGCCCTGTTTACTTGGAACTCCTCCCAGTAGAGGCTTAGAGAGACTTAACAGCTATCCAAAATAACACACCACTTCTGTTTTCAAAGAGTCTGAAGTCTCAGCCTTAGGACCTGGGGTGAAATCAAAGGAGTATAGTGATGAAAAGACAACAGATACTAGTGAGTTTTCTCAAGTAACAAGTTTCATTATATTATTTGTGAGAATTCACTGTATTAATCTGGGCTGCAAAGTGTGAGCATTGCTATAACTGGACTAATAACTACCTGTTTTATTTTGATTAGGCTGTTAAGATCATAATTGGACTAGCAAATTTTTCATTAGTCTACATATAGAATACTTTTCTTTTTGGCCATTATTATAATTTTGATATAATAAATTCATTTATTTGTTGTGTGAACTTGCACAAATTAATGTGCACTTTGATGCAGAAGTAAAAGCTTTTATTGACAAGTGAATAAAAATATTAACTGGTTGAATGTACTATATTTTTGGTAGAGTAATCATAATGTTAATGGAATTCAACATCATATTATATTAGGCAGTCATTGCTATCTGTTACTTCTGTTGAGAATGAAACAGTCATAACAAAGTAATCTCAAAGGAAAGTATATTTTAAACACAGTTTTTCTGTATAACGTGTGAACATGGATTTTGTGATTTAGATTTCTAGAGAAGAGGGTTATTACAAAATATTACATGTGATAAACTTCTGGGGAAAAAAAAAAATCAGGGAGCAGCTTGTACGCTCCTTTCTACTAAATAGAATAATTATCCACTAACACATCATGGAAAAAATTAATCTGGGGAATATACTTGAAGAAATATTATGAGAGAGAACCCAATGGTTTAATTATAATTTTAAGTACTAAAATTAAGACACAGGTAATCAGAAATAGCTGCTTACCTGAAAACAAACACAAAACCAAAAAAACCTAACATTTTGTTGAGATAGAATAAAAGCCTAATAGTCTTTCAGTGGACATTATTTCATTAAAATAGATATAACACATTGTCTCAAAATATTTTTATGCTCCATTGCAGGACTGATTCTACATATGGAAATCGCCGAATATTTGCTTTTGCTTTTAAACTCCTACTTGAAAACTCTGCCAGCCCCTTAAGTTCCTGGCACATGAATTAATATATTATTGCTTCAGCATTTGCAACAAATCAGGTCAACACAAAAGGCTAATAATTTTGTTCTGATCGGTTTCTCCTCACAGTTTACACAGCATGTCAACAAATGACTCAACAATAACTTGAAAATTATAAAATAAATAAATAAATAAATAAATAAATAAATAAATAAATAAATAAATAAATGTGAGCCGTTTCATGCCTATTATCTCTTAAACCCTGCAGGAATCAGTTTATTCAACAGCTGATTTCTTCCAAAGAGGTTTTCAGCTACAAGCCAGTCTGGTCATAGAGCTGTACCAGAGTTTTGTACGTGAATTTATCACTTCATCCCTCACATCTTATCATGTGAAAAATGCTTGAAATAAAGTAATATCTTCTGAAAAAATACTTTAAAATTATAGTATATATAAATTTTCTGATTCATAACAAAAAGAAAAGAAGGCATGAAAATCTAAATAAATGCTAAGTATGAGCATCCCCAAATCTAGACCAACCTATCTCACTAAACACCTGAATTGCCTCTGTACACGGCTACCTACTTCAGGGTGGTAGTAGCATGACGCTTCAGTGTAATCCTCTCCAGCCAGGGACAAGGGAGGAGTCAGGTGGACTATGACATAGTCAAAAGTCCTGTTTTACTGTGTTGAAACAGGTTAATTGAACTATCAGGCTTTTGGTTGGTTACTTGAACAAATACTGAACTTCAATAAATTATGTTGTTTCCCTTGTATAAATTTAAAATAGGAACATAGGATTGGTGAGGAAATTCCTGGACAAATGACTTTGATAACTTTCTATAGTTGCAGTTATTGGGTAGCTCTTTTCTTAATAAACTCCAATTTGGTAATTATTCTCTCTTAATTGAATGTTTTTCTTCTGGTGGACATAAACTTGTTTCCTGGCTGAATGTGTTCATGGCCAATGTGCATACATTCCTACTTAGGTAAATGCTGCCCTTTCACTCCTTGTGTGGCATTTACTTCCCAGCTGTATTTCTAAGCAGTAATCTAATTTTTCTGTTTCATTAAAAATATAATAAATTATTCTGATCCTTTTATTTGATAAATTCTGTAATCTAAGGTTATTCAGATATAATTGTTTCCAAATTTATTTTATATTTCTTATAAAGAACCAAATTTACGTGTGACATTAGCCAGACTGAACATGACATTAGTATATCTCTCTCTAAAAATAGCCCCTCATTTGATTAATAATTTTAAATATTTTCTTTTGTTTTCTTCTCCATCATTTTAAGTTTAGAACCTGAACTGACAACAGTAATTACTAGCCCCAAAATACATGATCCTGCCATTTGAACTATTAAATTTCACCCCATTTCTGTTACTCTGACCCTTACAAGAGTCAAGTTTTCCTACACATTGTTCTGAACTTCTTCTGGTAGTGTCTCTCAAATCTTAATCAGGATGGCTTAATGTCTTTTGCCAAGGGCACTAGTGAAGATATTTAAGATCATGAAGAAATCTTTAAATCTCTCTTCTGGATACTCACAGCTCAGTGACTTTGCATTTTAAAACAGCATTGTATAATTTTCCCTGAGAAGTTCCTCAATCGCCTTACAATTCTTGGATTACTACTTGCCTTTTCCAATGTAGTTATTAAAAATTAATCAGTGAAATCAAAATTTCAGTTTAACCCAGTCTTAGGAGAAAGTACAAAATTAGATTTTTTGCTATCCAACAGTTAGCAATCTGAATATATCCCTGGATACACTCAATAAAAGCTATCTATACTTGAAAAAAAGTTTGGAATACAAGAGATTTAAAAGTAAAATAAAATATAATAGAATAAAATAAAATAAAAAATAAACCAAAACAAAACAAACCAAAATAAAATAAAATAAGCAGCACAGCAATTGGACACAGTGCACAGAGATAGGCTTTCTCTGTAAACAGCTTCTTGTCATTACTGTTGTGCACTGTACTTAATTTTTGTCAAATTAAGTTCAGTAAAAAATACTGTAAGGGAGGATTTTTTTAGACAGGAAATTCAGAGAGTTTCCTGAGCCTACTTCTATTATTTCTATTCTCTATTACATTCCTTAACAGTGTAGTTATGTCTAAGGAAGGAAAACTTTTCAACCAAATAAATGAATACAACTCTAGTTGATGAATTCTTTCAAACAGCAAAAACTGATACTGTAGCTGTGAAAATGGATGGTACCACATACTTTGAGAATGTGTGTAATATAGCCAATGAAATTTTTTACAAAGGCAACAGTAATTTACAATTTCCCCTCTTTTATTTTAATATTTAATTTCAGAAAGGAAACATCCTGACTTCCTTTGAATGCATAATTAAATTATATAATTAATATAATTAATTAGAATACCGTAGCTCTAAATTTTAGCGGGGAAAAAAAAACCAACACAACAAAAGCAAAAAGAAAAAAAAACTACAAAAAAGTCTATATCTGGTGCTTTAAAGGTACATCTAGGAACAGTATGGATTAAATGAGAGCAGATTTTGTTTGATTAGTGAAACAAACCATTGTGTTTCTGTCTGTTTGATTAGAGTTCTACCATGTTTCTATGAGAAAAAGTATTGTACCAATAAGAAGAATTTTGTCCTGTACTAAGGCGGGGTGTGGGGGGTTAGGTAGGTGGAGAAGAAAAAGGAAGAGAAGAACAGAAGTAGATCATCCTAACAGCTTTTACAGCAGATACCATAATCCAGTGTAACTAATTTAAATTAAAAGGGGAAAGGAACATATACCAAATAAAAACAGTTTAAAAGGTGTTGTTTGACTGCTCTTTTCTGACAGAATTATCACAAATATTTCTGGGTATGTGCTTTGTTCTCCATGAGGACAAAAATATTCTGTGCATATCTACATGTACACACATTTTGCTGCTGACTCTGTTTTGAAAATTAAACTTGTACAACCTGAAAAAAGAGAATGCATAGTAACAATGGAATACTGAAATATTCAAAAGCATATATATATAATATTTACCAGTGATTCATCACATTTTTAAAAGTACATTTATAGAGAGAAACTGTTCTGAGATTGTTCTGTACTTGCAGAACTATTCCTGATAGTTCATTTTGCAGATGCCTATTGTTTTTTATTTCACTGAATATAAGCATATTTATATTGTTTTCCTGAAACACTTTCAGTGTCATGGCTTGATATAGTCACAGAACATTTATAACTTCTGCAAGCTACAATGCAGAATAATAACACAAAAAGCAAAAATTTCAGCTTAGAAAAAATAACTGCGATTTTTGTTATTTTATTATTCAAGGGTATCCCAGGTGACACTCCTTGGGCTAGGCCAAACATATAGTCTAGAAATATTTATCTATTTTATTACCTTGAGTATTTAATATTTTTCACTGGGAGGTTTGAAGTTAAAAAAATAAAATTATAATACTATTTTAGGGATGTATAATATTTCAATCAAAAGCAATGTTAAGAAATGTTATTATAATAAATGAAAACCATTACATACGACTTAAAAATATACATCTTTTAATTACTGAAACATACAGCTGCTTTATAAAAATCACTTGATTTTAGAGCGTGTCTTGTCCTAGAAAACAGTCCATCTGTACTTTTACACAGACCTATGTGAGAATTAGTGAGATGACAAGGCCACAGTGAAAAAAATAATATCTTTGCATGGGAAAGAATGTCTTTATTATTTAAAGCTTGATAAACCCTACATTTCATCAAACATTATGTCATAGTATATAGAACAGAAACTCTGGGTATTTCTAATTCCCCAGAAATGTAGATAAAATACTATTTTAAAGCAACGGAACAAGCATATCCGTAACGTCTTTTCAAAACCGAATAAGACTTTCTAAAAACTGCTACAGCATGAGTAACCTTATGTATTTACAGATGAAGATATGTTTCTAGTCATTTGCACATTGCCATCTCAGATAAATGTATTCCTGATGTACTCAGTCACAGTTCAGAATTCTGCTCTTTTTCTCTCGAACAATGTAATGAAGATTATATTTTTTATTGAAAAGAACCAGAGTTTATGCATAAATTAATGACAATGTTGTGGAAAATTTCCCCTACTTAGAGAACAGAATGATGACAGCATTTCTGACAGTAACTTGACTAGCAATCAGCTCACAAGAGGGTTAGATGACTTTAGATAGTGATTTTTGACTTCAAGGTCATTTTCTCTGTCATGATGGTTGAACAAGCTGTCTCACTACTTTGACCAATGACTTCTAAAGCTGCAGGTCAAAGTTTGGAGTTCAAATTTTGCATCAGAAACCGTTGCAGTTCTACCCTTCTCATACATCCGACCCTGGAAATATACCTCTGTGATGTGCAGAAGAGCTCCCCTGAAAGTTAGAGGTACTATTTGTATTTAGTAAAGAGATATTCTTAGCTACTTGAGGTGCTAACTCTGGAATCTATTATCTACTGATAATGAAGTAAGACCTTTAAAGATGTGGGAGAGAGAGGACTATCTAAGCCTATACAGGGGGACTGTGTTTAACACAAAATTTTGATATTGTTAATGAACAGATGAATTTAAAGCTAGCAGTCATGGTAACACAATGCTTAATAAAATTGAAGTTCAGCAGTTGCTGGCTGCAAAATAACTATGAGATCGTTAATGTCCATTCAAAAGCCTTGCTCAGCTCTGTAAACAAATGTCATATGTAAGGAATTTAAGAAGGAAAGAAATAAACCTTTTCCTCTCTTATGGAAAAAAAACCCAACCACATATTATGATTATTAGTTCAGTCTTTTAGTCCAAGAAAACATCACATTTGTTACTTCTACAAGAAAAGTAAAATCTGATCTGCTAGATAGAAATAACACTATAAATTAATTGTGGCTGCAGTCTCTGCTTTGTTCTATTATACTGTGTTCCAGCCTAGAGTATCAGGACCTGACTGGTTAATGACATTTCTTCATTTAGCATTGTCTTTGAAAAAGAATGTCATTTATCCTAATACATGAAAAAGTGTTTCTGGGTTCCACTGTCCTCTTGTTTGCTCTTATCACCACGCACATGAGTAATCCAGTTAAAGGTGGTCAAATTTTAGCTCAGCCTTGGGATCTGAAATACAAGACTAGGAAAGGGACTGATGCACTGCAGATTGTATTGTGGTACTTGCAGTTCCTAGTTCATATCAGTTGGTCCTGTTTCTCTAGGCCAGCACTGAAAAAGAGGCAAGGCCATTCACAGGTGGTGGAAAGACCTAGAGATTGCAAGAGAGTGGGAACACTAGTGAACAAAAATCTGATGGCTAGTAAACCACCAAATTCTAAAAAATGTCAAATAACATTCCTGAATCCATGGGGAAGAAGATTTGCCCAAGATACCTGTGTATTGTTTAACCTGTTTTACCCTATACAAGTAATATAGTAAAATTACTATAAGCACTAAAGCACTTTTAGCATTCTTTCCTAATAATTTTTAGAAGTCTGATACACACCTACAGAACAACAAACTCAAAACAGACATTATCTGGGAACAAACAAGCCATTTCTCAGACAGGCAACATACCCTACCTTTTACCAAGCAGATGAGTTTGTGGATGGGTGTACGGTGTAACCTGAAGGTGAACACATTGAAGGTATGAAAAAGAACAGTGAATTATTAAGAACAGTTCTGCTAGCAAATCCCTCCCCATCCAGTCATGTGTGCTCCCTGCAACTGAATCAAAGAAGAAGTAGCAGTTACTCCTTTAGGTAAATCCCAGTCCATGGTTTTACACATAAAGACACTAAAATTTTCTGGACAACACAGACAGCAGGGCAGATCCAGAAACTGCTGTGTGTCATTACAGTAAGATTCCAGGCTTTGGAAACAACTTTTTTTACTTGGTTTTAGGTGTTAGGGTCAAAGAAGATATTTTAATGAAATATATATATAAGGTTGGGTTTTTTTTTTTTAAAAAAAAAAGGTCTCCAGTTTTCAGCTGTTTGTAGTCGATATTACAAATGGTCGTCATTATTTTTCTGCACTGAACATTCTCTCCTCCTTACAGTTAATGAACAGTAAATACCATAGTGATATTCACACTTTTCAAAAGCTGTTAGCTTATACAATGCTACAGCCACAGGAACAATTTCAGGTCCTTCAAGAACAAATTTGTAATTAATACCATGAGATTGTATATTGTCTTTTAGAAAGACGACAGCGAACAGCTCCATAAGGACAACACCTAAGGAGAATCTTCATTCTTTATTGGGTGCAGGAGGAAACACAGTGACAAAGGATGAGGAAAAGGCTGAGGTACTTAATGCCTTCTTTGCCTTCAGTCTTGTTAGACCAGTTGCTCTCCAGGTACCCAGCCCCCTGAGCTGGAAGACAGGGACGAAGATCAGAATGAAGCCCTGCAATCCCAGTGCAACAGTTAGCAAGCTGATACACAGCTTAGCCACACACAAGTCTATAGGGCCATATGGGATCCACCCAAGAATACTGAGGGAGTCTGTGGAAGGACTCACCAAGCTACTTTCAATCATTTATCAGCACTCCTGACTAGGGGGGAGGTTCCAAAAGACTGGAGGTTAACTAGTGTGATGCCCATCTGCAAGAAGGTCCAGAAGGAGGATCCAGGAAACTACAGACCTGTCAGTTTGACCTGTCCCCTGTGCTGGGGAAGGTTATGGAGCAGATCATTCTGAGTGCCATAACATGGCATGTACAGTACAAGTAGGTGCTCAGGTCCTATCAGCATGGATTTATGAAAGGCAGGTCCTGCTTGACTAATATGATCTATGACAAGATGGCCCCATCAGCGGATGAGGGAAAGGCTGTGGATGCTGCTTGCTTGGACTTTAATACAGGTTTTGAAGCTGTTTCCCATAGCATTGCCCTGGACAAACTAGCTGCTCATGGCTTGCACAGGCGTATTCTTTGCTGAGTAAAAATCTGGCTGGATGGCAGGGTCCAAAGACTTGTGGTGAATGGAGTCAAATCCAGCTGGTGCCAGGTCACAAGTGGTGTTCCCCAGGGCTCAGTACTGAGACCAGTCCTGTTTAATATCTTTATCAATGGTCTGAATAAGAGGGTTGAGCGTGACCTCAGTAAGTTTATAAATGACATCACATTGAGGAGGAGTGTTCATCTGCTTGAGAGCAGGAAGGCTCTACAAAGGAGTCTGAACAGGGTGGGTTCATGGGCCGAGGACAATTGCATGAATTTAAAAGAGGGAAGTGTCAGGACTTGCATTTGGATCAAAACAACCCCACACAATGCTACAGTCTTGGGGAAGAGTGGCTGAAAACCTGCCTGGCAGAAAAGGACCTGGGGCTGTTGATAAAAAGGCAGCTGAATCTGAGTCAGCATTGTAATCATGTGGCCAAGGTAGCCAATAGTATCCCGACTTGTATCTGAAACCCTGTGGCCGCCAGGACTAGGGAGGTTATTGTCCCCAGGTATTTGGCATTGGTGAGGCCACACCTTGAATAGTGTGTATGGTTTTGGGCCCATCACATTAAGAGGGATGTAGAGGTGCTGCAGTTGTGTCCAGACAAGGGCAACGAAGCTGATGAAGGGTCTAGGGCACCAGTGCTATGAAAAGCAGCTGAGGGAACTAGTTTTTTTCAGTCTGGAGAAAAGCAAGGCTGAGGGGAGATGCTATCACTCCCTACAACTACCTGAGAGGAGGCTGCAGTGAGGTGCGGGCAGGTCTCTTTTCCCAAGTAACAAGTGACAGGACAAGAGGAAATGGCCTCAAGTTATGCCAGGGGAGGTTTAGATTGGGTACTAGGAAAAAATTCTTCACAGAATGGGTGATCAAGGATTGGAGCAGGCTGCCCAGGGAGGTGGTTGAGTCACTGTCCCTGGAGCTATTTAGAAGATGTGTACACCTGGTGCTTAGGGACCTGGTTAGGTGGTAGAGATGATGATTTTAAGGGTCTTTTCCAACATAAATAATTCTGTGATTCTATAATTCTAGACCTCTAGGATGTATTTTGTATTGTTCCAAAGATAATAAAGTTAGTTTCTTCAGTAGTTAATTAACATAATTATATGTATATATATTTTACAACATGAGAAAATATTCTGTAATGTAAAAAACTCCATCTTTGTCTGATATGTATTGTACATACATAGCTTTAGAATATGCCAGATGGACATTTGTATAATACAATAGTTTCAGTACAGACATATAAAGACAATATTTTACCTTCCCTTTTACTGTGTGTGTGTTGGTGATTTTGGGGTTTTTTTTTGAGTGTGCTTCCTAGTGTGTATTCTCCTCTACTTTCACCGTTATCTGAGTCTATCAAAGTATTTCTAGGAGAAACTTCATTCTGAACACTCCAGTAATAACTTTGACATTTATCCTATGGGTTATTCCTAAGAGCTTACTTGTCATTTCCCAGTGCAATTGGAGGCATTGTCAAGTTTCCAATTCTCTTGGATTTTGTTCTTTGTTGTGTTGGCACTGACAAGTTTTTTTAAGACTTTCATCAAACCAAGACAGTAAGGAAAAAGCCCAGAGAGCTGTGCATCTGTCAGCAGATACTTTGTCTAGCAAAATCAGTAATTTCTGTTAGTATGTAAGAAGTATAACTGTCTTGCAGCTTGATACAGAGTTAAATGATATCTTAGATTTGGGAACTCAAGCTAAATTTCTGAACAGATCACAGTTACCTGTTTTTTAAGGAATAGTGATGGAAAAAAAACACAGCGGTCTGTGTATTATACTTCAAAAATACAGAAATATGAAATAATACATTAGTCTTTATAGAAACTAATATATACAGTATAATCTTTATATGAAAATATTATCCTAACACATACAAATTATTTTTTATATAAAGTATAATTTTTGTATATTACATGGAGCAATGAGAAATACATTTTTGTATTGTTTCTAGTTATCACTCTAAAATCTTTCCAGCTGTATGAAAACACAAAATAATTGAACAAATCTAAAAATAAAAGCATCATAACATAATGATGTTATGAAGTTTTCTAATCCAAGGCATACAAAGTACATTAAGAACTGATTAAGAGTAGTGGTTCTGTAGTCAGCGGGGGGTGGGAGTGGGGTGGGAAGAAAAAAGAGCCTTGTAGTTAAACTGAAATATTAGATTCCCACAGTTTTACTGCATCTGAACAGGTACACTGAATAATATGGTCCATTGCATGACATTTAGATTGCTATTATTTAATTTATCAGAAAAAAAAAGTCATATCTACTAGGAATTCGGTGGCTTATAGATTTCAAGTGAAAAATAATTTCTAGTTCATCTGTGTAGACAAAAAGTTATAGTTATATAACAAAGATATTGGCATGTATATACCTATTCTGTGTAGACAACCTCTACACACTGGGTAGGAAAAAGAATGAAACATGATTGACAGCCTATTATTGTAAGATTACTCAGATTTCGAAAATAGCAAGTGTCTTCAGAAGGATTCAAGCCCTGAGAGCGATTCCCTGATAGTATACTTGTTGAGGAATAAAGTTATTTACAATTTGTCCAGCAGGAGTGCTATTAAGGAGGAAGGAAAATTCACACCTTCTGGAGTCCCATCAAAATAAAACAAGTCTTCTGTTAAACTCTGAATATAGTTATGTTTCCCCCTACTTTACACTCTTCCCACCCACCCTGGATGTATATCAGTCATATATTTTATTGGGTTGCTGTCAAATATCTTCATGAGATTAGGTAACACACTGGAAAAAATAACAATGTTCAGTGAGTTTCTTCACTGAAATTCAATAAATACTATATGTGTTGAACAAACAGTTAGTTGCTCAGGCAGAAGAAGAATTCTCCTAAAGCAGAGGTTAGTAGCACAAATCAATAAATTGGAATAAATTTTCTGCCTATCTGTCAGTAATTCCATATTTGTAATTCAGGGAGTATTTCACTTACAGACTGCAAACAAAAAGTAAAGCTGCAGAAAAAGGGTAAATTGAACACATGCATATGTTGAACATGGCGTTTTCAGAAGTGAAAAAGTCATACTACTACATCTCTATTTTGAAAAGTGCTGAGGACCCACTAATTCCAAAGAAAATGAGGCTGTTTATTCAGATTTTAAAATAGTGACCTGAAGCTTAATTAGGTAAAATCTTACCATTATATCAAATTATCAAGACATAAATACTTCTTAGCTGCTTAATATTTTCCTGAAAATGTTTTTCTTTTCAGATTCTGAATGTGAAACTGAAAAAAAATAAAATAAAAAAAAAGTGTAACTGAGATTTTAATCTATACTTGTGACAAGTAACCCTTTTGTAGATAGTGGTAAGTACCTATACAGCTGTCATTTCCATGAACAAATGAAGTATACACATACAAATGGTTAAAATGCATGCACACAACCGTATGTATCTTATTGACCCAGTGCACAAATGAGCAAAACATGCTCATTTGAACTTGTAAACAAAACAGGAGACTATACTTTGAACATAATGAAAAATAGTTCTAGATCGAAAAGATCATTACTCAAGTTCTAGAAATGTCATCAGTGCATTAGTCAGCTTCTTATCTGTCATGGGTACTTCGGCAATTTCTAAAAAATGGTTATGGTACATTAACAAACAATACTATATCTCCACTGAACTGCTGATTTATGTTGTCAAAAAACATTTGAAAATATTTATAAATTTAATAATAATAGTAATAGTAATAATAATAATAATGATAACAACAACAACAACAACGTATCGTGCAATGAGTCCTGTTTCTGAAACAAAGTATTACCAGAGATTAAAATATAAGATTAAACATTTACATGAAAAAAAAAAAAAATGACACCCCCCTCCCCCCATACTTATGTTTGAAAGAAAATAGTAGATCTGTGAGGCTGTGAGGTACTTGGTTTGGCAGACATCTACATTTTATCTCTTCCATCAGCTTGTCTAATAAATGTTACTTTATATTACTTTATATTACTAATATGACTTCAAATTTTCCAGTATTTTTGGTCCTAGTGTGATTGCTGATTCTTTTTATTATTTTTTTACCTCCACACTTAATTAATGTATTTTTTTTAATTTTCCTTTAAATTTGAGGTGTTCTTTTCTCTCCTTGAATGTTATACTGTGTCCCCAAAGTTCTTTAGCTTTTGTTTTCACATGCAGGATAAATTAGACTCTACATAAACACTGGTGTTAGAAGTAAAAAGCAGCTTGTATAAAAAGGAAGAACTAAACACTCACAGGTAACTCACTGATTGTGCAGGCTGAAAAAAGACAAGTAACAAAAAGAGATCATAAAAGAAAATAAAAAAAACCCAAAGACATAATTGTTTCTAAGACACTTTTGAGTAATTTTAGAAAAATGTAAAGCTAAATCTGTGTTGACCAAATACCCTGTATTGGGTGTAGGTGTCAAGATTTTGGTGCTGAGGTGTCACAGGGATGGCCACTGTGAGAAGAGACCAGTGGCTGCCCTGCACCAAATACAGCTGGTTCCAGCTGGTTCCAACCAGATGCACAATGGATTTGCTGCAGACCATAGTTGTATGCATCAGCCACATTTGGGACCTCTGTGAAAATATACTTAAGAAAGGGGAAAAACCCCACTGGACAGAGATAAGGAAAAAATAAAAAAAAAAGAAGGTGAGAAATTACGAAGGAAACATGAAGGCTAGAAAGGAGGGAGAGCAGGTACTCCCCTGAAGGGACTGCAGCCTGTGGAGAACTCAATCCAGTGCACAAGAAAAGCATAAGGAGGAAGAAACAGCACTGAGAAATTGCTAAATCCTGGCTGCAACCTCTCCTGCACTGTCCAATTAAGTGTACTCAGATGGGTAAGAGAGGTGTTCAGAGTGAGGCTGGGCCTGTGAAAGTGAGCCTGAAGAGTACAGCAAGTATTTTCCCTAAGTGTGTAAGTGTTTGTTTCTGTTTTGTTTGTTCAGTTTTGTTTCCCATTAACCAATAGTTAAATTTTAATAGTTAAATATTCCCTCGCATCATCCTGAACTGATACACAGTGTGCTAAGTGAAGAACTGGCTGAAAAGCAGGGCTCGAAGTGTTACAGTGAATGGGGCTATATCAGCCTGGCAGTGTCACCAGCACTGTTCCTCAGGGCTCAATTCTAGGGCCGGTTCTGTTCAATATTTTTTCAATGATTTGGATGAAAGAATTAAATGCATAATTAGCAAGTTTGCTAATGATACCAAACTGAAAGGTGCTGTTGACTCTCTTGAGGGACAACAGGCCTTGCAGAGGGATCTAGATAGATTGGAGAGCTGGGCAATCATCAATGGCATGAAGCATAATAGGAGCAGATGCCAGATTCCACCCCTGGGCTGGAGTAACACTGAACACAAGTATAAACTGGATGAGGAGTGGCTGGTACCTACAGTTAATGGAGTTTTTCTCAAGATCTGCAAATAACAGTTCTCTTTACTTTCTAGTTAGACACAGCCATTCTGTAGTGGCTAAGCAGATATGCATGTATGCAGCAGCCCTGCAGAGAGGGACCTGGGGGTGCCGGCTGGGAGCAGGCTCAATGTGAGTCAGGAACATGCCCTGGTAGCCAAAGAGGCAAATGGCACCCTGGGAGGAATCAAACACAGTGTGACCAGCTGGTCAGAAGAGCTAACTATCCCGTTGTGTTTAGCATTGGTGGAGGCCTCACCCTGAGCAGTCCCCACAATTTAAGAACAATGTTAAGGTACTTAAATGCATTCAGAGGAGGGCCACTAAAATTGTGAAAGACCTGGAAGGACACATGGGAATGGTTCGAACTTGCATTAGGAGAGGTGCAGACTGGACATTAGGAAATATTTCTGCACTGAGAGGATGTTCAGACACTAGAATAGGCTTCCTAGAGAGGTGATCAATGCCCCAAGCCTGTCAGTGCTTAAGAGACCTTTGGACAATGTCCTTAACATGCTATAACTTTCAGTCAGACCTGAAATGATCAGGCAGTTGAACTAGATGATCACTGTAGGTCCCTTCCAGCTCAAATTATTCTGTTCCATTCTATTTTATTCTGTTCTATTTTATTCTATTATTTTATATTCTATTCTGTTCTGTTCTGTTCTATTTATTCATGTATTTTAATTGGTAATTAATTATTTTTCCAAGATGAATCTGTTTTGCCCATGAATGTAACTGGCTAGCAATCTCCCTGTCTTTATACTGACACAGAAGTTTTCTCACTCCTGTTCTTCCTATTTCCTCCCCCATCCTGCTGGTGGGGATGGTGGGGGTGATTGCATGACTTTGTGAGAGCGTGGATGTTGTCTGAGATGAACCCATCACACTGCCATTTTGATTTGTGAACTTATTTGTTTTGCAGTATAACTAGTGGTTTCACACAATACTAGTAAGAATCCACTTCTCACATGAAATAAATGTATACCATCTGCTAAGGTTTGTGAACTCCCTACACAGGAAAATGTAAACTCTTCGTCGGGTTTTTTTTTTTTTTATATCTCCAAAAAAGGAAAGAAAATAAAGAAAGGAAAAGTTGTATGTTCAGAAAAACAATGTCAACCCCCTTACTCACCAAACTATATACAGATGTCATAATTTTCCACCATAGTTTTCACTGCTGCTTGATGAAAATATTACATATTGCTCTTTGTAATTTTATGATAATATACACACCTAATGAACTATCAGGTCATTACAGAAACAGGGGGAACAAAACTGGCCTGACTTCAGCAGTTAGCTTGTCTCTTTACTTTCACATCTCTCCTTCCTCTTAGGAGGTAACTTCACATCACCAATACATAGCAAAAGAGAACTACCATTTCTGCTCACAAAGAAGACAGTGATAACAAGCACCAGAAGATAAACCTCCATTCTCATTCTTTATACACTGTTGCTGAATTTTAAAACAATGCAAAGTTATGACCAAAGTCTACAATGAGATTTTTTAAATGAAATTTGCAGAATTGACTGCCACAGAGGTATCTCAAATACTAAACTTTATCTGTTCAGTTGCCTTTTTCTTCCTGAGATTGTTAGCAATTACTCTATTGTGACCCAAAATTACTACTGAAGAAAAAAAAAAAAAAAAAAAACCAAACAAATTCCAAGCTCTAATAATTTAAAAGTTCAGGGCAAGCGTGAACTAATGCAATATTACAGTTGCATTCTAACCTGTAACCTCAAAACCATCAGTGTAGATTCAGTCCTGA
The DNA here is from genome assembly GCF_017639655.2 of Falco naumanni. Taxonomy (NCBI): domain Eukaryota; kingdom Metazoa; phylum Chordata; class Aves; order Falconiformes; family Falconidae; genus Falco; species Falco naumanni. Next base: position 53,810,590 of record NC_054080.1, on the reverse strand, counting down.
TCTATGAGAGTTTTTAAGTACATGATGTTGACAACTACAGATCATCTATCATTTTAGAGCTTGATTTTGAAAGCAAACCATAATACACTTTCTGTATGAGCTGGAGCAAACACCTAGGTTTTTGTTTGTTTGTTTGTCTTAACTCATCATGGAGAAAATAATTATGTTCTGATTAACACTATTAGGTTTATGATCTCCAGTGTATTTAAAGGTGCCTGCATTAGTAGTATATGGTTTTATGTTTTCATTTATGAGTTTTTTGAGCTCTGGGTCATTATGACTTTTGCATTTTAGAGCTCTCAAGGCTTTTCCATAGTTTATTTCCTGTTTCCACAAGCTTATTGTCTCACTTCTATCAACCGACCTTAGGAAACTTGAAGAAATACAATAAATAATTGTGTGGAGGGGAACTATATAAGAAGGAAAAATTCTGAAAAAAAGGCCACCATACAGAAAACAGATATACATGAAGCTAGAACTCTGGCTAAGGACTGTGTCCTTTCAAAAGCAGCTAGGTATTCTACATATGGAAAAACACATGTCTGGACTTGGGTATCATATATGTAGATCAGCTTTCACTGTAGCTGGATCACACACATCTTATTAGCTCCATTGTTGGCCAATCGCAAGCAAAGTGCAGCATAGACTTGAAAATACTGGTAATTTTGAAAAAAAAAAATCAACACCAGAGTGGGACATGTAGACAACTGGAACATGAGAAGACTAATTTGCAAATGCTTATGATTATGAATATCTTTTTTTCCAGTGCAATCCTAATTTCAACTAGAATATGAAAAATTACAGATATTGGTTTTTCCATCATTGATGTTTGACTCTTGTAAACTGCAATGAACCAATACACTTCTCATATCCATAAATAACTTTTGCTTTAAAATATTCATCAATTTTGACAGCTTGGTAAGACAGCAGAGCAATAAAAGATGATGAATAAATATTGATTCCAGTTCTAATAAAGTTGCAATTTTGAATTTTTTGAATGGGAATAAAATTGAAATATTGGTGATTTTCCAAATGACTACTGCTTTCTATTAATTTCTTCATCTAACAGGTCTGAAAAAAACTGCATGCACTCCTTTTTTAAGAGGTCTTGATAGGAGATATAAACACAGTGTTAATTGCTCAGCAAAATCACTGTTTTAATCTTGAAGTCTGACTTTGCAAACTCAGATTGGTATTGATGTTTACTGAATCAATTCATAATTTTCCATTATGTAAAAGTTAATCTCAATTTTCAATGACAACAACAAATTTGTATAAAAGTTAGAGACTTTCCTATAGTGATCAAAACTTTCATTTCATTGGCTTAAACAAATTACATTGAAAGGCACAGGAAGAAATCAAGAGCTAAGCAACAATAGATTTCAATTATTAATGTTATTTTTAAAAAAAATCTTAATTTTTGGAGGACAGATTAGTACAAGCAAGCTAAATGTTCAGAGAGATGTAGCCTTTCTCTGACTTTACACCACATTCGAGCTTCCTACAACATACAAACAAACAGAAATCTGAATAATTAATTAATAAAATTATGAAGGTGAGATGTATACTTGGAAAAACTTTAGTTGAACAGCTGGAACAGTGTATTTTATTAAGTACAATTACACTTCGTTCTTTGTTTATTCTAAAAGTTGGTGTTGTTTATGTTAAAGCAGAAGTGAATTATTTGTGCACATTAATGAGAAATACCTGAATGCCAAATTGTTTATTCCCTTTTTTCTCTAACTCTTTTATAGATGTATGCAGGTGTGGCAGTGCAGTTCACAATGTCGAGTTATATATAAGAATATTAGTAAAATTTCCCTTTGAGTGCACATGTTAGGAGAAGCTCGAAAGACTACAGAAAGTTGTTTTAGCAAGGTTTCGTCATATCAGAGACCACAGCTTTTCTTCTAGCATAAAAGTCTTGAAATCCTAATAGATAGTAGAGCCCTGTAACATCATTCAGTTTAGAAATGTCACTTTTGGTACATCTTCTAGCAATTTTTATGAAAATAACTTACAATTTTTCTGATGGATTGCTCACTTCCATGGGGCTGAAAATGGTAGTTTGCCCTGAAAATTTCCTCCTTTCTCCCATGGTGGACCAAATAAGTTGGTTCAAAAGGCATACATTATGAGGCAGTCACATGCAGGAGGAAGTCTAATTTTTGGTGGATGGACATGGCTGAAATTTGGAATCTATACTGCAGAACTGTGTGAGTACATGTCTGTGTTGGTATCAAAAGGATGACACCAGAGCGTATGGCCATCTGGATGATTCTCTAAGGGAATTACTGTCAAGTGCTGCCATTGTGCTGTGTCAATCTTCTGTAATGAATGTTTTTTTCTAAGTTTTGCCTACCATGAATTTTCGAGATTTCAGGTTTTATTGAAAAGTAGAAGTTTCCAGTCCTGGTGAGTACAAAGGGAATTTTGATAATGGATCCTGAGGTCATTTAATGGTTGGAAATCCAAAGTGGTATAAAAGAATCCTGTATTTTATCATAAAATGTAGAGATCTTTCAGTGCTCAGTCTTCTTTTCCATCTTGAGAGTGGGCAACATTATTGAATGACCAGAGATGAAAAACTGTGTGGTGTCTGGTTACACTATACAAGGCAAAACCCAGTTTTGTGATTCCTCCTGAACAGGTTTTTTTGGGCCTAAATGACTAACAGGGCCACGTAGTTAATATAGTTAAGTAATAGTTAATACAGTATTTAAGAGAACAATCACTGGTTATTTTTTTTTAAGGTGAAAGTAGAGCAGACAATGGAGGATTAAGACATAAATCCTAACCATGTAAAATAAAACTTTAGCTGGAAATAAAGCACTTATGGGTGACCCTGAATATCATCAGACCAACCTAGAGGAATGTGGAGATGGTCATCAAGCAACTGACATTCACTGGAAAAGGTTTGGCATTTTATAGCCTTACACATTCAATGCAGCTACTTTTCCTTACAGTGGAAATGAACATTGGATTAAGACTGGTGAGAGATGCAGATTTGCCTCTTTTTCCTAGGGAATCTAATCTGAGAAAGGAAAAACATGTTCTCCATAGTGTTTCATATGGTCATGGACTGCTGTTACAACTTGCATCGTGATGGCTATGATTGTAGGAGAGTTGATATTGACCCTCAAATGAATACCACAATCTGAAAAATTGCTGATTGGGTCGTCGTGTCCTCCCCCCCCCCCCCCCCCCCCCCCCCCCCCCCATATTTTACAGATGCTCCTGTGGATCTTGTCTTCTACTGAATGAAATTAAAGAAGTCATCAAAGTACAATTCCATAGCTCAGCCCAGTGGTTAAAAAAGTATTAAGTGCATTTTGGGGTTGCATCATTAAGTGTTCTACAAAAATTTTCTACCACATGCCCTAGTAAACAACAAAAATGCTTTAAACCTGGAAAAAAAAAGCAACTTTGAATTAATTTCAGAAGGTGAATTTAACTTGATCTTTTATATTTCCTTTGCCCTCATAATAAAAGACTACAACCAAAATGACACAGACCAAGTTAAAATTTCTTCTGAATTTTTTAAGATCATTCTCAGATTTCAGTGCTAGAAGGCACATGAAAAAGGTAAAAGCCATTTCCCACAGATTGTACAGCAGCATTCTGTGGGTGCCACTGAATATTTCCTACTTTGGTCTACTCACTGGGTGTGACCTTTCTTTGACTGCATAAAATGCATTTCTTATTTAACTGGTTGAAATCTCTCTCGAGCTGCAGATGCAACAAGCTCTTACAGCACCCAGCTCAGCCTCTGGAGCCTCATGATATTAGGAAATTTTAGAACTATGCATGGATGCAGCCTCAGTGTGTGTTTTGTGGACTGGAGTATAAAAAGAATGAAGTTAATTTTCTGCTGGGAAGAAGATATGCTAGGCTTCTTTCTGGGATCCACCAAGGGACTTGGCTGCTGCAGGGAACAGGCATGAGGGACAAGTTTTTACATGTTTGTTGGAGCCGTGTAAATCTGACTGAATCTGCAGTATTCCTGAGAGCTGTGAATCTAAAGATTCTCAGTGTGTGAACTTCCTGAGTGGAATTTTTTACTAAATTACATTCATAAAATATATCCTTTTAATTACCATAGCTTTAAATCATGCTTTGTTGTTGAATCAAACATGAATATATTGACAACTCAGATATGCTAAATGTGCTGAACTGTCATACATAAATCTGCATTCATCTTCCACCCTTTTTTTTTTTTTAACATTTCTGAAGTTTTAAAGGAATGTCTTATGAAAAGAGAACCATCTGAAAATGCATTAATGAAAGATTTCAAAATGTTTTCCAAGAAGAGAGGTAGTGATATAAAAAGTCAGCAGGGAACAGCAACACTTGCATCTCAATTTGTTTATTCTTTACCAAAGCTCACTTGATTTAGATGCAGCATCCATGCTTATGTTGCTTTTTGCTAATTCACTTGTTAATTCACTATGAACAAGGGGAAGATTCTCTGAAACTGAATATGTGGGACAAGTGCTGAAATTTCTATTGCATGCATTCACTTGGCTGGAAATACATCCATATGTGCAATATAAAATTTAATGATCATGTTAAATATTTAAGTGTTAGCAAAACACACCAGCACCTGCCTCCTCCCATACAGTACTTGATGGCTTACATATTGCAATTCTTGTTTTTCAAAAAGCAGTTTTTATAAATACTTCTTAGTCACAAAATAAAAGTGAGCAATAATCACTTGAACATCTGATATAGTTGGCCTTGTTTTGCTGTCATTGACTTTATGAAATCGTTCTTGGTTCACTTTAATGTGGCACCAGCAGGTTGAGGGAGGTGATTCTTTCCCACCACTCTACTCTTCTGAAAGTACTCGGTTCAGCTCTGGGGCCCCCAACATAAGAAGGACATGTACCTGTTGGAGTTGGTCCAGTAGAGGGCCACAGTGGTGATGAAAGAGATGGAGCACCTCTCCTATGAAGGCAGGCTGAGGGAGCTGGGGTTGTTGAGCCTGGAGAAGAGAAGGCTCTGGAGAGACCTTATTGCAGCCTCCCAGTACCTAAAGGGGGCCTACAAGGAAGCTGGAGAGGGACTTTTTAGAAGGGCTTGTAGTGATAGGGCAAGGGTAATGGCTTTAAACTGCTCTGGAGAGACCTTATTGCAGCCTCCCAGTACCTAAAGGGGGCCTACAAGGAAGCTGGAGAGGGACTTTTTAGAAGGGCTTGTAGTGATAGGGCAAGGGTAATGGCTTTAAACTGAGAGAGGGTAGATTTAGATTAAGTATTAGGAAAAAATCCTTTACTATGATTGTGGTGAGACACTGTTAACAGGTTGCCTGGGGAAGTTGCCTAGGGATGCCCCATCCCTGGAAGTGTTCAAGCTCAGGCTGGATGGGGTTTTGAGCAACCTGGTCTAGTGGAAGGTGTCCCTGGCCGTGGCAGGGGGGTTGGTCTGGATTATCTTTGAAGGACCCTGCCAACTCAAACCATTCTATGATTCTATGATTCTAAGCCTTAGCACTTTTAACATTTCTCACATAGGATGTATCAGAATGCTGTATGAATTTTACATCCCTGCTAGTGAGCTTTCATTCAAGGTAGAAAGAATGACAGTAGTGTAAATATATTGATAGCACAAAAATTTATTTGACACACTAACAGTCTTGACCCATAAGCTATCAAAGAGATAATTGAATTTTTAAAATCTTTACATTTTAATATTATGCATAGTTTATATGTTTATATAGTTTCAACATGGAAAAAAGATCACATAGAACAATACAAAAGAATCTGGAAAAATACCATTATCTTTTGAGACCAACGTGGCATGCTCATTATTCATTCTCATTTTGTAGGCGCGGTGTGCATAATGAGGGATAGAAAGCTTAAAAAAGGGTAGTCCTAGGCATCACTGCTATACAGCTTAGGTCTTACTAGTTTCTGCAGTGTGACACAAACAGGATTTCCTACTACTTTCACTCCTTCAGCATTCTCCCCTCCATTCATTTCAGAGTGCCTGGATGTTGTCTGGAAAGGTATGCACTTCTACCATGTGATGTTGGCAGCACTTCTATTGGCTTCTACTTCTGCCTCTCAACACTTGCACACATGACGGAAATTAACTGGTGTGCAAAGGCACGGTTATTTAAGAAGATGCTTCTTGAAGCTGCTTACTGAAGGTGGAACTCTAACCCCAAAATACCCAGTGCCTTAGTTTTTGTGTTCTGTGATTAATTAATCCTCCAGTAATAATCTGTTTGTGATTTGTCTATTCTGAAAAAAGATCATACTCATATTCTTATGTCCTTTCAGAGGCAAACCGATACTCAGAGAAGTTCATGTGGCAGCCTTATAATATGAAAAAAATAGTCTAGGGAAACAGTTAAATGTTGAAACTGTATGATATTAATATGAATAGGGTTTAAATACATAAATACCACTTTACAGGTCAACATTTTATAGTCTAACATTAGCAAGTTACGGAAATCTTAAGATATAAAAGTAGAGCAAAATTAATTAGAAACAAACCCCACAGTAAGTGATCCTACTTTAACAAAATTGTGCAATAGAACAAATAGTTGTGCCCTGTCATTTCTACCTTAGCTGGAATTTGGGACAGCCATATGGATATCTAAGAAGTGAATATGACGATGTAAGGTCATATTGCTTTATTTCACACACAGAATATATTTTAAAAGAACCAGACACTGTACCAAAGGTAAAATCTAAAAATACTTGTAAATGCTATTTTGTCCTCCAGGTGGCTAAATGAAACTATAACGGTATTGATATAAGTGTTTGGGAAATGTGTAAGTATTTACTTTGACCTTCCAAACACCAGTAGCAATGGTGGGAAATAGTTCAAAACTTTGTTTACATTAATGAAAGTATCTCTGTACTCAACAACTGTCCTTTGCAATAAAGAAAACAAATGTTTTCTAACATGTTTAGAATTCTGCTGTGCTGCTGCTGGTGGCTCCTAATTTTACTAGAGGCACAGCTCCTGAACGCCTCAGCTCATTACAGAGACAAATATCAGTCAGTGACAGGTAACTTTTCATTCTAACGTGCTTATGTCACTGATGTCTGTGCTTCAGAGATATTCCATTCTGCACCTGAAATTAGTTTCTGTGTTACAGCTATGAAGTGTGATTAAAAAAAAAAAAAAAAAAGATACTGTAATTTAGATAAACTCCACTAAATGGCTCAACTGAAACAAAGCTGAAAATGAAGGTATAAATGGCTGAAGTGATTAAGACTGTCAAGTCCTCCTGGGTCCTGTTAGAGAATGAAATAGCTGATGGATTATTATTTATCCCTGAATGTGAGTTTTGGGGATTTAATTAAAGATGTTCTATTATATTTTTCAAAGCCTATTTGAGGCTATAAATCAAAACCTGCAATAACAGAATGTGCTATTGTTAATGAAAAAACGGATAACTAGGCACTTCAGAGATGTCCATCTTTTAAACTGTTTAATTTTGCTGCTTGGCTTTTTTACTTTATAAAAGTCAAAGAAACAGGCAATTTTAAGAATGTTAGACTAGAAATAGAGAAAAATGAATCTTCTCTAGCTATTATGAATACAGCTTTGCTCACTGACCACTATTGTTACAGTAAAAAAAAATAAAAGTATATAAATGTATGTTAAAATAAATAAGATGAGATCCCTACAATACGCACATGGTAGGATTGCAGGTAGGATCACAAATAGCAGGTAGCTATTGGTAAAACAGGAAATTTCCTGAAAAACTTTTTGTTTTTCCCATGAGTGAAGTTCTTCAAATATATGGAAAATACCAGTACAAGTGCAGCTATGAAACAGCATTCCAAAAGAAGCATGGACCACACTTTCCACTGGAGTAGAAATTGAAACAAAATTTCTGACTAAGTTTGCAGATCACAAACATTTTTCACAGTGTTTATACATACAGTGATTGGAAAAAAATAAAATGAAAGAAAATGAAATTCCATGGCAAACTCTCCTTTTTATACTTTTTTACTTAACTAAACTAAAAAAAAAGATGAAAGAAAAATCAACCAAGACTCAGTGAGAATTGTGATGACTGGATTAGAGTCCAGAGGAGGCCAGGTTCATAATTGTTGTATCAAAGAGAAAGTTAAACCTTCAAGTGCAGCTCATTCAGTGATGCAAGTGGGAGGAATAAGGGGAGCTAGTCTTTTGAGAGGCCTGTAACTAGGAATAAAGGAATAAAGCAACACTCATATTCAGGGAAATACTGCGACATTGTTCTGTTCTACCAAAGAAAGAGAGTAGATTCACTGAGAAAAAATAAGCATTATTTATCTAAGTGTTGTGAAGACCCATTATGAGGGAGCTTGGTTGAGCCAAGTAGATTTCTGGTGGAAACTAGTTAGGTCTGTGTCTCCTCCTACCAGTTTTAAGGAGCTGAGCAAGGAAAGATAGCATGGTCTGAGACCTGTAGAATCCCCTTCTCCATTGGCTCACACTTTCTTTATTTCTGCTAGGAACACAGTGAGAACTCACTTTCCCTAGCATGAACTATGGTAGTGGGGTCATTGACCTGGGGGCAAAAATGCTGGAGTTTCTCATGAAGCATAGGGACACGATCAAGATTTTTTCTCCACCTAGTACTTATCTGCTGAACAACTCTCACAGCTCCCAAAAGATGCATAACTGCACAGAATAATTGTGTCAAGGCTGGACTTTGTTACAGACAAATTTAGTTAAATTAAAGATGTGTCTATAATATCTGCAAATCTTCCTTTCCTTTTGTCAAGTTTAAGACTGGGTCAGCTACAATGAATCCCACCTCAGAATCTAGACTGAGAATCTTGTGCTAAGAACTAGTTGTTTATGTGTTTATTTGCTTATTTAATTATTAAAAAGTAGACAATTATAAACAAATTACTGCAGCTGACACTGCTTTGGCAAAATTAATTCTGTAAATTATATACATGGAAATACCCGTGTTTGACCCAATCCAAGTATTCTCAAATACTTTGGGCTGAGGAACATTGTCACATACAATAATGTTTACCAAAATGAAGGTGTAGGGCAAACCCCTCAAGAGTTTTATTGTGTATTTAGCACACATTTTAAATCCTTACTTTTGACTATAAACATTTTTTTTTGTTTCAGTTTTCTACTCTGTAAAAAACTTAAACCATAATTCATTTATCTTTGCAATTTAAGAACTATAGGGGAGAAACTCCATATATCATATTTTTTAAACAAACATACCTAAAGGGGAATAATTATTTGTCTTAAAAACACTCAAAAGACCAAATACTTTGCATTATGCTGCTGTAACCAGTTTTGAAAATAAAAAATAAACTATGTTGACAAGCCAATAAGTAAGAGAAAATGCAAAGAAAAAACATGTAGGCCTTTATCCACAGAAATATTTTCATACACAAGGGGTCAAACATCAATCAGAGACTAATGGCATACTTGAAATTTAAACTCTTCTATGATAGGAGAATAATCTGTGTTATTTTAAAGACAAGCTGAGATATACTTGATATAAATCTAATACCATTTTTGAATGGAAATAAAAGGTACTTGATGATGATGATACCATGTGGCTTCTCATTGTTATTTTTTTTTCTCACCATTTGATAGAAATTCTAATTGTCCATTCATACAATAGAAAGCAGCATATGCAATAAAAACAGAGGGTTCCAGTTCACCTAAATTATATAAAGCTCTTTAATGTGGCTTACTAATATTACTAGTACTTGCTGAAAAAAAAATCTATTGGAAAACTGCTTGGTTCAATATTAAAACAAATGTCTGTGTTATTTTACATAAATGACATATACCCCTCAAGTATTTTTGCATAACTTGCTGAAAGGAGCAAAATTTAAGAAGTTCGGTGGAAAGTGACAGGAAACTCAATCTATCACACTCCTACCAGTTTCATGCCAGTATCAACAAGAGATGTCCAGAGCCTGAAGAAGGATCACAGGTCAGTAGGAGAGCACCTGAAGAGCAGCACAAAGGAATTCCATCTACCCCAGACAGAAAGTCAGCTTTATTAGGGGCCCAACTGAAATGCCTCTATGCAAACACATGAAGCATGGGGAATTTACAAGAGAAGTTAGAGACGTGCACACACCTGCAGGACTATGATCTTAATGGCATCATGGAGACATGGTGCAATGGCTCCATGACTGCAGTGTTGGAATGGAAGGGCTTATTAGGAAAAACAGGCAGGAGAGACGAAGAGGTGGTGTCACCCTCTATGTCATTGACGGGCTGGAGTGCATGGAGCTCTGCCTGGGGATGAATGAGTAGCCAACAAGAGGCTTATAGATCAGGATTAAAGGGAGGGCAGGGACATCTGCTACAGGCTGCCTGATCAGGAAGGTTGGGTAGATGAAGGCCTTCTATAGACAGATAGGAGCAGCCTCACATTGACAAGCCTTGCTCCTCATGGGGGACTTCAACCACCCTAATATTTGTTGGACAGACAACACAGCAGGGCATATGTAATCCAGGAGGTTCCTGGAATGCGTGGATGATTACTTCCTTCTCCAAGTGGTAGGAGTGTTAACAAAGAGAGGTGCTATGTTGGATCTTGCTCTCACCAACAGGGAGGGGCTGGTGGGGAATGTGAAGCTCAAGGGCAGCCATGAAATGGTGGAGTTCAAGATTCTCAGGACAGCAAGGAGAGTACACAGCAAGCTCACTACCCTGGGCTTCAGGAGAGCAGACTTGGGCCTCTTCAATGATCTGCTTGGCAAAGTAGCAAGGACTAGAGCTCTGGAGGGAAGAGAGAGGCCCAAGAAAGCTGGTTAATATTCAAGGATCACCTCCTTCAAGCTCAGAAGCGATGGATCTCAAGAAAGAGTAAGTCATGAAAAAGCCAGGAGGCCTGCATGGATGAACAAGCAGCTCCTCAGCAAATGTGAAAAACAAACAAAAAAAAAAAAAAACCAAAAAAAAAAAACAAAACAAAAAAAAAAAAAAAACACCAAAAAAACCAAAAAAACCCACAAACAAAAAAACCCCAAGAAGACTCCAGAGTGTAGAAGCTGCAAGGACAGGTAGCCTGGGAGAAATTATCCAAGCATCCAGGGACCAGGTTAGGAAAGTTAAATCCTGACAGAACAAAATCTGAGCAGGGATGTCAAGGGCAACAAGAAAACAAGAAAAACTTCTCTAGGTATGTTGGTGATAAAAGGAAGACTAGGGAAAAAATAGATTGTCTCCAGGAGGAAATGGGAGACCTGGTTACCTGGGATATGGAGAAGGATGAGGTAATCAATGACTTTTTTTGCCTCAGATTTCATTGGTAAGTGCTCCAGCCAGACTGTCCAAGTCACACAAGGCAAAGACAGTTACTGGGAGAATGAAGAACCACACACCGTAAGCGAAGAGCAGGTCTGAGACCATTCAAGGAACCTGAAGGTGCACAAGTCCATGGGTTCTGACAGATGAATCTATGGGTCCTGAGGGAACTGGCGAATGAAGTGGCTAAGCCACCGTCTTTCATGTTTGAGAAGTCATGGCAGTCCTGTGAAGTTCCCACTGACTGGAAAAGGGGAAATGTAACCTCCATTTTTTAAAAAGGGAAGAAAGCAAGACCTGAGGAACTACAGGCCACTCAGTATCACCTCTATTCCTGGCAATATAATGGAGCAAATCCATCCTGAAAACTATGATAAAGCATATGGAAAATAAGGATGTGATTGATGGGAGCCAACTTGGCTTCACTAAAGGCAAATCAAGCCTGACAAATCTGGTAGCCTTTTATGGTGGGGCTACAGTGTTGGTGGATAAGGGAAGAGAAAATATGCCATCTCCCTGGGCTTGTGCGAAGCATTTGACACTGTCCCACGTGACATCTTTGTCTGAACTGGAGACATACGGACCTGAGGGATGGGCCACTTGGTGGATAAGGAATTTGGTTGAATGGTCACACTCAGACTGTTGTGGTCAATGGCTAGATATCCAAGTGGACACCAGTGAGGTGGCATTCCTCAGGGGTGAAGATTGGGACTGGCACCAATGAGTCAGCAACATCGATCATGGGACTGACTGTACCCTCATCAAGTTGCTGACCACACCAAGCAGTGTGGTGTAGTCAACACACTGCAGGAAAAGGATACCATCCAGAAGGACCTAGCCAGGCTTGAGAGGTGGCCTGTGTGAACCACATGAAATTCAACAATACCAGGTGCAAGGTCCTGAATATCATTCAGGGAAATCCCAAGCACAAATACAGGCTTGGTGGAGAATGGAATGAAAGAAGCCCTGCAGAGAAGGACTGGGATTTTTGGTAGACAAGAAGCTCAATGTGAGCCAGCAATGTGCCCCTGTAGCCCAGAAAGCCAGCCACATCCTGGACTGCATCAAAAGAAACATGGCCAGTAGTTTGAGGGAGGCGATTCTTTCCCACCACTCTACTCTTCTGAAAGTAGACACTGTTAACGGGTTGCCTGGGGAAGTTGCCTAGGGATGCCCCATCCCTTGAAGTGTTCAAGCTCAGGCTGGATGGGGTTTTGAGCAACCTGGTCTAGTGGAAGGTGTCCCTGGCCGTGGCAGGGGGGTTGGTCTGGATTATCTTTGAAGGACCCTGCCAACTTAAACCATTCTATGATTCTATGATTCTAAGTAAAATGTAAGCAGCACCTCAAGAAAATATTGTCAGGCACTTTCAATCAGAGAAAGTTTTTATGTCAATTTAAATTAAGTTGATAACTCTTTATTTGTCTTGCATCATGAGGTCGAAGACAAAATTTGAAAAGATTATAGTCCATTAAGTGTTGTCCCAACGATACAGGGCCCCAGGACATGTCTGGGCTTGTTGTGGCCCAGGCTGTTTTACACTGCTTTAGCAAGGGTCCAAGGGCCAATGCAACCATTGCTGGAAGTGTTGTAGGTCCAGCTCTGTAGAGTGCTGTATGCGACAAGTCCTGAGGAACACTGCAAATAAAACAGGAAGGCTGTGTTGCTAGGTAGGGCCTGGCGGCCGGAAGATCTCGCTCTGTACGGAAACATAGGGCCCCCCTCCAGGTAGCCAACAGCTTTTAGTTTATGATGTAAGCAGACGGAAGTGACATTGTAAACCTAGGCTATATAGTGTCGCGTCGTTCAGCAATAAACGCCATTTGCCATCCACCACATTGGTGTCTGCGAGCTGATGGACCGCACGGCCAGGGGTCGGCCGCCGTGCCGTTCCTAAGCCAGGTCACCGCGTGCCTGTGAAGGCAACAAGTGGTGCCGAAACCCGGGAACAATCACCTGGAGTCGGGTGAACGGCGGCTGGAGCGGCAGGACCAGCCCGGCGGGGAGGACGCTCCCGACCAGCCAAGAGGATGGAAGCTCTTGCGAAGGTCGTATTACAGCTGCATAAGCAGTGGGGTATTGACTCTAAGCCCAAAGATTTTACTCTCACAGTCGCGAGACTTTTGGAGCTCGGGGTCATTGACCAGCTGGTGGATATACTCCACCCAGATGCGTGGGAGAAATGTTCCCGCGCTTTATGCGATGAAACGATGTCTACTGGTAGTGGGAAAAATCTGAAAGCGTGGGGGAAACTCGTCCAGGCCCTCCAAAAAGCTAGACACAAGCAGGAGACCTGGAAAGCTGCCAGGGATTGCCTATTAACCACCCGTGGGTGGGAATTGGTGCGGCTACGCAAACCTCATGCCCCCCCCAGCTGAGGAGGGTTCCGTCGACCCTCAAAGCCGACAGAAAAGTGATGCGCCCACTCAGCGTCCGAAAGACTCTAACATCTTCAGCTCGCCCACAGACTCCTCGGCAAACTCCTTTTGGGGCAAACTGGCTGCAGAGGCCAGGGGTGCTGAGGCGAAAGCCGAGGCTGAAAATACACGGATTGAACTACCACCATATGTGCCCCAAGATGGCGCCGAGCAGCAAGAAGAAGGGCGGGGCGAGACCGCCCCTGGCGGGAGCAGGGGGGGGAGCGCTAGAGTTAACAAGCACACACAAAGGGGAGGGGGAGGAGAATGGGAAGGAAAAGAGTGATTGGCATGACCAAAAAAGGGAAAAGATCACAAGCGAGGGGCGGAAAGCTAATCAGAATGACCCTCCCCAAAACTGTCCTTATAAGGCAGGCGCCTCCCCAAGCGGAAGGCGGGGTGGGCAAAAAGGGAAAGAACCACCCAATGACGCAAGAAAAGGGAGGGGCCGAAGCCCGACCACATACCACCAACACCCGGGAGTGAGCAGTCAGTCGGACTCTGACTCCGACTCAGACTCTGCATGGGAGAATTGGCTTGCAAATACAAAGACCAAAATATCACCACTCACGGAAAAAGAAAAACATAAGGGGACAGAAATTACTTTCACTGACTGGAGAAAAATACAAATTGCATGTGCCGATTGGGCCCCACCAGACACACTAGCATTCCCGGTCCGAGTGACAGACGGGGGACAGAGGGCTCATTCGCCCTTAAGCCCAAAGGATATACAAGCGGTTGTTAAAGCAATCGCGGACAAAGGACTCAATTCGGCCACGGTCTCCACCCTCACAGATGGGGTTTTTGGGGGAGATGATTTGCTCCCGTTTGATATAAAATAGACCTGTAGGTTGATTTTTGACGGGGCAGGGATGATTGTGTTTAAACAAGAATGGGAGGAGAACTGTGCGAGGCAGTTAGCCCGAGTAACCGAAGCGGATCATCCGCTACACGGCTCCAGTCTACAGCGGTTGATGGGTACAGACCCAACAATGATTACCCCCCAAGCACAAGCCCAGGGCCTGCGGGCCCATGAAGTTATGGCAACCACCCGTGCAGCTAGAGAGGCTATTTGCGTGACCTCTAGAGTTATTGCCAAGCCATCGCCATGGTCCACAATAAAACAAAAAGAAAGCGACAGTTTTACACAGTTTGTAGATCGCCTCCAAGCAGCAGCCGATTCCTCGACCCTGCCCCCCGAGGCAAAAGGCCCAGTTGTCGCAGACTGTTTGAGCTGGCCCCCACATTGGAAATTGGAAGATGCCTCCATGGTGGGCGGAGTCGGGGGATTAACCCGAGCTCGGAAAAGTGCTCACTTGGTAGCAATCACGCTCCACACAGAAAAGGGACCAGAAAAGACCATTGCCATCTTCCCATATGTCATGTCAGGAGTCCCACCCCTGTTGGGAAGGGACGCCCTAGCCTTATTAAAAGCCAGAGTGACAAATTTACAGTAAGGGCCACTGCTGTACACCCACTTCCCCCGATCAGACTGACATGGAAATCATCCGACCCAGTCTGGGTCGAGCAGTGGCCCCTGTCAAAGCCTCGAATGGATGCCCTTCTTGAGTTAGTTGACCGTGAACTACAATGAGGTCATATAGAGCCTTCCACTAGTCCATGGAACACCCCAGTCTTTGTAATACCCAGGCGAAGGGTTTCGTCTCCTCCACGACCTGTGCGAGGTAAACAAAAAAATCCAGCCAATGGGTCCCGTTCAAACACTGTTGCCCATGAACTCCATGGTTCCAGAGGGACAACCTTGTGCTGTCCTTGATATTAAAGATTGTTTTTTCTCAATACCACTGCATGAGGCGGACAAAGAGTGATTTGCTTTTTCTGTAGTGTTTCCAAACAGCCAACGCCCTAACTTGCGCTTCCAGTGGAAAGTGCTGACCCAAGGAATGATCAATTCACCCACTATCTGTCAAATCACAGTGGATGGAGCACTGGCACTGGTACGGCGCAGTGACCCGACTGCGACTATCATTCAATATATGGATGATATCCTGATTGCCGCACCATCAGGCAATCAGGTAGACCACCTGGTGACAATGATTTCAGAAACCCTCAAGACAAACGAATTTGAAATCACGAGTGCAAAAGTTAAAAGAGGACCCTGTGTCAGTTTCTTAGGAATGGGAATCACAAGTTCTTATATAACACCTCCTCAAATAAAAATCCGTCGAACCGTTAAAACACTCCATGATATGCAGCAGTTAGTGGGGTCTTTGCAATGGCTCTGCAATGTTGTCCTGATCCCTCCCGAAATCATGGCCCCCCTGTACGATCTCTTGAAAGGGAAACACCCATGGGAACAAAAAACTCTGACGACAGAGGCAGTAAACTCTCTCGACTTTATCGAACAACAGTTGTCATCAAACACGCTCACCAGGTGGAACCCAGTTATACCACCCGATCTGTATGTGCATTTCACAGAAGGGGGGGGGTGATTAGGAACGCTGGCCCAAGGCCCTCCTGAAAAAGCTCAGCCAATACAATGGGTAGTCCTGGGGAAAACGTCACGTGCTTTCTCTCCAGGAGTCGAGTGCCTCAGTAACCTCATCATGAAAGGCAGGAAACTCACCCTAAGGCATCTGGGCATTGAGCCAGCCAGAATATAGCTACCCTTTCGCAAACAGCTCCCAACACAATCAGTGGCAATGTCAGAATATCTAGCTATAGCCCTCGCCGGATTTGGGGGGGAAGTCCGGTATGGCACAAAGCCCCCCTGGACTCAAATGCTAGCTATTTGTTGACGTCGACCTCCTGCGGAAAATCATGGACTGGCCCCAACAGGGACCAACGGTCTTCACAGATGCATCCTCAGCGACCTCAACCGCGGCAGCAGTATGGCAGTCGGGAGGAGAATGGCACTGTGTCAAAATGACCGATTGTGCTATCTCCGTCCAACAGCTGGAAGCAGCAGCTGTAGTGCTGGCATGCGGTCTGTTCCCGACAGAACATCTCAACATAGTAACTGATTCAATGTTTGTGGCCAAGCTTTGCTTAGCCATGTCAGGGCCCGGTGTGTCAACATCCACAATAGCTCTGATGCTAGAAGAAGCACTTTTTTCCCTAAAGGGCACTATATCGGTTATCCATGTCAATAGCCATAACCCAATCAAAGGGTTCTTCCAAATTGGCAACGACAAAGCAGATGCCACTGCAAAAGGGTTGTGGACACTGAAAGATGCCCGCCAATTACATGAGTCTCTCCACATTGGAGCTAAAGCGTTAGCAAAGAGATGTGGGATCTCGGCCACTGACGCGAAACATATAGTAGCTACATGTCCCCACTGTCAAAAAGCACCATTGTGGTCTAGCGGAGTCAACCCCAGAGGTCTTAAAGCCTCTGAGGTGTGGCAGACAGATTTTACGCTCTGCCAATTGCTAAAACCTTGAGCATGGCTAGCAGTAACTGTAGACACATATAGCGGGGTGATAGTAGCGACACAACACCTTAAGACCGACGCTAAGGCAACCATCCAATATTGGCTAACAGCCATGGTGTGGCTTGGCATCCCTAATCAGATCAAAACAGACAACGGCCCGAATTTTGTGTCTAAATCAGTCCAGGCATTTGCTCTGAAATGGGGTATTACTCTGATACACGGTATCCCATATAATAGTACAGGACAAGCCACAGTCGAACGGGCAAATCAAACTCTGAAATCTAAATTAGAGGTATTAGCAAAAACAGAAGGTTTTACCAACGTCATTCCCTCAAGGGACCAGGCACGCTTATTAGCAACAGCCCTATTAGCTTTAAACCAGTTCCCCAGGAGAGACGAGATGAATAGCCCTACCCAGAAGCACTGGGCCACTCGAGCGCTAGAAGAAGGTCCGTACGTCATGACCAGAAATGAGCTAGGAGAGTGGGAACAAGGGTGGAAATTAGCTCTGACAGGGCGAGGGTATGCTGCGGTCAGAAAAGATAACAGAATCAAGTGGTGTCCACATAAGTCTATCAAGCCAGACCTTCAGAATAAAACTAATGAAAACTGTGAGTTTTTATCTGCAGGACCGAATCATCGGACACCCCCGTAACCAGTATACCCTGGTGTCAAGAGAAGACGACGAGTCGGCAAGCGGCCTGTCCGCATCTGAGAGCTCTGCACCGGCGGAGTCCAGACAACGGCAAAACAGCTCCCGCAAGGCGGGGCTGCGATGTTTTTGTGTGATCTCAATTTTGGGGTTCATAACGCCGTCTAGCGGCTTGTATGAACATCAGCCATGGGAATGGGTACTGGCAAGATGGGAGGACCAAAAGATACTGCAAAGGATAGTTACCCCGGGATCCCCTAGTTTTCAAGTATATCTCTGTGACCTAATCCTCTCAACCCCTTGTTCGAACACTATAATGTATTATATGTGTCCCAGCTCTAACCCCGGCAAACCTTACTGTAACGTCCCTTATCAGTATTACTGTTCTCGCCTGGGCTGTGAAACCATTGCATCTGGCTGGAAGGTAGCGAAACCAGACACGTTTCTTAAAACCAGTTGGGGACCAACAGGCTGCACCCCTAGGAGACCAAGTGGGATGGGAAGGACAGTATGCCGAGGGAAATGTGACTGCCAATATATTTTCTTAAACGTAACCAATGAAAACGACCTAGGATGGACCATCGGCAAAACTTGGGGCGTTAGGTACTGGTAACCCGGCACAGATAGGGGGGGACTGTTTTTTTATTAAAAAACAGGAAGTAAAAAGCGGAACAGCAATTGGTCCCAATGTCGTGATCAAAAGCGATAGCCAGCAAAGAAAAGAAAACTTGCAGACTGCCATGCCCGCCCCAGCCGATCCCTTACTAACCAAGCATATAGTTCCCTCAAGCCAACCTAACATGAACTCTCACCATTTACCCGACAAGCCATTTTTTAGTGTGTTAGATGCCACCTTTCGGTCGCTGAATCAGTCAAACCCGGATCTCATGAATTCTTGTTGGTTATGTTATGACGTGTATCCCCCCTTCTACGAGGGCATTGCCCTTGATGCTTCCTTTGATTATTCATCAGATAGCAATCCAACCCAGTGTAGGTGGGATACACCATGGAAAGGAGTTACCTTGAACCAAGTCAGGGGCCTGGGCATATGTATTGGTAATGTTGCCCTAGCAAGCTGGGATAGTGCTGTCTGCGCAAGAACCGTTGCGGTTGACAAGACCCATAAATGGGCGATCCCATCCGCACCCGGAATGTGGATCTGCCATCGATCAGGAGTAACCCCCTGTGTGTCCCTCAAAATTTTTGACGATTCTGCTGACTTCTGTGTACAAATTCTGATTGTTCCTAGGATCCTATACCATCCAGAAGAAGAAATGTACCGCTACTGGGGAGAAGCCAATAGCAGGCTTCAAAAAAGAGAAGTACTGACAGCTGTAACAATAGCAACGCTGCTTGGTTTGGGAGCAGCTGGCACGGCCATGGGAGTGACCTCCCTAGTGACCCAGTGACGAGGCCTGTCTCAACTACAAGCTGCCATCGATGAAGACCTACAAAGAATCGAGAAATCCATTACCTTTTTGGAGCAATCCCTCTCCTCGCTATCAGAGGTTGTTTTGCAGAATAGACGGGGATTAGACCTCCTGTTTATGCAACAAGGAGGCCTTTGTGCCGCCTTGAAAGAGGAATGTTGCTTCTATGCTGACCACACCGGAGTAGTTAGGGACTCGATGGCCAAATTGAGAGAGAGATTGGCTCAAAGAAAAAGAGACAGGGAAGCCCAACAAGGGTGGTTTGAATCATGGTTTAACCAATCTCCGTGGCTAGCCACCTTGATACCCACCTTGGTAGGTCCGATTGCAATAATCCTGCTGGCACTGATCTTCGGACCCTGTATATTAAACAGGCTCGTGTCCTTTGTCAAGAGCCGGCTAGAAAGGGTCAACATCATGTTTGTAGAACACCAACAACTGCTTTAAAAATGTACTTGATCAGTATTTCCCCCGATTCTCCCTTGCTCTCCCCAAATATCCCAAGCTACACTCCATTACCCCCAGTTGCTTCCCAAGTGCCAATTGCTAAGTGTGCCTTATATTTTTACTCTTTTTTAGAATTTTTTTTACTATTTTAGCTTTATTAGTTAAGCCTGGGGGGGGGTGGGTGGGGGGTGGGGAATGTTGCTAGGTAGGGCATCGATCATGGGACTGACTGTACCCTCATCAAGTTGCTGACCACACCAAGCAGTGTGGTGTAGTCAACACACTGCAGGAAAAGGATACCATCCAGAAGGACCTAGCCAGGCTTGAGAGGTGGCCTGTGTGAACCACATGAAATTCAACAATACCAGGTGCAAGGTCCTGAATATCATTCAGGGAAATCCCAAGCACAAATACAGGCTTGGTGGAGAATGGAATGAAAGAAGCCCTGCAGAGAAGGACTGGGATTTTTGGTAGACAAGAAGCTCAATGTGAGCCAGCAATGTGCCCCTGTAGCCCAGAAAGCCAGCCACATCCTGGACTGCATCAAAAGAAACATGGCCAGTAGTTTGAGGGAGGCGATTCTTTCCCACCACTCTACTCTTCTGAAAGTAGACACTGTTAACGGGTTGCCTGGGGAAGTTGCCTAGGGATGCCCCATCCCTTGAAGTGTTCAAGCTCAGGCTGGATGGGGTTTTGAGCAACCTGGTCTAGTGGAAGGTGTCCCTGGCCGTGGCAGGGGGGTTGGTCTGGATTATCTTTGAAGGACCCTGCCAACTTAAACCATTCTATGATTCTATGATTCTAAGTAAAATGTAAGCAGCACCTCAAGAAAATATTGTCAGGCACTTTCAATCAGAGAAAGTTTTTATGTCAATTTAAATTAAGTTGATAACTCTTTATTTGTCTTGCATCATGAGGTCGAAGACAAAATTTGAAAAGATTATAGTCCATTAAGTGTTGTCCCAACGATACAGGGCCCCAGGACATGTCTGGGCTTGTTGTGGCCCAGGCTGTTTTACACTGCTTTAGCAAGGGTCCAAGGGCCAATGCAACCATTGCTGGAAGTGTTGTAGGTCCAGCTCTGTAGAGTGCTGTATGCGACAAGTCCTGAGGAACACTGCAAATAAAACAGGAAGGCTGTGTTGCTAGGTAGGGCCTGGCGGCCGGAAGATCTCGCTCTGTACGGAAACATAGGGCCCCCCTCCAGGTAGCCAACAGCTTTTAGTTTATGATGTAAGCAGACGGAAGTGACATTGTAAACCTAGGCTATATAGTGTCGCGTCGTTCAGCAATAAACGCCATTTGCCATCCACCACATTGGTGTCTGCGAGCTGATGGACCGCACGGCCAGGGGTCGGCCGCCGTGCCGTTCCTAAGCCAGGTCACCGCGTGCCTGTGAAAGCAACAAGGCTGCTTATATAGCAGCTTATATTGTATTATTAATGAAAGTTTTCTGTGCTGATTTGAACATCAAAATTTGAACAACAAAATTTAGATGGTACCTTAAGTGACAATTGTGTTACTATTTTGTAACTGGACCAATAATAACTGAGTTTTCATTTTCCTGTTAAACGTTTTGTCATGCATTGTTATTTCAACTCACAATAAGTTCTTGTCTCATAATGCGTGGTGAGTTCCCTTCTGCCAATTACAAGATTTTGAGTAACAAGTTGTAGGCGTATCCCTATGCCTATGGATGGAACTGGAAAGCATTGCTAACTGCTGTCCTGAAAAAAAGGTGCTGAGAAATATACTAACACAGCATCAGGGCCCTGAGTACACTTATTTTTGCTCTGGGTGTTTGTCTGCCTGGGCTCAGAGCCAGCTTAAATAATAGTGCAGGTATCTGGCCTTGAAAAGAGATCTTCCCAAAAGTCTCTGTTAAGCTGTGCTGAGCCTTTGTTCTTTTGGTCCTTTGCTTGGGAATTTCTTTCATATCCATGCTACTAGCTAGAGAGAGGTCCCTTATCACAGCTGTGCCCATGCTTTGCCTTGTCACTGCTCATCCAGAAGCTGATGCTAATCCAGGGGCTTGACCTCCATGATGGGGCTTGAGCATGCCTCATCACTGTGTATGTGCCTCATGGTCATAGGACTACCAGTGACTCTGGCCACTGTCTTGAACCAGCTCAGCTGGCCTTGGCCAGATGTATGGGGGCTTTGCCCTGCATGACCCACATCTGCCTGTAGCTCTTTGTTGGCCCTGCTTTGCAGAGCCATGCTTGCCATTGCTGCTCCCTGGCACTCAGGTGAAAAAGCAAAACCAGTCAGCAGGAAACCTCTCGCCACCTCCAAAGCAAAGATGCATAGAGCTTGTCAGGCTTTCTGAAAAAAACTAGGGCTTAGTTAAGAGTAAACATGTATGTGGACCTTTGTTTTGTCATTACACTGCCTCTAGTTTCTAAGTAACTTTGGAATAAATTAATAACAAATTTATTGTTAAGAAGCTGGGTTAAGCCTTTTGGTGGCCTGGAAGAAAGCATTTACAGGTGCTTAACACCTGTGATTTTTAATGCCTGAATGACATCTGCCACTCTGAGGTTCCTTCTGGCAGCTAAAAAAGATAAAAGTCATAAATTCTGCCCCCAAAACTGATATAGATGTGTTGAGAGAAAACATTCTGAAGTCCAATGTGTGCCGTTTATTGAGAATGATATTATGAGAATTGCTTCCACAATATGTTATTAGGTCTTCCATGGGTTCTGCAAGCTCTGATTTAGATAGTGTGAGTGAGGAAACAATCCTGAATGCAGGCTGTAAGCTAGTAAGTAAATAAATAAATAAATAATCTAGTAGTTGCTGTGCCGATCAAACCATTCAACTTTTCCACTCACAGTTTCATGAACCTCCTGATATAACCTTGCAATAATAGTGAAGAGCAACAGAAAAAGACTCAGGATATTTTCAGCTAAATTTTATTCATCTTTCATGAGGATATATTCTGAATACAGCTAAAATGCCCAAAGAACTGAAACAAGATTACTCAAAGACTAGATAATACAATTATGAACACATAGTTTTAATTCAAACTGTAACAAGAATATTTTCAGAGTTGTTTAACCATCCTGTTATGTATGGACCTGCTATTTAATCATCTTAATGCATCAGTGGTTAATGCACAGAGTTTCTAACTTCTCAGAAGACTTTTTACCTTTCTGGTAATATGGAACTATGTCTTAGGAATTTACAATACATTAAAAATCAAAGCAATAAATAACAATGAAAAAAACCCAACAAAACCACCGAAAACACTGCATGCTAGCAAAGAAGTGTACAACATTTAGTCAGTGTTTCACCACTGCTTACTCATTATCTAGCATAATATTAAACATGTGTCAATGCAAAAGGAAGTTTATATAAAATTACGAGCTTTATAGGGAGTCCTACCTTTTTACTTGTCTTTTACAACTGTGTTGAAGCCAAAATTTACACAAAATATCTTGCTGTTGGTAAAACCAAGACATTTTTGACAGAGGCACACAACGAAGACTAATATCAGATCAGATAAAAACCTAAGTTGTTTAAGTGTATAACATCATTTTGTAGATATATTGCCTTGATTTCTTTTGAATGTTTGTCTTAGAAGACTCTGTGTTACATTCATAGACTAAAAAAAAATTATTGTTGTTGTCATTATTGTTCTGGTCATTCTAAGGGTACTGCTTTGGTAAAAGACTAACTTATTTTGATTAGGAAGAAAAAACATAACTAAATGTTGGTAAACTTATATGATGACTGATTTCTTCCTATCCCAGTTTATCCCTCTATTAATCATCAGTCTCTAGTGGTCATACTAAATCAATATGATGTGTTCATAAGCAAAGGTTTCTGTAACATGAGAATATTTGTTATTTTTGTTGTTATTTTTCATAATACTATCAAACAAATGCAATTTAGATCACCCAAAACAAGCATAACTGTAATTGTATCAATAACATAAACAAGACAACTAGCTTCTCAAATTAACTATTTAAATGTACATTTTTCTCCTTCAGGTAGAACTCTCCAGAGCAGTTAGTACTAGCGATGCTGCTTCACTGAGCATGAGGGTGCTTCCATGGGAGCACTGTTAAGGCAGACTTAATCACTTTTGCAAAATCTACACTACAGCTTTTTAGAAAATATCTTGCTGAAGTATAGAGCAAACCTAAAGCTCTATGAAATAGAGAAATGGTTCAAAGACTCCTCAGCCCTAGGGAACCTTTCTAATCATCTCACCTGAACTACATACCACCAAAGAATTAATTTCATTACTTCCCATATCAAGCCATTATCTTCCAATGAAAGTACAGAATTTTTATTTTCTTTTTTTAGAAAGCCCTGTGGTCTTGACTGAAAGGCTAGTTTCTGATACAGTATGTCCTATTCCTAAGCAAAGCTTGCCAGGGTACAATTTCTCAACAGGTCTATTGATAAATAAACAGTCTTGATACAAGTCTTTCTCTGTCAGCTCTGTTCTGTAAACCACAAATTGTGGAATCCTTTTCTGAATGCTTCCCAGATAAGCTCCCTTTGCTAAAAGTAATGCTACAAAACCACTTATAAACCATCATACTAGTATTTTGTTTGTTTGTAGGACACCTCCCATAATACGTAAATAAACAATAAAATCAGTATTGTTACACCATTTCAGATAATACTATTTTAGAAATCTTGGTGGTTTATGCTGTTATATGATTTTACTCCACATAAAGCATGAGCCAAAAACCTTTACAAAGCATTATCAATGAAAAAAGCTGTAAAATTAAATATGGCTGCTTTTTATCTCACTGATGAGCAGAGACATTTATGATGATGACAGCAAAGTCCTCACTTTTGTTTAATAATAAATACCAAAGATTGTATTTTTTTCAGTTCTAATATGCACATGTATATGAAGCATGCATTAATGGAGAATATAATCTGTGCACAGACATTAAAAAAAAAAAAACAACAAACAAAACAACAAAAAAAACCCCAACAACAAAACCCCCAAAACTGAGTAATTCTGTGACTCTGTTCAAACACTGTTGTAAAAATGCCAAAATTTTCACAATAGCAGCTGCATGAGCTCTTGGAATTGTGGAAGAGAAATTTGGCTATATCATTAGTCAGTAAAGAGGTGGACATATTTCACACAGAAATACACTACATAAAACAGGACAGATGCAAAGTCAGGGAATCAAAAGTAAGTCTAATAGTATGTTTCAACTTCAAATTAAGCTTTTCATGAGGGAGAATCCTTTCTTAAACTGACCGTATAATTGGAGAAAAGATAAAAATATGCTTTTTACCCAGATATTCAGAATCTTGTCTATTTTTCTAAAACCATATCAGGCATGAAAAGGGCTTGCATGCTTTAAAGGTTTTGTGTTTAGTTCCAACTGTTATCAGATGATCTCAAGAAAGTTAATATTCAGTATTTTCCAGCATTAGTCACTGGGCTTCATTACTGAAAATTATTCAAATGTTGTTCTGAAGGCAGAATTATTAGTTATCCTATGAAATTTTCTGTGATGTTTTTGTCATAAAATCTTAGATCTTTACTAATATTAAATAATAGATCAGAAT
Source organism: Falco naumanni (assembly GCF_017639655.2). Classification (NCBI taxonomy): domain Eukaryota; kingdom Metazoa; phylum Chordata; class Aves; order Falconiformes; family Falconidae; genus Falco; species Falco naumanni. The sequence goes on along the minus strand of NC_054080.1, from coordinate 53,785,449 downwards.
AATGAAATGAGATGAGGTAATATTAATGTCATTTTACACAAGGAGAACTAGGGCAGAGAGACTATGGACAAAATTATCAAGTATCAGCTAATTTTGCATGATTGATGCCCAGGGGTTTATTTATAATCATAATTAGAACTGTATAGCTCTTTATATGCTCAGAGTAGAGCTCTCACTAAACATAGTTGTAGGTGAGGTGGCTTACATTTCTGTAAATTATACTGTTTATGGTGTTGTTAGCCAAGAGATAAGGAACACAGAATCAGTGACCTTTTGTGAAAAGTATGATTAAGAGAAGTAAGCATGTAACTGAGAGCTATTCATTACAGATGCATATACAAATGCTGTACCAATGCCAAATTTAAGTTTTACAGGAAATCTTAACTGATATTTTTTCAAGTTTTGGGGCTTGATTTTACATGAATGATATATTATAAGCAATAGGGTTTAGAATATACTAAACATATTTAATCTGGGAGAAAACATCTGTGCCTGCCTTGCTTGCCTTTTAATCACGGATGTTCTTCCTCTCAAGGCTTTCTAACTCTCAAACACTTTCAGAAGTTTCAGACAGCTGTTACATGTTTAAATTCAATCTGGTGTTAAAATACCACTTCCTTTTCTTCAAGCACAGGAGTAGTTTTCTCCAGATTTGCTCTCAGTTGAGGTCAAGACTCAGCCCTATATTTTAATGGTTACAGATGCTTTTGTTTTGCTCTAGGAAATCTAAAAATCAAAGACCATTAGATCATACTGTGTCTGCAACAATCATAACATTTGTATACATTTTAATTCATACAGGACTATTTTAAATCATTCTTGAATCTCTTATTTTGCACTCATATCCCTGCGTAATTGAATACACCACAGTCCACTTTTTGCCAAAGTTGGCAATAGTAGTTCTATCCCTGAAGTTTTCAAGAAAGTAATGTTCCCTGGTAATTAAGGCAAAAAAGAAATTTACTCTAAGCTTTGAATTTTATTTGAAGACTATGATTTTTATATGCAATGGATTAAACAAATATTTTGTGTAGCAGAAGAATATATTCAATGAGGTGTCAGATCTTTTCATTGCAAAATTTAACTTTCACAAATTTGGGTAAATGTATGTATTTCATTTGCTGAACAACACGAATGAACAATACATGACTGCTATGTTGCTACCTTCAAAACTTCATAATGTGTCTATTAATTTGCTAGGTATTAAAACCCCTTAGATTTCCCAAGAGAAAATATACTTTAGTTAGGTAAACAAGCATTTCTTTGTGTTAAGGGGAAAAAAAAATATTAGATGGGATATTTTTATTTCTGAACTTTCTACCTGATTTAAGATACACACCTAATTTGTGGATTCTGAATATATCATCACAAGAAGAAGAGAGGGGATAGAACAGACCGTAGTGCAGTACATGCAGTCACACCGTATATTCAATGGGTTTGCCTTTTACAGGTTGTAGAATAAACCTAAATCCATTATTCCTCTTCTTCGGCCTACTCCATCTTCCACTAAGATTATGTTTATATATATATATATATATATATGTGTGTGTGTGTGTGTGTATAATTATTTATATATATAAAAATTATTTTTATATATATATATATGTAAAACTAAGGTTTATACTGTTTTTTCTTCCACATACTACATATCACTGTTCTGCCCCATTTTGTTTACATAAAAGCATTACTATTGAAAAATTACTTGTCTACAAAATCCCTTCTTGTAATACACTGGGTGCATAAATTTTATAGACTTAAAAGTATAAATGCCAAATAAAAGCAGGAGACACAAGGGAAGTAGGAGAAAGCTACAGAGTTAGGATACTAAGAGGCAAGAATACCCTCAGAAATGTTAATTAAAAAAAAAAAAAAAAAAAGTGTCCTGGAGAAACTTTCCTTTCCTGTTAATAATTGTTATAAATTGATTGTTATAAAGCTCAAGGACATAAACTTATAGAACCATTGTTTATAGCTAAACAAGTCTAAATTCTCTAAGTCACTGAAATAAGAAGGTCTATCTGATTTGTCAAGTTTCTTATAGACAACTCATAATACTAGGAAAAATGGATACCACCTACTTTCTATAAAAAAGTGGCAGAAAATCTGGGATGTTGAAATATATCAGAGGAATACATTTAATACATTTTTTTATGTGACACATTTCAACATAAATAAAATAATCAATGACAAATAGTTTTCAGAAATTAAATATATGCACATTAATAAACTACAAAAACATATTTTGATATAATTTTAAAATAAATGTTTTTTAAACTTTCTAACGTCAGGCATTTCTTTGCTAGAGCAGTCTGGAAAATGGTTAGAGTGCGAAATATTGAAGCAAAGATTTTTATAGACCAATTTAAATTAATAATGAATAGATTTAAATAAACATTTTTCATAAAACTATTGTTTTCCATGAAGATTGCTTAATATAAAGATGGACATATGCTTGACAATAACACAATGTTAAATAGTTGTTGATCAGTAGTAGAGTAATGGTTGTGATGTAAAAATTGGAACACCGTATAAAGTAATACACACTGAGATTAACCTCAGAGCAGATGATAATCTCGTAATCTCAGGTAATGTATCCATAACAGAAATATATAAATCTGAGACCTTGTGGTCATTGGAGTATAAATACTGAATTTGAGTTAAAGTTGCAATTTCTGTTTCAGGTCCTTTAAAGTAATCAAAACAAAACTATAATGTTAACTGAAAACAAAAACACAATAAAAATGGACTTCTCTTACAACTATATGTCAAAAAGTTAACAGACATTTCATCACCTTTTTTTTAAATAAAAAAAGAATAAAGAATCAGAGAAAAAATTACTGTAACATGAGTTTCAGAAACTGAGATAATGGAGGGTTTATAGGATTGTCAAAAAATTGGGTCTTTATTCAGTAAACATATCAAGTTTTTCACAAGATATAATTTTATAATAAGAATTCATATATAATAAAGCAATTTTAGGATTTAGAAATCAACACATTAGGAAGTGGGAACTAGTTTTTGCAGAAGTTGTTGGATCACATTGGTATCCTTAGACTTTCCAAAACACCAGCTATGTTAAGCTCATAACTAGCCTGCCTTCCAACTACAAATACAGACGTGTATGGAGAGCTTTATCCTAGATTTGGGAGGGGAAGGGGATGGAATTTTTGAGAAACAGAAAGGAGCCAGGGCCTGCTGATGGAACCAACAGGAAAACACCTGTGAAATGCCTTAAAGGATTTAGGGCATGTTCCTCTGAAAAGGTGACAGTCAATAACTCAGCTGAAGTGCCTCTGTACCAATGCATACAGCATAGGTAACAAGCAGGAGTAGATGGATTGCGTAGCTAGAAAGCTGTGATCTGATTGCTGTCACTGAGATGTGGTGGGATGAATCGCATGACTGAAACATTGCAGTCAATGGTTATAAAGAGTTCAGCATGGACAGGCAAGGAGGGAGTGGTGGAGGGGTGTTCCTCTACGTAAAAGAGTGGACTGACTGCACAAAGCTGTCTTGAAAAAAAGCGATGAGCAGGTTTAGAGCTCATGAGTAAAAATCTGGAACTAATCCAACAAAGGAAACCTCATTATTGGTGTTTATTATAGGGCACCCATCCAAGGGGAGCTTGTTGATGAAGTGTTCTTAATTCAGCTACAGGAATTGTCATGCTCATAGGTTCTGATCCTGCTGGATGACTCCAATCACCCTGACATCTACTGGACAGAGCAAGCTGCAAGTAGTTCAGGAGACTTGGATTGAGTCAAGGATAATTTCTTAATTGAAATAGGCAGCCCAACTGAAGGAGAAGAGTTACAGGACCTGTTGCTCACCAAAACAGAACTAATGGAAGAGGTCAAGGCTGGCCGTAGCTTGGGCTCCCTGAATCACGTTTTGGTAGAATTCAGTCTTAAATGATATGGTTATGACGAAGAGCAGAGTCAGGACACTGAATTTTATGACAGCGAACTTTCAGTTGTTTAAGGAATTGCTACATGGGATCCCCTGAGAAACTGCTTTCAGGGACAAAGGAGCTGAACAGAGCTGGAATCACTTTATGGACAATATTCTTAGAGTGCAAGACCTCTCAATTCCATGTGAAAGAAATCAGGCAAGGAAGGTGGGAGATGGGCATGGCTCAGTAAGGACCTCCTGGCCAAACTAAAGTGTAAGAAAAAAAATGTGCAAGCAGTGGAAGTAACAACATACTTGTCACTAAATTGCTTGTCACTAAATTGGAGATATATATGTTTGATAGACGGACTGTTAGATGGATAAGGAACTGGCTGGATGGCCACATCCACAGAGTTACAGGCAAGGTCTCAATGTCCAAATGAGAACCGGTAATGAGGTTCTTTTGCTTTTTATGCACTCAAGAGCCTGTAATAGGACCAGAACTATTTAATAACAATCATGTAGAATTGAGTATGCACTCAGCAACTTTACAGATGACACTAAGCTTAATGTTGCAGTTGATTTGCTAGAGGAAAGGGATGTCATCTAGAGGAACCTTGACAGGCTTGAGGAGTGAGCCCATGTGAACCTCATGAAGGTCAACAAAGCCCAGTGTAAGGTCCTGCACCTAGGTGGGGGCAATCTCCAATATCAGTACAGACTGGGGGATGTGTGGGTTGAGAATAGCCTTGCAGAGATGGACCTAGGGGTACTGGTGGATGAAAATGTACACACAAGCCAGCAATGTGCTCTTGCAGCCCAGAAAGCAAATCATATCCTGGCCTGCATCAAAAGAAGCATGGCCAGCAGGTTGAAGGAAGGGATTTTCCTCCTTTGTTCTCATGAGACCCTGTTGGGAGTACTGCATACAGGTTTGGGGTCCCCAGCACAAGAAAGGCATTGACCTGCTGTAGTGGGTCTGGAGGAAGACCACACAAATATTCAGAGGGCTGCAACACCTTTCCTGTGAAGAAAGGCTGAGAAGGTTCACGTTGTTCAGCCTGGAGAGAGGAATGCTCCGGTGAGACCTTACTACAGCTTTTCAATATAAAAAAAGGAGTTTATAAGAAGGATGGAGGGAGGCTTTTTACCAGGGGCTGTGGTGACAGGAGAAGAGACAATGGTTTTAAACTGAAAGAAAGTGGGTTTAGCCTGGACATAAGGAAGACAGTTTTTCCAGTGAGAGTGGTGAGAAACTGGAACAGGTTGCCCAGAGAAGCTGTGGATACCCCATCCTTGGAAGTGTTCAAGGTCAGGCTGGATGGGGATATGAGCAACCTAATCTTATGAAAGATGTCCCTGCTCATGGCAAAAGGGTTGGGCTAGATTATCTTTGAAAGTCCTTTCCAACCCAAACCATTCTATGATTCTAAATAACCATCAGTTTTACAGGGTCTTGGACAGCCCAGATTTAGAGCTATAATTTGTTTCAGAAAGCAATTGGTATGTGTGGAAAACAGGCTTATATGACTTCTGGACACAGGAAGATACAATCATATTGCTGTAAGCTAACAACTAATACTTACTGCTATTTGACCATAGCATTTCAATAGAATTTCACAGTTGTAATTTCTTTTACTTATAAATATCTATATTTAGATCTTCCTTCTATGTTGATTAAAAACCATAATGAAAATTTTGAGAAAGATCAATAACCTACGGAATTTCCAGAAACAATTAATTTTAAATGTGGCACTCATGGCGTTTTCAATCTTTCTGAAAATGTTCATCTGAATCTCTAATCACTTGTTTTATAGATGCCATCTTTTTTCCTCAAGTTCCATGAAACTATAATGCTGTTACTGTACAAATGACTTTAAGTATAGTCAGTGTTAATGTCTGTCTTAAAAGGATTAATTCTAGCTACCTACTCTCTCTTCTCTGTTTTCTCTCTTACTCCGATCCCAGATGATTTTTTTACACAACTTTAGTCTTTTCCATATTTAGTTTTATTTTTCTTCACTGTTTTATGTACGTCAAATGCCAAGAAAAGTGGACATTGTACAGATTATAGTGTAATGGCACAATTACTGTATTTCTTGTCTTACAACACAAGCAATATTTTTAGGTCTAGATATACTACTTTCATCTAACATATGTATTGCAGAATATATATGTTGTGTTTTCAGAATTAGGTAAATGAGGCTGTATGAAATTTTCAGTTGGGAAATACCCATTTGGAGGCTCGGATGAGGTCTACAAAAAAGTTAGGTTGTCCTTTGGCATGCTGGATCTTTTTTTCTGTAATGCATCAGTTTTAATGAAAGTAAGTACACAACAAATCTAAAGTGGAATTTGATCCAACCACAAACATGGAATCTGCAATGCAGAGATGGTATCTGCTGGCATAATTCCATTACTTCCAGTAAAACCTTATTATAAAAAGTCACAAAAAGATTCCATAGCAGGTAGTTCCTGTGACCTGAACAACAATTGGCATACAACAACAACAAAAAAAAAAACATGTAAAAATGCCAGCATCTTTTCTTTCTTTTAACTCATTTTAACAGAAAAGTCATACTGTTTTTATTTCCATTAAGAGTTAGGTATTTTGTTCATAAGACACCTAAGCCTTGTCCTGTTACCAGTGGAGCCACACACACTCTTGAATTTCTAATTTGTTAGTTGTCTGGATCAGGAGATCCTCTAGAAGACACCATGGCTTCCCTGAACGTGTTCTGGGTTTTCCAAAAAACAACAAAAAGAGCATCCAGAGGGATCAAATGCATATCCACAGAACAAAATTAAAAGGCAGGGCAGGAATTTATTCTTTCTCACAGTATAGATGTCACAATTGCTTACATATATTTTATATGAAATTTAATGTTTAGGCGTAAGCCTTCTTTTTGATTAGTCCTATTTTGGAAATACAGGAAAAAATGATATGGGATCAGAACAAAGAATTCTTAATGCAGTGAACTCTTTTACAATAACACTGGCACTTTGAAGCAAAAGTTTATTCAGTAAAAGAAAAAAAATAATATCCTGAAGTCAAAACCTAAAAATGGTAGTTCGTGTATGGATTTTGAACAAGACAACCAGACAATATTTTCTTATATTTCAAACCTGAAACTCAAGTTGCAAAGAAGACATCCTCACTTCAGTGAGGATGAAATCTCAGCCGTAAGAAAATTTACATTTTAATTCCAATAGCTTTTCCGGTTTCTTTTCATTTTACACCAGTATGGCTAAACAGTGGGAAACATTATGCTCAGATTAAAGAAAAAAGTTAAGGAATTTAACTGCTTCAAGGTGGAAGAAGTTTGACATTTACATAGCAGGGATTCACATTTTAGAAGACACATTGTACTTTCTGCTTAGTGCCAAAAGTATGCCTAGTTTGTAAGTTTCCTACACATCTAGATTACAATTCAGGCATAATGAAATGATATTTAGATATCTATAAATAAGCATTAAAATTTCTATTTTTTTAAAAAAGTAAGTTTTTAAAAAGCATAATTAAAAAAAATAGTGTTTAGTTACATATGCTTATGTATTTAGCATTTGTGAAAATCTGCTTGAATCTAATGAAAATGTGTTTATAACAGTGTTTGTTTATCCTCAGTTCTGGTTTCCACCCGTTTCTTTTACAGCACCTTTTGTGCATGTCTCAAGGAAGAGATTTGTCATGCAGGTATGTATACTGTGATTCTTTTGTTTATATGTAGATGACAATGTCATCTTGTCAAGAGGTTTCACAGCTTATTCAGGCAATTGATATTCACAATTAGTCAACATGAATTACAAGATAAATCTGTATGTTATATTACTGGCAAATAAAGCCATTCGAGGCTTTCTAGCCATAGTTCCTACTAGTAAATGCTAAATATGCAGCTAGAAAAAAAATTCTGCATCATATGAAGTGACAGAATAATTGCATATAGAATGATTACTAGTGATATTGAAAACTGATATAAATGGCAGGCCACAAAAATATAACATTTTTTTGAAAAGTCTCTCACTTGGATCAGTTGCAAGTAAAGATAAGCCAGTAGCTCCTATACATTTCTTAAAAGAAAAAAAGTAAAGAAAACAAACTTTTTTTATTGCATGAATGTTCTTCCTTAACAGGTTTGAGGGCAGAGTGAATATGTACTAACTTTCTGAGACAGAAATGCAGTGTTTCTTAACTAGCAATAATAATCCATAATACCTAGTCTGTGTCTTCATTACAGGAAATAATGTATAATGCTACAGGTTACCTTCATGGGAAATTCGATAAAGTAAGCTTGCTATATGATACATCGTACAGTGACCAAAGGACATACTTAATCTATGATGTTTACTGAATAGAGAGATTAGTGATTGCAAGTGATTTTGATGCTTGTTTGAGTGAATCTTAAAAAATCAAAATGCATGCATTACTGGGGATTGAAACAAATGTGTACAGTATTATTTGGTGAATCAAGCACAATGTACTTTTTGAGACTGTTAATGAAGCAGGGACTCATTCTTCCATTATTAAGATCAAATGCATACAAAGGATTTCTACATTTAAACTTTTTGTATTCCCCTGCCTACCTGAGACAAAAATAAGCAGATGCTTACTGTAGTGTGATGCTTCACAGTTTTTGCTTTTGATCCATTTCCACCTGCTGCTAGACATATCTCAAAGCTATGGGACAGGAACACTTAATATCACAGACAGCAATTCAATTTCAAGAACGTTGTTGCCACAACAAATGTGAGCAGAACAGCAAATGAGAATAGGAAATGCAACTGTTACACATTTTATCTCCTTCAAGAGAAAATTTGCTATTTCCTTTACTGAGTTATCCCCAGGCCTGACACATTATTCATACTGTAAATACTATGCCTGTTATTTATAACTTGGGTCTATGTAACCAAGAAAGGTTTTAAAGGACATTGTTATATTTAATCTAGTGTCATGTATGAGCCAAAACACTAAGCTGCAGGTCTTGAAATGCATGAACCACAAAAAAGAAAAAAAAAAAAAAAACAACTAAACAAAACACAAAAAGTTGTGGACTAAGGAACTTGGGTGCAGTGCAGAAGAGAACATGCATTCTACAGCTACAATGCTGCAGAGAATTCAGAAGTTTCTTCTAAGAAAACAGGGTTGTGATTTTTCTTATTGATGTCACTAATTGGAAGGACACAACAAGCACAAGGAAAGATGGTAAACGTTATGGAGACAGCAGAAAATTTGTGTACAGTACCCAATAGTGCAAATTTTAAAAATGTTCTTAATACATTTCTAACCATTACACTAAGCTGTAGGACTGTCCTTTGATTTATTTATTTATTTATTTATTTTAAATGTCATTCAGTAGAAGACAAGATGCACAGAGGGATCTGTTCATTACAGTAAGGGAGAAAAGACTAGTATATATTTCTTATTTTAGGCTAATCATAAGAATTTGGAGGTAGGACAGGGAAAGGATGCAGAAAGCACTCTTTAGTAATGAAGAGAACAAACAGCTAAGACCAGTGTCAGGATCTTGGACTGAGGAAAATAAAAATAATAAAAAAAAATAATTAGGAAATCAGAAATAAATTAGAAAGAAAGGCATGAGAAACAATGTAAATTGTCAGCTAATGATTTTTAGAAGATAAGACAATTGGTGAAAAGAATTAGAGAAAAAGGTAAACCAGCTTATCATAACTAAGATTTACATATCCCCCAGGTTAAAAGATCAGATGTCCTGGAATAAATTGCAAAAGGCTTCTGTAATGGAAGGCAAAGCAAGAAATAAGACATCAGAGGTGGAAATGATCAGCACAGAAATGATTACTCAAGATTCAAGGAAGAGACACATGATAGGTAAGACCTGAACAGCACGGGGAGATCCTGCACCATTAGATTGAGAAAAGGGGAAGCAGCACCTCCCAGAAGGAAAATTTCTTTGGATAGTCACTGTTGTAATAGGTAGACACAAAAATTAATAACTTTCCTTGGCCTAGGACAACTGCAGAGGAGAAGTAAGAAGAAAGAAGTAATCAGAGAATCATTGGGAAGGGTCAAGTGTGAGCCATCTCCACAGTTATTCAGAGAAGCAGCATAATTTTCAGTGTGTTGAGTAACTTTCTAGAGGACCATTTAATTTCTTCTCTTCATGTAAAAGAACATAGAAAAATTAACCTGCTGACTGAAATATTTCTGTAAGAAACTTAATCACCCCATTTACTAACTGAACAAAGTGAAAAGTTTGTGGAAACTCAAAACCAGACCTGTGGAAAACAATTTCCAGTTTTATTTATTTGTTCTTAATGTAAAGTATCAAAGTGACTCAACAGAAGTTTTAATTTCTCTAATATTAGTATGTTACAGGGTAAGTTAATGTTATATACAAAGTTAAGTATAACAAAGCTACATTAGTAATGTAATACCATTAGTACCTGATGCAATAACATTAGACCAAGAAAACTATAAGAGATCCCCCAAGTCACTGAACTTATTTCACTGCTACTGTAAGGACTTAAATTACGTTAGCCCTTAATTAATTAGTACATGTAACATACTATGAAATCAAAATTACCAGGTTGCTTACACAGGTTTTATGAATGTATCTTTTTTCTTTCAGTACCATAAAATAATGAACAATTTCAGTTGTAAGGATCCATGATAGGACCTCCACTTCAGAAAGTATTTCTGTTTTATCTTCTATATAAGTATATTTTTAGGCAAGTTGCCCGTAGATCTTATTTGATTTTTCAGAGAAATTTTGACAGAAAGTCTATTAGTCAGCCCCTTCACCCAATCAGCTGAGAGGGATAGGGTCAGGAAATCATTTGGATACATGGGTGTTACCTGTTTTGTTGACATTAAATCAGTCAAGTGACCAAGATAATGTCTCAAAACATTATACTAAAAAACTGTAAGTATAAACTATTAGAAAGCACTAAATCTTACTATTTAAATGATGCAAATGCAAATACCATCTCTTTGTAAACTCCTCAGCAAATTAGAACAAACAGATAAAGGAACTTAGGTTTTACTTGCTGTATGACCTCAGTTACAATGAAATTAGCAGAAAGACTTCAACTATAATGATATTATTGGGAGAAATTAAAGCAAGGTTTTTTAAAAAATGCCTTTTAGCTGTTGCAAAAGTGGCAACTTTCTTAAGTCATTAGTCTAAAACCTAAAAAGTGCATTTTTGCTACTCTAAACTAAATTAAGAAAAGTAGAATAACTGTACTATGTATTTTGAAACTTTCTGAAATCATTTTAAAATAACAGTAGGTGATTTTAATTTATTTTTACTATTTTATGAAGCCAAGCCAAATTACACTCTAGATTAAGTGAAACAGTAAGCGTACGTGTATTCAGTAAGAATTAGTAAATGCATCACGCACTCTCATTTAGGTGGCATTAAGGTCAAGGAAGATAGTCATATATTTGAAGCTTTGGATATGTTTAAAAACTTCTTGGCTACGTTAGGAAAATGAAATGAGAGAGATTTCAGTAGGCATAAACATATTTTAGTTTTGATTTATTAAGCAGTGATAAAAAATCATAGAAGAGATAGAAATAAATAATCTTTGAATCAGATTTATTAAAATATGGACAAAAAAAAGAAAAACAGACAGTAGTTAGTCTTTGATTTCAAAGAAACACAATCTCAGAAATTAGGAATATAACAAAAAAAAAAAATTATGAAGCAGAATACCAGATCTCTTTAAAACAGGGTCATAAATCCAAATTACATTGGATGTCATACCTCTGTGTCTGAAAAAGATGCATCAGCTTGATCACATATCTGATAAAACCTGATTGTGTTTTTTTTTTCTTAGAGAAAGGCATTTTCACCTGTCCATAATAATTATTAAAAAAATGAAACAAAGCAAACCAAAACCAAATAAACAGCAATCAACCAAAAAAATGTCCCATGATCACCTGTCTATTCTTTGCCCAGTGACTTGACTATACATAATGAAAACTTGTCCACTGTTGAGTCAGGTGAATCCAAGACCAGATTTGTTTTATAGTCATTATTCACTATCATATTTTACCTTTCTCTTTACAGATTCAGATTCTTCTTTATGATCTTATTAGGTCTTAGCTTTTGCTCTTCATTGAATTTCTCAAACATGCGCAAATAAAATTAAGCTTTGGCATCTATCTAATCTTGATCCCAGAGATTCAACACCATGTTCATGATAAAAAGTTGTGAGTTTGAGTGATGCACACATTCTCATTAAAGTTTAACATCTTATTAAATAATCCCATTAAATTTTATTATAATTCTGTCAAGCTATCATATTTTCATTATTTTGAAAAATTTAAATAATTGTAACTGAGATGTGTCAGTTTTATAAAGTATTGTTTATTCTCTGTGCATTTAGAACTACATGGGTCAAAGGACTGGTCATCAGTGGTATATTTTCTTTGGTAGCTATGCAATCATTCATTGCTTTTAGATGGACTTCAACTTTTAGAAGTTAATGTCCTGTTAAATCCCACTTATCATTATACTTTACAGTATTAGGTATTAAATACTAATTTCAAACAAATGACTTTTGAATCAGAAAAAATTACTAATTAAATCAGGTTCTTCTAGAGTAAGATGGAGTTCACAGTCTTATAAAACTGTGATATTTGGAGGATATAACATTTTCTTATAGAGCTACTTGACATTTGTAAAAAGAGGAGAAAAGGTTAATAGAAAAAAAATTTAAAGCAAAGCCTAATGATAGTGAAATGTACTTTGGCCAGGAACCTTTATTATAAAATATTATCATTTTTACAGCTTTGTCTTTACTGGGAAAAAAATATCTCCAAGCAAAACATTAAAGTAAATAACGACTTTGTCTTGTAAGGTGTGAATTGTCCCTAGATTAAAGAGCTTTTCAAGTTGAGCAGTCAGGCACAATTCAGTGTTGTGAACTGTTAAAATTCAGCCTTTCACACATGAATTTGACTCTTTCCCAAACCTTACAGCAAAGCTACAGAGACTTTTCCTCAAAGAAATTTGGATCTATTATATAAGACCCTATTAAATATAACTAATTAATTTGTACTACAAGACTATATATGTTTGCACATATGGAGATTGTTTTTTCTTTTCTTATGTTTTCAGCATCAAACACTCTGACAACTTTAACTGGTTTGAAAACTCAAGTGTAAGGAAGAAAGTGTTGAATAAACTAAGGAGAAGTATAAATTCATCAACATATTTTAAAAAGTCAAAAACTGTATTGTGAAGAATTAGGTATTTTAAATACTTAGTCTTCTTACTAACATCTAGAAAAACATTCTGAAAAAGAACCTTTAAACTGCATGGTCCTTAAAAATGCATTAGTTATATAGAACCGAGGTTTAGGAATGGATGTATTATACTAGATCAACCTTTCATATCATCCCTTTCCTCTCTCAATTCTCCTACTAAATGTTTTGAAAGAAACTTTGAATATACTGACAGCTACACTATTCAATCACTGGCTTTGTGACAGAGCTATAAATACTTGTGTAGTGAGAAGGGGAGAGTCTATTTGCAGAAACCAAGGATTATGGCACATCTGCAGTCACCTACAACGTCATCATTCATACAGTAAAATGAATGATTATAAAAAACATACACCTGAGGGGAATATATTATCTGAAGCTAGCATAGGCGGCATAAATGCTTCATTACCATGGAAATGGTGCACAGCACGTGACAGCAGAGAAATTCAGTTGAGACAGGTAATTTTAGCTTTTATTGATAATATGATCACAGGTGTGCTTTTAATCATTTTACCACTTCAGGTTTCTCATCAACTGTCACTAACAATTTCATATGACAAGCATTGTGCCCTTGTGACATTACAAATACAAGGTAGAGTTACTTACAATGCCTGCTAACTGGCAAGCCACTCTCTCCATTGTCAGGGCACAACTCCTGAAAATCTATTTATATAGAAAACTAGAGGTCACTCAACTGCTCCCTAATGCCCTGTTGCATTTGCATTTTATGCAAAGTGCAGTTGATATAATTAATGTAGGTGAAAGTTTTGCAGTGTTCTCTCAAAAAAGCAGTGCCTCTTGGGTGAAGATGAGATGGCAAAGATGCAGGACAGCATTCAAAAGGACCATGAAAGATCCTGTATCATAAAGCTCAGATCATTTAGGGATGGATCATTAAACTGAAAATCACAACAGCCCTAATCTAGAAAGCTTCCTCCCTCCCAGAATCTTTGTGCTTTAAATTTCAGAAAATCTTGATTGAATCCTTTGTATTGCGTGTCCCGGTTTAGGTCTAACAATAGGCAGTGTTTGAGATCTATTTGGTGCAAAGAATGTATGATTCAGGTAGAAGTATTCAAAACAGTAAATAAAATCTGTATTGTGAGAATAGAAGCAAAAAATATTAGAACTGCAAAAGCAATGCATGCTCAGTTTCACATTATTTATATAATGAATCATACATATGTATGCATAATGCTTTTAATCAGAAACCTCACATCTCCCTTCTTTGCCCTGTATACTTGAGCCCTAGAACAAGTTCTACAAAATGCAAGTAGTGTGAAAAAGTGTTATAGTACTGTTACTTAATTTTTGTTCCAAAATTCATGCTACCATTAGATACATAGGAAAATTTTGAAAACAAATACTGTAGGCAAAATTAAAATACAATTTTTGTCTCACTCTACTGATAAGATTGATCAAAAAAGCTATTCTACCATAACATATAAATTAAAATTCACAACTCAGTGCTAAATAGCTCATTTTAAGGTATATTTGCCATATAATTTTTTTTAGTTTCACAGCTAATTTAATCAGGACTATGTAAACACTAATATTATAATTAATACTAATACTGCAATATTCATAATTAAAATGTAGGGTGTGATTTTGAGGGTTTTTTTGCGTTCATGTGAGTATATTTTTTTCTACTAGGAATGGAAGGAAATTATTTAAAAATATTTTTTGTAAAAGAGAAGGGACTAATTTTGGGATTTTTTCCTACCTTATCCGGTCTATATTAACTAGTAATTCTTCATTAAATTACCATACAGAAAACACCATCAAATTTATATTTCCTTCAGCAGATTTTGTCTTGTTGCAAACCTTTAGAGGTTAAGATTAAACCTGGCTTAAATAAATGCATTTTAGTCTTACAAGACTAGAATTATACTGATTATACATATTATATATTATATTTAGTATATATAAATTATACTAGAATCTACTGATGATTTTTTAACACTATTTTAGCATGTGAATTTAAAGGAAAATTGCAAAAGAGCTCTTAGAATCCTCCAATGAATTTCTAATACGAAATTTATGTCTTCTGTGTGACAGTTTGAATAAAGTAGCTAATATTCTATTATACAGTTATAAATATAATACCATTTACTTTAGAAATTATATACTGCAGCTACTAATAACCAGGAGTAAAATATAGCATTTATCAGTGAACAGTACTTATATGTGATAATGATAGATTTGTTCTCTGCTGTCCTTCATTCCCTTTATTGTTTTATTTGTCTTGCAATTGTTTTTCCTTGTAAACACATGTCATCTTCATGTTAACCTAGTATGAACCTGACAATTAAATGCAGTTGCCATTGTAGTAATTTAAGAAATTCAAAAGAAAAATGACTGGCTTTCCTAGTAGTTACAACTGTCCCTCAGTAACAGATGTAACGGCATCAGAGATAACATGCTAGTACAACTTTTTGCCTTTCTTTATTTTAAAAATTGGAGCAGCAGGATTTAAATAGCTCCATTTCAGAATATCCAAATATTTTCAATGTGCCGAAAATTATTTCCCATGAGAGAAGAAAGAACAGAAGGAATCTGTTCCCTTTTGCTTCCTATTTGCTTAGCAGGTGTCAACCAAAGTAACAACACGGCAAACAGAAAGGATAAAATCTTGGCATCACTGAAGTAAATGGCAAATCTCCTTTGACTTTAATGGGTCAGGGTTTTTCTAAAAATGTTGTCAAAATCACGATTGCCAGAGTGTGAGACACTGCTGAAGAGTCTACTTTCTCCTCTGGTGTGAGATGAAGGCAGATTGGAGGATATATGTGGTAGTCAGAGCAGAACATTGAACACTGCCACTTCACGGCGAAGTTAATACACTGTAGAGTGCAGAGCAATTCTAACCAAAACCAATGCATAATTTGCTTCTTTCATATGACATTGTCTCATAAATAAAAGATAAGAGGATGATGAATTACAGTTTGTAAACACTAGAGCCAAATAATCATTGTTGATTGCTAATCAATGAAAACTGATTCATAGAAACCAGAAGTTGTACTGCAGCAACAAAACCCTTAGACAGCACTGTACATTAATAACAATTGTTATGCTGGTTCTTTGACTATTAATTCCTATTTGCATAGCTGTTGGCTAGAAACCAATGGGAAAACATTTCTTCAACAGGTTGAAACAAATCAGCCTGTTAACAACTCATTTTTCTGCCATACTTGAAGTTCAAAACACTTCCACATTGCCATGATAAATCACCCTGCTTGGCAAACACAGAATACCAAAACTTAAAATTAAATATATTGTTATAAAAATTTAAAAGCATATGGTGATCCATTTAAAATAGGTATTCCATCAACACTGAGGAACTTTGGGCTTTTTCCTGTATATTCATTGCTTTCAGAAAGCTATTTCTCCATTTTAGCAAGTTAATTCTAGTGATGCTGGTATTAGACGTTCCATAGAATGGGACAGTTTCTGTCAGCTATGAATAGTAGACTTTCTGTAGTAAATCTCATTGTCAAAGCTGTTGAAAAAAACTGCACACACATAATTAAAACAGCTGATCCAAATTCTACAGTAATGACAGTATTAGAATAAATGGGAACATGACAGCACTTCACCCAGGAATTATCTGGCAGTACAAAGACCAGTACAATTGCTGTGTGCAGCTTTGTCTAATTCTTTTAAGAGAGTCTCCCAAGATTCTGCTACATTAGTAGCAAAAGATCAGCTTTCAGACTCCTTTTACAAACACCAACACAATAGAGGCGCATTTTGTGGCTGACTGAAGTTATTTGTGTTTTCCACTATCTTTAGAGACATGGACAGAGGTAAGGAACTAGGACACAATACGCACATGAAAGTTTTCCTCTTCTATACTTGAAAAAAATTCCAGCTGATTAAATTCAAAGCTAGAGGATGGCTATTTTTCTACTACATTTTTCTTTAAAAAAAATTACAAATCCTTGATTAACCTATCTTTCTCAACTTCAGCATTTCACCTTTTCCAGCACCTACCAGTTGAGTGCAATTTATAGTGACGGACCAAAAACCCCAGAGGCATGTGTTCACCTCTCCTGATATCTGGAATTTTCTGTGTTCCTAAGTCTACCCTTGTAGGGTGGCCAGGATGCATAAAGTTGCACCACAGACTACCAAGAATACAGATGATTAATCTTAAATGCTAGTCATTTTCCATTGTGTAGATTAACCTAAAAAAATTAATATGACCTGTCACAATCAAGCCTAAGAGGACCAGATGTTTTTCCATAATCTTGAACATTACACTGCAATAAAACGAACAACTCCCTCCTCACCAGCAACAAAGAAGCCCCCAGAGGAATGGAGGTTCATTTAACATTTATAATCAATGCAACAGTCATAGCAAAAGAGTACCTTGTATTCCCCAGCTTACTTGCAGACCAACAGAACCTGCAATGTAAGAAAAAAAAAGTCTGCACAATTAGTCATTGAATACATATATATATATATGTGTATATAAACAGACATGCGCACATGTGTACAAAGAGAATATTCTTTTAGAACTAGTATGTGTGCTTTGTGGTAGTGTAATTATAGGTATAAAAGCAACTGAGCATTAAAGTATTTCCCTCTTCATGTCCTGAAAAACATTTATGAAGATAATTCCAGCAAGTAAGATGCTGGCATTAAACATATATTGCCAGATTCAGCTAATTACCTGGCTTTTTAGGTTGGCAGTGAACATCCTCCTTTATTGAGCCTGTGAATGTTTCAGCAGTCAAACTTCTTTGGTTTTAATTTTGTAATATGTTTGAAAATATTGCTGTATAGTGTAAATAATTTGAGTTGCCCCTATTTTAAATGGAAAAAAAAGAATGTCCTCCCTTAAAAAAAAGTAACAGCAAAGTTTTAGGTCTATGAAGCCTATATTTTTTTTCCTGGTCTAGAAAAGTCCTAATCACAGATGAAAACCACTCTGCACTGGGTCCTGAGGGAGTACAGAAGAAAAAAGAGGTGAACATCTTAAAAACAAGGAAAGCCCACTTTTCCTATATGAAAGAGCTCATGTTCCACTTGCATCTTTCATAAAATGAGCTTATTTTAATGTTTCTAGATTTAGATATTTTTCTTTAAGACCAAACCATGTGTGAGTTCAATCCATGTGTAAGAAATCAAACTTTCCAAATTTCAAGCAAATATGATGATCATAAGAATTCTAAACATAACATTCAAACCTATGTATTCATATTAGTCCCTTTAAGATGTCTACAGTATTTAATTTCCACTTTCTAATTTTAATAATGACAACATTATTATTAAAAAAAAAACAACAACAACAACAAAACAAAACCAAACAAAAAATCTGAACCTGAAATAGTAGCATCAGAAATAAAAGCCTCTCTTACGGAAATCAAGTTGCCTACAGCAGGACTCATTATGACCTCAAATTAGTGCTCACATTTTTCCTATACAGGATACTGATTATCATCATCTAAAACAACACAGCAACACAGTAAATGAATAAACGCTTTTAAAGATATACAGTGAAATACAAAATTCAGCAAGAAACTAAAACTGCTATAAAACAAAGTATACACCATCTTCTTAGCACAGTAAATTCCATATATGTGATCCAACATTTATACACCCACCTCCCCATGCAACATATAGGAAAACATGTCCTAAAACATACTGTTAGCAGAATACACAACAAATACCACACACAAACATACATTAAAGAAAAAAAAAAAGGCACATCCATGAGTTAGACCATGAAAAAGAGGAAAGGACAACTATTCTTTAGAAACTTCATTGCAAAATACAAAGAAGTAAATCCAAAATCTGTAATAATTAGTAAATATTATTATGGGGTGGTGTGGGGGTGGTGGATGGGGGTGGTGTATCTAGCCATTTTGCCATTTCCAGGCAATTTTAATTTAACAGTAGAGTTAGCATCTTTAACAGATTTATCAGCCTTAAGCAAGGCTAAAGAGCAAAGAGAAAATATAACGAACTTAATGGTGTCACAGTGCCAGAATTCTAGATAAAACCAGCATTTGCAGAGTTAAGTATGACTTTCCCATAGACTATGTCCATTGTGCTATTTAAATCTCTTATTTTTCACCTAGGCAATAAAAAGACATTTGGTAAATGAGGCAGGTCAAAAGACAGCTGGCAATACAGACACAAACTACAAAGGTCTATAGTCCTTGCAAGCACTTGCAAGCACTTTGTACATGGATCACGTTGGGTTGTTTTGACTCTCAGTTACAGAATTCTTTCGCTCTTCTTTAGAAAGCAAGACAGAAAACATAACGTTGACTATATAAAAGGGAAGGAAGAACTCCATATAGATGACTTTTAGAGGTCTACATAGAAGATGCTTTTCTTCAGTGTTGCCTTATAGCACAATTTCAGGAATACTTATACCTCAGTCCTATAAATTAATAGCTGATAAACATTATTTTCACATGCACACACATACCTGGACACATAGCACCCAAGGCAACTGTGATTTACTGCTCAGAGTGAGTATCTGAATGTATGTAGTATGCATGCATACAGACAGAGCCGGAAAGATTTTCAATGAACTTAGTAACACAGTACAGTACGTATCCAACAGGGAGAGAATGAACCATAAATCTCATAAGGTGTACTTGTGTGAGTTATGAGAGTAATTTTCTCATGCAGTCTGACCAGAAACATACAGGCAAAGAAAATGCAAGCTTCTAGAAATAAAAAGCCTCATGTAAGTGACATTTCATTGAACAGCTGGTGGGAAATCACAACTCCACAACATCTGCTTCAACCTTACAAATAAAATTAATCTAAATTAGGTACATAAATGACTTGCTATGCACTCATCAATGTACTCAATAAGCAAAAGACTCCTAATCACAACCGCCATTAAGATTTGTAGTGAAAGATAAGAATAAAGACATAATTGCAATCAGAAATCATGTGAGTAGATATAAATTTCAGTGGTTTTTAAACAGTTAAAAAAAAGAAATGTTCAGCAGAAGTTCACTGTAGCATATAAAAAGACCCCAAAACATAAGGCCAAACTATATCTTCCTCTCCTTATCCCTCATCACTTCTTTTTTAAAGTGTGAAACTAAATTCCTTTTCCTTTGCTGACTTTGTTTATAGCTTTAAACAAATGCAGACCTAAACCTACCATCAGTTTCAGATAGTCTCTGGAAGAGAAAAGAAACTCTAAAGACTCATAAGTCTTTTTTTATCGTATGCTACCATATCCCTTGTAGTTGTGTCCTAGAGTATGTGTCTTGCAACTATTTAAACTTCTTTTTCTTGCACACAACTTCCCTATACACTCTTCTGCTCTATTTTCATTTTTGAGCTTTCTGTTTCTTTTTGTCTTCTTTCCACCCAAAGTCCCCAGTATTGATTCCCTTTAGGTTATGATACTCATTTTTCTATCTCTCCTCCCCATACTCCTCTCAGATTTACACTTCTAGCTGAAAAGGTTAACACACGCTCCTACCCTTCCCCAAAGTCAACTTTCTCTTCCTTTCTTCTTCTAGTATTTCTCTTTCCCTTCTGTGACTGAGTGTGATCTTGTGGTATTCTTAATGGGTATCGTGTAGCACAGTGTAGCAGAACTCCATCATGTGAGAAAAAAGGAAAATGGCAAGATCCTCAAATTTCAGGAGATGCAATACTGTTCATAAGTGATTGGCAGTTTTTGTCTTCCTCCTGTTCGGTACCCTGATTTTATCTTTGGTGAGTAAATCAATTGCCACTTTCCTCCTATTGGTCTTTCGTCTTGCTGCTCAATTTCTTCTCTCTTTGGCTTTCTCTTTCCTGCTGTAGACAGTGCTATGTTTCTTCTGTATTAGCCCTCATTTTCCTCTGTTCTGCCAAATTATAATTCACATCTCGTTTCCTGTACCTCAGAAATGACAAGGTTGTCGCTAGTGTTATTTAATTCACTGTTTTTTTCTTAAGGTTCATGACTGCTTTTTCTTGAATTCCTTCCTTACTCTGTCCTTCACTAGGATAAAAACTGAGGGTAACAGGAAAGGCAATGATGGAAATGAACCTTTGTCAGTAGTCATTCTTTATGAACAACAGTGAAAGTGAGCAGACATCTATTTCCTTCCCAACCCAGCCCAAACGTAGGTTCCCTTAGTTTCCATTTCTTGTGCAACAGCAATACAGGAAGGGTATTTTAAGTTTATGGTTTATTCAAAATTGCACATATCTTAATACCAACATGATGTTACTAACAGATAGGTCTTTTCCCAGTTCTTTCCCAAAATTGTAGTGCTCATGGAAATAGTAAACCTTCATTTCAGCAAAGTAGTTCTGTTCTCTAGAAGTTTCTTTAAGTGTCGATGGCCTGTTCTTTATGCACCCTAAATTCTTAAAGCAGCTCAAGGAATTCTGATTCAAAGAGAAAAAAAGTTAGATTCCTGCAATGATTTTTGCTTGAAAAGATAGTGGCTTGTGACATAAACCATTGGGGTGAAGTTCTTCCCTTGATGACTTATCACTCAGGGATGTTAGACAGTGGAAACCATGGCTGAGCATCCTAGGGTACAATTTGCTTCCTACTGTTTTTGTGTTTACTGAGACTGAAGATTACTCTAGGGAAGACACTGTATGTGCAGCAGAGAAATTAATTATGTCTGAAAAATATGTTGGTGGATCAAGAATAAATAAGCAAAGAATTTCATGCATATTTAAGTAAAGAGCTTAAGCTAATGTAAATGTATACATACATAGTTCAATAATATGAAAATTATAGCATGTATGCTAGAACCAATCCATATGGTATCATCACTAACATGGCATCTGCTAGAATCTTTAATGCTCACAGAAGCTTGCAACATGTCTGTAGATCCAACACCATATTTCAGATTTATGAAAGAGACAAGCTGTGACACTGAGTCAAGAAGTGTGAGACAGAGGTAATGAAGAGAAAGAAATACTTTCAACAGACTGAATGTCACCACAGTCTTGATGTGAGGGTGGGGACCCTAAATATCAATGGATATAAAGGAACAACTTTGACTATATAACATCATGGGCAAAAAAATTACCAATGTATTTTGATTTTCTTTTTTCTCACATGAAAAAAAGTTATTGTAAATTAGTAAAAAAAATTCCATTTATGAATGAAATTAATACCCTCACTGATTTCTATCGACATAAAATACAAGTATTTGTAAATTGCACCTATATAATTTGTTTATATATCTAAGCATATGTGTAAATGAAAATGAAAATCTATTACCCACATTTCACAGGTATATATGAATTATCTGCCAGCTAAAATGTGTTATAACAGGAAAACACAAACACACTAGGCAGTAACATTTTTTAAAAAAGAAACAAAACCAAAACAAACCCCCTTAACCCACCCCACTTTCCAACTAAAAAAAACCCACCAAACAAAAAGAAACCCACACAAAGTGTAATAAAAGGCTGTCTCAGTCCAGTGAGGAGCAAATGTATTCCAAAGCTTCTAAACTGTTTTGACCCACCACATGTAAGTATACATAAAAAAACCTACAGGTAACCCACCCCACTGTTAAAAAGAACAAAAGAAGAGCGAAGGAGACAGAGAAATGGAACAAAATGTAAAATGTGTTCAGACTTTTCTGGTTAACTTTAAATTCCTTAATTTGGCAAATTAATTTATTTTTTTAATAATGAAGTAAGTTAATATGCATAAATGTACTACACAAAGATATATTATACATATATAATATTCACCAAACATATACATACATGATATGCACAAGTATATAACACAACCTTATTGGGTCTTTTAGCTTGCTTTTTTTTGGTTTTACTGTAGTTAACCTTCAATGAGTGGGAAATGACAATAAATCACACCTTTTGCTAACTTGGTTCAGAATTTTGATTCCAAACTCTGTCAAGCATCATCCCTCAAATAAGTTGATAACAAAATTATTTGGAACCAGTCAGTCATTAAGTAAGACCTTCCAATGGTGCATAAAGAAAGAAACTTTCTCCAGAAATCCCAAAACACATTTCAAAGAGAGGCAGCATTAGCAGGAGATTCAGAAGAGAGATTTTTTGGTATGGAATTGAGAGATCACACATTAAGGAAGCAGAATAAGAGGAAAATACATAATAGGTAGCCAACAGGATTCAAAATTTTCATGAGGTAATATATAATTATGAGATAAATATGAGATACTATGCTAAAGTCCTTTTTCTTCAATCAGGAAAATCTGTCCTACCAAGAGAACTTTTTAGGAACTCTGTATAATCTCTTTATGCTATTGTGTCATACATGTGCCCTAAATAGTAGTTCTTAGAATATATATGGGCCATTATTAGTGCAAAGAGAGTTTTTTCAGACAGGTGGGTCAGTATAACCCTGATTTACCAGGCTGCTGAGCACAGTGTATGTCCTTCTATTTTGGCACCACAGTAATGTTATAAATATCCTTCTACTGCTGATGCTCATTAGTAATGAAAAGTCAAATCACTAAGGAACCAAATCTTTACATCAATTTTCCCACACTGTATGGCAGTAATCACAAAACCTTAGCTTCTTTTGTTGGGTGCAGGTGCCCAGGTGCTGGCAGTGAGAGGCTGCAGGGAAGCAGAAATTCTCCTGTAGCTGGAAGAGAGAAGCCCACAAAGGAGCAGGTTTTCTGGTGTGTGAAGGATCAATCCTGGAGCAAGGGAAAGGTGTGAGGAGGAAGAAATGACAGAGAGGAACTGTTACGAGTGGACTGTAACATCTATTCTCCATCCCCCTGTGCCACTCAGCAAGAAGTAGGTAGAGGAGTCAGGAATTACGTTGAGCCTAGGAAGAATGAGGTAGTGAGGGGGAAGGTGATTTTAGCTTTGTCTTTGTATCTCACCATCCCACTTTTTTTTTATTATTATTTATTTACTATAATTCAAATTAATTTCCCCCAAGTTTAGTCTGTGCTGCCCTTGGTAAGCGACCCCCCTGTCTGTGTCCCAACCCATGAGTTTTCCATCCTAATTTCTCCCCCTGCCCTGCTGAGATGGAGGAGAGAGCAGCTGGGTGGGGGTCTGGCAGATGGCTACGGTCAAGCCACCACGTGGGTGTTCAATGCATTTGAGTGCGTTATGTGAATTTCATCAATACTTCTTCCATAAGAAACAATGTATTTCAGGTCTGGGAGGGCTTGTAAGTGTAAGCTGCTCACCAAATCTTAACATTTTTTGGTAATATCTCCTAAAAGGTCACATTTCATATGTAAAATGGCTCTGTCAGAGAGTGGAAAAAAAAAAAAAATGACACTGTGTTGCAGCTTCCAATCAGGTCTACAGAAAACCAAAATCACATCCTTCATTAGATAAGAGCATGCCATTCAAACTGTAATGAATAAGCCATTACCTACTGAAGAACAGTTCTGGAACAACTGCACATACAACTTGCATTTAGATCCAAAAGGGAATTGTCTCTTGCTCTCACATCCCCAAATCACACACCTTGAAATACACATATGTGTGTTGAAGGATATGATGCTGGAGCATTTCTAATGTGACTGCTTTTGCTTAAGTCGTGAAATACTACATGAAAACAGGCAAACAAACTAACCACAAATCACAGGAAGACCAAAACTAATGCAAACCATCTGTTACGGGTATGGGATAAAATTAAGAAATAAAACTAAGCCAGAGATATCAGAAAATACTGTAGAAAATAGCAATAATAAAAAAGACTGAACCCTGAATATTTACTCAAAAAATAGGGAAATAACCAAGCTTAATATGTTTAATATGTTTACTACTATAAATACGGCTTACTAAGTTGCTGGGCAATGTCTGTCAAGCTCAGAATCTTCTGTTCAAAAGAAAAGTATATTAAAGAAACAGGAAGCCATAGATTCAGTTTTGCTTTACAGGAGAATGAGCAAAACAAAAGCCTAACTGAAAATGAGTCATCATTACTAATTAAAAAGTTTCAATCATGTCTATGTCTCTTTCTGTCAGATCAACTCTGACTGCCAAATATTATATATTTATTTTTCTAAAATCACTGAAGGATCCTGAAATCAGTAGCACTAATATGGCACAAAAGTGTTTGAGTCTTCAAAGTGATTAAGGTAATTTGTTGAATGGCATTTTTACTTTCAGGATCCTCTGATACCTTCCAGGTAGTTTTTGTATAAGCTTTTGTACTAGGTGGGGGCCAATGTGTATAAATCTCTCTCTCAATTTCAGCTGTTATAGAAAGAAGAGAATGCATCTGCATGCTTAATTCTTTTGAAAGAGTTTTAAAAATATTTCATTGTTAAACAACTGGATTTATGACTGGGGACAATATGAATATTTTTATTTAGGAAACTTATGAATGGATAAGACTGATGTTCATCACTTGGCAGCAAGGTATGATTAACTTAGAGAAGACTAACTTTATCATCTAGAGATATTTGCAATAATTCTGGTATTTCATTTGGCTGTAACCATTTTTTAAATCTTTACTACCAGAGAACTTCTAAGATGTGGTTGGTTGGGGTCTTGAATAAAGAATATTGCCTTGGTTTTATTTTTGTTGGAAAAATTGCAGAACAATGAAGAACACAGCAGACATACAGTGTGTTTTTATGTTGCCTTTTAATAAAAAATAATCATTATTGTAATGTTACTATAGACATGGTTACTTTCTTCATGTTTTCACTATCCTGTTGCTGAAATGAGTGTGAAAACCCTGTGTAACTACAAGGAATGATTAAGTTTATAACTATTTATGGGCTTTCTACTTAAGGAATCCTAAAGTATTTACATAAATAAATAAATCAATAAAAAATAATAATTAAAAAAACACAAACAAACAAAAAAAACCCACCACCCCAAAACCCAAACAAACAACCCCCAAAAAAACAACAAAACCCCAAACACTAAAGAAAGGAAAACCAAGAAAAAACTAACACGGAATAGCCCTTTATTTCTGTTTCACTTTTAACAATGTACTAAGAGTAATACCAAACTTTTTTATGGCAAGAACACTTTACTCCTCTAACAAAGCTGCTTACACACGCAAAGGGTGTTCCGAGTTTACTGTACTAGACACAGTTTCTAATACACTTACTTCTAGGTAGCCTGTTCATTAAATCAGTATTGGTTTCTGGCTAAAGAATATATAGATAGATAATCTTATGCTGTGCTTTCAGCACTGAAAATACAGGTCTTACTGGTTGTTTTTCTTCCCTAATGATCATAATCATGAATTCAACATAGAATTCTTTGTTACATGGGTGCTGTAGGACTAAATGGGAAATTTCATGAGAATTTTGAAGTGAAATTTAAAGAATGTATGCTTTCAAATGTAAATTAATTGTAGGAAACCAAAAAAACCCCAGTCACACTAAAGCAGAAATCAAAATAAAT
Organism: Falco naumanni; assembly: GCF_017639655.2. Classification (NCBI taxonomy): domain Eukaryota; kingdom Metazoa; phylum Chordata; class Aves; order Falconiformes; family Falconidae; genus Falco; species Falco naumanni. The sequence continues at coordinate 53,758,979 of NC_054080.1, read as the reverse complement.
ATGTAATGATGAATTAGTGCCTACCCTATACTCAGATTACATCCCTAACAACTTACATTAAAAAGAAAAGTACAATTAGTCCTATAGACAATTATTTTGTTAAATATAAAAATGATCAATGCATAATATTATTTATCAAGGAATTTAATTGTTCAAGGCACTGCTTTAACTGTATTAAATGTTCATTGAAGGGCACAAAGTGCAAATTTTAGGTCTACCTGCCTTAAAAATTCAAATGAGTGGATTGTGAGAACAATTTGTTTCAAAGCATAGTGAACTTTGAATCAAAACCTGGAGTTTTGAAAAACATGTAAGACAATATAATGATGCAGAAATGATTCAATATAAATTTATCTTTAGTAGTGTATATGCTTTTTTAGGGTATCTTACCAAGTAATTAGCAGAACTGCTATGTTGCCCTTAGAAATGTGGGGTTTAAGGTTGTTGACACAGTCTAGGGCATATAAAATGATAAACTGCTATAAAACTGATTGTATTCTCATTATATTGCTTCTTTTGAAAATGGAAGTCTAATGGTCAGTTCTCTGTATTGTGAAATATTACAGCATGAAATTAAAATTCATTTCTTGCAGAGGGGGTCAGATGTGCATTTGTATTGAACACAACAGTACAATTTGACAGACTTTACTCAGTTGTTTATTCAGTCTGTGATAATATAAATTGTAATTCATTATGCCTTAGGATCCTGTAGCAAATAATATTGCATATATGTCCATAAAATGAGAATGATATTCTAGGACCTAAGTTAAGAACATTTTTTTAAACAGAGTTAAGTTCTGAGACAAATAGCCTAACTTTCGATGCATGCTAAACATCTGCAACAACACTGTTTTGTGTATGAACATGCAAGCCACAGTTTGGTTCCAAAATTTTTAATAACAGATATCCATTAATTTAATTTTATTGTGGAGATGGTCATTATTTTTAAATGTACATATCCCTTTGGACTTTGAGAAGTTTAAAATCACTGGAGTAGAGCAGGAATATTAAGTCACTAGGTAAAACTGCTTTGACACTGTTATTCCTTGCTACTTCAATTATTTACTTGGTTATTAGCACTATGAACAGGGAATGTAAATTTCCAGAAACTTATTCCTAGATGCAAGGTAGCATTTTTTTACTGTGCACATCATTCAGCACCAGAAAAATTCAGAAGTGGAATGGATGAGGTACAAGAGTTAAACAACAACTTCGATGTGAGAGAAGCAAAAAATGTATTCAGAGAAAATGCAGGTTCAAAGGAAGCTTATTAACAGTACTCAGTTATACCTTGGAATTGTGTTTTCTGGTGCTAGTGATGGCATCTCCAGTAAAATATTTGACTCACTAAAGCTCTTTTGCCAGGTAATGTTACATGTAACTTTAAAATTTTTACTACAAGATGATTATGCAAATTCTAGGTGTCCTGGTGGACACCAAACTGAACATGAATCCAATGAATGAATCCACAGTGCAGTCTTGCAGCCATGATGGGAAACTGTGTCCTGGGCTGGATCAGCAAGGTTACAGACAGCATACTAAAGGATGCGATAATGTTGCTTTATTAAGTACTTCAAGGAACTGCAGAGGCTGAGGCTGTTTGACACCTCTGGAGGTTGTCTACTGCAACTCCCTGCTCAGAACAGAGTTAGTTAAGATGAATTGCTCATGGTATGTTCCAGCAGGTTTTAATACCTCTAAGGATGGAGACACCATGGCCTCTCTGGGAAATCTTTGCTGGTTTTTGACAGCCTTCCCAGGAGAAAATATTATTTTTATGTTCTGATGGAATTTAAAATCTTTCAGGTTTTGCCTAGTGTATCTTGTCCTTTTCATTGGGCACCACTGGGGATAATCTAGCTCCATCTTATTCACACACTTCCACTCAGGTATTTATTCACATGGATAAGATTTCTTTTGTCCAGACTGAACAGTCCGGGCTCTCTCACCCTCTTTTTATATGACAGACATTTCAATCTCTTAATAATTGACTAGTCCACAGGCAGAATATTCTGTGCAGTTTTGGTCCTACAGTTTAAGAGAGACTTTGAAATATCTAAGAGTCCAGCAGCTAATGAGGTGCTTCAGGGGTTGGAGAACATGACATCTGAAGACATAGCGGTTTTCAACCTGGAGAAGAATCAGCCTGGGTGGAAATCTACCTACAGTCATCCAATACCTAGAAGGTAACTGCAGGAGCAGGTTGGAAACTAGGACCATGCATGGCAATCAGTTAGCTGAGGGGAATGTGCTCGAGCTTGTCTAGACAACAATTAACATGATGAGGCGTGGTTACAGAGCACAGGGGAGTGGGGGACGGATGGCGCCAAGGATGGCGCCAAGGAAAGGTAACACCTTGCTGTTAATTGATGGCAGTTAACCACCAATCAGGGATTGCCTAGTATGCAAGGCTTAGCTTCAAGAACCAATCTGTTTAAAACGCGCAGCTTCTGAAAGTGTATAAAAACGTGTGCTTCTGTACAATAAATTGACATTTGCTTGCATCAAGCTGCATCCCGTCTCTTCATTCGCCGCAGGTAACCATGGAGAAAATGAAGGTACTTCATTTGCATAAACACATGGCGCCAAGGGTTAAACAGACACAAGAAAAAAACCTTATATGGGACAGGATTCTCATGGTTTAACTCCAAGCAGTACGCAGATGCTCACTCACTCCCCTCCACAAGGATGGGTGGGGAGGAGAATTGGAAAGGAAGGTGAAACTTGAGGGCCGAGAAAAGAACAATTTAATAAATTAAACAGAATAAAAAGATAATAACAACAATAATAACAACAGGTATAAAGGAAAGGTGGGGGAAAGAATAAAATCCAAAGAAAAAGGGAAGAAGGAAAACAAGTGATGCACACAGTACAACTAGTCACCACCTGCTGACCAAAGTCCAGCCCATCCCCCAGCAACGATCCCCAGGCCCCAGCCAACCCTCCAAGTGTATATACCAAGCATGATGTCCCATGGTATGGAATATCCCTTTGGCTGGTTCAGGTCAGCTGCCCTGGCTGTGTCCCCTCCCAGTCTCTTGTGCCCCTCCAACCCTCTCACTGGCAGGGCCTAAGAAACTGGAAGGTGCTTGACTTGGTATAAACATCACCCAGCAACAACCAAAACCATCCGTGTGTTATCAACATTGTTCTCACATCAGCAAGATGGCATCTAAATGGTGTCACATGAGCTAATAAAGCCTTCTTTATTGTCTATCTGCTGTAAAGTTTGCACAATAAGTCAAAATTTGTAGAGCTGATATGACAAAATTTGTTATACACAGCACATTTGGAGAAAATGATTATTCTATACATGGGCTGTGATGCCATTAATTTTGGGGAGGACGAAGGCTTTTCTGAGAAGCTGAATTCTTCAGATGGTGTTCAGGTATCTTTTGTTTTGAATAAGATGAATAGAATGGAATGGAATGGAATAGAATAGAATAGAATAGAATAGAATAAAATAGAATAGAATAGAACGGAATGGAATGGAATAGAGTAGAATAGAATAGAATAGAATAGAATAGAATAGAATAGAATAGAATAGAATAGAATAGAATAGAATAGAATAGAATAGAATAGAATAGAATAGAATAGAATAGAATAGAATAGAATAGAATAGAATAGAATAGAATAGAATAGAATAGAATAGAATAGAATAGAATAGAATAGAATAGAATAGAATAGAATAGAATAGAATAGAATAGAATAGAATAGAATAGAATAGAATAGAATAGAATAGAATAGAATAGAATAGAATAGAATAGAATAGAATAGAATAGAATAGAATAGAATAGAATAGAATAGAATAGAATAGAATAGAATAGAATAGAATAGAATAGAATAGAATAGAATAGAATAGAATGGAATAGAATGAAATGGAATAGAATAGAATAGAATAGAATAAAATAGAATAGAATAGAATAGAATAGAATAGAATGAAATGGAATAGAATAGAATAGAATAGAATAAAATAGAATAGAATAGAATAGAATGGAATGGAATGGAATGGAATGGAACGGAACAAAACGGAACAAAACGGAACAAAACGGAACAGAATAGAATAGAATAGAATAGAATAGAATAGAATAGAATAGAATAGAATAGAATAGAATAGAATAGAATAGAATAGAATAGAATAGAATAGAATAGAATAGAATAGAATAGAATAGAATAGAATAGAATAGAATAGAATAGAATAGAATAGAATAGAATAGAATAGAATAGAATAGAATAGAATAGAATAGAATAGAATAGAATAGAATAGAATAGAATAGAATAGAATAGAATAGAGAACAGAAAAGAAGAGAACTATTTCAGTTGAAAAGGACCTACAAAATCATTTAGTCTAACTGCCTGGCCAGTTCAAGGCTGATCAAAATTTAAAGCTGATTATTAAGGGCACTGTCCAAATGTCTTTTAAATGTTGACAGGCATGGGATGTTCCTGAACTTGTAGGAGATAATTTCTTGTCACAAGTGCTCAGTGAGCCAGCTAGAAAAGATGCCTTCCTAGACTTGTTATTTTTGTATGAATTAAGTGTAATAATTAATTTAATGTGTTTACAGGCAGATTGGCACTTTTGAAAGTTTACCCTTCTGCTGAGGTTTGGTAAACCTAATAGTGTCAGGATGTAATAAAACTGATACAATTGGAGAAAATTCTGTGATTCAAAACTGGGCAGATATTTAAAAGAGAAATCTCTGTATTTTCATATGTGAGCCAGATAAATAAGTGTTCCATTTCTAAAGCTATCATTCACTGGGGATGAAAATTCATAAACCAAATCAAGAATTCTAAAAAAAAAAAAATATAATCAGATTTAAATTATTGTTTCTCAGTGACAGGCAGAATAATTAAAAGATTTGTAAACAAATATACCCTACCTATCTGGTCTTTCCTGAATCAGACTTTTCTTTCAGTCTCTCTTTCTAGCTGATTGGTTTACAGTGCCTTCCTAGACTGAACAAAAAACCCCAAAAAATCCATTTTGTGTCTGCAGTAAACCCTATGCATCATCAGGTCAACAGCATGACTGTTCACTCACTGTTCCTCTCACAGGACACAGCTATTCCTTTGGTGCATTCTTTCTTTACTGGATTTTGACACATCTTGTATGCCCTGTGTTATCTTCCAGGGCCTTTCTTCCTTCCTTCCCACAAAATACGTATCACTCTTTGAAATGCCCAATCTTACATAGATCTGCACATGGAGCTCCTGAAAAAAACCCAGACTAGAAAATGCAACATACCAGTAGAAGCAGTGAGAACACAGAGACACTGTCCAAGTATGCTGGGATGGACTTAGTAAAGCCAAAGCCCATATAGAGTGGCATATGGTAAGGCACATGAAGGGAAAAATGGTTTCTATGGGTACGTCAGAAGGAAAACAGCAAAATGTGGGCCCACTGATGAGCAACGGAGGGGACCTGATGACAAAGGACACTGAAATGACTGAAACACTCAATGCCTTCTTTGTCTTGACCTCTAAAGGTAAGACCCAGGTGCTTGAGGCCAGCAGGAAAGTCTGGAGGAAGGGAGGAAGAAAGACCTACACTTGAGGACAGGATTAGGAATCACTTAAACAAACTGGACATGTATGGGACCTGATGGGTTGTATCCACCAGTGCTGAGGAGCTGTTTCATGTCATTGCCAGACCACTCTGAACTTATCTTGACAGTCTGTGTTGACTTGGGGGAGGTCTCTGAAGACTGAAAGAATGTAAATATCACTCCTTTGTTCAGGAACAAAGAGGACGATCTGGGGGAACTACAGGTCAGTCAGCTTTTCCTTGATCCCTGGGAAGATGATAGAGTCAATCCTGGAAATCACTTCCAAAGGCAAGGGACACAAAGGCATTTAAGAGTACTCAGCATGGATATATGGAGGGGAAACCATGATTAACCAGATTCATACCTTTCTATGATGAGGTGACTGGAATGTTGAACAAGTGGAGAGCAGTGAACATTGCTTAATCTGAATTTACCAAAACTTTCATCGTTGTCTCTCCTAACATCCTCATAGGCAAACAGTTGCAGTATGAACTAGATAAATGGACAATGACGTAGCTTGAAAACTGGTTGAACTACCAGGCTAGAAGGACTGTCATCAGCTGCACAAAACCCAGCTGCAGGGCACTTACTCCTGCTGTATCCCAGAAGTCAATGCTTTCTATCTGGGTCCAACACTGTTGCACATGTTCATTAAAGCCTGAACAATGGAGAGAGTGCACTTTCAGCAAGTTTGCAGAGGATATTAAAATGGAACAATAGAATGATACACCACATAGTTGTGCTGTCATTTAGAGGGACCTGGACAGGTTGAAATAATGGACAACAAGAGTGTCTTTATGTTCAACAAAAGGAAATGCCAAACCCTGTCCTTGGGGACAAATGACTGCATGCAGCAGCAGGCAGCTGGAGGCCAGCTGTCTGGAAAAAAAGTTAACAGGAAATGCCCTGGTGGTCCTGGTGGACAGTAAGTTGACCATGACACAGCAACGAACCCTTCCAGCAAAGAACCCAAAAGCTTCCTGGACTGCATTAGGAAGAACATTGTTAGCAGATAAGGGAGGTGATTGATCATTCCTTTTTGTCCAGTACAGGTGACATAACTGTGTGCAATGTCCTGGGTTGGGCTCCCCAGTAAAAGAGAAACATGAACATGTCAGAACAAGTTCAGTAAACGTCCACAAAGATGATGGAAGGACCGCAACATCAGTCATATAAGGAAAGGCTGGACCTGGGAGTGTTTAGGCTGGAGAAGAGAGGTCCCATGGGGCAATTTATCCATATGTATAAACACCTTAAGGGGGAATCAGAAAGATGGACCTAGGTATTTCTAGTAGTGCCCAGTAACAGAACAATTGGTGACAGACCCAGACAGAAAGACAGGAAATTCAGTTAAATATAAGAGAAAACTTTTTTTTTTACTGTGATGGTAGTGTCATACCCTGGAATATCACATGCCTCTGAACATCAGCAAACACTTCTAAGCAGTGAGGGTGACCAAGTACTAGCACAGGTTGCCCAGAGATGTTGTGGAGTCTCCAATCTTGGAAATATTCAAACCTGCCTCAACACAGTCCTGAGCAACCTGCTGTAGCTGACCCCAAATGAGCAGAGGGCTGAACTAGACGATCTTCAGAGGTGCCAACCAGCCTCAGACACTCTGTGGTTCTTCTTCTAGGTGTTTCCATGCATCCCAGAATAAATATAAATAACCAGAACAATACAAATCTGAAGCCTTCCTCTATGACACTCAGTTCCCTTTTATTAAACTGTATAATTACAATGCATACCCAGAAAACTGATGTAAAAATAAATAAACATACCCTGAATTACAGGTTATATTTGCTATAAGTAGGTGGATAACTCAGAAATTCTGCGAGACAGACATTTAATATTTTACATGTTGCTTATGTCAAAGCTAGAAATTACTTCAGCTGTAATTCCACATTTAAAATGTTGCAAAATTGTATAGAAATGTTAAATATAGAGAAATGGCATTTGAAATGTAAAGGAAATTACAAAAAGATCCTCCCTCTATCACCAATAAAAACAAGTTATTGTTCTTCTTTGTATGTTCCATCTTTCACCAGCTCCAAGCTGAAAAATACATTTCAGTTATAGTCTCTGGATTCTTTTATAGTCTCTTTTTTCAATTAGAAAGAATGCAAACAAACAAGAATTCAGATTACTCCTGTTTAGCTGCAGATGTATATTTCCTGCTACTCTTCTGAAAGTGCTCTATTCTGTTTATCAGTGTATTGTAGAATTACAGTATTACCTCCTCCCTTTCTATCTAATAACTACTTTTCAGTGTTCTGAATGATTGGCAGTGCATGCAATGACCTTCAAATAGTAAAAATACTTATTTTAAATAAGATTTAATTCAGTGCAATTTGTTATGCACGACTCAGTTTCATTTAGTTCATATACACTTGCAAATCCTTTGCAGTGTTACTGACATTATCTTAGTACATTCATTGACAATAGGAGCTGTTGTATGCTTTGCCAATCTGCTTTGAGAGAGTTCAGGTGGGATGAATGAAATATATTTAGTAGCAAGTGAGAAAAGGAGAAAGAAAATGTGTATGTATCTTCTAGAGTTTCTGTCTCTAAAAAAAAAATAATACTAAAATCAGTCAATTTAATGAAGACCCTAAATTAAACGATGCCCATAATATGACAGTATTTTCAATCTCTAAGTTTTAAATAGGTTAAGCTATTAAAAAAAGTTAAGATAATTTAAAAACTATTGTTCCATTTGTGATTGTTTTTGCCTTAAATATTGTTCTATCCAGAATTAAAAATTAAATTAAAAACACTTCTTATGCATGCAACTGATGTAATCATAAGTTTCAATTTCACATTTTATAATTAAAAATATTTTTATGCATCTGCAGTCTATGGAAATAAAGGGTTTGTAAATGAATATTTTAAAAAATAATCTTCTAATTTCTTCACAAATTCAGTACAGCCACTTGATTCTGTTTGATATCTTTGCTAAAACGGTTTTCCAAGACATAAGAAACCAAAGCCACTCAGTAAGCCAAAAGCGATGCATGTGTCTTTAAAGACTAATAGAACTGTTTATTCATTAGCTAGGAAAGTAAAATTTTGTAACAGAATGTGCTTCTTGATAACATAACATCATCCAAGTAAAAGGAAAAATATATTTACAGTAATAAAAACTTGCATGTATTAGCTTTACACAGAAACAAAATTTATGCTGTATAAAATAATATAACCCTGTAATTTTATTAACTTCAACAACAATCACTTCACTGCAATGTAAACTCCAAGGTGAGCTCTCTGAGTACTAGGGTAACTCCTGGATGTCTTTGTTCTTGAAAGACTGTTGGCCCGTACCAGGTTATACTTCCTGCCTACTGTTATTTTTACATGGCAGACTACCCAACAGAAAATATTTCATCAGGGAATGCAATACTGTGTGAAGTACCACAGATGAATCAAGTAATTGTTGGTGTAAGACTTGTAGTTGTTACATATTATTAACAATTGTATGTAAGATGTCTAGGATAAATTCATTTATATTCCACACGTTTTATCACAGATTTGCTGGATTAGCTGGCTTTTCAATTAACACTACATAGCATCAGCAAAGATTACAAGACAAATTGAATAGTTTAAAATAAGAATTTTTATCACGTAAACCTTATTTTAATTTATGTTTTTGCTCGATATTAAAAATGTCTACAAATACAAAAGAGAAAAATAATAACTAAAAAATTCAGACTCTCTCTATCTCCTTTATTCCACATATGCATATATTTGAAGCCCATGAGAATAGAATGAAAGCTTTATTTTATGCAAAAAGGGGTAGCTAGGCAAATAACTGGGGAGGGACAAACCAAGCCTACAATAAGATTGCTGTGCAGCTATAAAATATATACCTTCAGTATGCCTCAGTTTTGGCTGAGAAGGAAGGTAGAAAAGAACAGGCTAAGTGTCTTCCCTGTATCATGCCAAGTAAAGAATACATGGAAGTTTTTTGTTGCAAGAATTAAGATAGATGTCTGAGAAAATTAAACAGAAAAAAACCCATCAAATGGATGATACTTAAGATTGCCATGGCAGGCCCAAGAAGACACTCATGGTAGGGGACAACAGAAGGAAAAAAGTAATCAAATCCATTATCTATCAGAGCAGTACAGGCTGGAACTATATAAAAGGTGACTGCAAATATTTAAAGAATTTTACTAATCTTAATCATGGAAGCTGAGTATAACATTCATATAAAGTCTCAATTCCTCAAATCTTGCGCATACAGAACTCTCAATGACTAATCCCACAAAGCTTTTCCCTGCCAGAAGGGATGATAAGCAAACATACAAGGAATAAGTTATTAATGAGAAATGCTACTGTAGTCTCTGAATCACTTTATACTCCTCGAGCTGAACTAGGATGAATGTTTTTGCTGACAGTTCATTGGGGTTTTTTTGTTAAATTTCGGGAAACCAGTCTCTGGGAGATGATCCGCTTGTTTGTCTCATCAATGCAGTGTGTCAGCATGACCCCTCCATATCTCCCTGCACTGGAGGATGTAACATTGTCTGGTGCCTTCATCACCCAGGCAGCCTATCCCAGTCTGCCTCCACATCAGAAGTCTGCCTGCACTCAGCACTAATAACAAAGCAAGATCGCTTTTCAAAGTGACAGGGCACAGTGACACAGCAACTCTAGGACTTAAACAAAAAGCCCCTTCTAATTTAACTACTAATCTGCTGAAGCTGTGTTCAAGCCTGGCACTCTTGTTTTCAGTTATAATTTTCTTGTAGCTAGAAAAAAAAGTTTTCTGTAACATTTGCCTTTGGGTAGCAGTCAAGTCAGTAAGAAGCTGAAAGGCTGGCAGTGTTTTTCACACTACTAATGTCAGGTGTTATATAGAAATTGCACAGGATACACCTTCTGGAAGCTGTTTTGTAGGGAACTGATGGAAGGTTTGCTACCAAGATGGGAATTTTCCTCCAAAGTATTACACAATGATTAACATACTTATACTGGCAAGAAAAAATCAATTACTCAGTGTTATATTAAAGTTTGCATCTACAATTATTAACAGCAGAATGGAAAAGTGTTAGCACAAATCCTAGTGTATCTGGTGCTTTGAACAAAAACAAAACCTTTCCAGTAGAGTTTTAAGGCCATACTGGTGAGTAATCAGTCTCTGCTTGTAAGTATTTTCTTTTGCTTTCACTGATGTCTGAACAAACTAACATAAAGCATTAGGGTTTTAGACTGTTTGCAAAAAAAGAGCGTACTGTACTTCAGGGAATAAAAAGCTGGTATTGATGTTTTAAAGAATATTTTAAGGAATATCCATGAAGCTGTTACAAATTTTTTAAGTAAGATTTCCCTTTGGGCAGACAGCAAGTTTTCTGGCAATTTGTCTCTTGGACAAATATTAAGTACAAAGAGTGACTATTTTTTTCTTTTTTTTTTTCTTTTTTTTTTTTTTTTCCCAAAGGAGCAACTATTTGCCTTGGGTCCCTTTAACACATTTTTCTTTAGAAAGCTGTTTCAGTGGATTGGCTACATATCAAAATACTGTATGCTATGTAATCACATGAGTTAGCCTGCCATTACTTCATTGATCACGACTCGGACCTATGAAAAATAAAGCATATGGCCTATATCCCAACAAAACTATGTGGATAAATACAAACTTAGAATTAACGGTAGCTAGGACTAGAAGTTTTGTTTTGTTTATTTTTTTTTTAGGTGACTGTAATGTAAATACAAATGAAAATATTGTGAAGTTTATAGTTATGCATTGTTATGTAGCATTTGTTCCTAATGAACAAAATAATTCCTACAATATTTACAAACCAAAGACGAATAAAAAACACCAAACACCTAATTAAAGATCTATCTTTCTGCTTAATAGCTAACCAAATGCAGAACATATCTCAAGCTCTTAAAACAACTGAGTAGCTGTAATAGCAGGTACAGCACATTGTATATTTGCTCCTTTGAAAACATTCTTACATTTAATGTTAAAATACAGAAGTAAAAAATATGCAGTTAGTAATTCATGAATTATTTAGAACTCTGTTTCTAATATTCTATGCTAATCCCAATATTATGCTTTCCTTAAAATTCTGTTTGAATATGTAAATTCATCAGACTTAGCAACAATATACAGTAAAGTTTCATTAATTAATTACTTTGCCCCAACTTTTCAGACAGAAGTTTCATATAATTGAGTAAAGACTGATACTTCTTGGCTAATATTTCATAGTCTGTCTGTGGTCTTGAGGCAAGTTTTATCAGGCAAGTGTCAAATTCCATGCTCAGCACAATAAACAGTTCCAAATTTGTTAACTCAATTTTAATCTGTTCTCTGGAAGGAAATTTATCTTAGCTATTGCCCTATCTACATGACATAATATAATGTTATTTGCTTAAGATTATGTCACAGAGGAAACTGGACATTGATAAACTCTATCTTACACAATTCTTGCTCCTAGATTCTACCTTCTCTTTCCTTTCTTCCCAAGCTGTGATTTAATATTTCTCTATTTTCTTAGAAGACTAATACAAGTTTACTCTAGTAGTACTTGGAAGGGTTTGAGGCGATTACTATTTATTTATTAACTATAAATATTATTTTTAAGTATATAAACACATATGCATGCATACATAACAGTATAAATTAAGGAAATTTGTTTTAAAACCATTGGGTTAACATTAAAGATGTCAGTTATGTCTATGTGGTAATTTTATAGGGGATGTCAAGGGATATAAAGAAATAGCCTAAACTGCACATTATGCTGGGGGAAGGAGAGGATGTACAAATCACATTTGAAATTAGACCACATCCCTGAAACTCTTTGCAATATAAAAGTCCTTGAGTATTCTGACACAAAACTAATTTATTCAGGTGTATAAAGAGCTGATAGTGCAGTGGAAGATTAGTTCATTCATGGCATCACTATATGTATCCCATCCACAACATTTTTCAAAATCTGTTGCACAGTGATGAGGACCACAACTGCTGTAAGAGCACCTGTAACCACCCTGTGTTAGTGGAAAACTGCCCTTGAACTGTTTTTCCATGAGCCAGTTAAATTGCCAAGGTGGCTAGATCTCACTGAATTGTAAATAGGAAGAAGCCATGCTGATAAAAGTCTTAGCTCTACATAATCTTTTGTCTTTCCTGTGTGATGTTAATAGACAGACAGAGGGTTATGTCTCTTGGCCTTAGCCATAAAAGGCCGAGTTTGTGAGTTGGATCTTAGAAGCTGCCTAAATTTCATGATCCATTATAGGTCCCCTAGCCAATGAGGGGTAAAATTCTGTGAAAAATCCTAGTGACCCACAGGAGGATGAGCTTCCTACAAGGCAGTTTAATTTTTGCTCTTGGCTGTTAATTGTTGAATGACAATTTGCCGGATGACCTAAAAGCCAATCTTTTCTATGTTTAGTAAAACACAAGTCTGCTTAATGCATAGTTTGCTTTGGCTATTAATCGAGTTTTCTGTAATTAGTTATAACTGAGTGAAGTGAGACCATCTGCATCCACATTACTCTGCTCTTTCTATTACAACTGTTAAGACTACTTCTAAAGAATAAGCTTCAGTATTCACAAATACTTAAAGCATGGAGGTGATGTCTCAAGGGGAAAGTTAGTAAGCTCTCTGCAAATCAGGTGCTCAGATTTTCCTTCAGGAGTTATGCCAGCTGGTCCTTTTTCGATATGAAGTTATGTTCACATACAAGCACAGACAATTTCACCCACACAATTCAAAATCTCTGTGATAAGTTAGTACAAAGCAGGAATGGGAAAACAGGATGAGTGAAATGATAGGTACCTAAATAAAAAAGGCCTAGAAAAGAACTAAGGACTTTTTAGCTCTCATGACAACATTCAATTACAATACAGTGTTTTAAAAATAGGACCTCAAATGAACATTTATTACATAGTTTTAAAAACTGTTTCATAACATTTTTTAAAAAGTTCCAAAAAGGAGAGGAGAAAAAAAAAACACCCTGTATTTTATTTATTTATTTATTTTAGGAAATAAAAGCATCAGTTCACTGGTTGTACAATACTACATAATGACAAATGCAGTTTAAAACCATAAAGCCTCCAGCAAGGTAGTGCAGCAGATAAAGGTCCAATCATTCATTTGGGAGAATACAATTAAAGTCTTTTTTATGATCTTATATAAAATGTGCTATATCTCAGCTCCTTCTCAGAATCTTGGTAACAAAAAAATTGTTACATGTTTAGAGACCAAATTCTCTATAGAGGGTGTCAGATTAGAACCTTGTGTCAGAAGCCATAGTGTATATGAAACAGACTGAAAGAGTATCTAGAAAGTCAACACTAGCTGTTGAATGCATTTTGGCATATATAAATGTATCTCCCTCAGAATGCTGGTCTACCAGCTGATTCCAAATCCAATACATATAACCATCTTAATTTGAATGATAATGATTCATGGATTTCTCTTGCTTACAGAACTAACTATGGTTAAGTGAAAAAAATTTGAAAGCTGTAAGACACACACTTTCTCAGTTACATGTCTACATGTACAGTCTCAACAGCCTATAGGTGACCTGCACAATTCATAGCAGCTTGTGCTCTTCTACTGACCAACATTCTGAACATATCTACAATATTATTTGGAAGTAAAACTTTTTAGTATGTGACTTCTCAGACTCAAGGTTATTTCCATGTACACTTCCTTAAACCTGTTGACTTACAGGTTGTGAATTTGGAACATGACATAAGGTTCAATATAAGACTGAAACTTTGTTCTGTCAATTTGCTGCACTCCCTAATAAAACTGAAAAATAATTTGCTGACAGTAAACTTGTGGCAGGTGCTTTAGTGTTGGCAGCTGCATTTTGACATGGATCACAGAGAAACTAGTGTTCATGCTAGAACATCTGGAATATTCGATCAGATTTCAAGATCTCATTCAGATGGGTTGTCTGTTATCATTTCGAAAAGAAAAATGGTATTTTGGTGCAGTGTTCATATTAGCACAAAAAAATTAATTAAAGCATTCTCTGGGAAATCTTGTACATGTTTAAGAAAAAAAAATAAAAATCAGTAAGAACTATTCAGTGAAGTACCACTAGATAAAGGTATTTATTTACACTCATGTAGTGCCCAGAAGTAGTTTGCAAGACTGACATTAAAAAAATGTAGAACAACAAAAAACCTTAAAAAATAGTGTGTGGTATATGGTATATAGTATAGAATATATGTTATATAGTAAGTAGTCTTCTGAACTGCAGATTTTTATGAAGGCTGGAAGTGTCCCTCATCAGAACAGTCTCTAAAGTGATAGGACCTGACTTCCTTGGGGCATCTGTTGTGTTTTTCAGAAGCAGCAAATTAAATACTAGATTATACTGAAAGAAATAAATACCAAAAGCATAACCAAGTGGTAACATTTCTTGTATGATATGCATTTCACCATCCTTTTTCTTTTTCAATAAGACCACACTTTTCCAGGTGTAAAACTGCTATCCACATATAAGTAGTTTTTGCAAAATGTATTGGAATGAAACTGGCCATGTGACAATGTTACAACAGCCAATATTTGGGCAAAGCTGAAACCTTTGGCTGACTACCTGAACTGGTTCAAAAGATCTATCCAGTATGCTGCCAAGCTTTGAGAGTTTTCCTGCTTCACATCAGGAAACTATAGAAGTTTTAGCTTTGTTTACTTGTCTTTCACAAACCAAACACAAGCACAAAAATGCTCCCACTCCTGCCACACAAAGTCCCTATTAGAGTTCAAATGGCACCAGGAGTTGCTAAGTACCACAGTGGGCCTGCCTTCCTCTCCCTCCTCTTCCAGGTACAATCTTTTTTAAGCTTCTGCCATCTCTTGTTCACTCTAATGCTACAAAGTTATAATGGCATCACCCCAATGGCAGCAGCAGTTGCCAGGGTTTTAGCGCATTTACCTTCATTATGCATATCTCTTTTGTCTTACTGTTGCTCCAACTCTGCAAAGTCCAGTGGTGAGGCTTTCATTTTCCTACAGGAATTAGTATCAGATTCCAGCCAGTTTTGGCAGTATTCCATAGCAATCAGAGTGGTCTGAACTCCAGAGCACAAACTTATCTGCCCCAGACCTACCCATCTGCTCTTCTGCAGTTGAAACATTGGAGCAATCTTAAACATAGACTAGCATTCACCTAACTGAGAAGAGTAAAGATTAAGAAAGATACTAAATGAACTCTAGCCTTAGGTAAAATACTGCAAAAGCATGAATGGTTAGAAAAATAAAACAATACAGTTTTCTTTAAAAGAGTTGTGTAGTGCCTACTCAGTTTCTATTTATGAAATAAGTTCAGTATTTTAAGATATACTTTTAAATCCATCAAATAAAAGCCATTGAATAAAAGCCATTAAATCTGCAATTTTGCACATAAATCTGGTAATAACAGTGCTTACCAAATGAAGTATCAATGATCAAATAAAATGGATTCACTGATTGCTTAGAATATTCTTCAGTCATTTTTACCCGTGGAATGGGACAGAACAGTACCATAGGAATCTTTTAATATTTTATCTGGTTTGTGTTCATCTGATTTTGTTATAAATGCTTGAAGTAAGTGCAAATGCAAGGAAAACTAGGTCATGTGTAAACACAGAATTAAGAAAATCCTGGGCAAGAAGAGATGAATGAGATTAAACTGCAAGCAAATAATTGATTCTTACTATATAAATGAATATTCTAAAGCCAATAGGACTAGGATGCTGCAACCTTGACATATCTTGCCATTTTAAAAACCTTGAAGATCAAGTTAAATTTTGGCTTAAACATTTATTATAAGTGTCTTTTAAGATCTTTGCTTCCTACTTTATAAAATAATAATTAGATCATAACAGGTTTTTTTTTTTCCTTTATATTAAATAAAATACAGTGGGCTCCAATCACCTGTTAGTGTACCAAGGTTAGCCCGAGCCGCACAGGATTCCTACCAACTCTGACTAGAACGGTGAGCTGTTCAGATAACGTAACTTAATTAAGGGTGAGTGATGGCTTCCTGACTAGCCATTTATTTGTTCTATGAAATGGCTCTGTTTTTTAAGTCCTTCTTCCTAATGCCATTTTTTCCAGGTTGTTCTGTAAAGAAGCTACAAACACAGTCTTGTTTGGCAAGAAAATATGTCTTGATTAGAGGTCAAAGAAGCAGATTAAAGGATTAAAACTCTGGGTCTAACCAGAGTTTAGCTTAATAATTATCACCACTATGTATCTGCCAGATACTGTCTAGGAGAAAATAAAGAATTCATCTGAAAAAATGTCTGCTAAGAATAAATTGTTCATGAAACAATGCCTACAAAAAGTATCACTAATGTTCAACAGCACTACACAGAAGGCAAGAGAAAAGCCACTCAAAAACATAAGGAGGGAGGGAAGATGAAAGAACACTGACATAAAAATAATGCTGGCTAACTACATTGTGAATTTTCTCTTTAATGAAGTCCTGTTGAACTGGCCAGGTGTATTGTGGTACTTGTGTGGCACCACAGGTCAGCAAAGCAATCATGCACAGGACTTGAAATAGATGAAAATCAGAGGCATATAATTATCTTTTTAATTAATTTATCTTAGTACCAGCTATTAAGAAGAAAAGTAACTCTATTGTAACTGAAACCAGGACAAACATAAATACAGGGAAATAGAAATCTACCTGAGACATGTTTACTGTTCAAGATTGTGTATCTAGAAAAAAAGATTACTGAATGGCTTGGAATTACTGAGAAGGCTATGTAAGGGAAGCACCAGCCTGCTAATTCATGGCAATTTTGGTATTATCCTACAATTTAGTTAGAAATATACAAAATTTTGTAAACCTTCTCTGTTTAGAAAAGAGGCAGAAATCTGTTTATCTCAAATGTTTTCTAATCATTGTGGCTCAGCACCTTCTTTTTCTCTGCATGGTGCATGGTATTCTTTCTAGTCACTTCAGTTCTTGACAGCTATTCCTAAAACTTGAAAGCAAAAAAACACCAAAGCACAAAAAAAGCCAGAAAATGGAATTAGAAGAATCTGTTAGATCATCTTCCTTATCTCCTTCACAGAACTCGTACCCAAATATTAAAATTTAAATGTGTAAAAATTATCTGACATTTACTGTATCAAACAGTGTTTCACAGCTACAGATATAGCCAAAAACTGCTTAAATATTGATTCCCCTTGATGGTTAAACGCTGCTGTTTGGTTCATTTTTAGCCATTTCCTACAACATTTCTGTCTAGTTTGTTATGTCAGTGATACCAGTATTTTTATGAAAGAGAGAGACATTTTAGACATATAATCAGGAAAGAGTGAAAGAAACACGCTGCTGTATTTACTACAAGTTCTGCTGTATATGCTTAAAGAACTGAGGAAAGGTAAAGGAGTGAAAAAGGATTAACATTGTTCCTTGGAAAGTGGGTAGTAAAAAATGACCACGTGTCTTCATGAAGAAATATGTATATTCTGATGTAGGCATGACAAATATTCTGTGATGGTTCACACATCTCAGCAGAGTCCTCACAGTCTGTAACAAGGAGAATGCCATGTGCCAGCTGTTTTTGAGCTGAAGGGATTGTTGTCTTTCCCCTTATGTATGGTTAGTTGTACCCAAGCTTTGTGCACAAGGCACCATGGCAAATCCTGTGCTATTATTCTTTACTGACCAGTAAACGCAGCCCTGTGGCACTTTGGTTATGACAGAATCAGATACTAACGCTCAAGAGCTGTACTGAGTAAGACACAGATTTTTGTGTTGCCTCACCAGTGAAGTGCCTCTCAAATCCCCACTTAATACAGCAACTACTATTACCCTATAAAGCTGAAGTGTCACTCCTGCATCCATATATTGTAATTTGGGCATTTGTTTTCTGTTCAAATTGGCTTGCTAGTCTGAAATGCAGTAGTTTCTACCCTGGCTAGCAAGGTACTTCTTGAGGCCCATCACTACAGCACCAATGTGTCAATCCTTTCATGATGAAAGACAACTGCCAGGGAGAAATAATACTTGATCGTAACAGAATGAGCCACTGAAGCAAGCACACAACTCAAAAGTTATTCATTATCAGTGTCTGTTCTATTTCCTCTATGAACAAGAAGTTACGCCATCCCATGATGACATAAAATCATCGTGGCTTGATTAATTTTTATGCAAAGAATTTTTACAAAAAAACAGTTCTTGGGCTTTGTTTTTGTTTTGGATTAACAAATGCTGGGTCACCTGCCCCAAAGGAGAAGAAAAGAAAGCTGCTATAACAGAAAGAAGAAAAAAATATGCTTTAGGTTAGAATGTGGAGGACAGTGGTCTGTCAATGATCTGCTCAAGAGAAATACAGTTGTCACAATCCATGATTTTGTTTATATTTCATTACATTTTGTTAGCTTTTGCAACACTAATTGGTTAAGAAATAGCTAGGAAAATAAGCCTTATGTCTAATTAAATCTAATAAAAGGAGGCAAACCTGGACCAACAGTCATCCTGCTAGAAATAAAGGAACTCATCAAGAAGAATCCTCTGTGGCAGGCTCGCCCTCTCATATAGAATCAGTTTCATGATTTTGGTGGATGGAGAATGAAGATTCAGGCTGAAAGGTCTATTATCGTTCCATTAACAGCTTCTTGTCTGGGGGTGCGTCATGCTAATGTATGTTTCCTTTGCTTTAAAGTCTTGTCTTCAGGTGTCAGAAAGGAGGAAAACGGTGGTACAATATGTTACTACCTTGTCATGGCTGACTTTCAGGGTTTTTTTAGTTTTTTTCAGGCTACATGTCCTTTCCAGATGACACAAGTCACTAAGGATAGCTAAGATCTGCCATAAATATTTTCCATGGGCAGTTTAGGGTCCTTTATGCACATTAAGAATTATGTTCTTAAATTTGTGCTCTGCATACAGTACTATTTGTGCACTCTAATCCTACCGTTTCCATGCCCATGACAAAACTGCAATATAACCCCACAAAAACAGAAGCACATATTGTGCTTTTCTGAGTTTTACTTAGCAAACCATGAAGAAAAAAGAAGAAATTACTTAAAACAGCAATGTTTCCTCCCATGATTTCTATAAATTTAGCAGAAAATTTAATTCAACTGGATGTATACAATTACAATTATTCTTTTTAAATGTGGATGAAGAAGTGTGTCCAACTGTATCTGAAAAGGTGGTGTTTGTATTTCAAAGGGTGAAAATCTCTCATTATTACAGAATTCTCTTTGCCCCATTAAAGCAACCAGAGGAAAAAGAAAAATATAAAATACAGTGATGTTAGTGTATAGGTCTTTAAGATATTAAAGGTAGATTCTGTATTTAAAGTGTCTAGAAAAAGATAAATATAAATGGGGCTACAGTGTGGCAATCAAAGAAAAAAACCAAACCAAACCAAAACCAAAACAAAACCAAAAAACAAACCAAGCTGTTTCATATTTTTTAATCATCTTTTCTCTAGAAAGAAAGCATATTTTCGGATGTATGGGAGAATATAAATTCCAGATTGATGCCTATGGAAAACTAGGAAAGAATGTAATTTGGAGGAATGAGAAAAAGGAAACCTGGTAGAAATTAGAAAGGTTTGACAAAAATTTCTCTAAATAACTTAGAAGATTAAATAGTGAATGGAACTGGGCGTAAGGAAGACATATGTTATGATGATGATGGTGAGCCACTGCAATAGGTTGTCCAGAGAAGCTGTGGGTGCCCCATCCCTGGAAGTGTTCAAGATCAAGTGGATGGGCCTTTGAACAATCCAATCTAGTAAAAAATGTTCCTGCCCATGGCAAGGGAGTTGGATTTGATGACCTTTGAAGGTCCTTTCCAACTCTAACCATTCTATGATTTCATGGTTCTATGATTCTTTCCAAAAGAATTAAAAAACATCTGGCAGATTTTGACAAAGAATCATATCCCAGTACCAAATACAACCTTTGAACTCCTTAGGTTCTATAGGTGTTTTCTACAAGTTACTGTAAATGATGCACATCACTGTAGCTTTCAGTGCTGCAAATGAATGAGTGCTATCCACTTTGGACTCAAATAATATTTGCAACCAAACTTATAAGGACATGCAGTGCCCAGCAGAGTAGTGAAGCAACCATTGGGAGTGGGAAAGTATCACAGTTCTGCCACTTGCTTTGGGTCAGTTATGGGTCAGCAGTGGCTGATATTGACAGTAGACAGATAAAGCCAAGATATTGGATGGAAATACCGCTGTAACCCAAAGGCATCCCAAAAGCAGCCTCCACTTAGGGGAGTCTGTAGACCTTGGAGCTCCTCCTGGTCTCTCTTTTAAACTTTTAAAAGGCAACAGTACAAACATGAAACAACCTCCCTAAAGAATATCTGCTTTGCCTAACTTCTACCAATGATATAATTTTAAACAAATATTCCCAGATTACTGCAGTCCTAGATCTTCATACATTTAAAAAAGAAGTGTAGACAGAGGAAGTTACTACAGCATGTCCTTACATACCAGCAGAGCTGATATGAACTGATACCTTAAAAATAAAGAGAAACGTATTGTTTGTGCAGAAGTAATGGAAATGCAAATAATACTGTGAGAATATTCTAATCTTGCTGTTTTACAGTTCTACCATATCATCCTGAGCCTGAAATTGAAAAAAAAAAAGGAAAAAAACAAGGCAAAAGATATGTTCATTTGCCTCTATGGTTTTGTCTTAGCTTAAGATGAATTTATTAGTAATGAGAATTTATAAATAGAATATATATATAATTCATTTTGGTAGGAAGCTTCTGTTAGCTTTCTCCAAGGCATAGTCCCTCACAGAAAATTCTTTTGAATACGTTAGCCAAAGCAGTTTTATCATAGTATTTAAGCCTAAATACTTTGAGATTTGAAGAAAAAAGGTATATATCCAACATAAGAAAATCTTCCTGAAGTGCATTGTTGTGGTTTCAGCTGGCATAGAGTCAATTTTCTTCTTAGTAGTTAGTACGGTGCTGTGTTATGGCTATGATGTGATAACACTGTTGATAGGACACTGGTGGGTTTTGTTGTTGCTGAGTGATATTTATACTAAATGCAGTTCCTTGGGCCCCGCCAGCCAGAGGGCTGAAGGGGCACTGGAAATTGGAAGAGGACATGGCCAGGACAGGACCCAAGCTAGCCAAAGGGATATTCCATACCATGGGACATCATGCTGAGTATATAAACTGGGGAAAGAAGAAAGAAGGAGGGGACATTTGGCATTATGGTGTTTCTCTTCCCAAAAAAACATTACGTGTGATGGAGCCCGGCTTTCCTGAGGATGGCACTTTCCCTGCCCATGGGAAGTGGTGAATGAATTTCTTGCTTTGCTTTGCTTGTGTGTGTGGCTTTTGCTTTACCTATTAAATTGTTCTTATCTCAACCCTCGAGTTTTACATTCCTTTCCGATCCTCTTTCCCATTCCTCTGGGTGGGGGCGAGTGAGCAACTGGCTGCATGGTGCTTGGTTGCCGGCTGGGGTTAAACCACGACATGTATAAACATGCAACAAACTAAGCCTCAAAACTACAAAATAATGTTCCTATTATGAAACAGTTTCTCCTGTTACTTCATGAAGAACTATTCTGCACAAAGGGATTACCTGATATTTCATTATACAGAAGATATTACTGCTTTCTAAGGTTAATACAGATATCAGGAGTTCTCTTTTTTCTTTTTTTTTTTTTTTTTTTTTTTTTTTTTTTGTATCACTTGGACTGATTTGCAAAGGGGTTAAGTGGTTTTGGAAGCAAGAAAAAAAAGAGTTAAAATGTCAAACAAAATGTTTAATATAAAAAATATGCTCATGTCTCTCTGTTTAGAGATTTGATCTCTGTTGTCCAGTGGAACGTTTTACATCACCTTTCACACATTTCCAATTATAAAAACAGTCCTGTCTTCTCCAGTCCTAATTTTCTGTACTACAACCTAAGCATAGTTGATTTGTGTGCTACTATTTTGCTGGTGTTCAGAAAGCTGTTAGTTTTATAAACTGAATGCCATCAACTATATGGCACAATGATCACGTATATTTTCTGTGTAGAAAAGTGAATGGCTTTGTACTGAAAGGAAGGAAATGTATCAGAGAGAAAGGATACTTAAGAATAAAATTCTAGTCTCAAAATCACAAATGGCAGTCACTATTGTTTGTTATTGACTGATGACAGTGGCAGTTTACTAATTGTCATGCAAAGCTGAATTCTGCTCAGCTACAGAATGAAAGCTCATCTATTTTACTACCTCCAGAATGATGTGCTTTCTGTTGAAACACTTTTGCAGATGTAAATATGCTTTAAAGTTGTTTTCTCAATACAGTTTATTTCTTTTTTTCCTCCTTAAATCTTCGTTATCAGTAAGACAATCCAACAAAAGTCTAATCTTGATCTCCCAGTACGCACAGTCCAAATAAATAACAAGTTTCAGTTCAGATACTGACTTTGATAAAGACTCATAGGGTTATCACCAGTCAAAAGGACGATTCATGGTACATAAATTCCTTACTCTTGATATGGCAAAGGAAAAAAAAGACAAAAAGAAAATTATATCCTAGAGTTTCCTACACATATTCAGATTGTGCATTCAGACGTGTTGCAAGGAAAGCCCAAGTAATTTATCAATACACAAACATGACTGAACTGGGAGGAGATAGAGGGAAGAGATTGTACTTGAATAAATTGCTAAAAGTATGGAAATCATGTAATTTTCATTTCACTCATACACAGAAATATGTGTTCTAGCACATGACGTGCTTTCTTTTCTTCCCCTCTAGTTCAGTTTAATTTTTAAATGAGATCAAAATTTCTAAGGAATTTCATTCAGAAATGAAAGATTCTTTTTGAATTCTCTAAAAGGTTAATTGAATTTGACACATAAAAAAACATGAGAAACTTTACTCAGCCTACTTATTAATGAAGTCTAAAATTACAAAAATTTCAAATGTTTTCAGATTTCTTCCTTATCCTTTCCCATTTTTCCATTTCAATGTAATACTGTGAGCTGAGTGGAACTGACAATCTGACTGAAGGAAGGTGGAGGCTATTTCAGAAAAAAAATTATCCAAACATTTACAGCCAATGATCACTGGAAAAATCAAGCTAAGCTAGATGGATCTTTGACCTGATTCACAGTGCCAGAGTTTATGTTGTGTTCTTTAATGTGTTTATTAATATAATTAATATTTTTTAATTAGACTTCTGGACTAAAATAATTTAACAACCTTTTGTTTAAAACTAACATTGCATTTAGTGGTATATTTATTTACACAGTATGTAAGAGATTTTCCCATAAAATTTCTGAAGTACTCAGCTGAGATCAGATTTTGCTCGACTCATTGCCCAAGTGAATGTAGGTGAATACATTGGCTACATTTTCTTTGAAAATGAAGCCCTAAGTTTTTTTTCCTACCTCTGCCTGTGCAGAAAATCATGTATTTGTGGGACCCACCATCCCAGGTGGACTGGAAAAATGGTTTTCACTATGCAATTTTTCTGTTTCTATTTCTACACAGTTTTTTTACTGAGCATAAAAATTCTGAAAAACTCCCACTCCTCCACAGAACACACATGGGCATACACACAAAAGAACAGTACGTTTCACTGAAAGACAATGTGATTTCTAGCCTGATATTGGACCAGAGCTATGAAGTATTGAGAAAAAACCCATGTTGGTGACATATGTTACATGACAACTCCTATAAGTAAGTTTTGGAAGGCAGACATAATTGCATATGAAATGAAAAAAGTAGTTTGCTTCTTATGCTACTTCAGCAAACCAATATTAATGAGATTTGAGTTGTATTGTTTAGAGATCCACACGTGTTGACAACTCAGGTGATAATTTTCAATCATAAAAAATTGACAATTTTTTCTTTGATGATGTTTGTTTCTTTCAGGAGCAGAAACTGAATGAAGATGAGAAGGTAGGACATCACCCTTTGAAGCATGTGTCTAGTAACCTCGCAAAAGTCTAAATACCCAGTCTTTTTTTTCTTCTGTATTTTTAATGTGAATTCAAATATCTGATAAACTTGTGCTTTAATGGTAATTTCACTCCTGCTGTGAGTAATGTAACTATTTTCTCTGCTTTCATACTGAATGTAAAATAATGAGAAAACAAGAGACAACAGAGTGATTCAATTCTGGTTTCTAATGCCTTAAGCCATAAATCTGATGCTACATATGACATCTATAATGTTCTTCAGTTTTATTGGGCAAATTTCTTCTTCCCCTCCATTTTTGCAGGAAAGTTGCATAAGGTAATGACTCATTTATTTTATGTTCTTTACAAGCCCAGTGAAAATAATTCATGGGAAAGTTACAGACATAATTACCTACATACCTATGAAAGTATAGGATGAGGACCTGACTGACAAGGACTTCTGTGTAAGATCAAGCTCACTAGAAGTGTATGAAAAAGGACTTCATTTACAGGCCAGTGACATTAATGGAAGTCTTTTTGCTAGGTTTTGTGAAAAATTTCAGAAGAATTATTGTCAGTTATTTAAAAACAGAAAAATATTTCAAATGCATCATTTTTTTTCCCCTAAGAAAGGAAAGAAATAGTTAACTTTAATAAAAAAGTTCTCAATTTTATCCCTGATGTAATTTTATCAATGTCTTCAGTGAGGTTATATGAGTCACTAATTTTCTCTTGCAACATTACCAAATGGTAGTACAACATCTTTTGGTCTTGGGAAATTCCTTCCTTCAGAGAGTTAACAGACCTCTACTGAAGCAAATGGAAACCTTGTTGTTATGTTGCATTTTAAATTATTTGTTTCAGATATTCAATAATAATGTTGGAGGCTGCATGAAAGAAACAATTTTACCTTTAACTTATAATTTACATTTCCAATTCTTCATCTTCTGTAAATGGGAGTAACTCTAGGCTTATCTAAAGAGATACCGACATGCCTTTTGAATATAAGGTAATAGCTTCAGACTGTTTTCCCCTCTTTCCTATAGCCTGACAGCAACCAACAATAATTGTGTTCAGTAGGATGGCTGTAAATTGTCGAAGCACTTCAAAGATTTGTCAGAAAATCAATCTAAGAACAATTGCTAATAATGTCTTGACAACGGTAGCCACCAGTGTGTCCATTACTAGTGATTTCTAGTATGTCAGAAAAGGTATATCTGTCACGCATTGAATTGTTTAAATGATACAACTGGAGAAACCAATTCCAAAATTAATGCCCATTTAGTGGAATTTCACCATCATTTCTTCCTTGATTGACTTCATTTAGTTTCTAACAAATCCTTGTCTTTTACAATTTGGAACTCTATATGATAGCCCTGCCTCTTGATCTTTATAAAAGCCCTGTCTCTTGGTCTGTAAGCAAGTTTCAAGATGCAATAATTGCTAGCTGAAAACTAGCAAAGTTCCTTCTGAAAGTTCACCACTGCAAAACTCTTAGGAATGTAATGAGGGTTTCTGGTTTATGTGCTTAAAGATTTATTTCCACTGTATGTTATACTCCATCCACCTGCAAATGAGATTCAAGCTGTTTGTTCTTTTAAAGGTGATTTTAACTTCAGAAATAATCATACTCCCAAGAGATGCAACGACATTCTCAGAGGTACAAAATACAGAATATCAAGATTGTATAGCATCATTCTACTGATAATTTCCCCTAGGCTAGGTAGGACCTTTTAATCAATATTTTAAGAGTATGCTTACTAGAAAATGAAAGCTATCGTCAGTATAAAGAGGTGGGATTTTTCTGTTCCATATTTTATGCAAGTTATTTAAATTTTTATTGGTGCTATTCTTTAATGATAATATATATTTTGTTTCAAATAAAATAAATAAGATTTTTAGGTGACAAATTTTAATCTTTCAGCAGGATAGAATATGTTTCAGCAAGAGTAACTTTTTGGGGAGTGTCACAAAATCAAAAAACCCCACCCTAGAATAACCCCAGACTTCATTCCTAATTTACCTACAACTTTTTACTTTTACTGGCTTGACCTACAAATTTTCTAGCCATACAATTTCACACACTAGTGAATCTACTACTAAGAGTATTAAAACAGAATTTTGTTGTACTGGCTTTTTCTGTATTATTATACTTTTCATGCTTGAAATTTACATTAAAAGAACAAGTGGTTAAGCACTTTCACAGTTCTGTTAAGAAAATATTACCTGTCACATTGGAAAAGTATAAATATACAGGAGCATATATGCCTATGTATAAAGCACATATGCACACTTCAAATTTAGAATGCATTCAGGAAGATTAATATGATTTAAATATCCATACTTACATACGTTTGTGCTTTTGTCCATCTATCCATATATAAATAAGTAATCAGAAGTAAAGTTCTTGAAATACAATGTTAAATGTTGTATCTAACAGCCAGGTTTTGCCAGTGAACATACAAGCATATCTCTTGTCACACACCCAACACTTCCTGGTACAGCATTCAGCAGGATTCAGGGAAAATTGCATTTTAAATATGCTTCTGAAGATTCTTTTTTTCTTGTTGTTTTATCGGTTTTCTAGACCAGATTAATACTACAAAAAAGTTGTGAATTATGACACTTGTGGGATGATGAATTCTTATGGTCCCACTACAGATTCATGGCCAAGAAAATTATGTTCTTAAATGCTATCTAATAGAAAAAGACATCACAAGCTGAACATAAAATAAAACTGAAGCCCACACTCCATGTCAAGTTCCTTCCTTGACACAGCTTTCACTGACATAAAAGTAACAAAAATGAGTGATCATATGGACATTTATCAGAATCCGTTTAGTTGCTTAACATCCTCAGAGTAAATACACATCTTTCAAAACTGCTGTGGTTGCCTATTGCCTTTTACAGACTTGAATCATCTTAGATCATCCAAAAGATGTCCAGGAAAAAGTCATTTCTGTTTCTTCCCATTGCACTTTTTTTTTTTTTTTTTTAATTTTGTAGTTATATCTAAACAAATACATTGCACATTTCATTGGTTAATTGGTGGGGTTTTTTTGAGACCTTTGGCCAAAGTCCTGAAATTATATATTCTGTCTTCAATCATATGAAGCAATACATAAAATACATGTGTGAAAGGACTTTGAAAAAAAAGATCTGAAGTAGGAAAAGACTAGAAAAAATAGTAAGAAATAAGTAAGAGAATAAGAAGGTTTATCTTTTGTGGGGGTTTTTTGTGGTTTTGTGGTTTTTTTTGTTTGCTTGCTTGCTTTGGGGGGTGGTGGTGGTGGTTTAGTTTTGGATTTTTTTAAATTCCATTTTGTTCTGTAGAAAACATGAATACTGGGTATTAGGGGATGGACATGACCTAGACATAAGGTTAGGTAAATTTCTGGTATCAGTTCTCAAATGAAAGATCTATTTTCATCCATTCATTCTGTATCAGTTTGTGGGTTTTTTTTTCTGATAAAACTTCATAAGAATGACCAAGTCACTCAAGTGAAGGAGAAAGTAGAAAGCATTAATTTATTAAATGAGATTTTAAAATATATACATAATTTAATACAATCATTAAAAAAAAAAACAACATAGCAAGATGCATATAATTACTACTACTCTTTTAACAGGGCCAATACTTTTTAGAGTTGCCTGTGCCCCTTTTCAAAAATATTTATTACAACTGACTAAATCAGGCATACAAAAAGCCTTTGTTTAAACTATCTCAAGAAAACACTGCTGAAAGAACAAGACAATATTTCACCCCTGATTCAGATACTGCAAGAATTCCTTCTGCTTTAGTCATCCTCATCACTTTTATGTAAACAAATTGTAGGCCAATAAAACAATGTAAAAATGTTGTCTGACAAATCAACTATACCTACAGTTTAGAAACACCACTGGGGAGAGTATCTTGTCTAATTCACATCATTTACACTTCGTCAATTTATGCAAGAAATTAATTAGGCTGTTTATCTTTCTACTTTGAATAGATTAGAAAGATTATGCTACTGGAGATAAGAACACTTCCATAGTAAAACACTATCAGCTGTATCTTTTAATTGCTTGAAGTATTATAAATGGAAGAAATCCAATTGAAATAAGTGGTTAGAGTTTTTTTGTTTTGTCTTGTTTTTTTGTTTTTTTGTTGTTTTTTTTTATGGATTTTCCCATAAAAGTTGTTGATTTCTGCTATGTTTCATTTGATCTGTTTGGTTTTGTATTTGGAGTTTTGGTTGTGGTTTTGTTTTTATTTTGTTTTGTTTTGTTCTGGGTTCTTTTTGTTGTTTTTAACTCACAGGAAAACTTACTTTACCATAATTTCATTGTATTTATCAGTTACTTAATGCAGTTATATCCCTTCTCACCTATATTCATAAAACTAAAAAGTCTTTTAATATGTCATTGAAACACTAGTTTCTCAACCTATGAGATACCATTGGATTTGTATAATTCTTTCTTCAAATATAATGCTTTATTATACAGTACAGACACACACATACATGCTTGTGTGTATTTCATATAGCATCAGTTGTTCAAAACAGGAAAAAAAACTGGTCACCAGGAATCGTACATTAATAAGCATACCAGTCTTATAATGAGAATTCTTTAATTGTCAACTTCAGTGTACTGTTAACACTTTTAGTGTTTCTTCAACCATCAAATATTAACCAACATAACAAGGCAGACATCTATACGGTTAAGAATTTTGACAATAATAGATTGCTTACTACTAATTTCTATGAGTGCTGAACCTTTACAGGAATCTGAATAAGCCCTGTGTCCCTGTACACACTCTGATATCTAGGAAAAATTAGATTTGAGGGATTTGGAATTTAACATTTTTTTATAGACTTAGAGCAGACACCTCTAAATCACCTCCTGCAGGGAAGATTCTACAACTGTGCTGTGCAGCATGTGGGACAGCAATAATCAACTCAACTGTTTAAGGATATAAACAAAAGAACAGGAAAGAAACCCCATGGAAAACCAAAAGAAGCAGGATGGAAATACAGCCTGCCAGACCTGGCCAAATATTAAAAGAAAAATATTTTACATGTTGGTTTTTTTTTTTAAATTGATACTACAAAATTCTGCATTTCAGGCTTTCATAAGAAGCTTCTGAAACAGAAAGACACTTTAAAACTCAAAGTTTGTAACATTACAAGAAAAAAAAAAAAAAAAAAGGTGTAATGGTAAAATAATCTCATCATTTCTGCCATGGTGCTTTTTGAACTATTACCTTCACAGAATGAGTGGAATCACAAAGCAAGGCTAACAGATCTGTTCTCCTGGATTTAGGCTTCCACTGGCTAGGAACACTGTTTGCTGCCTGTGTATGCAGAGTATGACAGCTATTTGTGTTAATACAAATGAGGTTTCCTTATGAGTTTGATCTCAGTTGCATGCTAATCATATTGTCTCTTATTATAAAACAAGCACTCAACTGTATTATCTTTAACATTATGAAATAAACTTAAAACACAAGAGAATATTTTGGTAACCTGTTTAAGCTTGTTTGTCTCAATAACTTCTTTACTTATGAAATTATTACAGCAACATGTTAAAAGTCAACATACTTCATTCAAATGAGTTCACATTAAACATAGTGTTTCCCAAAAGAACTCAATATATGGAAAGAGAAAAAAACCCAATGAACTACAGCACCTGCAAGTTTCCAGTAATTTTAGTTTTCATTATAACAGCTATCTGTCTTTTACCTCACTCCCCAAAACTGTAACATTAAACTTCCATTAGTAGGAAACCATTTTGATAAAATCCATAACATAATAGTTTTACTGTTTATTGCTGTTTGACCCTTACTCATTCTTAACAGATGTTTTCTCACAAGGGATTTAATGTACACAAATGCAGTTTATGCCTGGAGGACCTCTGTCATTTTTACAGATTGTTGCCTCTTTGTTCATTTTATCTTTCTCACTTTGAAATTACGTCAGCTCCTGTGTTAGATGACTGTGTTAACATGAGTTTGAAAATGCACCAGTTAAGTTACGCATGTAGCATTGAAGTACAGTTATGTCACGGACTCTTCAAACCATGCTAAAACAAACAAACAAATAAACAAAGAAACCAAAGCCATGAACAAATTCATTTTTTGTCTGCACAGTAAGAAAAAAACCCCTTTTTCTTTACAATCTCCTGAAAAAAAAAAAAAGAGATTATTTGTTGATATTACCAGCTGACATTATCACAAATTGTGTAGGAGTATTTTTTTTTTTTCATGTTTTAGGAAATATAATCATATGCTGGAATACAGTTATTTCCAGAACCATCCAAATTCAAGCTAAAGAAATAACAAAAACAATTACTCACCCTGAGCTTGCAGGTTTGGAACTCAATCAAAAATTCTCTATCCTGAGATCTGAGAAACAAAAACCAAAAGTGATTTATCACCACTGACAATAGTTAGACATTAGATATACAGAAAAATGAGTAAATGACAATTCAATACATCAAATAATTAACATACATGTATTTTACATAAAGATCAATTGGCTTAAAGTTTGAATAGCACACTTAGAAAGAAACACATTTTATGTCAGAAAAGATGCCTGGTAAAAGTCTAAGCTTTCAAGTGTGTTCACTTTTCCTCTCCCTACCCCCAACAGTGTTCTGAGGAAAAATTAATTTAAAGCTTTCTCCTGGAACTGAGAATTTGTGAATGTCCATGGAGACCAATAAACTCCAGGGATATCAGGATAGAAGAGGTTCAGACTTTACAACAGAGCAACGCAAATGATAACTTAAGAAGTTTATTTGAACATAAATAGCTCCTTTAGAAAACAAATTACTTTAATGCTCAGAAGATATTAAAAAAAAATAAAAATCAGACTACATTCTCAGATATCAGTTCTAAGAGTGGGAAATCGAAATAATCAAAATAATAATAGGGGATATACATTTCATGTTTTACAGAGTTCAGAATGCTCTGTGACAGCTGATGAAAGTGCATTGAAGTAAAAGCAATAGAGAATCTGACTGGAGGTGGATGTTTGTAAATCTGGGGATGGGAAAATGAAATTGCTTCTATAAAAGCAGAGGAAGAAAACAGATTAGTGCAGCAAATCTCTTTTATGATCATCAAATACAAATGATTCATCACTGTATTAACATTCATTGCATGGACCTGGATTCAGTTCTTTATAATTGCTAAGATTTGTTAAATTTATCAATAATATAACCATGGTTATTTCATTAATAAGGCTTGAGGTTACCCATTAGCTTAATAAGAACAATCTGAAATTGATTTTCTTGCAGCAAATTAGTTTCCAACTTTTTGTCTACAGGCATTTTTCTTTTTCCAGTACAACATTAATGAAGATTAATGCTTAAGATTTTAAATCTGGCAAATAAATATTAGAAAATACACAAAGTAAAAACATCTGAATAACAGAAAAGAAAGATGCACAGAAAAATTGATGCATAAACATAATAATAATTTATTTTATTTTTATGTGAATGTTAATTAACATACAAAAGAAGAAGATTAAATGCTATAGTGGTAATCTGCATGCTTTGGAAGACGTATGTATGTCTCTGTAATCTTGAGATTATTCAAGACATCCTATTAACAGCTTATGCATTCAGTGCTTGCAGGGTTGCCAAGTTCTGACAATTTTTCCATGGTGTCTGTGTTAGATAAATTAGTTTTGAGTTCTGTTTCTTATGGGCTTTTATTTGCTTGATGGGGGGTGTTTTGTTTATTTTGTTTGGGGTTTTATTTATTTTCATGGCTCAAGGAGTGGCAGATTTTTTTCCCCAAATATTTTAGACATGCTCACAAAAGTACCTGAGGATAAACATTTATATATTTGGACATTCTTTATCTTAAAAAAAAAAAAAAAAAAAAAACACCCAAACAAACCATCAACAAACCAGATTATTTTTCTTTATAATGCTTCTAACAAAGTTTGGAGCTGAACATTTAAAAGTGAAAATCGCATGGGTCCAGCAGAACCTTGTCATTGTTCCCTCGTTAAAGACTTCAGAATTTCTACCACCACAATGCATTTTGTCTAACACTCATTCTGTCACTGCAGAAGTCATCAGTATGTATGATGATACCTACAGTACTCCTAGGGGTTAAAAAAGAAAAGAAAAGAAAAGAAAAGAAAAGAAAAGAAAAGAAAAGAAAAGAAAAGAAAAGAAAAGAAAAGAAAAGAAAAGAAAAGAAAAGAAAAGAAAAGAAAAGAAAAGAAAAGAAAAGAAAAGAAAAGAAAAGAAAAGAAAAGAAAAGAAAAGAAAAGAAAAGAAAAGAAAAGAAAAGAAAAGAAAAGAAAAGAAAAGAAAAGAAAAGAAAAGAAAAGAAAAGAAAAGAAAAGAAAAGAAAAGAAAAGAAAAGAAAATCCCCCCCCAGATACAACAAAGCTCCCATCTTAAGATGTTAACTTACTCTTATCTCTCCAAACAAATTTCCCCAGGACATTCTTCTGTATTTTTTAACTTTCTTCCCTTCCTTTTTCTTAGGAAAGCAGCAGCACATGACCACTAACAAGCCTATCACAGCACAAGTGAAAAAATGCTTCTTAAGCCATATATACTTTGCAAACAATTGGTCTAAAAAAGTCCAAATTAATTTGTGGTTCACAACATCTTTTTTCTATTTTATTATTTTGAGTCTGTGCGGGGGCAATTATGCTAGACCATTTTGCTGTAGTTTTAACCCAATGAAGTTACATATAATTGAAATTCATTGCAAAACCTTAAATCTTACTACCTTACCTTCAGAGAATCAGTTAATTATAGCACCAATCTAATCGTTACATAGAAAGCCTTCATGTGTTTTAAACCAGGAAATATTAGATTAATAATCTTCAAGCATAATCCCAGTTCCGTAGTGAACTAAAATATCGATCTGCAAAACTCACAAATTCCTTCTGTCCCCAAACTTCCCTGCTCTGTAAAATCATCTTAGGGGTTTCAATTAAACTTTCTCATGTACTTTGAGAGGTTTAGATGAAAAGTGCTTTTTTTTGTACTAAGGATAATTTCTACATATATAGAATAAAATATCAATAAGATTATTCATTATATTGTATTGTCAGGAAATTAATCATACTTTGGAGAAAATGGGAACACTACCTCCTGAAAGTAATTTGGTTTTATTTTAAAGTAAAAAGTGATTTATTCTCCAAGTTTGCAAACACACAGAACTCAGGACATTATTCAGCAACATTTAAATGCTTAGCCGTTTCCCATTTTTGTAGGACATTTCTTCCACAATTGTCAACATTTTAAGGCTTCTTTTTCCTGAATTGCTTTGGATTTCACAAGACCTCTGTGGACTGCAATCATCACATTTTTAGAAATCAAGTTAAAGGCTATTATCCTGTGAAAATGCTTTATTATATTGACATTATCACTTAATTAAAAATCACTGATAAGAATAATCACTAAGTAAGTAGAGTATTGCATTTTCAAGT
The DNA here is from genome assembly GCF_017639655.2 of Falco naumanni. Lineage (NCBI taxonomy): Eukaryota > Metazoa > Chordata > Aves > Falconiformes > Falconidae > Falco > Falco naumanni. The sequence continues at coordinate 53,725,123 of NC_054080.1, read as the reverse complement.
TCATTTTATTAACACTCCTTATTTAAAGGCACTGTGGAAATTAACAGACAGTAACAACTAGTATATGATGGCTCAATATGGGATAATGTTACTGTACCTTTCTTTCAGTGGGTCAGAAAAAAACCAAAGGCAATAAAACTCTGATTTCAATGGTCTTTTTGCACTTTGACTTTAATATGCTGGCAATAAATCATCATAAAGAACAAGTCCTACTACATTTATGATGATGATTACTAAGACAAACTCCAGTAGGAATCCTGAGTGCATATTATCACTTTAATTCCATGAATTCTTATTTCTTTGTGCAAAGGTTGCAACAATAATCAACAAAAAAATGTTTATTAACTCAGTGAAACTTAAATTCAGTTCCAAGACAAAACATTGTCCAAAATCTTATTTCAGTCCTATGAGATAGTATCCTGAAATATCCACATCAAGATGAGGATATACTTAAAAATTAGGAAATTCCCAAGTACACTGTGAAAGAGTTAGATATTTTCAACATTTAATTCAAGTGTAATTTATTCAAGTGTAACTTATTTTTGGCAGCACTTTCTAGATATATGTAATGTTTTGCTACTTCTGGAGAAGAAAAGTTCCTTCTCTCCATATTTGTCTTTAAGAATTTCCCTGATTTTTAGAAAAAGAATGTAACATAAGAGAGACAGGTAATAGCTCATGGATTATTTTCTTCGAATAACTGTTGATGATAATATGTGGCATGCAGCTCTTAGTACCAGAAGTTAGCTCCCTTCCAGTTCTTAGTACAGTTTTGTTCAAATCTTCCATTAAGGACATGTCAGCTCTTCTTTCTCAACTACAAGTTTTAAATCTGTGAGTAGTTTTTTAACCAATAAAATTCTATCCAAAATTTTGTAAACAGAGAAAACAAGGATCCTCAGAATTTTCATTTAATATGTTTAAGAATGAGTTAATCAGAATTTATGTGCAGTCCCTGTAAAAGTAATTAATATGTTACACATTTATTAATAAATTCCTAATAAATTTTATCTGCATGTTACAAAGGTGCTAACATAACCAGGTATCCAGCACTTCCCATGAATACTTGCAAGTTTGAAGATCCATACAATAACATGAGAGAAAAAACAAAACAGATTTTTGTCTAAATACTGTTAAACTTCAGCCCTTTTGTGTGACAACCTGCCTGGCTTCTCCTATTTCAAGTTGTTGGTAAGAACTGGGTCAAACATGAAAGATGTTAGATTAAACTGATATAAGCCATTTTTACTTTGAAAATGAAACAGAATGTCTCCAGAAGGATTTACGTCATGTTTGCTTAGATTTGTCCTCTAAAATCAATCCCATGAGCACAGGGATATAAAGAAGCTATCATTATTAGGGAATGTATATTTACAGTATAATGTGTACTCTGGTACTTGTATATACATTCGTAATCCATGATAGAGGTTTTATAGATAACTATTTACGAAGGAGTGTATAGCTAACTTGGCAAACTACCTACAACTTTGACTTTAAAATCACCAATATTGTGCTAAAAAGCAAATATTAATGTCAGTGCAACTTGAGGAAAATTCAAACTGTTTATAAATGGTGCTAATTATGAGAGAAGAATTACTTTTTCTGCCTTGGTCTGCATAATTTTTTATGCCTTGGTCTCCGTAAGGCACATTTATTTATTTATGAATTGCTAAGGGATGATTTTTTCCCATGAGGAAGAAAAAGGTAAACATTATATAGTTACGTTTTTTATGAAGGGGTATATAAGGGTTGTGTGCTATTGCATTCTTGTAAGCAGACCAGCAAAATATGCATCAGATGTAACCACCAATTGTTTGGAAAATTGCTTTCAGTTAACAAGGAATGATTATTAGTCATTTCAGCTGGGGTTTCCTGCAGGGGTCTGTTTTGGTCACATTGTTTATAATGTTATTCTGCACTGGTTTGTGCCTTGGATATAAAAGACAGACTTTCATTCTGTTGTTGATCTTCACAAGTCTTTGTAGTGTGTCTTCAGACAAATATGTACTTTTTTTTTTTTTAACTGATTAAGATTTGCAAAGGATGTTTTGAAGGTGATGTTTGTCTGTCTTTCATGTTTTGCAGTTCTAAAATAGTGTATATCATAGAATATCTGAATAAGATAGGAACTCTGAGCTTCAGAGTGCACATAATATTATAGACATCATTCACTTTGGCTAACAAACACTATCAATACTCCATGTGTATACAGTGGGATACTTTTGTCAAGACAAAGATATTATTAAAGGTTTCTGCAGATACTGCTTTTTCCCATGCTGTAAGTCATTTTTCTAGGGGGCCTTAGAGGTTTAAGAAAATTATTTTTGAAGTTTTACATTCTTCACAGATATTGACATCCTAGCTGTTGCAAATACTTGTGAGACAGATTAGCTACGAATGTAAATTTCAGTGATATAACTGTACTCACAAGAAAAACACAGAATCTGAAGAGTCAGGGATGTGGGAGTGGCCTGCTTATATGGTCAGTTACTAGATTCACTAGATTATGCTGATGCTACTTGTTTCTGCTTTATCTAGAATTTTCTTTGATATAAAAGAGACAACAACTGTAAAAATACCAGATAAAAAATTTACTTCAAACATTAAAAGAATGAGGAAAACAGTCCCAAAAGCAGAGTTTATAATTTTGCTTTAAAAACATTAAGTACATTGAATTTCTGGTGGTTAGATTTTTTCACATAGTGGAATTTCTGCCACATGGTTAACTATAACAATTTATCATAAATGAGTGGTAGAAACTCAAAGAAACATGAGTAACATGTAGACTGAGGGCTTAAATAAAATATTCAAAATGCATATTTTTATTTTTAAGAATTAATTGATTTTATGTCTCATTGGATAGAGATCCTGATTCATAAATATCTCATGTTACATAACAGTGCTGCTAATAACATTTAAAACTTTTATCTGAAAATAGACACTTCTGAGGTTTCCAAGCTGCCTTTTCTCTAATCTGTGTTAGATGGTAGCATGATAATAACTTATTGGTGGAAGTTGTGTGATATAAAACGTAACTGATTCCACAATTTACAGAACCCAGCAACACATCATAATGGTATTTCATAGTAATAGAAGAATTAAGACTGTATTCTTCTTTAAAAAATTATATTATGGGATGGATGAAGTATAAGATGCTTAGCCTTTTAAATGTACTAGTTCTCTCCATAATGTCCATTCATAAAAGTAGTTATATTAATATTGTTCATATTAATATCTAGCTTCTGTGTTTGCACATAACTTTAAGAACAGAACTGAGATCATTCAAGAGTCTCCATTGCTTCCTCAGGAGCCTAGTCCAATATGGTACTGTAAGCCTAGTTCATCCAGTATTTAAGAATACAATTACTTTGTTTAGTTGCTTCCAGTGAAAACTTGTTCTACATATGCAGAAACAGAAAGAGAGAGAGAAACCACAAAAAGCTGGAAAATGACATGGTGAAAAAGAGAGCATTCTTTCAGAATAATTCAATTTAAGTCACTCAAATCTAGCTTAGTAAAACTATGATTTATGCTAAAGATAATACAATGATGTACTCTTACACAATACATAACCTTTCAAAGGACACTATAAGCATCCTACCCTTTGTTATTATTTGGGATAAGAAGACACACTGGTAATAACATACTGCAAATTCTAAGGGTGTAGAAAAAAAATTAGGATTAATTGCAGGTGTATACAGCACAAGAAATCACTCTTGGGAGTGCAGAATTGACATGATACATCTATATTATCATCCTTTTTATTGTACTCAAGGTTATATCAATAAACATCTCTTCTGTCAATTCACTATATAGAGGTGTGCTACTGAGTATGAAAAAATAGATTTATAAAAATATTTTTACTGTGAAGCCTGGAAAGGCAATTTGATCAGCCGGAACTTATGTTAGAGTCGATTCTATCTAAAGTTTTCAGAAACACTAGAATTATTATAAAACATCATACCTGGGTTACCAAACATTGACAGGTGGCCTGCAGTACTCTTAAAGCAACCACTGAAAATATCAACTTTTGCTGCAGGACAGATTTCTTCTTTATTTAACTTTCTAAAATATTGTTTGCTTGGCTTTTTGTTTTAATGAATGAGACAATTTATGAAATCACACTATAGAAATGACTGATCTGTGGAAAAGTGTTTTGGATTAATGAAATAGGATGGGGAAAAAGAAAAACTAGAAATGTTCAGAGCCATGGAATATAATGGCAATGGCTGCCCATTATTCACAGCTGCCAACTTTTTTTTTTATTTTTTTTCCCTTGCAGGTTCCAGTTACACCAATGCTTCAGAGCTCCCACTGGAAAACAAAAAAGCACTTCTAATACCAAAAGGTTAAGAATTTGTCTTCTACAATATTACTTTACATAATGTGTATGTCAAAGGCTAAGGTTCTGGCTTACTTCAAGCATGAAAGTGTGTGAGAAAACAATTTTGAAGAACTCAGTTTATAGACAAGCAGGTCTGTTCTTATCCCACAACTTGCTTTGTTGCAATTGACAGAGAAAAGTCTCAAATTAAAAAGACATCAGTTATAAATATGTCTCATCCTATTATTTTTACTCAAGAATTACAAATACTGAAAAAAACAAAGTTTCTTTCAGAAATATTTGGGCTGTATACCCGAAGTTTTAGTGTCTATGTATTTTTTCTCTTGGCGATGAGCTACATCATTTAATTAAAAAATATTACATTTAGCAAATCACGCTGGGAGAAAAGGTGATAATGCTCTTAACTATTCTGTGTATTTTTCCATTGTGACATCAAGCACTAATGTGTGCAAGGATCTGGTCTACAGGACTGGTGGCTCATAACATTAGGACAACTTAGCATTCCCTTGTCTCAAATCATGGAGAAACATATGGTGGCATTTAACATGAAATTGTGACATCTCCTGTAATTGTGACTAACAATAATGACATATTGGGCATTGCTGTAGATGATGTAACATGTAACGTATTACTTTGTTCATTTATGGTGATCACAGAATGGTCTAGATGCTTGCAACTATTTTATTACATGTTCATTAGGACAGCTAGAAATTAAAATTGGTCTTTCATAAAGTTGCTATCAACAGGGATGTGGAGACTGCTCTGTCTGTGGTTTGGAGATTAGAAAAATGACTTGGTGTCATCTAAGTTACAACACTTCAAAACCTGTTTTCATTCAGGAATGCAGAAACCTTTTAGTACTGTGGTTATTTTGTGGGAGAAGCATGCAAGAAGCAAGTTCATGACATTACTGTAGGTGCCAGAGAAGTGGATGGATCTTTTGCCCTAAGATTGTCATCAAACAGATACAGGATGAAAAGGCTCATGTCTCTTCTGTATCCAGTTCATAGTTATTTGCTATAAAATGTAACTCTGTGACCTGTCCCTGTGCCTTTTGAATAGCAAAAAAATCTTTGATGATCTGTCTGAACAAACAAACTTCAAACCCCACAAATTGTTGTGCAGCAGAATTCCTATCTCATGGATGTCGCTTTCATTTGTAATTCATAATTTTTCCCAGTGGAAAATTAAATGTATCATTATTTGCATCAATTATTTATTGCAGGTACCTTATGACATGACAGTTTTTTTGTTCTTGTGTCAGTCAAAGCCCTAGGTGTTTGTTGTCATGTGATGAAGCCTACTGGAACACATTGCTTAGATGAAGGAAAGTTTGGTTATGTCTACCTGGCACTAACTGATTAAATAAATGGCATTTGAGCTGAAAGACAAAGAAGCAATAGTCAAACTTTTTTACATAACCATTGTGGGCTTCACACTTCTTCAAGACATCTGGGATAGGAGATCAATAGGTAACAGAAACTTTGGTGACAGTTGCTAACTGATCTTAGATGGAGAGTCACAGAGAATAGTTTAGAGCCACATGATCAGTGTATGCCGAATACCTAACATAGAAAGTAAGAGATAGCAAACCCATTAATTTCTTAAGGAACACACATCCACAGGTGTCTAATGTGGTGTCTCGGTGGAGTCACAGAGCACAGGGTTTGGCTGCCTAGCCAAACTGGATGCACCAGGCATTACCCTGGGTGTCTGCCTCCTAGGACCGTGCTGCTGGGCCTGGTCGGGCCACAGCTGCTGGGCCCTGGCACATGCAAATGTGAAGTGTGTGAAAGGGCTGTGGAATAAAAATTTTAGAAAAGAAACTGCAGTCCACCATATATATATATATATACCTCGCTTAGGAAATTTACCTGTGATCATGTTTCTGAGCAGAGCTGTTCTGCTCCCACACAACTGTACTACCAACACTCCCCATGAAAAAATTAGAAAGAGATGAAGCAATAAGACTATTTTTCAGATATTCCCAGTCAGGGTTTTAATATCTCCAAGGAGGGAGGCTCCACAGCCTCTCGAGGCTACTTGTGCTGGAGTTCAATCACCTTTATGATGAAAATATTTTTTCTATTATCTAGCTGGTATTTCTTGATTATTTTTTCTTTTTTCTTTTTTTTTTTTTTTTTACACTCCCACCAGGCAATATTGGGCAGAGCCTGGTTCTATCTTCTATGTGTCCTCCCACCAGGTATCTGCACACACCAAGTTCCCCCCTCCAAATCCCTCTCCTGCATCCCCCAAGGCTGTTCCTTCCTTGGATGAACAGACCTACCTCTGCAACTTTTAACCAGAATCCCTGTGTCCCAGACCTCAACCACTTTGGTAGCCTCCCTGGGAGTCTTTCCAGTAGGTCAGTGTCTGTCCTGTGTGTAGGACCTTCAGGTTGGGATCCTTCCCCAAATCTGCTTGTGCAGCCTGGGATGTGGTGGTGGCTTCTTTACTGCCTGAGGGCAATGCTGTCTGATGGCCAACCTCACATCCCAAGGGCAAAAAGGCCTATTATTCTCATACCAGCTAATCTTCCCTGACTTGTCCTTCTGTAGGGTTTTCTCCATCCCAGGAGCCAGGCTTACATTTAGTTTTGTTGAATACTTTCATTAATACATTGAGAAATTAAATAATCAGTACTGTACAAATTAGACAACATAGAGAATCATAAAATCATTTAGGTAGTGCAGTTTGAGGTGTGATAGAATTTTTGCATTTACACCATCACATATTTAACCATCCTGAATTTACAGTGAAGTTATTGTCCTAGATGTGCACTCATACCTAAATCAGGTAGAGCACGTAATAAAAACACAAATCTGAAATTCCCTATTCAAACAGACTTACATCCAATTTGTTTTAAGCTATTGACTACCTTTGCTCAAAAAATGGGATGCTTAACATCTTCATTAATGAGTCTATACTATGGGACAGAGTGTACCATCATCAGGTTTGTAGAGGATGCCAAAAGGGGAGGAATGGCTGATAATCTAGATGGGTGTGCCATTCAAAACCAGCTGGATAGGCTGGAGAAAAGGCCCACAGTAATCTTTAAAGTTCACTTAAGGTAATTCAAAGCCCTGTTCCTGGGGAACAATAACTCCAGACACGAGCACAGGTTGGAAGCTGACCAGCTGGAAAGCAGCTCTGTAGAGAAGCACATGGAGGCTCTGGTGAGCACCAAGTTGACCATGACCCAGCAACAGGGTCTTGGGGAAAAAGAAGACATCCTATGCTGCATTAGCAAATGCATTGCCTGCAGATCAAGGAGGGTGATTCTTCTCCATTCATTCCTGGTGGACATATCTGAATCGTGTGTCGGCTGCTGGGCTCCCCAGTACAAGAGACACATGGACATACTGGAGGAAGTCCAGTGAAGTGCCACAAAGACAATTGAGATACTGGAGTATCTGTCATATGAGGAGTGATACATGAATGAAGAGTGATAAGTAAATACACATTGATGAGGGGTTGAGTGAAGAAGAGTGCAACAGCCTTTTTTAAGTGGTTCCCAGTAATAGGTCAGGAGGCAACGATCACAAGTTAAAAGACATTGCAACTCCATATGAACACAAGTTATTTTTTTACATTGAGAAAGACGTCACACCAATGTTAATGTCTTACATATGTAATTAAATATTTAACTCAAACTGAGGGAATAATAAGGAGATGAATGTTAAATACTCTATCCAAACTGATTTCTACCCCCCTTTTTTTTGAAGTGTTTAGTAGCTTTGCTCAAAAAGTGAGAAAGTGAAGACAGAGAACAACTACTAGTCATGTTCTGCAAAGGCCAACAAACAACTGATAACTGGATCAGGAAGATAACATACAAGAAAAAGGCAAGTGAGGCAAAATCAAAACAAAGAATTTAAACAGATTTGACCCATTCACACGTATCCTGTGACTGGGTAGTAGGGAAAACAGATAAACACCTCCCTCTGCATTTCCCCTCCTCAGAAGCTGTACAATGCAATAAGATTACCCTTCAGCTTCCTTTTCTCTGAACTACACAAGCTCAAAGTTCTTAGCCACTCCAGGCCTTTAATCAACTTTCTTGCCCTTGTCTGGACACAGTCATAGAGTCATAGTTCATTCAGGTTGGAGAAGACCCTTAAGATCATCAAGTTCAACCATTAACGTGACACTGCCAAGTCCACCACTAAGCCATTTCCCTAAGCACCACCTCTACATATCTAAGAATAGTGACTCAACTACTTCCCTGGGAAGCCTGTTCCAGTACTTGACAACCCTTGCCATGAAGGAAAGCTTCCTAACGTCCAATCTAAACCTGCCCTGGCACCACCTGAGGCCATTTCCTCTTGTCCAATCACTTGCTGCCTGGGAGAAGAGTCCAACACCCACCTGTCTACCACTTCTATTAAGGCAGCTGTAGAGATCTCCCCTGAGACTCCTTTCCTCCAGACTAAACCCCAGTTCCCTCAGCCTTTTCTCATAGGACTGCTTGTCTAGACCTTTTGCCAGCTTCCTTGCTGTTCTTTGGACATGCTCCAGCACCTCAAGGTCTCTTTTGTAGTGAGGGGCTCAAGCCGAACCCAGTATTCAAGGTGCAGTCTCACCAGTGCCAAGTACAGGGGGACAATACCTTCCCTAGTGCTGCTGGCTACACTACTGCTGATACAAGCCAGGATGCTGTTGGCCTTCTTGGCCATGTGGGCACACGGCTGGCTCATGTTGAGCTGGCCGTCAACCAGCATGCTCGGGTCCTTTTCTGCCAGGCAGTTTTCCAGCCAGTCTTCCCCAAGCCTGTAGCATTGTGTGGGGCTGTTGTGACCTGAGTGCAGGAGCCAGCTTTTAGCCTTGTAGTATCTCATACAATTGGCCTTGGTCCATCAATGCAGCCCATCCAGAGCCCCCTGTAGAGCCTTCCCACCCTTAAGCAGATCGACACTCCCAACCAACGAGGTGTCATTTGCAGACTTGCTGCAGGTGCACTCAATCCTCTCATCCAGATCACTGGTAAGGAGATTAAACAGAACTGGCCCCAATACTGAGCTCTGGGGAACACCACTTGTGACCTGGCACCAGATGGATTTGGTTCCATTCACCACAAGCCTGTGGGCCCTGCAATCCAGCCAGATTTTCAACCCGGTGAAGAGTATACCCCTCAATATATTATTTTTAATAATAATTAAATAATGGTTTTAATAATACTGTAACAATACTGTCTTTCTGAGGTATATATGCATCTTATAGATAACAACATAATAATCACTATGGATTTTCATTATGATTTACTGACTATCCAACAATAAGCAGTGAATGCCTTTTGGTTTCATGCAATTCACATAATTTACTAACTTTCTATTTTACAAAGCCTTGATTAACAATTTGAATATTTTCTTTTATTGTTTTTAGACCTGATACGAATAAATGATATTTTTTTGGCAAAAGGTAAAGAAAAGCAATTGTTATTCTACATAAAATTTTTATGAAGATTTTCCAGCTCCTCTATGGCTACTGAGAGCAGACAGTCTGATTTTAGTATCTGTAGAAATTTTACCAGCCTGTATCTTAAAATTTCATATTTAGATGCAAGCTTTTTTCCAGATAATATGTTCCATGAGAATGTAAATCTGAATGCAAGTAGTAATTGTCACAGGATATATTCTGCCGTATTAAAAGTGTCATTTAAAAAATCATGGAAAATAGATTTAGAAAAAAGGTATCATATATGTATTTTTTAATATGTATTATACAGACAGCAATTGACAGAACAAGTGAAAAACGGTGTGGTTTAGTTTTTTAATGTCAAAATGCACACAGAAACTAGAGAAATAAATGTCTTTACACTTCACTTGCATGATTTAATAATACCTTGACCTGTACTAGAAACCAACAACAGATGTCTGAAAAATATTTTCCACTATCAATCCACAAGTTCCATTCTACCTATCAAGAAAGTAGATGGTAAGAAAGCTTTAATGTGTGTGTCTGAGGGAAGGTGGAGGCAAGAGAGAAAGGGAGAGAGCAAGCCATTACAACATAATATAACAATCATTCACTGCTAACTGAGATGGCAAATTTTCCATCAAAATCCTACAAGTAAGAAATGTTAGATAGTTACAGGTCACAAAACAAAGATAGAATTCAGAGTGCCTGAGTGCAAGTGGAAGAGCAAACTATTTTGTGGTTCCTTCTGTAAACTGTATATATCTTGTTGCTTCCCAGAGAACTTCAAGCACTGTTAAAACATTTTAAGAAAAATGCCTGGAAAGATGGCCATGGTAATTTAATTCCATCCCTCTTACACACATAATGCACCAACTTTGTAGCTCTTTTCTGCAGAGATCATATTAAAGAAAACAAGTTACTAGCGTGAACCACACTGCTTTAAATCTAGTTCTGATTCACTGTGTGATCTGAACAGATTATTTAAAATGTGTATGTATTCTGCAACAGGCTCATGAGGGGTTTGTTTCACTGGGAAAGAGTGGGTTTTTTTTTTTCATTTATACCTCCTGTGAAGTCAAATAATTAAATATCAATGGAGAATGATGATTCCACAATCTGACCATGTCTGGCGTTAGCAGTATGCTTTATTTTGAAATGAAAACACTTGTTTTTAATTACAAAAATACTTTTATTTGCTGAAGAACAAAGCTTCAGTTCATTTACTAAGTGCTATTTTGATAAAAGAGGCAATATGGTCCCACAATTACAGTACGAAAGAACTGGATTCCTTATTTTGCCACTGATTTATTTTTCACTATTGGATAAATCATGGTTTTGTCTTTAAGTCTTCTCATTGTTAAACTGGGAAAAAACACCTGTTCAATGACTTTAAAGATCAATAGTTGTGAAAAGCTTTCCATTTATAAACATACAAGAGTCACTAAGTATTACAATTATATTTTGTCAAAACAGAGAGAAACTTTTCCTTCAAATTCTCCTCACTAGCAGAAGAATCTCAAAAAACAGAGAAAGTTTAAAGGACACTTAAAAATATTTCTATTGCCTTGGATTTTGCAGAGAAAGCACTTAATAAACAGGCAATGACATTTGTCTTTATGGGAGACTCAGCAGCATTTTTACAGAAGAAAAGGAGACTGTACAGTCTAACACAGATTACAAATTTGAGATGAGAAGTAGCACAACCCTAAGAAAGAGTGGGTAACCTTCTTAGAGGTAACATAAGAGGTTGTAGAGGGTGACTGCTTTTCTGTGCAGTTGCTTATTAATACACTGTAATATTTTGATGTTACAGAATGAAAACAAACCAAATCACACAGATTTATGACATTTTGTGTCTTCTTAGTTAGAGACAGGTCAGTAAAAATAATGTCAAACAACTTAATAATGTGTAGACTATTGCACAGAGATGACTCAGCCTTATCTCAAGCCATAAAAAAAATACAAAAATAACTAAGACCTTAAGTGATCAAAATACAGGGGGAAAAAAAAAAAAAAAAAAAAAAAAAAGATTAAAAATACACACTTTGCTACCATACCATCATCCAGGTTAAGTTTCTGTAACACATGTGTGCAAACATGCATGTTTGTCTTAATGCAAATAATATTTGTGCAATTGAAAATGAAAGTATTTTTCTTGTTTTATTTTCATCTACTTGGGCTTAAAAAGCTACTACCTCAAAATTTCTTGTCATAAGCATTCTTCATTTTTTACATCAATGAGGTGTTTCTCCTGAACTCTTCAATGGTTCCTACATGCAACTGGGTTTTGGGACATTTTAGTTATATACCTGCAGGCTAGCCTACATTGATTCTAAATGTCAAATTAATAAATCTGATCTCCAAGCACCACAGTTCTTTCATCATGTTTTTTGCCACTGATGGGCGTTTCATGGAGTTATTCTGATTTGTTAGGTCTAATATAATTTTCCCAGGAATTCCCACAGTGTGCAATGTTACAGCCAGACACCACCTTTCAAATGCTCTATCAAAGACTCTCCTAGCATGGAAGATTTCAGGGTCCCTTTCTCAATATCTTAAATTAATCACTTTGGCAATTACCAGTTCCAAACTGAAAATGGATTAATTTAAGGCTTTCATGAAATAAGGAGATTTTGATTACAGAACTTTTGAATGCTATCATTTAAATACATAGTTTGCATATCGAATGGTTAGATATTTTATATGGCCTTTCACATGCTTTTTGTAAGATTTTTTACTATTTTCTGCTGTGTATTGTGGAGCTGTTGTAGTGAGTCCCCATTTTAGCATGTGCAATCTGAGTGTATATCTATCTGTCACTTTTCAAGTTTTCAGAATAAGGTGTTTGGCTTTTAAATTAGATATTTATTTATTTGTTTGTTTGTTTGTTTATTTATCTATTTATCTTACAAAGGCCTTTAATTTCTAACATAAGTCTCAAAATTGATATAGGCTATCTTATACAAGGTACCTAAAAGGAAAAGCTGAAATACTACATTTTCCTTTTTTTCCAGGTCTTCTGTATTTCCTTTCCCAATGATGTCCCAGCCAAGACTTAATTTCCTCTCACATTTTACATGTTGTGAACCAGTCTTTCTTGAGTATTTGAGAAAAACTGCTGAAAGGTTAGTATTAAGACCTAACAACTCTGAAATGAACATCAGAAAAGCTGAACAGATTTCCAAGAAAATTACTACTAGTGAATTTAAACCTGCCTGATATTTAAATCACATAAATATAAACCAGCAATTACAATTCAGCAGTTAAAACTGTAGGTATGTGTAGAATCAGTATCAGGCATGAAAGCTATTTTATCTAAGCATTTATGTTAGGAACATGAAGAATTAGCTGGTTTCATAGTGTTATTACACATACCCTGTGCTTTATTTTAAATAATTTTAGGTACTAGATACATGGAGATGTAATACTTTAAATAGATCTTCATAATGTATAACGAAGCACTTCACTTTTTTCATGTATTTCAGGTACAGAGCTGGAATTTATTTATTTAATAATAATATAGAATTTAATAATATTTAAATATATTATTTGTATTAAATAAGAATATATTTATTTAATATTAATACATAAATTAATAATAAAATATATTATTTATATTAATAGCACAACATTAAACAATTTTTCCCTCAAAATTTTCTATAACTCCTCTGTTCACATTTTGTGTGTAAACCACACAAACAGGCAAGATTGTAAGATGTGAGACAACCACAAACCCTAGGCAATTATAAAAAAGGAAGGATAAACCAAAGAGCAGCACGCACTGATGCTACCATCTCCCTCACTTTTTCTGTGGAAGTCTATATCTGACTTGGCTGCTCTGCCTTCGTCTTTCTCACACCCTCATTCTTAATACTCCTCTCTGGTTTCACAGGTATTTCTTATTTAGTCCAAGAGAGGTAGCATGATTCCTGAAGACTATCTCAAATACAGTTGGTAGGTAAAATTATGACTAGGAATTAGGAAATTGTGGTTTTCAAACAAAAAATTACATTTAGGTAGGAGCTCACCCAAAACCTGTCATACTCCCTCCCTCTCATCCTTCCCCTCCCACCCCCCCCGCCCCAATCTGGTTTATGAAGTAAAGCAGAACCTAAGATGTCAGATTTCAATGTTTTCCTCATGCATTTGTTTCACTGCCCCATTGTTCCTGATGATCCAATGCTTACATCACAGAAAACAAAAGCATAAACACATAAACATCCAAACATGAAAACATGAGGCAGTGGAACTGAGCCATGAGTATGCCATTGGATTGTGTTTTCAATAGGGAAAAATATTTTTACCAGAAGATCTCATTTTGCTTTGGCATTTTACAATTATTGTCCATAATTACTCTCTGCTTCTGTCTTCCATCCAGCATTCTATAAAAATAGCACTCATTTTTAATGCATTACTTCAGAGAGTCCTTGTATTTTTTTTAAATGTCTTGTATACATTCTGTTCATATAAAAAGAGGTACATTATAAAAATGTGGGGGGTTTTGTTGAAGGGAGTCAAAGGTTATAGTTAATACACAGGAATAGTTGCTCTTCTCACCCCATCACAGCCATCTCATATATCATTAGTGACTTCTGGCGCATTTTTCTCGTAACAGAAAAATGTATGGTATAAGATTGATTTCCAGTTCTTTCAGATTATACAGTGACAAATAAGAAGCTAGAACACTTTAGTCTGAGTTGTCTGTTAAATATTGTAGGATCTACCTTTTTAGAGAACCAGTTCATATCCACCCATCTAATACCTGAATTTATCTTCACACAGGGTTTTTATGAATAGCAAATGACTTGACATAAAAGTGCATTAGCGATTACCTAATGAAGGTTCTCTGTATTTTTAGTATCACAGCAAACCAATATTGGGCTGTAATGTCAATGTTTATTATTATTCATATATGAGTACTCTTTAAATTTGGTAGAGCAGAACATGGTGAAAATTTCCAAAAAACATTGCTGCAAAGATTATGGTATAATAAAAGAATTATTCATTGTCTCCAATGTTTTATAATATTGTCTCCTTTCTTAAGACACTGTGACTAACAGGATTTCAATTAATAACTATTTCACTGCTTATAAGTAAGCTTAAAATGCTTTTCACACAATAAAAGGTATGCAAGGTCTTCCTCCAAGTAGATGTAATGCTTCTTCACACTATAAAAAAGTATGAACTGTACTGTCTTTAAAGCTGCAAAATATAAGTCAGACTCTAAAATTTGTCATGCAGACATCAAACAATGCTTCAGCATATTGGAAGAAGCTTTGCATCCCTGACATTCAGAAAATAGCCTTTTATTCAGCAAAACTAATCTATGAAAGTTCCTAGTTCAATTCACCTATGTGTCTTAAGTATGCATTATAAAGCTTCATGGAAGAAAAAATTGAGGGGCTTGGCAAGACAAAGAAGTTACCACCATCTATATCACATGAGAATTCAAAACCAACCACAACAGGGCGCTTTTGCACATGTGTTAATGATAAACACTGCCCATCTGTTTCAGACATTCACACTAGTGAAAAGAGGTACAAACTGAAAAACATCTTCACAGAAGTGTTTGCAAGGCAAAAATACAATTCATAAGAGGCAGCATCTCAGACATCTGGAGCATAAATTCCATGTTGTTATTTGGAAGATTTAACAAATACTTTATGTGGTCCATATATACCAAGAAAATGTTTTGCTGAGCTTGCCACAAACATACACTGGATGCTAATTTAATGTGTGCGTGCAGATGGGTGAAACGGAGTACCTTTCCGTGGAGAGGAAGTGGAGGGAAGAACTAAGGGGAGATGGTTGTTTCCTGTTAATTTTCTACTTTTTTTGTTTCTGGAGGCAGAGCGAAGGAGGACTTATCCAAACAAAACTCTGAAGGGCTGAACAGAGGTCATTTAGGTAATTCACTTTTTAATAAATGTAGATAATGTGTATACGTTTTCTGACTGACTGCAGACCAACAGCTAATGCCCCCCGGATCAAAGTGAGATAGGAGACAATGTTCAGCTGTGGACATTACACCTTTTGTTTTACCTAATCATTATTGGATTAGCCTGATCTAGATACGTGCTTCCCCTTTCCTTACACTATAGTATAGATTAAAAAACCTGCTCAGCTATCTGTTTTGTGCAGATCCAATTGCCTGATTCGTGAAGTTCAAAGTGAACAATGCAAGAGTCCAGGAAGCTGGAGGAAAACTCTTCTAAAAAACTTCTTTAAACATTAAGTTTTTTTGAAGAGACTCATGTCATATATAGAAAAATAGTATACATATATCTTACACAAAACCAAGTTTAGAGCTCCACATTTGTCTTGAGAAAAATTCTCTTCAACAACCAAGATATTTTAAAAAATGAAATATATTGAATTCTTTCAAATTCATCCACCATGAGCTCCAGAAATCCATTCTGGGAATATTCTGAATGCATATGTAGCAGTTTACATTTTGCTTGCTTTATTATTTTTCCCTATATATTTTATTTCACAGTTAAGCACACTTTGCATTTTATAAAGGTAAGCTTATACAACACAAGCTATGGTTAAGGTCCATATTCAAACCTCAGAAACTGCAGTCATTAATTTTTTGTTCATTGGGCTTTAAGTGCAGAGAGTTAAAGAACTCATACGCAGAACTTAAGCTTTTATTCTTACAGGCGGTTTTGCCTCTAAGTAGTTACAATGTCTGTGATAACTTTCCCAGTTAGCTGCTTTTCCCATTTTAGCACTTTTGATAACTGAAGACAAAATCTAGTCTTAAGTGCTCACACATTGTTCCTTAAAAATACCACATACATAAGGGGGAAAAACATGATGAATGTCTCAGCCTATCATTTTTCTTTTTCCCTTGCATGAAACTCCTAGAAATATGGTTCTTAACGACTTGGGTCAGGGGAAGAAAATTCAGCCTGTTAAAAAGCTAAGTAAAGAACAAATAATGATATGAAAATATTCTTATGTCAAAAATGTTTAGGAAAACTGAGGCTGTACTGGTATGTTCTTTTTTTGTTACTGGAATATATATTCATTAAAATGTACTGAATGTATGAAGCATTAAGAGTTCTAAGTACTAAATTGTGCACAATCCATCAGGTGCTACTTAGATATAAACAATTCAACTTTGAAGAGAGGTATGTAAAGCATCCAGTATTCCATTTGTTAATATCTACCATTTACTTGTGCAATTAGGACAAGTTCAATTAATAAATGAACTTACTAATTAACTATGCACAGTAGAGGAAGTTCTTCACCGCTAGTGGTTCAGCTGTCCTCTATCTAATGGAAATCTATAAAAACAGCTTTGCAGAAGTTGTGCAGACACAGCTATAGTGGCAATCTGCCACACTTGCATGCCTCTTCAATTATTTCCAAGAAAAATAAGGTCCCTGCAGTCCCATGATCACTCTGTGTATTCAGTTGAGATTAAAAGAAAGAGATGAAAACTTGGTATAATTTCTCCTTACAGCCTGCACAGCTGTTTTTGACAGCCAAATACATGATGACCTAACACCTTCACTCTCTTCAGACCTGATACAAGCTACGATTTTTGTAAACAAATATGCTGAGCTCACTAAGGATGTTTATAATAGAGTTAAATTCACATGAACACAGTATATGTCACACTCCACCATTTCCTTAAAACCGTGGGTTTGATTCTCAAAGCATTAAATGCAGAAGTACTTAAACACATTATACACTGAAATGAAGTTTATGGAGCTTTTCTATGGAAAGAATCAAGTGGTTAAAGAGAAACTGACTTCACTCTTTGGGTAACCTATAAACACAGTTCTCTGCAAAAAAGCATAGAAATAAACTAGTCTGACTGGATAATCACATAATGTTCCAGATAGCCTTACTGTTCTTTTCCATTTTGTCACCTTCTTCAGATATAAGAATAATAATTTAAAACAAAACAAAACAAAACAAAACCAAACAAACAAACAACCCCAACCAAACAGAAAGGCCTCACATTATAGTGTTTACTGATAAAGAATTGAGTAACACTATCTGTATGTAAATACACTGCTGTGAAAGATTAGAGATTATCTATAGATTAGATGCTTTACTTCTTACCATATGAAACAGAAAGTTGTGAGAATTTGTTTTCACAGTCAATATGTACACAATCTATCATTTAAATAATTTTAAAAATATGCTGCACTTAAAGGAGGCAATCATGCATTCTTAGACTGATATAGCTAAATACTCTTGCCTTTTCTTCCAACCTTATTCCTCTGTTTAAAAGTCTCAAAAAGAAGTGAAGCCAATAGCTGAATTTTGAGACACAAAAAATCAGATCAAAAAAAGTATTTCAGAGCACTTGGAGTGCATGTTTTTAACTAATGACATGTTTCTATACAATGCGTTACAGAATAATGCCTACTACTGATGGCCAGTTACCCTTTTATGTAGAAAACTCATTCTAAGAAAATAAACAAATTAATAAAATTGCTTGACAGTCCAGAAAATTCTTTTGTATTGCAGTCATGCATAATAAATGATGTCAATGATGGAAGACAGTAAATGTTTCTGGTCATTCAAATGTCAATATTGTCAGCTATACATTTCTCAGTTAAGCATCTAATTGGTAATTTTACAGGTTTTTGAACAAGAATTGTGAAGCAACCTAGCTAACTGCCCTGTTAAATGCTGCAACTGATCACTCTCACACTGTTTTATATTATTTTCTAATAGTAGTACTCACTACCTCACAAAAAAATAGAATAAAAACACTTATGTTTTCCACCAAGAGTAATGTAATCAGATAAGTCACACTATGTAAAAAAAAAAGAAAAAAAAAGAAAAAAGAAAAAAGCCTATAAACTCCCTGGCAATAACATTATGCCATGGTTTAACCCTACTGGGTAGCTAAGCCCTACACAGCTGCTCGGTCACTCCCCCACAGTGGGATGAGGAAGACTATCAAAAGGGTGCAAGTGAGAAAATATGTGGGTTGCAGTAAAGATAATTTAACTGATGAAGCAAAAGCTGTGCATGCAAGTAAAGCAAAATAAGGAGTTCATTCACTGCTTCCCATCAGCAGACAGATATTCAGCTATCTCCAGGATAACAGGTCTTTATTACATGTATTAGTTATTTGGTAAAAGAAATGACATAATTCTGAAGGACCCCTTCCTTCTTCTTTTCTCCAGCTTTTATTTGCTGAGCATGACATCATATGGTATGGGATATCCCTTTGGCCAGTTGGGATCAGCTGTGCCGGCTGTGTCATCTCCCAAATTCTTATGCACTCCAAGCCTACTCGTTGGAAGAAAAGAGCTGGAAACAGAGGATGCCTTGACACTGTGCACGTACAATTCAGCAGTAACTAAAACATCAGTGTGTTATCAACACTTTTCTAATCAGAAATCCAAAACGTAGCCATATATGAATAACTATGAAGAAAATAAACTCTATCCCAGCCCAAGCCAGTAGAATTATTAATAAATGTGAAAGACTTGGGGACTCAATAAGTCATCAATAAATTTGTAACTAAGAACAAGTTATACTCTAGTTATACCTTTCATTTATGACTGTGAGTTGATCTTATAATTAATTTCTATCCAATCAAGTCTTAACACTATTTAAAGACTGGTAGATTTTATCATATTGCATTATTCAGTATAAAAATAGGTCTCATTATGGTAAACAGAGATTATCATCTAGATATAATAAACATACAAAGACTATAAATGTTTACTAACATGAATTATGCTGTGACACTAGTAAGAAAACCCACAAAAATACAGAAAAGAATATAATCATATGTGCATGTGTGTTTCAGGAATCTATATCATCATGCATTCTACATAATGCAAAAATATCCCTCAACCACCTCTATTTCTTCAATTTGTTTTTAATTTTTTTTTTTTTTTTAGATCTGCAAATAATAGTTCTTTTCAGTTTCCTTTTATGCATAGCCATTCCCACAGTGACTAATTGATGTACATGTATTCAGCAGTCCTGCAGAAATGGATCTGGGGGTGCTGGTCAGCAGCAAGCTCAATGTGAGTCAGCAGTGTGCTCTGGCAGCCAAGAGGGCAAATGGCACCTGAGGGGCACCAAACACAGTGTAACCAGCCCATCAAAAGAGGTGATTATCCCACTGTATTTAGCATTTGGTACAGCCTCAACTTGAGTGCAGTTCTGGGCCCCAAAATTTAAGAATAATATTCACACAGGAGTTAGCAGGGGTCATTGAAAGAGCTTTAGACTAGATTTGAAAGGGGAAAGGGATCAAACAGGCTCCCTGGAGGTCAACCTGGGGGCAGCATACCAATGTTTGAGGAACAGTGTGCTAGTGAGGTCCCTTGGTCTGCCATCTCAGCTCTTGCAGGGGATGGAGAGCCATGCAGTAGCAAAGACTCAAGAATTAGGATGTGTTAGAAATGATGGAATGACCTGAACCTGAAGTCTCATAGGAATTAGGGCTCCTCCCCTCAAAAAGGTGATATGATCAATAGCCCAACAGACGTGAATCTATACCAATGCACACAGCATGGGCAACAAACAGGAAGAGTTGGAAGCCATTGTGCAACTGGAAAGCTATGACATAATTGCTGTCACAGAAACATGGTGGGATGACTCACACAATCAGAGTGCTGCAATGGATGGCTATAAACTTTAAAGAGATAGGCTAGGAAGGACAGGTGGTGTGGTAGCCCTGTATGTTAGGGAGTGTTTGGGCTGTCTTAAGCTTGATGATGGCGAAAATGAAATTAAATATCTATGAGTAAGAAACAGGAAAAGGCCAACAAAGCAGATATCATGGTAGGAGTCAGTTATAGATCATCTAACCTGGATGAAGAGACAGAAGAAATATTCTGTAAGCAGCTGTTTCATGATCATTAGCTCTTGTTCTTGTGAAGTACTTCAACTTACCAGATATCTGCTGGAAATAAAATACAGCAGAGAATACAGCCTAGGAAGTTTTTGGAGTATGTGGAAGAGAAATTCCTGACACAGTTGGTATGTGAGCAAACTAGGGATGGCACCTCACTGGTCCTGTTGTTCACAGAGGACTTGTGGGTGATAGGATGGCTGGAGATCATCTTAGGCATAGCAATCTTGAAATGAAAGACTTTTCTGTTCTCAGAAAGGTAGAGTGGGGTTAGAAGAACTATTACATTGGACTTCCAGAGGGCAGACTTTGGCCTGTTTAATGGCCTGGATGACAGAGTCCCTTGGGAGGCAGTCCTGAAGGGCAAAGGCATCCAGGAAGTCTGAACATTCTTCAAGAACGTAATCTTAAAGGTGCAGGAGCAGGCCCACTTTATAAGCCAAAAGGTGAGCTGGCGGGGAATAAGACCAGACCAGCCTGGCTGAACAGTGACCTTTGCCTGGAACTCAGGAAAAAAAAAAAAAAAAAAAAAAGAACTTTGGCAGAAGAGGCAGGCGGATCAGGAGGACTACAAAGGTGTCATGAGGTTATGCAGGGAGAAAACCAGAAGGCCCAAAGACTGACTAGAACTTCACCTGGCTATTGCAGTAAAAGCTAATTAAAAAACTATGTCTATAAATACAATAAAATGAAAGCAGGGCTAAGGAGAATCTCCATCCCTTACTAGATGTGGGCGCAGGAAATAGTGACAAAGGTTGAAGAACCAGCTGATATACTTAACGCCTTCTTTGCCTCAGACTTTAATAGTAAAGACCAGGTTTTCTCAGCGTACCCAGCCCTCTGTGCTGGAAGACAGGGACAAGGAGCAGAGTGACACCACAATAATCCAAGGGGAGAATTTAATAACCACTTAGACACACCCAAGTCTATGGAGCCAGACATGACCCACCCAAGGGTACTCAGGGAACTGGTGGAAGTGCTCAGCAAGCCACTTTCAATTATTTATCAGCGCTCCTGGCTAACCAGGGAAGTCCCAGTTGACTGGAAGTTAGCAAATGTGATGCCCATCTGCAAGAAGGTCCAGACGGAGCATCAGAGAACTACAGGCTTATCAGCCTGACCTTGGTGCTGGGGAAGGTTATGGAACAGATCATCTTGAGTGTCATCACACAGCATGTACAGGACAAGCAGGCGATCAGGCCCCTTCAGCATGGATTTCAGAAAGGCAAGTCCTCCTTGACAAACATCATCTCCTTCTGTGACAAATCACACCCTTAGCGGGTGAGGGAATGGCTGGGGGTATTTATTGCCTGGAATTTAATGAAGGTTTTGAGACTGTTTCCCATAGCATTGCCCTGGAAAAACTAGCTGCTCGTGGCTTGGACAAGCGTATTCTTTGCTGAGTGAAAATCTGGCTGGACTGCAGGGCCCACAGGCTTGTGGTGAATGGAACCAAATCCATCTGATGCCAGGTCACAAGTGGTGTTCCCCAGAGCTCAGTATTGGGGCCAGTTCTGTTTAATCTCCTTACCAGTGATCTGGATGAGAGGATTGAGTGCACCTGCAGTAAGTCTGCAAATGACACCTCGTTGGTTGGGAGTGTTGATCTGCTTAAGGGTGGGAAGGCTCTACAGGGGGCTCTGGATGGGCTGCATTGATGGACCAAGGCCAATTGTATGAGACACTACAAGGCTAAAAGCTGGCTCCTGCACTCAGGTCACAACAGCCCCACACAATGCTACAGGCTTGGGGAAGACTGGCTGGGAAACTGCCTGGCAGAAAAGGACCCGAGCATGCTGGTTGACGGCCAGCTCAACATGAGCCAGCCGTGTGCCCACATGGCCAAGAAGGCCAACAGCATCCTGGCTTGTATCAGCAGTAGTGTAGCCAGCAGCACTAGGGAAGGTATTGTCCCCCTGTACTTGGCACTGGTGAGACTGCACCTTGAATACTGGGTTCGGCTTGAGCCCCTCACTACAAAAGAGACCTTGAGGTGCTGGAGCATGTCCAAAGAACAGCAAGGAAGCTGGCAAAAGGTCTAGACAAGCAGTCCTATGAGAAAAGGCTGAGGGAACTGGGGTTTAGTCTGGAGGAAAGGAGTCTCAGGGGAGATCTCTACAGCTGCCTTAATAGAAGTGGTAGACAGGTGGGTGTTGGACTCTTCTCCCAGGCAGCAAGTGATTGGACAAGAGGAAATGGCCTCAGGTGGTGCCAGGGGAGGTTTAGATTGGATGTTAGGAAGCTTTTCTTCATGGCAAGGGTTGTCAAGTACTGGAACAGGCTTCCCAGGGAAGTAGTTGAGTCACTATTCTTAGATATGTAGAGGTGGTGCTTAGGGAAATGGCTTAGTGGTGGACTTGGCAGTGTCACGTTAATGGTTGAACTTGATGATCTTAAGGGTCTTCTCCAACCTGAATGAACTATGACTCTATGACTGTGTCCAGACAAGGGCAAGAAAGTTGATTAAAGGCCTGGAGTGGCTAAGAACTTTGAGCTTGTGTAGTTCAGAGAAAAGGAAGCTGAAGGGTAATCTTATTGCATTGTACAGCTTCTGAGGAGGGGAAATGCAGAGGGAGGTGTTTATCTGTTTTCCCTACTACCCAGTCACAGGATACGTGTGAATGGGTCAAATCTGTTTAAATTCTTTGTTTTGATTTTGCCTCACTTGCCTTTTTCTTGTATGTTATCTTCCTGATCCAGTTATCAGTTGTTTGTTGGCCTTTGCAGAACATGACTAGTAGTTGTTCTCTGTCTTCACTTTCTCACTTTTTGAGCAAAGCTACTAAACACTTCAAAAAAAAGGGGGGTAGAAATCAGTTTGGATAGAGTATTTAACATTCATCTCCTTATTATTCCCTCAGTTTGAGTTAAATATTTAATTACATATGTAAGACATTAACATTGGTGTGACGTCTTTCTCAATGTAAAAAAATAACTTGTGTTCATATGGAGTTGCAATGTCTTTTAACTTGTGATCGTTGCCTCCTGACCTATTACTGGGAACCACTTAAAAAAGGCTGTTGCACTCTTCTTCACTCAACCCCTCATCAATGTGTATCTACTTATCACTCTTCATTCATGTATCACTCCTCATATGACAGATACTCCAGTATCTCAATTGTCTTTGTGGCACTTCACTGGACTTCCTCCAGTATGTCCATGTGTCTCTTGTACTGGGGAGCCCAGCAGCCGACACACGATTCAGATATGTCCACCAGGAATGAATGGAGAAGAATCACCCTCCTTGATCTGCAGGCAATGCATTTGCTAATGCAGCATAGGATGTCTTCTTTTTCCCCAAGACCCTGTTGCTGGGTCATGGTCAACTTGGTGCTCACCAGAGCCTCCATGTGCTTCTCTACAGAGCTGCTTTCCAGCTGGTCAGCTTCCAACCTGTGCTCGTGTCTGGAGTTATTGTTCCCCAGGAACAGGGCTTTGAATTACCTTAAGTGAACTTTAGAGATTACTGTGGGCCTTTTCTCCAGCCTATCCAGCTGGTTTTGAATGGCACACCCATCTAGATTATCAGCCATTCCTCCCCTTTTGGCATCCTCTACAAACCTGATGATGGTACACTCTGTCCCATAGTATAGACTCATTAATCAAGATGTTAAGCATCCCATTTTTTGAGCAAAGGTAGTCAATAGCTTAAAACAAATTGGATGTAAGTCTGTTTGAATAGGGAATTTCAGATTTGTGTTTTTATTACGTGCTCTACCTGATTTAGGTATGAGTGCACATCTAGGACAATAACTTCACTGTAAATTCAGGATGGTTAAATATGTGATGGTGTAAATGCAAAAATTCTATCACACCTCAAACTGCACTATCCTGTTCTGATGGTTATTAGATTGATAAATATCTTGTTATCAAATATGAAAAAGAGATCAATTTTAGAAATTAATATAATTCTGAAAGATTCAAAACCAAATACTTTTTCAAATAAGTGGTTATCTAAGTGGGAAAAAATTGAAAATCTAGACTTAGATGGTACAGTATTCTATGACTCAAAGAGAAAATATATAGACCAAGTAATTTTATTCCAATAATAACACCATTTAGGTTTTTAAAAATTATTATCATGTAGCAGAAGCAAGAACACTTTGTAGAGCTAAACACAGAATAAAACAAGAACTAATTTAAAAACTGGAAACTGTTAGGTAAACTTTGTCCTTCTCACTGATTTTAAAACCTTTAAATTTATAATAATCTTTCCTTTGAAGTGTTAAATGCACAAACACATTTTTTCTATATTTCTGGGGTCAGAAAAGATTGGAATTACGGTTCTGGTAGTATTTCCAAGCAAACAGACAGCAGAAGTGCTGTGAATCTTACAAGTATTTTTATTTTTTCATTTGAGAGAGAGCTTTCCTTTCTTATTTTGTTGAATACAAGTATTCTCATTAGCTCAAAAAATTGAAGCTAACTATTACACTCCTCTCAAAATCATATAACACTTTTGGCAATGAGTTGAGGTACCTCTGTGGTTAATATTGCTTTTTATTTAGTCAGTTTATCTACATTACTATATTAATAGTAAATATGGTTAAAAACAGCAGGCTTGTTATCCTGGTAAAGAAAATTTGGTTTTGCTCTATTATCATAATGGGGAGGCAATATAATCACACTCTCCATCTTCAATTTATCATCATAACATCATCCTTGAAAGTACACATATCCTTAACATGCAAAGGCAGTCCAGTAATACAGAGAAATTCACATTATTTTCTCCACAGTGGCACTGTCAGAAACTGAACTCAGGCTCCTGGGAATGTGACAGAGCCTATGCTGACCATATTTTATGTATGTGATCTGAAAGAAAGTGGAAGGAAATGAGAATCTTTTAGAAAGAGACTTGGAAGCTGTCATCCTGGATGTGTATCTGCCTCACAATACTTTAAGAAGAGAAATATCTCTCCCACCATCAGCTTGGCAGTGATACTGAAACAAAGCTAGTCGAATATTAATGTGCAATTTCTACATAAAATTTACTTCTCAATAATTCTAATAGAATTCAGGAACCTTAGGTTTAGGGCTTCTTTAGGTCACCACGTTTTCCTTGTTTTCTTCCATACATACCCTGGAGTGTACTTGTATCTTAGTTTTGATTTGAGGAGGCACACCATGCTTTGAGAAAACGACATCTCATTAAAAATAAGAAATATTTCACTCTTCAGTTATCTGATACCTTCTCTGTCATTCCACAGCTCTTCCTCTGAGCTCTGTATGCTGACTACGTTGATCCAAAATGACTGTCAACAAGGGAAGAGAGTAAGTATTTTGGGATTTCAGCCACTAGCCTTTCTTTTTGAACTTAAATCTGTTGGCAAGGCAACTGGAGGAAAGTTGAAGATTCTTTTTTAAAGAAAGCAACAATCATACGATGGTGGCATATATTTTAATCACATCCATTTCTTTTTGGTGTTTAGCAGCATGTCGAACCTACAAAAGAATCCACTGTTATAATAGCCTTCCTTATGCTGCAAAACAGCAGACTTGTACAACTCAAATACTCCATAATTCTTTTTTAGCCTTTCCAGCTGTGAGAAGCAGTTTTCTTTAGTCCTTGGCCTGGAGGTCTGTCAGCAGCAGTTTCACAGCCTACAAATCAGGAAGTTAAAGAGATGGCAAAATTTACACTGTCAACCAACTGGCCCAGGAGATTGAAATTCCATTAAAAAAAGGGAACATCTCCTCTTCAAGGAATATTTGTTGTTTTTCAAGCTTTGTGTTGCACAGTTCAGCCCAAGATTTTTGGTTACTTTAAAAAACCACTCTCACCTCATAATAGCCTTCCAGTTCACTAGTAACTGGTAAGTTACAAACCTGCTGATGATTTGCCCTACATACATGTGTTATCTGTTTTGCTCTCAAAAACCAATAATTTGCTAGAAATAAATTACAATACTTCTTGAGCTGAAAAGCTAAAGTTATTTTCATATTTTATGATGTCTTAACTTGTGATTAAAGAAGTAACTCTTTTTAATCCCTATTTTCATCTTTATTCTTAGCACTTCTTACTCCATTCAGATTTCTGCACAAGTAACACAATGCAGATGGTTAGACCAAGTTTGGCCCCTCTTTCTCAGGTGTTTAAGAGTCTAGGAAAAACATAAAAGAAAGCTTTGCTGTTCATTCCTGCATATATCATCCTGAAGACTGACACTTTCCACGTCCCTGAAGAGAATGGGTTTTGCATGAGGATGAGAAAAGATGAATTATCTCTGTAAAGATTGCTGTAAACTTGTGGGCACCACTAAAGATTAAAATAAGGTCACTGAATTACACCCAGAAGCTAAAGAGGAATAAATTGAGGGCACAGGCCATATTCTGGCAGGTAAACCTGATAATGGCAATGGAAATTGCGTATGACATAAATGTTTCAGGTTACCTGATTTTGACCAGAAACACTCTCAAGGCCAAAAAGATTCAAGATTAGTATATATTATCACCAGTAATACAAGCAATCAGCCAGAGGGAGGTAGAAAATAAATAGCACTTGCTTCCTTTACGAAGTACCATTAGCTGTCCTGAAAATGGATGTTTTTGTTTGTTGCCGGGTAATGTTTTTACTAAGTCAATGACTTTTCACTTACTTGGGCCCTGCCAGTGAGAGGGCTGAAGGGACATGGGAATTTAGGAGGGGACACAGCCAGGACAGGTGACCCACACTAGCCAAAGAGGTATTCCATACCACATGATGTCATGCTAAGTATATAAACTCGAGGAAGAAGAAGGAGGGAGGGACATTCAGCATTATGGCCTTTGACTTCCCGCATAACCATTACGTGTGATGGAGCCCGGCTTTCCTGGGGATGGCTGAGCACCCGCCTGCCCATGGGAAGTGGTGAGTGAATTCCTTGTTTTGCTTTGGAGGTGTGTGTAGGTTTTGTCTTACCTATTAAACTGTCTTCATCTCAATGCAGGAGTGTTCTCACTTTCACTCTTCCAATGCTCTCCCTCATCCCACTATGCAGGGAGTGAGAGAGCAGCCGTGTGGGGCTTCGTTGCCAGCTGGGGTTAAACCATGACAGTCTTCCCCATCCCACTGTGCAGGGAGTGAGCACGTGGGCTTAGCTGCCTAGTGGGGTTAGTCTACAACAGTATATCATGTTTCAATGATTCTATAATCAACAAAGCTTCTGGATTTTTAAGGTCCGTATTGTTTCATGAAATAAAACATGGTTTAAAAGATTGAAACTTTTTTTTTACTTTTACAATAAATAAATTTCATGTAATTTACAGTTTTTAAAAGATACACCTTCAACTTTTAGTCTTTTAAATTCTGAACTATCATTTTTTCTCTCACAGTCCACCTTCTTCACATTTGCAAACTTCTGTACCTTTCAAATGCTATGCCAGTTTCTGTTCTAATTAGTTTCCCAGCTGATTAATTTTCACTTTTGTGAAAAGTTCCCAATCCATCAAATAAACGACAGTTTTCATACATTACCACAGAGTTCATACTCAGAGATTCACAGGGTAATTCAGGCTGGTGGGAACCTGGGGAGGTGTCCAGCCCCAGCCCTTGCCCAGAGCAGGCTCAGCCTTGGGGTCAGATCAGGCTGCTCAGGGCTTCACCCAGTCGAGGTATGAAATGCATCAGGTCCACGTCCCTGGGCCTTAGCTTCATGACTGGGCTGTCCCTGTAGGAAGAAGGCTTCTCCTCACCTCCAGCCTGATCGTCTCATGTTTCAGCTTGTGCTTCTGCCTTTTGTCCTCCCACTATGAGCCACTGTGAAGAGCCTGGCTGTGTCTCCTCCATTTCTCCCAATGATGCTGGTGATGCTGTTGGGTGCCCTCAAAGCCATTCCTTTTCCCAGCTGAACTTGCCACAGCACTACAGCCTTTCCTCACAGGTCAAAGACCCCAGCCCCAACTTGGTGCTTCATTCCAGTTTATCTGGGCCCAAAACTGGACACCATATCTAGATGTGATATAGCAAGCACTGAATAGTGACCACCTGATGCTACAGCCTAGCTCACAGTGCTGCTGACCCTGCTGGCTGCCAAACAGTGGCTCCTGCTCAGCTCACTGCCTGGCAAGGCCCAGGACCATCTCCACAGAACTGCTCCCCAGCTTTACCACCCCCAGAGTGCCATTAATGCAGGGCTCTGGTTTTAGGGCTTAGCCTCTGTCTTAGCTGAATTTCACAGGGTCACTTGCAGCCCCTTCCTATCCAGGTTCTCAGAAGGCAGCCTGGCCCTCAAGAATGTCAGCTAGTCCCCCCCTTGGTGTCATCAACAAACTTGGCAAGTGTGTTTTCGTCCAGGTCACTGGTGAAGATACTGAACAGGACAAGTCCTGGCATAGACCCTGCACTACAGCACTTGTTGCCAGCCTCCAGGCAGAGTACAACCTAGTTAGCCATGGCCCTCTGAGCCTGATAATCTAGCTAGTTGTTTAGTGGTTGTCTTCACATCCAGACTGTTATCTCCTAACTTGGACACAAGAACATTGCAGGAGACAGTGTCAAAAGCTTTGCTATAATCAAGATAAAAGTAATCTGTGTCCAGAACTCCAGTCATTTTATCACCAGGGTCAGTCACGTTAAAAGTCAGAGAAACCCATGTTGACTGTTTTCAACCACCTTTTTTGAACCTTGTAGAACATGCATGTAACATTTGCCTTCCTGCAGTGGCTTGAGATCTTCCCTAGTCTCCTTGGCTTTTCAAAAACAAAAGAGAATGTCCTTGCCAAAAGCACCTATAGCTTAAATTTCTGTATTGGCAGTCACCACAAATATACTTACAGTTTTGCATTCCACCTGCAGTGGTAGTAAGTAAAACTGCACTTGAATGTTCACTTGTATGTTCTTTTTTATAGAAGAATAGTTTACTTTATCTTTCCAATTACTTTTTGTGGTTTTGTAACTTCGAAGACAGTGCATTTTTTCTCATATAAGCATAGAGAAAAACAAAATAACCCATTATGAACAATGAGGATTATTAAAAGTTTGCTAGTAGAACTTGATTCACTGCAGTACCATATCTGATATACAAATATGATGAACCATCTCACTAGAATGCATCTCTTCTCTCCTTGCACATCACTACTTTCCTTATTTTGTGTGTGTGTGTGTATATATGTATATACGTACATACATATATATGGGGAGCAGGGAAGCTAACCATGTTTTTTTCACTGGCTGATCCAGGAGAGTCACATGTAACATGAGGAAACCATTAATCACCCACTGTAAAGGACCACTAGAGCTGGTAATTTTTAGATGAGAAAAAATTCATCTCAGTGTAAAGAAAATCTGCTCCAAGTTGTTTGGTTATGTCAGTGATTTTAAAATAAATTATTACTTTAGCTTACTACAAACAAAGTTGTAATTCTTTATTTACTTTCTTTCTATGAAAACTGAAACACAACCAACAGAGTAGTGACAGCACTATAAAAATGCAATTGATAAAGTAAAATGTTATGACTTTTCCAAAGAGAGACTAGACTAACAAATGGGGGTGGGGGGGTTGGGGGGGTTGGGGGGGGGCGGGGGGGGGCGGGGGGGAGAGGATTAGAGAAACAGACATTACACAGACATAGATTTGCAGAAAGCTGTAACCTGAACAACTTTAGGACCTGAAGAAGAAATAGGAGGATTGGTATCTCCTTCCCTTGGGTATTACCAGTATTCATTCTCTTTGAGATAATCCTAAATGCATGAAGTACAGAACACCTGTAACCTGTTGCTGCAGTAGTCCACCTGCAGGTAGTCTTGCAGGGAACCACACAGTTCCTTGGATAATCCAGTGCCTTTCAGTTTGCTGAGTGACAGTACAGAAACTGAAAAACTGACAAGGATGGCAGCACTAGAAGTAAAGATACAAAATTAAATGAAACAACTATTTGAATCATTCACTATCTGAAAGTTATTTGAGCAGATTAGAACTTTTTGACTATGTACATTTCAAATATATAATGCCGGTATTCTACAAACTGCAAAAAGTCATTTTCATGCCTGCTAAAACGCAGAGATGAATAAGCAATGCATTATCTACTTTAAATGTAAAAAGAAACACTTCTTACACATAGTATTTATTAGTTGCTCTGTAATTATTTCTACAAACATTTCAAAAAAACTGTGAGGAATGGCCTGTGTGATACTGGCTACATTTCAATAAGTTTTTATTTGCTTTTCAGAGATAAGTAATGCCAGAGGACTGGAAAGCTTAAAGAAATTGGCAATAGGATGCAGACACTTTAATGGGTCAATGGTTCACATCTACTCTAGGTCAAACATAACTGAACTTTAACACCTGAGAGCAGTCACTAAGGGGCATGAAATGTCATTGAAGTCAATGAGGAGGTTTCAGGATTAAAAAAAAAAAAAAAAAAGTTTTTAAATTTACAATCACTTGGCAATCTGAGCATTATTAGAGTAACCAAAGTTTGACTATCTTGAAAGATTTTTACATAGATCCTCCCACTGAAGACATCTGCCTGATAATCTGTATGTCAGCTTGCTCTAATATTGTGAAGGTATACTTTTATGCCTAAGAGATAACAACAGGCTCATTTCCAGATATTTGAAAGTCTTTTAATGAATACAAGATTTAAATGTTTCAGGGCAGAGATGTTTATTCACTTGTGCAATATGTGTCATTCAATGAAAAGAATTCATAGTCCATGGTTATATTTCAGGAGCTTTGAGAGCACAAATACTCTCTAATAAATAATAATAATATCATATTATTGTTGTTGTTATTATTGTTGTTGTTGTGATTATTTTCATTGTTTTTTGGTTTTTTTTTTTCTTTGGAAATATAAGATACTTTTGTTTTATAAAACTGTGAAATTCAATATTCTTGTATAGTCTCTGAGAGAAAAATTAATTATTACAGCTATTTAGGGGGTGACTAAGATTTTCACCTGATTACACTTGTCAGTGAGCTGGATTAACACAGTTAAGTGGACTTCCCAGCAGAAAAATATGCCAATATTGTCAAAACGAGTTTAATTCTTATCCTATTTATGCTTAATAATTCAGGTGGAATAATACTGAATTGTTAGAGATACATGTGGAACTGTAAGAATATCTACAGTTCAGCTAAGTCTTTTGTCACTAGAAATATTAAAAATACAGAATTATATAGCAAAACACATTAAAAACAGACAAGCAAGAGTAAAGTGCATGATGCACCGTACTTTTAAAAGAATCTAAGTGTAAAGTGAAGAGTGTCTTAAAAGTGATGTAATTTTTTATACAGCAGACACTATTGACAGCTCAGGGTGGCCTGTCATGACATGATGGAAATGCTGAGTGTATAGCCAAGAGTTTTCTGGATAGACCTGTTTTTTAAAAATGCTATGTTTCTCTTGAGGGCATCGTTAAAATGAGGTTTCAAAAGACTTTTAGAGTGTCTCAAAACCATGATCTTACTCACATGCAGCAGTGCTATAAGCAAAACGCTATATAACTCTCTAGAGTAAAGAGAGTGGCTGCTGGGGCAAGGCATATTTTTGAGTTATTACTCTTATGCCTGCTGTACCCAAGTTTAATTTTACCTGTTTAGTTCTCATTAATCCCATCATTCAGAGCTACTGTCTATCAAGATAAATACATTAATTTTCTGGTTTTCGTATTTTGTCAGAAGATATATATACTATGAAATGAAATAATAATTTCAAGGTACGCCTTTGTAGGTAGAATACTGCAGTATAAATATATCTCTAAAAGCCTAATCTAGATCAGTTCCTAGAAAGATTTTAGAAGTATAAAGATTTTACCCACACCATTTTTTTCTTTTGTAAAGGAACTTTGGTTTATCAAAAAATAAACATATTAGAAGTAAGTTTAAAACAAATATATATTTACTATAAGCATTTTTAGAACAGCAATTAGTTTTACAGATGACCATTCCTACTTCCTTGGTTGAGTCTCTAACGCACCATTGTGTGGAGACTATTATGACAAACTGGCTTGTATTCTGCTGAGGTTGGGGTTTCTGGAAGCAGATGATCAAACTTTGACTCTTGAGGTGCTAATATCTTCAAGTCATATATAAGTGGAAATACTTCCTTTAGTCTGGAGAGCAACATATATGAAAAAAGAACAGATTATTTAATATGAGAGCCTTGTTTGCAAAGTACATGGTGCAGAGATGATCATCCATCTAAAATCTAGAGAAAAAATTCACAGTTTAAAGTTTTCCTTGCATATTCATTGTTGTGAATGAAACGGCCTTTATAAAATCACACTAAAGGGCTTAGCGTGAACAAGGTATGGTGTCAGGTGGATCTTTGGAAGAAAACTGAAGGATTTTTTTA
This sequence comes from Falco naumanni, assembly GCF_017639655.2. Classification (NCBI taxonomy): domain Eukaryota; kingdom Metazoa; phylum Chordata; class Aves; order Falconiformes; family Falconidae; genus Falco; species Falco naumanni. The sequence continues at coordinate 53,692,238 of NC_054080.1, read as the reverse complement.
ATCTTTTTTTCCCCCTCTTTTCTTTTTATCCTTCACTATATGATCTAAAAAAAAGATACAAAATTTGTTTTATATTTATATCATCATAGCTGCAATTATAATATCCAGTAAGTTTAAATATTATCATTTCATCTGTACCTAATACAGTTGATTGTGGTCAACATGTACATACACACATTTATTTTTAGTAAAGAGGGTATTAGAAATGTTAACAGATCTGCTTTTTTAGGTTTTGAGGAGTTTGTGGGAGAGTGTGGGAGAAAACTCTACACTTTTATATCATGGCCTTATTTCTCCTGAAAATGGCATATTCTTCAGACAGTTTTCAATTCAGTCATCTTTTCTGAATACACTTAATAAATATAAACAGAAAATGATAGATGAATAAAAGTCATTAATAATTATTATTATTGATAATAATATTGTGGTTGTGAAATCTCCACCTTTGGAGATATTCAAATGTCATCTGGTTTAGCTGACCCTGCTTGAACAGAGTGGTTGGACAGGATGACCTCCAGAGGTCCCTTTCAACTTCAACCATTCAATGGTCCTGTGAAAAAGTAATAAAAAATTATCAGTGTAAGGACAGTTACACTGACTTATTCTTAGATATAGTCTAACTCACAAAAGAGAAATTAGGGGGAAAAAGAGAAGAGGAAGCTAGGCCAGGAGAAAATAATAGAAAATAACTTAGTAGAAAATATACATCTCTGTGTCCAATGCCCTTCACAGGCCTTTTGTGTATGAATTTATCTTTCTTTTTTTTAAAAAAAAAAAAATCTCTTTGTATTTTTGAGATCCACAGTCTCTTGTGGTGATGAACTGGTAACATATCACAGGTTACCCTGCAAAATATTTGTGCAATACCAATAGACTTTTCTGAAGCACAGTAGTATGAAATGTCTTGAATGTTCATACCCTATAAGATGTGGTAACTCTTGAAGAAAGTTAAAAGCATAAGACATTTGATTTATCTCAGATGCCCAAGTCCTGCAAGAAAAGTGACTACTATGCTAACTACCACTAAAGAAACATTTTTAAAACTAAGTGCTTTGAAGCATTGCTATGTACACTGGCACAAAGCCGAAAGATTTTTTTCTTTTTGCCTCAGGTTGTAAAAAAAGGTTTAGGACACATGGATTATGAATCTAATTCTATTTCAGATTGAGTGAGGGTTCAGAGACGATGGTGTAGATACATATGTTGTTGTCATGATACATAACTAGGTTGTAAAGATGGCATCAGGAGAGGAAGAGAGGCCAAATGATTCTAACCTATGATTTACATTTCATAAATGTGTCTACAGGACACCTAGTAAGCAGCTAGAAAGTTACCAGATCCCTTTATCAACTGAAGGGTATAAATGGTTGTGGCAAATGATTTAAGAAACCCATCAAAACTATATTTGGCAGTTCAATCTTAATATGCTGTTTTAATTTTAAATATTTAATGTGAAAAAGTTTGCTTCCATTTTGGATACAGAAAAGTCTTTTATTGCTTTCAAACACATCCTTTCCTTCTTTATTCTAAACTAATACTTTTTTCTTTTTCCAGATATACCCTTGTTCCTTTTCTGGATATTCTGTCTCCCCTTCCTCTTTTTCAGATAGTGCCTTAAAACAGAGGTCTTCAGCTTCATTCTTTTGCTTTATTATCAGTACCTCTGGTAGTTTCTTTCTCAAGGTGTAAACTATTGATTGAGTTTTCAACAGCCACATTTGTCTTATTCACGTATAAGCTTTGGAAAGGGCACACAGCTAGGTGTGGTGAAAAAGCTGGTTATCTATTTCAGTTGATGTAAACCAATCTCCATATAGGGTTGTTTCAGCCACCAGGATGTCCATGGGAGTTCACGAGTTCCTATAGGCATGGACAATTTCTTAGAGGTCACTTGATGGAGGCTGATAATGTTGTTTGCAAAATATGAAGAATGTTACTCAAATTCCAGAGATGTTTTTAATAAAATATATGAGACCATGATAAAATCATTAGACTACTTCTGATATTAGTATTATGTCTTCTGATATTTGTACTGACAGAAGCTATCAAAACACAGTCTTTTGATTTAATGTAATTTAATGACTCTGTATTTTCATGCTTGTGTTCCATTACTTTACAGACAGTTTCATTTCAATGATGATTAGACTTCAAGTTTCAGAGACACTAAGCAACATTTCATACTCAAATTCTGAGGAAAAAAGTGCATCAGAAAAGTTAAACCAGAAGGAATGGAACCCCCACACCCACACCCACCCCCCATGAGAAGCCAGCTGAACTGAGTATTTTAACACCAGGACATTAATTTCAGAAAGATACTTCCACAAATTATGTCTTCTATTTGCTGTGATTGCCAAATTCTATCAATATTAATGATTCTATCACTTTTTATGCCGCAATGTATTTGCTAGAGGGGAAAAACCCCAACAGTTGCTTACACAGACTTGCATAAACTCTTCCTTCTTCAGACTTTTCAATCTAAGAATGTAAACAACAATTAATTTACAAAATATTATGCTATAAATGCCTTCATAGGCAGGATAAGCATAGCCCTGCAGCCCCTCCAAACTTAATATCATTTCAGCCAGGTAGGTCCTTTCTTCTTTTTTTTCTAATATACATATCAACAATAATAATTAAGGGTAAAATATTAACTTCCAGACAGATGTTGTATCCACAAGATTAACTCTTATTAGTGTGTCTAATGTAGTTTTATTTTCTAGCTCTCTCACAGTTTAACTATGTAAAAATGAAAAAGTCCTTAACTTTCCACACCCAACTTTCCCTTCCTATGTAAGACAGCCAATACTATCTACCTTATGTGGTAAAATTACTATATTTTTGGTTGTCAGGTATGAGACAGTCTTCTACATTTCTTCTCCTGATGTTTAGTCGTCCCAAGAAAAGTGAGTCTAAAAAATCATAACTTTATAGTTCTTTCCATTAAACTTGTTACTGATGTGTCAAAAGTCTGTAGAAGAATATCTACTTTTAAAAATTTACTTCCATTTTTTTTGCCTGAATACAGCTATATGAATTACACCAGTACGTTGTTAGGACATATGAATGTCCTTCAGGAAAACTTATCTTTTATGTTAATATTTTAATGAAACACTGACTTGATGAATCTGTTTTTTCAAATGGGAAGGTGTTTTTTTTTTTTCTTTCTTTCATTTAAAGATCATAAGTTTGTAAGTATTTTTCTATGTTGTATCTGGTAGAACAAAAGAAAATCAAGCACTCATTGCTGATTTAGAACCCCATGTTCCATTATTTACTTATTTATCCATCCCAAGGTACTCATTTGGGAAAAAGTCACTGCAATAAAAGGACCAACACAACTTTAAATGAGTTAATGACCTGAGCGTTAACTGTTTTCAAGCTTCAAGCAAGAGAAGTCACGAAACAACCTGAATGTTAACAATAAATATAGGATTCTCCTGTTTCACCAAAATTAATAAAAACATGAAAATCATTTTGCCTTTTAATCTGGTATGTGTTCATTAGCATCAGTGAATGTAAATGTCATCCATATGAATAAAATACTTGAACCTTCTAAGATACATAGGAACTTCACTTTAAATTCAAAGTATTCCCTTAAAATGTTAGAAAGGAATAACTGGGGGACACATAGTTCATACGTCAACAGGAACTCAAGCAATTAAAAACAGAGAAAACATGGCTTAATTACAAGATATTTAAAGAAGTCAACACAAAGGTAACCAAATAAAAGCAACAATAACTTAAGGACAGAAACATGCAACGCCTTAGATCTTGCACGATAGTTGGTCACAGCTAGGAAGAATACAGCCCTCATTTTATTTGTTCAAATATATAAAAAGTGACACTGAACCTGAACTAGTAAAAACAAACTAAGGTCAAAACAGAACAGAGAAATAAACTAAAGCAAATGGTGTGAAGTAACAACTGAAGTACTCAATGGAAAATTTGATTTTTACACAGGAGATTTCATGTGTTATGAAGAAAATTCCATTGAAAAAATTTTGTGGACTTACACCCTGAATTAATGTTTCATTTCATTAATTTCATACTTTTAAAAGTAATTTACTACTTCCCCTATTAGGGGAAAAAAAACCACAAAAAAACCCCAATAATAATAATAATAATAAAACCCAACTAAACTGTTTCAAATAATGATAGTAAAAATCTACTTTTGAATATTTTGTATGTCACTAAATTACATAGTTTCCAGAACAGTATCAGGATGAAAGCAGAAGATTTTTAAGCCTGTACTCAAATAGCATACTGAACTCCATAGAAAGCTTGTCGATACATTGAAATCAGTCTGAGGGATACACTTATGTATTTTTCTTTAAGCCATAATGTTCTTTTTCAGTGAGCTTAAAATTCTGTTATATCAAAAAATGATCAAAAACCCCCAACCTTGAAAGAAAAATCATATTTTACTGTAATACTTTCCCCATTTATACTTTTTCAAAACATCTTCTGCCTACTTATCTTTCAGAAGCAATTAGTAAAAGCTTTATATTTATGCCAACCATTTATTTTCAGTAGGTGGGCCAGTCTCCTTGGTTCTGTGTAATTACCCTTTTTTTCTACCAAGTGTTGCAGACCATCTATTCCACACACACACACACACCAACACACCCTAACACACCCTCGCCCCACCTTTGCTTAGGTTTCCTTAAGGGCTCTGGTTTCTGGACTACCTACGTGCTGTGCCCTTCTTAGCTACCCCTATTTTCTCTTCCTTCCCTCTCCAAGAAAATTCAGGAGTAATATCACATCAAAGGGAGACAGAAACATTGGTGGGAATGCATGAGGGATGTGATATCACTCAAACCTCACCACTGTGTGGCTTTGTGCTGCTAGGGTATCGTTTGGAGGACTTCCCCACAAATTGCACGAGTGTTATGCCCATGAATTTATAAAACTGCAGACCTACACATGGGTTTCAATTTTGAAACAATTTTTGAAATGAATAGACATCCCATCTTTTAATTTGACTAACCTTGGATGTTATATTGAACCATATTCTTCCTTTTTTGCTTACACTAGGATCTAAGTGTTTCCAGACAGTGTTTCTTCAGTCTGAAAGGGTAAGGGTCTGAAGAGAAGGAAGGAGGGGCTGAAGAAGGCTTAGCTAGGGTGTTGGGTATCCATTGTTTTCAATATAGCTTCAACAGTGACCAAGAGGTCAATACTGAGATATTAATTCATGAAAAAGAGCATTTTCATGAACAGCAGCAGCAAAGGAGTGTAAGTGATCAAAGATTGGGCTGACTCAGTATCTAAAAAGAAATTCTGACTTCATAGCAACAGATCTGCTTGAGGGAGGTTCCAAAATTCATTCATTTTTCTTGTCGCTTGAGGACTCTTTCCTGGCAAGACCTACGGCAACAGCTTGATATCATTCACACCTCATTAACAACAATAGTCATATAGTCTCTTTGTCTTCTTATTCCCTCTCCATATACCCACCAATCCCACCCCCTATCAAATAATGAAAAATAGAGGGAAAGAATGTGTGTCATTATGGGTATACAAGAATAAGGGCTCTGGATTTGTATCTTACAGAATATCAGCATACAGATTCTCTTTCATTAGTGTTTCCTTAATCAGGTTTCTCCTGCAGAAACTTGTGTCTGCTTCAGCTATTTGCGTTACATATTGTTTAATTAAATTAACTCAGACAACACCCCTGGATATAAAGAAGGACATAATGGTAACTTGGTTTTGCTATATTGAAATTATGCTGAAGAAACCCACAGAATACATGAAAGGTAGCATACAATTCTAAATCTATGCAGCAACCTTTTTCTTTTTCAGCTTCAAATTAGAAACTGATCTCAATAAGTATTGAATAGAAATGGAGGTTTCTTGGACACAATATTATAAGCAAAAACACATCCAAAATCTTCAAAGTGATCTAAAATTAATACCCACTTGTTTTTAACACCAGTGCAATGTGTAAGTCTAACTCCCTTGATCTCTTCTGTAGACATATAACCTGTATTTAAGTATTGGAGACATATCTGTACTGTGGCAAGATTCAAGTTTCTAAATTTATAGCAATATTAGAGTTACTCCAAAGAACATGCAAAAAGTACCCTTCCTAATCCAATTCAAAACTTCTGTAGGAATATCTTAGACCTATTTTCTGCATAACCCTCTTGTACAAGCCCTTTATTTAGTAACAATCATACTTAACATTTCTTTTTACAACATGACATCACTGCAACAACATATTTTATCCTCTTCCCTAGCTAAATGGCATACAATTTTCTTTTTTTCCTTCTATAGAACAATTACCTTACATATTAAATTATATTTTTTCCCACACTTTTCTGCTCAAGCTACATAAAGAATGAAACTCTGTGCCATATCCTCCACCTAAACTTGGGTCAACTCAGCTGTGGCTAATTTCAAGAACAACAGGTGCTGCAATAAGCACTTAACAGGAACTGACAGACTGGCTAACTTTGCAGTGTGAAGCACCTGAAGTATTTCAGTATGTTTTTCTTCTGTGCATAGCTTCATTCATAGAAGAATGGCAGTATATGAAAAGATTTCAATAAAATTTAAGGAATCCACTTTTCAGAAATTCAAACCCCAAACCTCTTGGTTTTGTGAATGTCTGCTGCTGTTTGGAGTGCTACTTTGTATAACTCATACATCTGCCAATTTTTTTTTTTTTTTTTTTTAATGATTAATGAATGCAGACAATATCTTCAATAACAGCATTTAAATAAATTAATGGAATAATTACTACTTTTTGTAACAATTTCTTTTACTTCAACATTTCTGTGAAGGACTTAGTTCAGCAACTGCCATTCTGGTTTTAAATTTCCTAGTATGAGCTCAAAAATGCCATGTGGTTCACAGTTTAGTTTTAGTGGAAACTTACTCTCCCCTTTCAGATGTTCTATAAAAAGGACCAAAAGTAACAATTGCACTCAAATGAATGTTCTATTGACCTATTGTTCTATGTATCGTGTTCTTCTGCAGATACTGTATGTGTTCTACATTCTTTCTTCTGGACACTCATCATTTGGTCTGGCTAATTCAGTTGAAATGTGGTTCTGCCATTTGGTTCATATCACGTTTGTGATAGGTCAGATACCAAAGCTGAGGAAATTACAGTCTTGCATAGAAGAATAAAATTAACGAAACAAAATTAGCAATCTGGTGTGGATATGGTCTACACTCCCTGTCCTTTTCCAAGCCCTACTTTCCTTTCCCCACACAAATCTGGATAAGCCTTCATCTCCTGATTTTTTTTTCCAAATACTTTTCTCTCTCCTTTTTCTGTCTTATCCCTGACATCCACATACATTCCTGTCATTCACATACAAGAGGCTGCTTTACCCCACTTCCTTGTAAGTGATTTGACCCTTTCTCAAAAAGCAGAGCAAAAAAGCCCCAGGGAACTGGAAGTATTCTGAGGATTAGTATGTGGAAAACATCACAGGCATAAAGAAACAATAAAACATGGTTAGCAAGTGTGTCTTTTTCATTTACTACATAATTTGTGGTTTCAGAGTAAGTCTTGTATCTGAAATTTTCTGCTACTAGTAAATATCTCTAATATATCTTGCTGCAAAATGAGCAGGGATCAAGCTTTTTGAAAATTTGCCTGGGGAAAAAAACGTGGGTTGCACTTCATTGTAACATTGCAAACATAAAAAGTTTGAGGAAGATATGTGAGTCCAAGGTTTTCTTCCTTCTTTGCATCCAGTTATTAGATGAAATCTATGAAAGTTATTTAGAAAAGAAACTGAAACACTGACTTAAGCACAGGATATAACATTATGGCTTTCCTTTTCTTTTTATTCTTAACCTCAGGGATTTTGAATTGGTTGGTTTGCTCACTTGCTTACTTGAGGTTTTTTCTGTGCAGAAGCAGTTTCTGCAAAAGGATACCTCCACTTGACATTCCACCTATAATTGGAACCTGGAGCTTCTCTTACAACACCAATTTTAAAATGTGTCTCTTATATCACAGATAAATGGTCTAATCAGTTGTTTGTTATGTAAAAGAGATTGGTAAGAATCTATTCTCTAATTGAAAAGTATATAAAAGATGTTGTTATTATTATTATTGCACTTAATGATTGTTTGAACTTGATAGAAACCTGTTGTGCTGTTGTCATACATGATAATTGGCATCCTCTTGTTAAGTAACAGAATTTATTAATGCTTTAAAATTGCCAAATAGTAAAAGTTTGGAAAAAACCCAAAGACTACAAAATATGTTGGAAAACCTACCCCACATAATTTGGAATAAAATTTAGCCTTAATGAGGTTTCCACACTGTCTTTGTGAAACATGAGTTACATCCATCAGTTTGCACAGAAGAGTCCTGACTGAAGTAATAGATTAGAAATGGGATAATGAATTTGAAATGCAAAATACTGAGATCAAAGGACTCACATGTTCAAAATACTATTTCATGAATACTAATAAAGTTAGTGCTATACAAAGTTCTTTTTCTTCTAGTAAACAGGTTCCTGGGAGAGACAACATAAGTCTGTAAAGCTGTTAACACACACCTCACATGTAACACATAGTACAGTGGTCGTAAAAAGGTGTCATAGTCCCTTTACTGACTTGAGAAGAAGCAAAGGTAACCAGAAAACAGCCCCAATGAGGAATGGTCAGACATAACTGAAGATAAAACATGGAAGGTAACCAAAATAAGTAGTCCCTGTTACAATCTGATTTGGTAGCATATTTATCTTGGACTTTAACAAACTTAATGAAAGCTTCTCCTTCGAAATATATAGTTACACTTCTGCAGCAGGCATACTTGCACTCACCTGAGTGGCAGATGCGTTATTGGGCTGCAGTGACATATCTGACACTGGGACTTTCATCTTTATTAACAAGATAAACCAGATGAGTAACTTAATCTGAATAATAATTCTTTACATCATCTTTCATGCTTTTTGGGTTGGTTTTTTTTTGAAAATCAGGTATGGATTCACATCTCAGCTGCTTCTACTCAAAAGACAAGCAACGATGTAGCGTTTATAAAAACATTCTGTTGCTATGGAAATGATTGTGAAACTAGAAATTAAGAATGACAGTATCAACATCTGTTGCACACACATATTTTTTTATCTGGAGAAGGAATTGGATGACTTATTACAAAAAAAAATAATAAATTTAGTGTCTCTTAAGGCTGAGTTCTTTTCCTAACAATAGCAAAGACAAAATTAAACATCACACATCCAAGCATAAAGTTTATCCCCTTCTGAAACTATACCTAATTTCTCTAACAAACAACATCAGACCATACAAAATACCATACACTTTGGAGCGTACATTTTTCTTCAGTGCAATTTAATGGACAGTGGGGGAAGATCAGGAATTTTCAAAATGCAGTAAGACATATATATTACTTTCCCACACCCTTTTGCATATCCAGAATTTATTAAATATTGTTATAGAACAGAACTAACTTCTCCACAGTCTTCAAAATGCTTATTTGGTATTTTTCCTTATTCTAGGTCTGCATATTCTGGACCATGCTTAATTATGAAATTGACTGATACATACATGGGGGAAATAAATATTCTTTCTTCTTTGCTAGACTAGTATTGATTAAATCTGTTCTTTATTATCATGGAAAATAATTTTATTTATCACATATGAAATTACTACCCCATTTTTTGGCATGATTCAGTTTAGTACAAGGAGGCTTTTCTCAATTTATTTGAACTATTTAAATTTGGGAGAAGTCAATTAGTTTAAATCCAAGAAAGCAGCCTAAACTGGGTCCTATAAGTTGCTGACTTGAACAATAAAGGTAACATTGTAGTGAATCCCTGACAACACATTTTTGTAAAGACCAATTTAAACAAAATACCTTCAGCACAAAAAATGGATGTTACTCCTTCAGATGAAATGTTATATAATGGCGAGAAGGAGTTCCATTGTGGTCCCTAAGTTAGTCTGTTGATGCTACTGAGAAAGTACTGCTTCTTGAGTTGTTTTTGTTTCATCAAAATCATTATACTCTTGAGTGTTGGCAAGGAAATATGAGGTAATGAGAATGCAGTGAACATGCCTTTCATCAGCTGAAAATCTTTAATTGTAATTGCTGCATGTAATGGTGTAATTAGTTGTCTAAGCGACAGGGTAGGCTTGAATCTTTCCTACTGTTTTGCTAAAAGACCATTTACTTCCCAGAAACCCTTCTTTAGCATACATAAGTAGCAGTTAAAGATTGAAGGAATTTTTTTTAACCCCTATGTGTCTAAAGTAAAGGAGGGACTTTACGTTACAGAATCTCTAGAAAATCCCTGTGATGACACAGTGAACTATGTAGAAACACTCGGTTAATGAAATCTTTTAAAAAAATTTTGAGAAGCATTAATTTGAATCAAGATGAAAAACAGAAAACAAGTATGTAAGGATGTGCATAGGAAGCAGCAAGGAGGTGGTGTTTGGAAATCATTCTCTGATATATAGGAGCAGTCAAGACTGATTAGTGATTAGTCTTGACTATCATGAAAATGTATTCATGATTAAGATCAACACAGAACAGATTAAAGGAGTGCATTTTTTTCTCTTTAAAGAAGCAGTTAAACATCACTGTCTCTTTTTACAATATAACTTTGTAGTGGGCCCAGTAGGTTCCGTTCATAGTTTATTGGAATTGCTTTTTTACTTCTAATTTAAATTTAACATTCTATCATGATGGATATTGGTGTGTTTAAAAAAAAAAAAAAAAAAAGGATTTATTCTGTATTCTCTAGTTCTCTATTATACGGAAGGGTAAGTCGTGCAGGTGGAGCACTCATCAGATCTTCCACCTTACTATTCCTCCATAATTCCATTGCATTCTTTCAAAGGGCTTCTGGGAAGAACTGAAGACTGGGGAGCAAACCATGACTCAGGTAATTGCAAAAACAAGATCTGTTTCTAATTTGTTGCTGCTGTTGCCTGATGGTCTCTTTAGGAAACCTCCTGAGAAATCTTCCCTAAGGTCCTGAGAAACATATGTCAGTGGCTACCATTCATAAGCCTGAAATGATGGTCTTTTTAGCAGATATTATAATGACACTTCAATAAATGTAGGTTATTAGCATTTGTACTTAAAAAAAAAACACAACCCAAACAAACAAACAAAGCCAAACCAAACTCTGTATAGAACTAAACATCTTGAGGACAAGAAGTTAAGCTTCTGTAATTAATTTATTGAACACAGTTTGACATATAAAGCTATGCATGTTACAGCTGTAAAAAAAATGTTTAAGTAGAACATTTGCTTAATTTATTTTACTGTGATGTTAAATCAAAAGCAGATTTTTAATGACTGAATTAGAATTTGACTGGTAGTTCTAGTGCTGTATTGACACATCTTTCCATTCAGTAACAAATACCTCAGAGATAATATTTCACTTGGTATTATAGGTTATAGCAGAGTAAAATAAATAAATAAATTATCCTTACAGACAAAAAAATGAACTGTGCAATTTCCAAGTCGTGTTAAATTCAGAATATAGCTTCTTCCTCTAGCGTTCTTTTTGTAAAAGCAGAAATTCAGTGCCTGTGTCAACCTATTTGGACAGGTACTCATTTAAAAAACAGCTCTGGAAACAAAGTTCCTGCTTAACAGTGAAAAGCTCAAAAGTCTTAGCAAACCATTGTAATTTATTTCAGAATTTCATATTTCACAGATGCATATGACTCACATTTCAGTAGTTTTCTATTGTCTGCTAATCAGATTACAAATTAAGATACAGATACTCTTAATAGCCATATTTTCTAAAATAAACATTTTAAGCTAATACATTTTTATTTAATTTTTAATAAGTACATTATTTCTGAGGATCATATAGTTCAGTATTCAAAAAATAATTACCATCTTTGTGTATATGTGGGTGGAAGGGTTCTTTCTAAATTGTTTAAAAAGTAATTTATATTAATAGATATAATTGTATATTAAAAAGAAAATATTTTCAAAGCTTTCAATTTTTTTTGTTCCTTCTTTTTAATATAGATTTAACTTTATTTATTTTTAAGCTACTGTTTTGATTATGAATATCCTTAGGGATAATTAAATTTTATTTCTTTCACTTTCTGGAAAGATTTAATGTAATATTTTGAAACCTTTTACCTCACTAGTTAAGTGCTAATTGTTTCAATTCTTTATAATGGTACATGGAAAAGGATTAAAAAAAGGATTAAAGTTTAAGTCTGCTAAATATTCTGTTTCACCATTCATTCCTGAAAATGTCAAAGTGACAAAAATTAGATGATTTTAAGGAAGATTAGGCAGTTTCTGTGTCAGAGGCTTTTGATACAAAATGAGGGTACCCTTGGATGAGTACTATTCTATTTCAAACATGCAGGGTGTCTGTAAGTCCCAAACTCCAATAAACAGGAAAAAGTTAGTCTTTTGTATGATCATTTCAGAAGCTAGAATTTACATACCACTTTTCCAAAACCTGTGGTACAGGGGCAGTCCTCTCAGAAATCCAGGCCCTTAAGTTACATAAAACATAGTAGTTCTGGCAGTTGATTAATCTGTCTAGTCAAAAATATTTAGACTGTCACTATAGGTCTTAGAATCAAAAAACAAATGTAAAATTACAAATTTCCCATATTTGCCTAGTTTCTTTCCTTGATCCTTTACTCATTTTTCTTGTAACTGAAGAGTTTTTCTTTGAGCATTAAGAAACTGATACAAGTTTATCACTGGTATCACCTGAAAGTCTCTTGAATGCATACAACATCCATTGTATTTCAGGAAATTCTGTAGAGTTTAGGGAAACACTGTAGCTGGTTTCATACAAAACTAGGAGCTAAACAATTATTTTTCTAAAAGCTCCTCCAGCAAAACCTTGTCCCAGTGAGTTACTAGTATTTCTTACATTAAGTGTAATTGAACAGGTTTTCTACTACTTATGCATTATACTATTACTTTAGAAAATAGTGGTTTACTTTGGAAAAAAATGGTGTATTGAAAACTTCACAGTTTAGGTAGTTTATAAAGATAACATTGGGAACAAGCAAATAAGAGGGTATGCAGAGAGAGTAATAGTAATTGTAACAATGCTTACTTGTACCCTATCTCATTTTAGTGATCTCTCAATGGTCTTTTTCAAAACAAGTTAAAATCTTAGAAGAACTTGTTCAGCAGTGACTTGGAGACATAAATTTATGAATCTGAGTAAAAAAAAACTTTAAATATAAATAGTTGATTACTATCTTTGCAACAGACTGATATCTTTCTTCCATCTAGATTTCTCCAAAGAAATTAAATATATCCATTGTACTAAAGCTCAAGCTTTCATTTTCTAGACAGTGTAGACTAATCTTTTGAATAGATATGGTCCCAATTAATCTTTTAATACACAATGAACTATAGCTGTCACTGTCAAATGGCAATCTAATTTTACTGAAATGACTACATACTATGATATGAAACTAGTATGTGACTGTTACAGCATCTTTGACTGAGGAAACCCATACAAGAATCCTGGGGTTACTCAGAATACATAGATTTGGGTAGGATGAAGTAATCAAGTTACATGGCCATAGGTGTAATTAGATTCTTACCTGAAGTGACACTGTAATGCAACAATTGCAGTGTACTGAAGAATATGTCTTGAATATGACCCCTTTATTAGACAAGAAAATGAACACAAACTAGCTCTCAAAAAGATTAAATATCTCTTATGTGGATATTTTTTCCTGATTTACCAATCTACACACAGAAAAAGAAAAAGCAATCTGTTGAACCGGATAACCTGTAGAATTATTTGTCGTGGGAAAATAAACCTGATTTAAATAATTCAGAGAAAGGAATTAGCTTTATTTTAACTGAAATCATAGAATCATAGGATTATTGAAACATAGAATAGTTTGAGTTGGAAGAAACCTTTAAAAAACATTGAGTCTAACAGCCCTGCAATGAACAGCACATCTTCAGCTAGATTAGATCACTCAGAGCCCTGTCCAGCCTGCCCTGGAATATTTCCAGGGCTGGGGCATCTACCACTACTCTAGACAGCCTGTTTCAGTGCCTCACCACCCTCGTTATAAAAAATTATTTAAAACCATTACCCCTTGTTCTATTGCTACAGGCCCTACTAAAAAGTCTGTCCCCATCTTTCTTATAGGCCTCCTCTAGGTATTGAAAGACCACAATAAGGTCTTCCTCAGCCTTCTCTTTTCCAGACTGAACAACCCCAAATCTCTCAGCCTGTCTTCACAGAAGAGGAACTTCATAGAGGTTCCAGCCCTCTGATCATTTCTGTGGCCCTTCTTTGGACCTGCTGCAACAGGTTCATGTCTTTCCTGCTTTCCTGTGCTGAGGACTCTAGAGCTGAACACAATATTCCAGGTGGGGTCCCACCAGAGCAGAGGGGCAGACTCTCATCACACAACTTCCTGGCCATTCTTCTTTTTATGTAGCCCAGGTTATGGCTGGCTTTCTGGGCTGCAGATGTGCATTGCTGGCTTATGTCCAGCTGTTCATCCACCAGTACCCTCAAGTTCTTCTCCTAGGGCTGTTCTCCATCCCCTCATGCTCCAGCCTGTATTGAACTGTGGGCCTTGCATCTGGCCTTGTTGAACCCCAAGAGGTTTACATGGGCCCACTTCTGTAGCTTTTCCAGATCACTCTGAATGGCATCCCTTCCCTCCAGCATGTCAACTGCACCACTCAGCTTAGCATCATCTTCAGATTTTCTGAGGATACACTCAACCCCACTGTCTATGTCACGGATGAAGATACTAAACAGTACTTGTCCCAGTACAGATGCTGGAGGGACACCACTTCTCACTGATGTCCATCTGGATATTGAGATGTTGATCACTACCCACTGGATGCAACCATCTAACTAGTTTCTTATCCACCAAACAGTCCATCGATCAAATCCATATCTCTCCAACTTAGAGAGAAGAATATTAAAGGCAAAACATGTGGCAAAAGCCTTATGGGAGTCCAGATAGATGGCATCAGTAACTCTTTCCTTGTCCACTGATGTAGTCACTCATCATAGAAGACCACTAGATTGGTCAGGCAAGACTTGCCTTTTGTGAAGCCACAGTGGCTGTCTTGAACCATGTCCCTGTCTTCCATGTCCCTAGCACAGTTCCTAGAAGGATTTGTTCCATGATATTCCCAGGTACAGAGGAGAAGCTGACAGATCAGTAGTTCACGGGGTCCTCCTTTCCACCTTTTTTAAAAATGACTACAGTATTTCCCTGTATCCAGTTGCCAGGGACTTCGCCTGACTGCCATGACTTTTCAAATATCATGGAGAGTGGCTTGGCAACTACATCAGCCAATTCCCTCAGGACTCTGTTATGCATCTCATTAGGTCCCATAGACTTACATACATTCAGGTTCCTCAGGTGGTCAAACACCTGATTTTCTCATGTGGGACTTCAGCCTACCGGATGTCCTCTGGAAATAGAACACAGGAAACAATCTAGGACATTCTTGGAGTGTGTGGAAGATAAATTCCTGACACAGCTGGTCAGTGAGACAACCAGGGAAAAGGCCTATTTAAGAGCCTGATTGACAATTTCCCTTGAAAGTCAGTTTTGAAGGGTCAAGGGGTCCAGAAAAGCTTGGCATTCTTCAGGAAGGAAGTCTTAAAGGCGCAGGAGGAGGCCTTCCCCGTGTGCAAAAGGATAAGCCAGTGGGGAAGAAGGCCTGCCTGGCTGAAGAGAGAGCTTTGGCTGGAAGTCAGGGGGAAAAGGAGAGCTGGCCACCTTTGGAAGAAAGGGCAGGCAACTGGGGAGGACTATAAGGATGCCACAAGGTTATGCAGGGAAAAGATCAGAGAGGTGAAAACCTGGGTAGAAATCAGGCTGACTACTGCCATAAAAGATAATAAAAAAAATGTTCTTACAAATATATTAGAAACAAAAAGAGGCCAAGGATAATCTGCATCCTTTATTGGATGTGGCAAGGAATATTGCCACAAAGGGTGAGGAAAAGGCTGAGGTACTTAATGTTTTCCTTGCCTCAGTCTTACGATAGTAAGACCAACAACTCTGGGTACTCAGCCCCCTGAGCTAAAATATGGGAATGAGGAGGAGAAGAATGATGTCTCCACAGTCCAGGAAGAAATGGTTAGTGACTACTACTTCACTTATACATTCAAAAGTTATGGGGCCAGATGGAATCCACCCAAAGGGTACTAAGGGAGCTGGTGGAGGAGCTTGCCAAGCCACTCTCCATCATTTATCAACAGTCCTAGCAAACTGGAGAGGTCCCAGAAGACTGGAGGCTAGCAAATGTCATGCCCTTCTACAAGAAGGGCAGGAAGAAGGATCTAAGGAAACTACAGGCCTGTCAGCCTGACCTTGGTGCCGGGGAAGGTTATGAAGCAGATCAAACTGAGCACCATCACATGGCACATGCACGACAGCCGGTGGATCACGTCCAGCCAGCACAGGTTAATGAAAGGCAGGTCCTGCTTGATGAACCTGATCTCCTTCTACAACAAGATGACCCACCTAGTGGATGAGGGAAAGGCATGGATGTTGTCTTCCTGGACCTTAGTAAATCCTTTGACCCACAGCATTCTCCTGGAGAAACTGGCTGCTTGTGGCTTGGATGGCTGGGTTAAAAGCTGGCTGCATGGTCAAGCCCAAAGTGTGGTAGCAGATGGAGTTACATCTGACTGGCAAATGGTCACAAGTGGTGTTCCCCAAGGCTCAGTGCTGGGGCCAGTTCTGTTTAATATCTTTATTGATGATCTGGATGAAGGGATCAAGTGCACTCTCAGTAAATTTACAGATGACACCAAGTTGAGGAGAGTGCTGATCTACTTGAGGAAAAGAAGGCTCTGCAGAGGGATCTGGAAAGGCTGGATTGATGCGCTGAGGCCAGTTGTATGAGGTTCAACAAGGGGAAATATTGGGTCCTGCACTTGGGTTCAAACAATGCCAACAGTGCTACAGGTTTGGGGAAGAGTGCTTAGGTGGCACTAAAGAAAGCTGTCTGGTGGAAAAGGACCTGGAGGTGCTGTTTGATGGCCAGCTGAACATGAGCCAGAAGTATGCCCAGGTGGCCAGGGCAACCAACAGTATCCTGGCCTGTATCCAAAATAGCGTGACCACCAACAGGACTAGGGAAATAATTTTGCAGTGGTGAGGATGCACCATGAATACTGTGTTCAGTTTTGGGCCACTCACTTTAGCAGCGATGTAGAGGTGTTGGAGAGCATTCAAAGAAGGGCAACAAAGCTGATGAAGGGTCTAAGAGCACAAGTCTTAGAAAGAGCAACTGAGGGAATTGAGGTTTAGCCTGGAAAGGAGACTCAGAGGGTATGTCACTGTTTTCTACAACTGCCTGAAAAGAGGTTGTAGGCAGGTGGGTGCTGGTCTCTTCTCCTAGGTAACTAGCAACAGGACAAGAGAAAAAAGCTTCAAGTTACACCAAGGAAGGTTTGGATTGGATACTAGGGAAAAAAATTCTTCACTGAAAAGTGGTGAAGCATTGGAACAGGATGTCCAATGAGGTGGAATCACCATCCTTGGAAATGTTTTAAAAACACACAGATGTGGAGCTTAGCAACACAGTTTTGTTATGAACTTGGCAGTCTTGGGTTAATGGTTGGAAATGATGATTTCAAAGGTCTTTTCCAACCTAAATTATTCTTTGACTCTGTTATTGTCTTACAGTAGGAGTTGTCTTACGTTCCTGCCTTGACATCCATCCACTCGAGAGGTGGAGGAGGAGTGGCTGACGGCAAAGACTGAGGCAAAGAAAGTTGTTGAGTTCCTAGGTCTTTTCCTTGTCTGTTGCTACCAGTTTGCCAGTTGTGTTCATTGAGGAGTACACTTTCTTTGACCTTATTTTTCTGGATGACATATCTGTAAGAAGCCCTTCTTATTAACCCTTGTGTCTCTTGGAAAGTTCAGCTCCAGTTGTGCCTTGGTCTTCCTGACCCCTTCCCTACACAACTGAGTATTTTCCCTATACCCTTCCCGGGATACCTGTCCCTGCTTCCACTGCCTGTGCATCTCCTTCTTGCCCTTTAGTTTGATCAGCAGGTCTTGACACAGCCGTGACAGTCTCTTGCTGTTCCTTCCTGATCTTCTTATATCGGAGGATCAAGAGCTCTTCTGCTGTATGGAAAGCATCCTTTAAGATCTGCCATTTCTGTTCTGCTCCTCTGCCCTGAGGGTAGTTTCCCTAGGGATCCTATTGACTAACTCCTTCAACAGCTAGAATTTTGCTTTCCTAAAATTCAGGGTTCTGACTTTAATTTTCACCTGTCCCATATCCCTCAGCACCACAAACGCCACCAGCACGATTGTTGCAACCTGCGCTGCCTCCAATCTTGACTTCTCCGATTAGCTCACTGGTGTTGGTGACCAACAAGTCCAGTAACACATTCCCTCTGGTAGCATTTTCTATTACCTGGCTTAAAAAGATATCCTCAATTCACTCCAGGAGTCTTGTGGATTGCCCACAGCTTGTCATGCTACTTTTTCAGCAGATGTTGGGCTGGTTGAAGTCCTCCAGCAGAACAAGAGACAGCAACCATGCTGCCTACTGTAGCTGGAGTAACAAGGCTTTGTCAATAGGCTCCCCTTGATCAAGTGGCCTGTACTAAATATTAACCACAAGGTTCCCTTTCTTGCCCTCATCTTCAGTTCTTTCCAATAAATCTCTGATAAAGATACCATGTTAGGTCATTTTCACATTGGTTTGGTGTCACAGCACTCTCAGAACTACCAGCTGCATAACATCTTTTACCATCACATACCAACATACTCTTCATGCCAGTCCCTCTGCTGACTTCTCCTAGTCTGTCCTCTTCCAGGACATGTATTCTCTCTCTCTGCTTCTTCCTTGGCTGCTCTCTTTTCATTGGCTCTCAACCACTTAACAGAACACGCCACACCTGCACCTTATCTACATCGGCCACCCCCCCACCCCTGAAGCCAGCCCACAGCTGTGTATTATCAATGCTAATTAACCCAGCTTTATTCCTCTACAGTTTGGCAAAAAAAAGGAAAAGAAAAAAAACCCTAAAAATAGTTTAAAACATGTCAGATCAATATTTTGAAAATTTCTACACATTTCCTGTTATTGAAAAGTCTTCAATAGAATAACTGAGGCTGACAGTCATGTCTGAAGATTGCCTAACCTCAACCCTGCTCAAACAGGGTCAGCTACAGCAGGCTGCCCACAGTTGTGCCCAATTGGGCTTTTAACGTCTCAAAGGATGGAGACTCCACAATCTCTGCCAAAACCTTTTTCATTGCCAAAGGGTCAGTTATTCCAAAAAAGGGCAGTTGAGAATTGTTTACAGGTCAAGAAAACCCCTATATTATTTGTGTGATTTAAATTTTGTTTGTTGTTTTTTGTTTTGGGTTTTTTTTGTTCTTTTACTCGTCATTAATTATTCTCCTATCCTACCAAAGCCAAACCCAAAGTCAAAGTCTATTTCTCACATAACGGCTTGGTGTATCTGAGTCATCAAGTGTTCTGGGCAGGAAAAATTCAGGCAAAAGAATCACAGCTACAAGTTTGAATCGGATTACTTTCTGTTGTGCAAATTATTGAAAAGAACAAAGACATTCATGATACAGATATTCTACCTTCCTTATTTCTTCCCATGGTCTTTAGAAGACCATGCTCTGTTTGAATATGCAGAATTTAGACAAGAAATGTCAGGTGTTTCTCTTCAGCTTTCCTTTTGAGTGTCCTCCTCAAATTCCTACTTATGGACTGTCAGCTCACCCCCACATGTCACTTCGTATCTTGTGTCATATCTGCCAGGTCCATGAAGATCTACCCCAAAAAGTCTAAAGTGGAACTAAATATTTATGATGGAGAAACTGAGTTTATGTTGCTCCCATATTTTAATTTATCTACGATTCAAGTGTAGCTTTAAGTCAGATCCAGAGAGATATGGACAGTAATGACTTTTGAAAGTTCAAAGCAGCAGCTTTATAGAATTCTGTAGCATTATGCCTCCCTGGTAGACCAGTGCAAACTACTCTCATTTTAGTGGACTTGGAGGATATGAGATGAGAAAAAAAGCTGCAGGTCTCTTGCTAAAAAAAGGTAATTGTTTAAAAAGATAAATAACTGTTTTAATTGCAGCCCATGTTGTTACATATTTGAGAACTGTTTGAACTTCACATACTATTTGTATGTAACAAGAAAAGTTTATTCAACATAAGAAATAAAGCTTTTTTTTTTTTTTTGCTTTTTTTAATGTATGAAGCAAAAAACATGTATGATCATTGGCTGACTAATGGCACATGGCTAGTCAGCTAAGGTAGTGGTCAGAAGCTGTTTGGGAAGATTAACTATAGGACAAGGTACTATGAATATATGGACAAAAGTACCACCCTACAGCCTGGAATTCAGTGACTGAGTGGATCTAATTAGTATTTACTTTTGCCACCTGTATAGTTTTTTTAGCTCAAGGATCTTCTGATGAGAATGCTGAGTATCACTGTCTTTCTGATCAACATATCAAATCGCAGCTGTTTGTGTGAGATGCTGGCATTTCCTTGTACATCATGCATGAAGGGAAATTAAGAAATTCACCTCCAAATTCTGGGTTTTAGAAGGTTTCTGAACACTAAAACTAACAATGTGTGTGACTTTTCTGATCTGTCCTTTGGTGCTAAAAGACTTTGTAAACAGCTTGTTTGTTCTTAGCAGGAAAATTCTCTATTTCCCCCACATTCATGTAACAGCACTGTTAAAATCCAAACAAAGTCATGTTACTACTGTTGGACTTACACTTTTTATATTATCAATACTAAGGTCAGATTTTAAAACTACTTACTTGTATCAAAAATACATAGTGAATTATGTGTAACTTTTCATTTTCTTCATAGAAATGAAAAATACAAAATCAGAACACTTATTGAATGACTGTCTCAACTACAATTAATTAAATTTTATGAACTAATCCTGCACATCTGTCTTTGTTACACTTGATAATCACAGCTGAGATTTCATAATGCAATTGAGTATTTATACGTTTCCAAGCTCATAGTGAAATAGGATGATTATTATTGCTAATGATTATTCATTTTCTCCCATGTAAAATAACAAAAGGATAACATGGATTAGGATAAAAGATTATATTTAAAGATGTTTTTTATCTGACTGCAAGAAAGATGGATATCTACATCTAGATCCTGTGCTGCTGCTAAATGTATGAAGAACACATTCATATAATTAGAAAACAGTAACAGATCAAGAGGATGCAGCACCTTAAGTATCCACATAAAAGATGCTATCTGTGCTCACTGTAATTTTTGTTATTGCATTAGATAACGGTGTAAATTATCTAAATAGGGAAAAGGACTAGCATGACCCATTTCTTTTATGAAGTCCTGAGGAAAACATCATTCTTTAGAAAAAAAACCACAAAACCAACATTCAGAAAAAGGCTCAAGTACTTTCTTAAGACCTACAATCTAGTCTAGGTGAATTTTAAAAGCTGTATTTTTCTTCTGTATTTACTTTTCAGTTTCCCAAAACAGGTCCTGAGCTATGTGAGGGGTTAATATACAAGCCCTACTAAGTTTCTTTTCTTGGGTTCTACCTGATTCCCTGGTAACATAGTTCACATACTTACTTCCACTAGCACCAAAACACAATAAACTCAGTTCTGTATGGTCAGCATGGATTGTTGCTGATAACTAACTTCGGGTAAATCATGTCTGAGCAACCTCACTGCTGTCTATAATGAAGTAACAGGCTAAATGTGCGATGGAGAGTGATGGTTACTGTTTACCTCAACTGTAGAGAGGCCTTTGACATGGACTTCCAGATAATCCTTATAATTAGACTGGTAAGATATATACTGGATAAATGGATTATAAAGTGGATAGAAAATTGGTTGGATGACTAAGTTCAACACAGTATGATGAGCAATGCAAATGCTGGTTATATGTGGCATTCCTCCAGGGCCAGTACTGGAGCCAAAAATCTTTATTGATGACCTAACAATGGGATGGAAAGGCACCATCTGCAAGTATGCGGACGAGATGTAACTGAGAGGATTGGTAAATACGCTGGGGCACAGGGCTGCCATTCAGAAACACAGGACAAGCTAGAGTAAAGGCAGAGGAAGCCTATGATGTTCATCAAAAGCAAACATGAAACCCAGCACATTCCTTCCCAGATCCATTACCTCTTCACTTATCTTTCCACTTCTTCCTTTCACAACAGGTACAAACAAGAATTCAGTTGTCTGACTGTTTTGTAGTTTCCAAGCCAGAAGTATTATCTTTGTTCTTGTCTTCTCTCCTTTTAGCTCTTCTATCATTTTTTTTTTTTATTTTGTTTTCCCTTTTCTTTTTACCTCCTTTTGTTTGTTTGTTTATTTACTTATTCAGTATTTCTCTTTGTTCCGGCTTCTGCCCAAAAGGCTCACTGCTTTCATCCACTCCCTGCTTCCTTCTCTGGTATTGCAGAAGTTGATCAAGTGGACCAGGACATGCCATGTCTCTTGTTAAGTAATTGCAGTTTTCTAAATGAATGCCAGCCATTCCTTTTCCATCTTGATATTGTTCTTTCTTCTTTTACTTCCGTTTCTTCTGCATAAAATGTGTGCTTAACTTCTTTCAAGAAAACAAAAGACAAAACATGAAATGATCTTGTTCTCTTCTCAAGGTGGTTTCTTAGTTAGATAAATATCTCCTTCGCCTCCACCCATCAAGCCTGTTCTGAGGGATCTCCTTCAATCTTATTTTCTCTTCCATCATCTTTCTCTGCTTTTTTTTTTTCTTTTTAAGCTAGTTTCTCCATTTCTTGTTGCTCTTTCCTTGCAGATGGCTAGTGTCTTCAGATAAAACAATGTCTATCCTTGAATGCCATTTTCTTTTCCAGCTACCACTTCTTTTTTTTTTTTCTTTTTCTTTTTTCCAGTCAATGACAACTTGTGAAAAGATTCCTGAAGAATCTCTCATAATCTCTTTTAATAGCTTTGTATCCAAATCTGAGACAGGATGCCACTCTCATCTTCTATGACTAATACCATCAGAATAATCAAACTGTTTTTCTTTTTCTTCCATGACTCTTTATGAATTCTTAGTCCATCAGAGAATTCTCCTCACTCTCTCTGTCAACAGGAGTCCCAATGTGCTCACCAAGCCTAATTAAGTTTTTTTGGGTTGTTTTTTTTCCTTTTGAATTCTAATCCAGATAATCTCACCCACAAATTCAGCTAGTATCTTTAGGCAAAAAGCATAACCTTACTTTCTCAGTCCAGGACACTCTAATCAGGTCCAAATTAAACCTTCTAGCCTATAGATAACAAACCTTACATCATGTTCACCATGGTTAACAGAAACATATTGACTTACCTATATTTCAGCCCTACAATCACCTTTTCTCCTCAGGCATTGTGAATACCAGTGTTATGCCTATAGATCCTTCTTTGCTTTATATATTCGGATCACGTCTAGAGTTTAAGATACATATTTTCTGTTCCATTCCTGTGCAAATATTTTGATTCAGGCTTTCATCATGTCATATGATGTACCCTTTATTTTCAGTACTTCCAATGGCTATTCTTTTCTCCTTTTTTTGTATCAAATATTAACCTCAGCTTAATTTTCAGAAGTCTTAGCTATTGATTTTCTCTAAGCAGTATCAAGAGGATATTTTCTACCTCTCAGTAGCTCATGATGTTAATCCTCATCATTACATTACTAATTTTTCAAATAAACATCCTCCATGTTTTTATTTACACTTGGGAAGAATTTCCTGTAAACATCTCTCAAAGCTATTTCTTTAACTTCTTGTAAAGTCCTCATTAAAACTCTACTTTTCTCTGATGACTAAAACCACCCATAGAAGTGCTTATGCTCTTGAAAGCTCATACTACCATCTGCCATGATGACCACTTTTGTCTCATTGTTTCCCAGTGATTTCCAACATGTTTTTATCCATACATTGTCCATTTTGTTATAGTGTATGCTCTGGAAAGCACTGTCCATCTTTTGGTTCTGTGCCTGCACAAGTCTCATTACCATGGGATTTTGAGTCAGTGCTCACTTTATGATGAGCAGTGCTCACTTTATGATGAGGCAGTGCGCACTTACTAAATAAATATTTAGTAAGCATTCACTGAAAAATAGTAAAAAAACATGGGAAGTAGAAAACTAACAGAGAATTAATCCTCACTTATCCATGAGGGACATGACAGAACCCTGCATTGATTACAAGAAGTATTTAAAGATGTGCAGGGAGAGTAAGTGCAGATAAACTGAACTAATTTATTTTTGCTCCTTCTAAAATGAATGCTGCATAGTTTTTAAATTTCAGAGAACATGAGAACTGTCCCATATATTTATCCTTTGTGTAGGAACAGTGCTTCATATATGTTCTGATAAAGCTTCCTGATTATATCAGGCACTTATGTGGGATTTTTACTTCTTTGAAAATAGTTTAATCATTTATATTTCTAAAACCCAAAACATCCAGAGTAACTTATCAACTGATAATGTTTAATCAGCTAAGACATGGTCATTTTTATAATATTTTCCACTCATATATTTCTCTTCACTATTAAGAAGTCTTACTGCAAGTGCTTCAGGGTTAGAAGCATAAATTTCCTGTTTTTTATAGAACTGAACATAATGTTATGTTGCGAATTTAGCCTTATGTTATTGTATGTTTACAATGAAAATACAGTTTTAAGGTTTTAAAGACTGATCCAAACTGTTTTGTTGGGTTTTTTTAAGTTCCTGAATTAGAACAACCAATCTAAATCTTAAATGTTCTACTGAAATAATGTCTTCCTTCTTAAGAGAATAAATATTCCACTTCTCTGTACTTAGGATGTAATGTTCAGATAATTTTTTTATTTAAAAAGTCTCATTCTGTAAAACCAGCATAACTTAAAAAGTAAATGGGAAAATACACACAACAGTATCTTTTCTTCTTGAAATAGGAATGTATTCTAATTATAAAGGGCAAATGATCACAATGAGCACAAGCAGTCATGTAACTTGTCATATTACTCACTTGATGAATTTGAAATGAAACGTTTTATTTTCTTTTGATGCCTGTATATAGCTTCAATCATAACTCAACAGAAGAATAAGCTTTTAGATGTAATGAAACACAAAGCATTTTTTTTGTAGTGTGTGAGCTGCAGATATGGAATCCTTGCAATGGACTCTGGAATATGATGTTTTTTCACCAGACTCTTTCTTACAATTAAGCTTTAATCTAATGGAAACTAATTGTTTCCATAGCAGCTGTAACATTAACTATGAGGGTGTCATACTTTTACTGACTGTCTTGTTCTGCTAGGATTCCATTTTATTTTGACTCACCCTTGATCATGCAGAGCACATCCATTTATAGTCTGGTTTAAAAACCCAACCAAACAAACAAAACCCTACACAAGTTTCTTATTAAATTATTGCTCTTCTCTACTCTACTTTCTACCCCCATATTTTATAAACAAGGATTTTAAGGTACTTCCATTTCTTTAGTGTAAAGATATTCTATTTAAAATAAATAAATTTTAAAAATTTCCTGAGAGGATGACTGCTCCCACAGTCTTCCCCCAAAGTATGACAATCATATTTTGTCTTCATAAATACCTGGAGTGCATGAGCTCAAGCAGAAATGTGTATAAAATTCCACATGTAGATGTACATAGCTGCTAGTAGCCAAGTGCTCTGACTATAGAATCATACGTGAAATCATAACCATCTGATAGACTTCAAAGCCAAACATAGTTACTTCAGTCTCACACTACATTGAAAATGTTCTAAGAGCAGCTATTCAAAAAGCCAGAATTTATTTTAAAAAGCAACATGCAAGAGTAGTATAAACAAACAAAATAAAGTTAACTCCTCAATTAAAAGCACACTTTTGTGTTCCATATACCTGTATTATAACCCCTGCTGCAAGGAAAGCTAAACTCAAAAAATTAGGAAAGATAACGGTCATGCTTTAGTTTCATAGTTAGCACTTAATCCAGATATAATCAACCACCACAGCCACTCTTCAAGTGTTGTAATTTTGTCAAAAAGAACAAAAAAAAAGAAAAAGAAAAAAGAAAAAAGAAGAAGCAGAAACTATTATAAAACCTTCCTCTGTCCTTCAAATAATTTTATTTTCAGCTAAAGGAGTAACTTAACAAAGACAACTCTGAAGTTATTCCTTGTCCTAATAGATGTCTCATTATTGTAGCAGATTATGATGCAGTGAAGTTAAGAATTTTATTTTTTTTTTACTATCCTGTATATTAATGGTTTTTCAGTTTTAGCATTTCCATGATCTTTCTATCACAACAATATTTTCAAAGAGGTATAATAGTTCTAGGTCACTGTGGATTCACCAGTTTGCAACAAAGTTCAGCAACTAAGTACTCTCAGTAGAGCCAAAGGACTAATTGGGATAAAAGCCTTTAACTCCCTCTTCTGACCAGATCTAGTTTAATTTAAAAGTGCTAAATAAGGCTAATTGTTTTGTATATTTCACAGATTTACAAAAGCTCCTTGAACTTCAAGGCTACTAAACAAGTTATTTTAAATTCCCTTAATTGTTTATAAACTTTTCTGACATGGAAGATAAAAAATCTTTTTTTTTAGTTCTGGAAGAGTTTTAACCTAGTAAGCACAGCAGCAGCCTTTCTGAAGCCTTTGCTGTTGAAGATATAGGGAAGGAGGTGCTATTTCAGAGGACTGATGGTCAGAATATTCACAGCTTTTAGAATTAATAACTGCAACGGCATGCAGAAGTGAAAAGGGGGGAAAAAACCCAAATATTTTTTCTGTCTGATGTGGTTGTAACATTCTACCCTATTCACAGAGCAGAGGGCGACAACTACAACATCTACAGTCTAAAAGAAGTTTTGTGTTACAATGTATTGTCATCTGAGCAAATATTTTAATAAAATTCAGAGAAGATAGTATTTAAAAAGAAGGGAAGGGACATCATGAAAATCAAAAGGAATTGATATCTGGAGTGATTATGATTTAGTTATTTCTTCATAACTACAACTAATTAATGTTTAACAATAAAGAAATGTTATTTCTTCATAACATAACCAATTAATGTGCTAACTTTTTTTTGTGTGTGTGTGTGTGTCTGGATGTGCTGTGACAGTCTTTTTCTTCTGACCAAAAGACCTCACATTACTGCTTTTCCAACTCTTATTATGGACTGTTATGGTATTTCCCAATGCTAGGCTTGGAGCTGCTACTTCTAAGAAAGAATAATTTTCTTATTTCCAGTTTTATTGCCCAGAATTAGTTATTTGTGTTCAAATGTAGTAATTTTTTCTTCAAACTTTAAATTCTGAATGCAGTAACGTTTTTTTGTGTTTTACATATCTTAATTATAACTATATATACATAGTATAGGCTCTTTTTTTCTAGCTTCTGGAATAGAGGACATATTTTGGAAATTAATTGGCAAGATCTTCTGGAGTTTTTTTATTACAAAGAAGCAAACATTTCAGATTCTACTTAGAAATAAGCTATAAACCACTTTCACAGACAGTGTTAAACATAATGCATATCAAGAACTATGAAGCAAAACAACAGTGTAGGTAACTACTAAAAATGTTGTAGCATAGCAAAGAAAAAAATCAAAAATATAAATATTGCATCTAAATTAATTTAAGCTAAATAAACAAGACTCTGGTAACATCTTCACGGGATTCTGAGTATATCTTCTTTTTTTTTCTCTCTATGTCTTGTTTAAAATGGAGAACAGGCCAGCACGTCAAGTTGTCTTGCCCATGTTGACAGCTTACTATGAGAACCATACTCCTCTCACTGTTTATCTCCTTGAATTTAGTGCTGCCTTTTCTATTAACACAAGAATATTGCCCTGCCCCGTGGGATAAGGAGAGCTTTTAACTTCATAGGAGTGCAGCAATGAGCACAAGCAACCCATATTTCTAGCATGAATCTGACTAAGTGATCTCAGGCTTCACAACACAAGCTTTTAAGGAGATTGCAGATTACCTACTGATGTTCAGAGTACCTTGAACTCTGCATATTCAGAACAGCAGTTACAGAAGCATATGTGACTGTCCCACTGTATTAAGCTTTTAACAAAACTATTAAGTAACACTGTTGTGCTACACAATTTTGGTATCCCAGAAAGGCGTAAGCATCTAAAAAGGTAATATGTAGGGTTTCCAGTCAAAGATATTACATTACAAAAAAATTTACTGCTTAAATAAATGCCTAGAACTATTACTTAAAGGCAATTAAGATAGTGATTTTACTGTTAGATTAGTACATCATCTTCATCAAATCAAACTCTCCTCACTGTACTTCAAAATCTCGTATTAATTTTTCTTTTGGTCCTGATTTTGTTTTTCTTCTGTTTCCTCCCTTTAGACTACTGACTGTTCTGGTTTGGATGGGCCGTTACTTAGGAATTGTTAATACTAAAGATAAAAACTTCTATCTCATTTTAAAATCTCTTTTGGATTGCCATGAAATGCAATAGCATTTTGAATTGAGAGTTTATTTGAATGGTGTCTAGTTAATTGATATTATATACAACTTTTAATTTTGTCTTTAATGTAGCCAGAATATTATGAATGCATTCCTTTAATTAGAATATGATGAAAATCAGACTAGGGATACAAAATCGAAATCTCTCAAGGCCATTGTCTTGGATAACACACTTCTTCAGAAAATAATGTTCTGTTGTCCCAATAATTCTTTGTCAGGAAGGAAAAGATTTTATGCAACTGCAGGCTACAGTATAACTAGTATGTAGGCAGGTAGGTTAGAATTTTCAATTTTTTGAGGTATTTTCTTCTCTCTGGCTTCACCAATATTGCAGATAATGTAGTACGGAACTGTACTGAAATATCTGTTAGTATCTTACAGTTCAACTTAACCTAAAAAGTTTTACTAGGTAATATCTTCCTGGGTTTTTTCTTTGGTAAATTTTGCTCAGAGCAAAAACACAACAAAATGTTGCATTTCTAAACCCTCTTGTGCTGGAGGAAAGAGCAGCTACTCTCCTTCAGACCAAAGAAGAGGGGAGAGAGGACTGAAACAAAACAAAACAAACAACAAAACAAAAAAACCAAACCAAACCAAACCGAAACAAAACAAAACAAAACAATTAATGTAAGTAAAACTTATCGATGATCCCTTTATCCAAGCTTTGAGTGGCCAATTTCTGGTATTCCTCAGAGAACTGCAGCCTTTCATAAAGCGCCTAATAAAGCTTTTTTAATATGAATAAAAGTGATTGATTTTAATAGCACTCAACATACTACTCGTTAAAGTTTTTTAATCTCTAATTTCTCTTTGTTGTTTTAAAAAATAATCTTTCTAATGTCTTCACTTATGGAAAAATCTGTACCTTTAAAGTTAAATTCCTGTAAAAGAAAAATAATCAAAATTGAATACGAAACTGTAATGCTACCCATAGATATTTTTTTCAAAATTACATATATGTGAATTAAAAATATCTGACGGAAATGTTAACATCAGATCTCACAATAATCAGCCTAGAACTTATTAAATTTAGGATTCCTCTAATATTTTGATCTCTATCAATTGTCCCAAGTACTTCTTGTCAATGTTTTATAAATTACATGCAGTACAGTATTGCTCAATACATATTTTTCATCTTAACATATTGCTTTACATTTGAACATGAACGTAAGTAGATGTACTGTATGAATTGAAAATCTGTTACCAGGCAAAACAAAATTCATACACTCTTCCCATATGTTATCACCTTCCATTTACCCATGCTGAATTCAATCTGCTGTCATGTTAAGCACGCAATTAGCTAGACTGTTTTGAAGTGGCTCTTTCCTTTCTTATTCTTTGCTTAGAAGCATTTTCAGCTGTCACCTCTATTTAAGTATATGCAATAAACTTTTTTGAAAGTAAGAACTTTAATGTATTTTAATCTGAAAACCATTTTCAATGGGTTTTCTCCTTTATTTCATCTTGTATCTGACAATCAAACCCACACCCACAAAATTTCATACTGATAAGTAAAATTTTGCTTTGTTAGTTCATTTCTAGACAGCATACATGAAAACAGAACTGCTAATCAACAAAGAACAATAATTCTTATGTGCATTTGTAAAAGTACATGGAATTATATTTCACAGACATGAATAATGTTTGCCTCTGTAAACACTTCAAATATTGAAACGGGAGATTGAAATATTATGGGTTTTATTCACTAGCCTGTAACCAATCTTTGGTCTAATGCTTTACTTCACAACATCAAAATAACTTATCCAGTCCTCTAAAAATTTTGTTCCTATCCTAGATTAACAAAGCAGAAATTAAAGGAGAGTGAATGCTTTCAAAATGTGTATGTTTCTCTTTTAATTTCAAAACAAAATCAATGAATTTCCAAATTAGAATGAAACGTAACCTTCCAAAACACTTCATTAAAGCTATGGGAGTGGTGCCTGTATGGTATTTGTGATTAAGACTCAATATTTATGCCCTGTCTTCTATTTTACTCCTAGCTGAAGCAGGGGCCTGATCATCAGCATCCTCACGATTCTAGTAGGTCCTTTCTTACAGGATCAAATATTTTAACCTGGATTAGAAATAACTTCCTCAATTCAAGCTCAGTTAAAGCATTTTATATTCTCGCCAAACAACCCACAAATTCATCTAAGCAAACATGGCTTAACCAAGGGTAAATCATGCCTGACAAGTTTGGTGACCTTCTATTACACATTGGTGGATGAAAGAAGAACAGCTTATGCTATCTACCTCGACTTGTGCAAAGAATTTGACACTATTCTGCATGAAATCTTTGTCTTTAAACTGCAGTGCCATGTGTCTGACAGATGGACCCCCTGGTGGATAAGGAATTGGCTGGAAGGTCATACTCAAAGAGTTATGGTCAGTAGCTAGATATCCAAGTAGACACCAGTCACAAGTGACATTCCTCAGGGATCAGTATTGGGACTGTTTAACATATTTGTTGGTGACATGGATAGTGGGACTGAGTGTACCCAGAGGAATTTTGCTGACACCAAGTGGTACAGTTGACATGCTGGAGGGCAGGGATACCATCCAGAAGGACTTGAAAGGCTTGAGAGGCAGGCCTGTGTAAACCTCATGAAGTTCAACAAGGTCAAGTGCAAGTTCCTGCACAGGGGTCAGGGCAATCCCAAGCACAAATATAGGCTTGGTGGAGAATGGATTGAGAGCAACCCTAAGGAGAAGGACTTGGGAGTGTTGGTTAACAAAAAGATCAACATGATCCAGGAGTGTACGCTTGCAGTCGAGAAAGCCAGCTATACCCTGGGACGCAGAAAAAGAAGCATGGCCAGCCGGGTAAGAGAGGTGATTCTTCCCCTCTACTCCGCTCTCATGAGACCCCACCTGGAGTGTTCACCTCTGGAGCCCCCAACATAAGAAGGATATGGACAGGTTAGAGTGAGTTCAGAGGAGGGCCATGAAGACGATCAGAGGCCTTGAGCACCTCTCCTATGAAGACAGGCTGAAAGAGTTGGGGTTGTTGAGCCTGAAGAAAAGGCTTTGGGGACACATTATAACAAACTTCCAGTATCTAAAGAAGGCCTACACGGAAGCTGGAGAGGAACTTTTTAGAAGGGCATGTACTGATAGGGCAAGGGGTAATGGCTTTAAACTGAGAGAGGGTAGATGAGATATTAGGAAGAAATTCTTTACTATGAGGGTGGTGAGACACGGTTAACAGGCTGCCCAGAGAAGCTGTGGATGCCCATCCCTGGAAGTGTTAAGGCCAGGCTGGATGGGGCTTTGAGCAACAAAGGCACGGGGCCTTGAAACTAGATGATGTTTAAGTCCCTTTCAACAAAAACTGTTCTATGATTCTATGAAATACATATGTTCTGACAAAACTATTTACTAAAATATAGCCATTGCTTTTAAAGAAACATACATGTTTAATTGGGCATTCTAGAATAACTAATAAATTATATAAACTGAAGTGAATAATTTTTCAGATCCAACTTCCCTCTCCCCACACCCCACACCCCCCACAAGACAGTGTTATAAGTTAGAAGACTTTCTTTCAAACCAAAGATTTAATAGGAAAGATGTAGTCTCATGATTTATAGATTATCACTGGCCACCTATATGTACATAGTTATAAGTTGATCATGATACAATTTGCACAAAACTGGAATATAAGGCATAATTACACAACTATTAGGAAAAATCAAAGTGGACCTTCCCTCATGATAGTTGTTGTACAATTAGTAGAACTCTGCTATGTTTTAATTCAGTGAAGGAGTTATACATAGAAGGTGTTGCAATATACCCCTCTGGGACTTAATTATGTCCTGGGAGAAAAATACATGCTTGTAGGAACGTATTTTCCAAATGAATGAGGCTTTTTACACATTTAAACTAAATCCAGTTTTGTAGGCCCTGCCAATTTACTTCAGTAAATGATTTCATTAAAAACTTTCATCAAAATTTAGGCAGTTTATTTTACTGGGGAGAGAACAAATCAGTAAAAGACCAAAACACATTCATAAAGCAGTCAGGTCACTGGGTTACTGATGAAGGGTTTCCAAAGATTCTTGCAGTTCATGTCATAAGCTGATTAAATATAAGAAAAGATGTAATTTTTAATTTTTCTTTTGTCACTACCCTAATTAATATGAATATCAACATGTTTATTATTATTGCTAGAACTGGTTTAATATTATACTATACTCAATTAATTAATTAGGTTTTCTGGATTTCTTCTACTTCCTTGGTCTTTTTCTAAATTGTTTTATATATAGTTAGGCAGAAATGTAAATTCTCTTGCTAGAATATTTTAAGTCATTTCCATAAATATATCAAGTACTACTACTCAAAAGAATAAAGGTTTTTTAGAAGGGATTTCAGGTTGAAGGAAATACTATCAAATCTCTTGTAGACATCAGTAAAATAAATCTAAAATTTCTTCAATAAATTGTTTATTTCTAAGAATAAGTTCCTACAAACCTAACAACATTCAAATGTTGTTAATTAATAAACCATTGATCTGGAAGTTCTTAGTTTACTAGTAACCAATGATGACCTGACTACATTCAATGCTTTTAAAGAGAAACCTACCAAAACCAGTTATATGTACACCTGGAGCTTCCAAAGGCCTAAAATCTTAAAGTGGAAAGAAAGTGTAAGCAAAATAATTAGCAAAAATAATTTGTGTAAGAACTTAGAAGAGATAACTGAGGTTGTTTAAAAAAAGTTTACTAGATGGAGAAAAAGTCCTGGTTATATGTGTCCTTGAAACAACACTCCAGACAGTAAACTAGCTCTGCTTGAGAGTATCCTGGAGGGTCTCTGCAAACATGCCAGTTAATTTAAACTTAGTACAGAGTCTGCAGCTTGTTCATTCTCAGGGATGATAATAGAACTAATCAATTCTCAGCCAGCTTACATAAAAGTACCACATGTTATAAGCAATGAGCAGTACACAGAAACATCTTTTCTTGAAAAAGGAAATTTACACACACATTCATTTAGTGATATTAGCTACATCTCAGGTTTGTACATCTATTGTACTTATACATACCATTTATTTTTTCCAGTGGAAATAAAAATAGATTTAAATCCTTCATTAGCAAGAAGAGAGGAAAAAGAAACAGAAAAAAAAAAAAAGAAAAGAAGAAGAAGAAGAAAGGCAATAGAACTAGGTAGAACTAGGTAAAATCAATCATTTTAGTGCATTTCACCATAAATCAAAAGATCAAGAGCTCAGGTATCTACATAATCTACACAGGAATTCTCATTACTGTTTCCCAGAGAATTTCCTACCTAACTCACCTTCTGACCAATGTAATATTACAAAAAGTCTTTATAGCTTTTGTCCCATTACTCTACAGTGGTCTTTGAAATTTCTTGGCCTCAGAATAACACTTTGATCACTCAGGGAATGACATCAAGCCTGGCTGTATATGCAATGAAGCTGATGTGTAGGTTGTCTTTAAGCAATTGCCTCCTCTGCACAAAAAGATTGCTTAGAAATTCATATTAAATCTCTAGCTAGTGATCTGGTGAATTGAAAATCTAAAGCTCTGTAAAGAAAGTAAGGGAACCTCTGCGTAATATATGATTTTCTGTGTGAACATTTCAAGTGCATATTCTCGGCAACAGATGAAAAAATGTTACTGAAACTTTGAAAGAGATATAATGGAAATTTAAACTAATAAAATTAAATAAAAATATTAAATAATAGAACTATAAGAAAAATTTTAAAGTAAAAAATTTAAGGAAAAATTTCTACTGTTAGAGATTAGCTACAAGATCTGTTACTCCTTTATATGATTTTCAACTAACAGTAAATTTGCATGCACTTGAAAGAAAAAATTGTTTGTGTTACCTTCCCTTTCAAAATTTTCTAGAAAAAAGAATAAAAAAATCCTATATGAACAAGTTATTTTTTTCTGAAATCATAGTTCATTAATAGTTCAATTGTTACAATTTATCCTAAGGATAGGAAATAGTTGTCAAGTATATAGGTACTTCTGGGACATTGTCAGTTTTGTTCTATAAATATCACTGCTATTTCATAGGTATCTGAATGCAAATTATAACAACTCTGTGCTCCAGAACTCATTGAGGCACACATATTTCATCAGTCTTCCTGAACATGTAAGCAAGTAATTTCCAATAAAATTTTCTCTGTCATGGTATAGCAACATAGTTCAAAAGTGCCAAAAAATACTAACTTCTTTACAAACAGGCACTTTTCCCAGCATAACAGCTACCAAAAAAGACAGGCGTAGTCACCTAGACAGTCAATAAAACAAAAAAGGGTGAGATGACTAATGCATATATGATCTTCTTTATACCATAGTGCACAGATTCAAAAAGTCACAGGGTCACTTCTAAAATGCAAATTGCTAACTTTCAAAGTCAGCTCTTGAATCTGAGGTTATTGTATTTGTAAAAGTCAATACATATTTCTTTTTCAGTCCATACAATTAAAAATGTATTCAATTTTTTGACAGATTTTTAAACCCAGGAAAATCTAATAAAGTACTGGGAAATAGCAGAAATTAACAAATCCTTGTTTCATTTAAAACAGAGATTGTTTTTATACTTTGAGTGATTCTTCAATTATATGAGTATGGTCAATCTTTCAACTACCGTTTTGTTAAAATGTTGGAAAGACTACAGATTCAGTGTCACAAAAAAATAATTAAGTCAGTTTATAACATCTATTCAACATGGAGAATTTTTCTCATGTCTGCTCTCCTAAGCAGCACTAAACATCTGATCCAGAGTTTGCAGTTTTGTTGTGATAAAATCTATGGAGCTTCAAAAGCACCAATATGTCATTTTATTTATTATCATACAAAATATCTAAAGTGCATGGTTGTCATATTGAATTCAGAAACAATGAGAAAGTTTTTACATCATATTAACAATTGTCTAGAAATTCATTGCATTTTCTCCCTAAAAGTTATATTTATGTCTTCATGTATTTAGGTGGAGTAAAGAATATTAAGTAATAGACCATTTTAAACTACTGCAGATGAAATGATTTGGAATAGAAAAAATAGATTAAATTTAAGAACTTAATACCAACAAGTTTTGTACATTGCCAAGGTAGATTTATATTTGTGCATGTAAATTTTCACCCTTTGTAGTGTCTTGTTTTTTCAGTTCAAAAATTTTAAGCAATATTTAGAAGTTGTAGATCTCTGTGAGATCTGTTCTTCATTTCCTTAGGTCTTTACTACCTGTAACATCTACTTCTTAAAGTGAGTGGATCTGAGGAATTTAGGTTTTTACTATAGGTATTTTACTGGATGTCCTGGAGCCATACTTACAGGTGTACGGGGCAGTGCCTTTCGAAAACTAATAGGCATTTTGTTTCTTGTGGAAAATATAACTTAAAGAGGTATAGTTTAAAAACTGCCTTTTCTGGTTTTGCTTGTGAAGTAACTCTTTATCATAGCAGTACAAATTATTTTAATGGAGCAGTGTACTGAAAAAAAAAGATTAAAATGTTGCTTTGTGTTAATCTGTGTTGTATTATATAGGAGAGCTTGCCTCTGTGTGCCTTTTCTTATAGAGGTTGAATGTCTCACTCAATCTATTTGTGTTCCATGATTTTAGTAATACCTTAAGTAACAGCTGGAAAATTCACTTCAGAAATAAGTCAGCTTTCATTAAGACGATTTTAGTCTGTGGTTCCACAGTTCTTCTGAGATTTTTTTTTCCTTATGTTTAGAAGGTGTAGTACTGCCATGACTATTTTGGTGACTAGGAGCTTACCTGAGCTGAGTTATAATAGAACTACTAATCTTCAAGTGGAAAGAACATACCCACGGATGAATCAGAAATACTGTTTTTACTCTGCAAAGCAAGACCAAGTTTCCTATCATTAGGGTCAAGAATCAGACCTCCTTGTCCCTGCAGAAAGAAAAAATAATTTCTTTACCAAGACATTTATAAATTACTTAGGAAACCACAGTCTGTGAGCAAATCCTGTTAATTGCCATGGTAGCTACAAATTTTCATACTATGTAATCCTTAATGAATTCTGATAATAATAAATAAGTTAATATGGAGTGAGCTGACGATGAGGAAGCTAGGAATACCTGCAGCTGTAATTTGTCTTTTGTATGTTGGAAAACTTCAAAGCCCAGTGGTCTACAAACTACAAATTATTCTTACACTCTCTTTTGCAGGAAAATATGAAGGAGTGTTAAGATTTTGATTTTCTAGTCACAATAAATAGAATGCTTGGGAAAAAAAAAGGAAGGTCTTTTCATAGATAACTATTGTGGAATTATGATAAGGCCAGTAAAAGTTGATTAAGATGTCTAATAAGTTTCTTTTCATAGATCACGAAAATGTATACATTGTGTGTAAACAGAGCAGTCTGTCATTATTTTCCATTATCATGCACCTAATAAAAATACAGAGATTAGAGTGTTAATTTTAATAGACAGTATTCCCCTTCATTATAAATATTTGTGTTTAATGAACTCACAATGTCAGTCAAAAGCTATTTATTACTATATAAACAATGATCAAGTTAGCAAGTAGGAACCACTCAGGTTAATTAAACCTCATCAAAATAGGTAGAAACAGTATTACTTTAAAGACATCTGATTTGATTCTGAAGTTTTAATCAAATAGAAGGCAGAATGAATCCAAATGAAAAGGGATTAATCTCCATGGAAAGCAAGAACTTTTACAATTTATTAGCAAAACCAGTTATCAATTAGTAAATGTTGTACAGGTATTTGGTAAGTGTTGTTTATTTCATATCAAAATATAGGTGGGGAAAAGAAATAAATATGATGAGCTGAATTCTGGCTGAATTTTGTGCAAAGTCAATAACAGTCTGCCCTGTAGTTTTCCTTGTTGAGTATCTAAGCTTCCATGTAGCATTTCTAAATTCATCATATTCTTTTATAGTTACAAAGTAAAGGCATTAAACAAGACAGCTACTGAAATTATTCATACTATGATGAATAAACTTAAACAGGAGGTTTGCTTTCCCTTTAATTTTATCTGTTCACTTTGTTTCACAATCTTTAAATATAGTAGATGTCTTTAGATTAAAAAAAAAAAAAAAAAAAAAAAAAAAAACCAAACTAAAACCCCACAAAACTGAAAATTGCTTACTAGTTGCAATTACAAGAGGGCAAGAATCCCCTCTTATAGTAGTAAAAGTTTTGGTCCTGTGACAATGGCTACCCAGGAATGAAAGAGACTCTCTCTTTTGATGGCTTTTAAAATCACTTTATCTGAGAGGCGATCACCTTACAAGATAGGGTTTGCTTCCCCCTTCTTTTAGGTCTTTAACCTACTTGAGAGAACTGATCTTTTAACTGTTATCCTTTTGCAAAAGAAAGTAACCTTAGTAATAGGAAACCTCATGTCAAGTTTAACAGTTAACAGTTAATTTAAAAGGTGATCACAAGAGAGTTGGCTTCTTTTAGCTGTTTTGGCTTTAATGCTGAAAATAATTGGCACACAATAACCAGCAGAAGGAAGCCACTTAGAGGATGTTAGCTATACTATAAGGCACAGAGAGAGATACTGCAACATGGGTTATATTTTTCAGGTAGACGTTCCTCATATTCGTGCTTATTTGCTGATATTAACATTCTGCACCTTAGCAAAGATGTCACCTTGAACTTCCTGATGATTACCCATTTTCTCTCACTGACAATTGACAAGCCTGACATACTCATCAAGCTGCTGAATTTGTAATTTGCAGAGAACTTTCCTCAATAGCACCTGGATAACAGCAAAGAAGTGCTATAATGTGAATCTAGCATGCATTTTAATGCAACTCTTGCCTTAAGACAACTGCTGGCACAGCAACTGAGTTTTTTTCACCAGTCATGGAGAAAAATAATGTAGCAAGACACAAGGAGTACCTGAGCTGTGATTCCCATCTCTTTTAAAACTTTTTGCTCCAATTAGCTAATAGGTTTATTCTTAATTTCTGCTATTCAAAAGAGGCTAAATAAAACCTTCAGACTTAGCCCAAAGGCTGGCCTCTGGCCTCCTTGTCTGCAGCTACTTGGTACTTTATGTTACATGAACACGGCTTCAATAAATGGTATAAATTAAAATTCATACATAATTCAATATGATCCTTTTTTCATCTTTCTTGTTATTATTTTCTATAGATTGAACACAGAAAAACAAACACTTCTTTGAAAATACTGTAAGTAATTCCAGCAACTGTACAAAATTAGTGTTGTGAAGTTTCTAAAGGATATTCTTCTCTGATGCAGAAGGTTCAGAATTTGAGGGAAAGAGCAGTCATAGTCCAAAGAGAAAACAAGTCATACTGATGGATTCATTTCTTCTTGTACTGTTTTCTCAAATATATTACTTACACTATATATAGTAAACCTTTTAATATCATGATCCTAGATTTTTGATTTCAACAAAGGAAAACATGGGTAAACATGAAGTCTGGTATTAACATGTTGACATGATTAATGTAATGTGACATGTAATTGCATCTTTTCCAGCAAAAAAGAGACTAACCAATATTCTAAGGAAATTGCAAGTATGTGATTGACATGCTAGTGATGTCTCTGAAACTTATCCACCAAAAACTACAAGAAACCTGGGCACAAAAAAGCAAACAAAGAAACTGGAAAACATAACTACAAAAAGTAGAGTCAAGGTCATTTCCTACATCCAAGTTTCAGGCACAGATCTATTCATAGACACAAACACTGTAATCTTCATGGTGTATTACCTAGCTAACCTTACATATTCACATACAGACTTGGAAAACAGGGGTTAAAAAGTAATAAAAATGACTATTGAAACCAAACAGATACAGAGAAACAAAAATATTCCTTTCAGGATCACCAAGTCTTTCCAGTGACCCTCTTTATGTGTGCATTTGATTTCTTTTTATAAGACACCCTTTATTTAATCTGAAGCCAGAACATTTTTTCTTGCCAGAGCTATAGGGTGGAGTACAAGAATGCAGCCTTGACCAGAGGGCTGTGTCTGTTTAGTGACAGAAAGGATACCATTATGAAATATCAAACAAATGTCAAAGTTAAAAAATGAAACACGGAGATAAAGGGGCACAACTATTCATAAAGGTTACCATTTTAAAGTATTAATATTCATATCCATAAGGACATGTTTGCCATGAATACAAGCCAAGCCTGATCTGCAAGATACAGATGGAGTACTCCAGCTTTTTAGTAATTTTCTTTGATTATAATTACATATGTTAGTAAGGGCAGAGGTGGTCAACTTTAATGCTGCTGAGTACAGCATATGAACACTTAAAATGACAGAGAGTGTCTCTGCTTTTTAGGTTAATGGGAACATAATAGACCTCAAAAAGCCTGCTTTCCCCTTCTTTCTACCAGCAAAGGCCAAGCTCTCAAATGCAGCACACGAACAGATTATTTACCAAGTTAGCAGGAGCTTGACTTAACCAAGGTCGGACAGCCTAAAGCTGTCTCTCTAGTGCCAAGGAGAAGCTAGAATATTTATTATTTTCAAATGTTCAAAGCATATTATTTCCTTCTGAAATACTTAACTTGCACTGTAGGCAAATCTGCAGGTAACTACACTATTGAAATACGAACCTTTTTCATAGCTCTAAAATTCACACTATTTTAAAGGCTATTTCACCAGGTAATTCTTCTAAATGAATTACCACATTATTTTGTGCAGTTGTATAGCCCTAGTCTCTAGAATATGACTACTTATCAACAGAAAGCCATGGCTGCAGCCTACTCCTGATGCTATTGTGCAAGCTCCATCAACCCAATCAAGGCAGATCAACTGTTACACAGTAAGATGAGCACTAGCACAATATAGAACACAGACCTCTTTGCTTGGTTGGAAAGTTTTTACCTTTTGATGGCTGGAACATAATAATAAATTTGTCACTGCAATTTTTTTCTGCTGCTTTTATCCATTCCAGGGGGATGCAATAAACATTGTAATGTTGCACTAGCACCTCTGTTCTGCATTGAAGGCTCACGCCTAGGCCACAGCTGTCTGATTGAAGGCCAGAACACAGAATATACATGTGGTGATTTAGTGACAATATAAAATGCTAACAACTCACTGACACTAAGTAGCAGTTAGCCTATCCAGCTACGGAAACTGATGACAGTATGTGCAAAAATTCTATGACAAGCCAATGACAAATGATGGACAAACATAGTCTTACAGCAGTTTTTAACTGAGACACTGGTTGTGAAAGTTTAAAACTACTGGTTTTGGAAAACTACCCCATTTGTAGTATCCCAACCTACTTTAATTACCATTCTTCCACTGATAACGGAGCCATGTATACAGTTATAAGACAGGTTGAAGATTGTTTGTCACAATTCATTTGCCTCAGATCAAAAATAAGAAGAGCCCTACAAAGATGTAGATACACGAGGGGTGAGGACTTAAACTGAAAAAATAGATGGCAGTTTTAACTGGTAGGTGAAATAGTTTTATTAGGTTTAAGAATATGCTTCTCTGAAAACTGATATTTGGTTTTATGGAAAGGTAAGGGGAAGGGGAAGAAAGATTCTTTTTCATTACTGAGAGGTTTAAAAATTTAGTTTTGTTCTGGAAGAAAATAGATATTTTAAAATAAAAACTGAATGACACTCATACTCTGGATTGTATTTACACATTTATTATAATACTGAAACATCTAAGTCCTCTATCAGACTCAACTAATGCATACTATGGAACTATTTGTTCTTTTGAAAGAAAACATAATTCACAACAAACATTCAAATCCTTCCATAGTTCAGAAATTAAATTGATAAAAACATCTGGGTTATCAAAACATTTCATCCCCTTCTTACATTAATATTAACTTTGACTTGATATTTGTATCTACTAACCACATCTCTAAATCTTGTTTTTGCTCCATCCTTTGAAAAATAGATGGTAACTTTGTTAATGGATAGAATATTCTATCTTAAGGAGAATTCATGTCTATAATATATTTTAACCTTTTTGGTGAAAAATATATCAAGGTGTCTATTGTTTTTCATTCAAAATTGTAAAAGAATTGTGATATAATGAAA
Organism: Falco naumanni; assembly: GCF_017639655.2. Taxonomy (NCBI): domain Eukaryota; kingdom Metazoa; phylum Chordata; class Aves; order Falconiformes; family Falconidae; genus Falco; species Falco naumanni. The sequence continues at coordinate 53,650,773 of NC_054080.1, read as the reverse complement.
CCAGGCATAGAGGAGTCTTAAAGCTAGGTTTTTTGCATCCTATCCTAGTACAGGTCTCTATGACCAGGCTTTAGAGAACTTCTGCTCTTAAGCAGTCTAGTCCAAAGATAGTTGGAAGACTTCTTAGGTGAATATGGTGTTGAATCTACAACCTTTTCACAAAACAATTAGTTTCAAAAGATTAAGGTCCTGTTTGTTTCTTTGGTTTTTTAAATGAAAAATATGTCAATGCATGTACTATTTAAAAAGCTTCTGAGATAATCTTTAAACTTTTCAGAGTATCCTAGTTTACTCCAGAGAGTATATCTGGTCATAAGTTTAATTATTCAATCAATTTTTCTAACCAGTTTATGTCACATAATATTGGAAACTTGAAGGGGAAGCTTAAATGCTACACAAATAAGTACACATTATCCGTGCACTCCCTGTATATTTTCCTCTTTTAGTTATATTCTGAGATCTAGACTGGGTTTTTTTCCCTTTTATTTCTTTTCTGAGATTTAGACCTCTTTTTTCTTTGTGTGTGTGTGTGTTTTCCTTCTGCTAAGCTTCATATATGCTCTGTAACCAGCAAATCAGAACGGAAGTCTCAGGAATGAATCTGAAAAGATTTATGAAAAGTCTGAAACATGCAGAGAAGGTACCAGTAACATCAGTTTTGCAAATATACTCATGTGTGAGAGTGTTTGTGACAGGAATGACTCATGAATGGTTAAAGGTGAGATGTTAGAGAAATTTACAAGTTTTGCAGGAAATGTAGGTTTGTAAAACTAGATTAGAAAAAAAAAAACAAATGCCACCTTTCAGAATTAGCTAGGTGGGTTTGTGTTGGGGTTTTTTGTTTGTTTTTTTGTTTGTTTTACAATTGATTTGCTAATGTTATCCTCTACATTCAAAACAATAAAAAAAATCAAATCATGAAGTCTTAGAAAGTTTTCTGCTTGTAGTTCTAGCAACAGTTTCAAGAAGGTTTTGTCTTCAAAAATGCTATTTTGGCTGAATCCTACTTTTTTTCTTTTGTGAGTATATATGAAGTTTGGATTACTTTATTAAAAACACTTCCATATTCATCAATTTCTTCTCTCTAACTATCACCTTACCACAATCTCTGACTTCTTATCTCTTATGCATTCTATTTCATGTACTATAAAATCCTGTTGCTATTTCGAAATTTTTCCTAAAAAAATTATTTTTTATTTCATATTTATCTCTGCAATGTTGTTCCTCTTGTAACAGTATTGATTTTTACCATGTACTTTCTATTACTTTTATAATCCATGTTCTGTTGTTATTTACTCTTTCTTTATTATTCATATCATGACTAGAAGAGCTTTTATAAAAGATATTACAGCTGTGTTTTGTTGTTCACAAAATCACTGAAATGACATAGCAAAGGGAAGTGATGGATCCTCCATCTCTTTACATCTTTGTACCAAGATTATATGTATCTCTGAAAAGAGTTGATTAGTCAAAAAAAGATTACTGAAAGATTAATAAAATTGTGCTGTTTTGTTATATAGTGATGAGGAATAAATGAACAAACTATTTAAAAGATCTGTTGTGTCCTAAATAACGTCAACCTTAAACTAGAAAGTTTTAAACTTTTTTTTTTTTACACATTGAAGGTGAATTTTGTATAATTTTTATTATAGCCATCACTATATACATAGCAAAATATTCTTATTTATAGATGGTATAAAACTCTGTATCTCAAAAAAAAAAAACAAGGCCAAAAAATTATAATTTCCATTTCTAACACAAAGAAAGGTCATAGAAGCAAGGCCTCTATTTGCTAACAGCCATGTTTCCTCTACTCTTTGAAATCCAAGGAACAATTAAAGTAGTAGCAGTTAAAAATTATCCATTAATTAGAGCTGGAAGCAAGCACCCATGAAATACAGGTGATAACCATAAATCAGAACAATTAGTCTGTCTAAAAAAGCAACATGATCAAATCAGAAACTCTCTGCCAGCTGCTCATTTAATCTTAGGTTGCAGTGTTTTTCTGTTCTGAGGAGACAAATCTTATGGCATGACGTTGAAATTTTACAGCTATGCATCCCTCAAGGTTATTCCTTGCAAGAAAGTACAGCCTGAGTTTCCACTCCTGCTAAGATCTTTGCATATAATTGCCCTTAAAAATACCAGTTGTTTCTAAAGAAGCATGAATAAAATTAAGAAGAAACAGGAATAGAATCAAGGTAGGTTTTTGTAAGCTTGGGTGAAATAAATTAATATACTCTACTTCCCAAAATCATTTAAATGGACATCAGTATTCAATGCTGTGATGAAATGTAATATAATCATTAGAAAGAATCACAAACAAAAACTTCAGGTACTACCACATTAAGGGGTGTGTGTGTATGTGAAGTGAAGAAGGGGGAAGACCTTATGTAGAACTTCAAGATTCCTACAGCGACACAGGATAGAGAAGAACAAAACTAGAGAGGCAAAGCAACAAATGCCATTTATCTCTTTACCTTATGTGTAAGATACATTTATATCTTTACCTTGTGTCTATACATGGAAGGGCAATTAATGGTGTGACTCAGATTCTACTAGCCCATAAATTTTATTAAATGTCAGCTTTTCTTTATTTCAAAGTAATTCATTTTTTTGCAGCTCTCACAAATAATACAAAATCTTCAAGGAATATCTAAATATCTCTCTAATTCCCAGCAAAAAAATGCAGGAACAAATAAGAATTTCTCAAAATTGACTTGGCTGTGAGGGCCATTGGGGAGCACATCTTTCTTTCAATACAAAATAGAAACCAGGTGTATTTGGATAATGGTATTGCTAATTATTACCATGCCTAATTTTCTTGTTTCAGTGTCACTGATATGCATGGATTTCACAGCAGTTCAGAGAAAGAGGTGATCTGTCAGCCCCCAAACTATTGCTGTTACAACTCAATCTCAATGTTCTCTCTTCCCCCCTTATCCTTTGCAAAACAAGAATGATAGAGAAAAACCTGTTACATATAAGAAACTGTCAGAATACTACAAGTCACTATCCATTAGAAGTGCTCTGAAATAAAACAATAAAAACATAAAACTAAGTAAAGTTTGTGGGGTTTTGTTGTGTTTGGGGTTTTTTTGTTTGTTTGTTTGGTTTTTTTTCCCGCTGAGCAAGACTCCATGGCAACAATACTGCAGAATAGCCACTGGCCAGCATACTGCTAAGAGATTATTAGCCAGGGTAACTAGGACCTGTTCCTGAAAGGAATAGAAGAAAATATAAAAATTCTAGATGGTGAAATTACCCACTGTAGTTTACTTAAATTATTTAAGCTCAACAAAGCTGTAAATATGTGAAAACTTCAGTACTGTTTGAAAATAAATAGCAAGAAAATAATTGAGAAAAGCTGTGATATAATAATCTTTATCTTCTTTGCCCTCCCTAAAAAGTAGGATATAATTGCAGGTAAAAGTGAACCTTTCTATAATCATATCCCAGTTTTCATATACAAAGCTACAATTGAAAAAAATCCTTTTTTAATTCCATGGTGTCAACTGTTTCTTTCAGTTACTTCTATTCAAACATTGCAGAATGCCAAATTACTGCAAGTAATGACATTAGTTTCTGAGGCTCAATGAGCAAAATCTGACAATTATTTATCAGAAGATGGCAAATACTCAACTATGCTTCAGCTTCTGAATTTATATTCACAATCATAAATACTGTCCATACAGTCAAATCAAAAGCAAAATTGTACTAACATATGCATTTTTCAAGTTTGCTGTATTAATAAATAATTTACTAGAATATTATTTCATGTCACATGCTTTACAAGTATGTTAGTCTAAAGCAAAAGCTTTTCAATGGAGCCACTTCAGAATCACAGTAATGAAATGGGATCTGTAAATACAGAAGAGCTATGATGGAAAGGGCAGGGAGGAGAGAGAGAGAATTCTAAATAACAGTTTTCTATTGCTTCTTTTTCTTCTTCTGTGAATCACCCTGAACATTTATTTTTTATGCTACAAGGAGCCCTTTGTAAAGAGCTGGAAATCCATCTTACATACTCAGCTGTATCTTAGGTCAAGTGCTGCTCAGTAAACATTCATAGAATTGCATATGACAGGTAATATTTCATAATGGTTTCTTCTGTCCTAACCTGCCCATTCTTTAGTGCTGAACTACCATAACTGAATTAATATGCAGCTGAAATTGGAAATGTATAATTATGTAGTTTATACCAAAATTAATTTAATTATGTGAGGAACTGAGCAGAGGAGCCAAGGTTTGGAAGTCCTTTCAACTGAAGACAAAAATATTATTAAAGCTTACTTCGGAAAAAGGCAATATTCCTGTTTTCTTCCCTCCCACCCCCAGTACTAGACTGTATTTCAGTATTAGTATTAATAATCATAGAGACAGTGCCATCAGTATGCATAAAGCTATTCAGTAGCTGATTGCTTGTTATACCAGACACATAGCAATCATAGGCACAAAGTGACATAATTTGGTACAGTAAAACTCACAAAATGTTTTACTTTTCAGGAGAAGAGAACACAATGCAACCTGAGTGCTGTAGCTTGCATAGCACATAGTGACACAATACACTTGATTCTCTATTACAGCTACACCTTGTACAGCCATTTACCCCTGAGAAAACTGAGGTATAAAATGTAGTTTTTCACACCTAATTTGTAAATTACTACATCAGAGGCAATTGCAGGTAATCAAGTTCATGATTACTTTTCTTTGCATGACAGTATGGTCACAAGTGAGCCTTTACTCAAGGTGTAGGTTCCAGGTTAGGTTTTATTCAGAGGAGAAACCATTTTAGGAAGCTCTTTATTGCTCCTCCGAAATGGAGCTAGCCTTCTGAATTGAACCAAACTAAGTTATACAGGGGAAAGCTTCATTGTTAGCACCATAACATAAATGTAAGAAGAGTTAGAAAAAGGAACTGTATCAACAGTTTTTACTCCAATCATTTCAGCTCTCTGGCTTACAGCACCACACCACATAAAGCTCTGTTAGAACAATTGTTGGGGAAGCAAACACATGTGAAGACAGAAACTAATGAACAGGAGTTGAAGAAGAAACATTTATACTGACTTCTTAACTAAAATTTACTCTTTGCTCAGCTGCAACATATCTGAAATGGTCCTACTGGAGTCAGCAGAAAAAATCGGGTGAGTAAATGTCCTTGTGAATTAGGATCTCATATTTTTCCCTACAGAATCATTTTAGTCCTATAAGACACATGTCTGAGCAAAATGATGCTACATAAAGTTAAGAATCTATGTCTAATGTAATAATTTTGCAAAACAAAGGAAATATATCAGAGACCCTAAACCAAATTTACTCATAGTCTATCATGCTCACTATGCAATATCAGGGAATCTATTACATAACATTTTCAAATAAGAGAACTAGTGGAAAACCATTGATTTTTAACAGTCATAAATGTTATTGCTTTTCTAACCTGCCTCAAACAAAAGGAGAGCATGATTTTTCTTATTTAAAGGTTTTCACCATACTCTGGGCTAGGAATATAAAATACAGAGGATAAATTCCATGATGTAAAATGAATGCAGTCAACATTTTGTTTTACGATTTAAACCATTGAACAGAATACAAATAAAGTTTTAATCAAATGATCTCTTATATTCTGCTATGAATCTTTCTAGCTGAAGACACATACTACCGGGGGGAGGGGGGGTGGGGGGGGGTGGGGGGGGCTCGGAGGAACTAAAGGGAAGGGAAGGAACTAAAAAATAATTCACTTCCACTGTAGGAAACACTAAATGAGAAGAGATCTTTAAAAAAAAAAAAAAAAAAAAAAAAAAAGCAAAGCACAAAAAACCCCAGAAGCCTTACTAAAAATATTTTTTCCCTTTTTTCCATGTATATTTTCATCCATCAGTTCACCAGCTATTTTTCTGTTATAGCTCTTGGCTTCATTAATGTAAATTCGTTAATGTCATCTTGCAGATTAGGACTGTTTTAATAAAATTTGTTCACTTAAGAAGGTCCTAATTCAGATATTGTGTCAGACAAAACAAAACCCACAAACATTTTCTTACTTACTTCAAAAGTTTACAACTTAATACAATTTAAAATAGAGGTTCTACTCTTTGACTGTTCTCTTCCTTTCCCTTTTATGGATCTCTGAATATCTATTTGAGATTCATAGTGTGGAATGGAATACATTCAGTTTTCCATTCCAGCAGAAATCTATTCTAGATGATCTTGAACTGTCTGATTAAGAGATCTGATGAATACTAGATCATAGTTTCTATGTAGGGCTCATTTTTTCTTACTTTTTAGAAAAAAATATGCCTAAAACACAGTTTCTACTTTGTAGAAGTATGGGAATAGGCAGAAAAAGATGACCTCGAGAAAGATTTCCTAAGAAATTCAATAATAAAAAAAATCATTTGGAGATTAGCTTTTGTTCCCAGTGGTCATCATACAGTTCTTTTTTAGATTAGTCTTCAAATAATACACAATATTAATTTTAATTTCTTTTTTTAAAAAATCCAAAAATTCTTTGTACAAATGGAAAAAATGAAATCCAGAACTACAGTACATACCTCAGAGAAGCAATCTGGAAATACTTCCAGACTAAACTCTCTCTGTCTTATTTAAGATTCATACAGTGATGCATTCAAAGAATAAATCTGAAGTTGCAGAGTTCTACTGTAAAAATAGGAATGCCATTAGTCACTGTCTATACTGGACTCCACAGGCAATCACTTTCTCTCCAAAGATATAGACAATCCAAGCCTAGAAAATTCTGAATTAATTATTGTTAAGATTGTAATGCAAAATTCATTCCCTACCCTTTTACTTCCTTCTGCAATAATCTTACAACGTATCATAAGATTTAGAACCTTGGATTCTCTCACATTAAGCTTACATTGTTATTATAGGAGCTAACACTTTGTGTTTCAATGTTTCATCCACTTTGCCTAGGTGATGTAAGGAGAGGCACCACTGATCAATTTTCTTTCTCTCTTCCCTCCCACCCCCAACAGAAATCACTAACTGAAATGAAATTTCTACAGCAAGAAGCACTTTAGTATGATTAGAAAGTAAGTTTATAAAAGGAGCATCCTTGTAATTTGAATTGTAACAAGCATTTCAAACAAACTCAAGTCTTAGGCCATCCTAGAATACTTGCTTGAAAATAATAAACAGTTCAATATTATGCTTTTGCAGCTGGTCTTCACGCACATAAATATGGGAACCAGCATAAATTAAACACATAGTAGCATGTGTATCAAGCCTGCCTGACTGCTTAAAACACAGTGAAATTTATTCCAAGTCTTTGCTAAAGAAGTGAGTTTCCATCAAGAAATTAATATATATTGCCATGCATTACTTTTTACTGTATGAGTGAAGCTCATTCCCATGTGGGAATCTGACACAAGACTGATTGTGTATTACATAAATTATTAAAATCATTAAAAGAGAAAGCAAATGAAAATTAAAACACAGAAATATGTGTGCCTATACATATGTATATGTTTGTGTATATATATATGTAAAATCAGAAAAGCTTTTTAATTCCTATTATCCCTTTGGCAGATAATACTTTATAATGCAGAGATTTTGTCTGAAACAAGCACCATGATTAAGTTTTTCCTAGAATTTATTAGGCCTTCTCCACCTCTCTTTTCCTTCACAAGATTTCAGGAGTCTTGTGTTCAGGTAGTTGTGTTTGGGTGTTGGGTTGTTTTTTTTTCTTATTAAAAAATAGAGAATCAGATAGGTGTTTAAATAATTTTTTGGTGACAGCATGCTCACTAGAGGTCCTAGAGAATGCCCAGGTTTATGCCTGCTGTCATGGAGGAGAGAAGGAAATAGATTAATTTAGAAGTACTTCTTTAACTTGTTTGAAACTGGGGAACACACACCAAAAATTCAGGAATGAAGTAAAGGGATAAGTGGTAGGCGCTAGATATGGAACAGTAAAAAAAAATAGAAATAAACCTGATAAATTACTGTAAAACAAGGAACTTATAATGAGTTATTTTGATTTATGTTCTTCATTTTCATTTCACATAAGTAATCTATATTAATACAAAGACAAAACTTTGCCTCTTTTTTATTAAGTAATATATTTCACATCTAATGCCTTTAAAAATGGGAAAAAGGTAACAATATTTGGGTAATGTAGCAGATCATTAGCTTAAGATTAGCACAAGGTGAAATTTAAGCAACTTCCATAGAGATAGACTTAGTACTATTGCTTCTCCACTGTTTTTGACTTTGGCTTGAGTGTTAGTTCTGATGTTGAAAATTCTAGCAGACAGATGTAACTGGTAGTATTATAAATATGTCATAATACAGCTATTACTTTCTGACCTTTATGTAGACGAAATGATAATTTCAAATAGATTCTATTAGAATGTATTCATGTGATTTTGCATTGTCTAAGTGTTGTCTTTGTACTGACTGTGCATAACAGTTCAATTTTTACTTCAAGACTTTGGTTTTATCTGATCATGCAAAGTACATGCTACACACATGTCCTGGTTTCAGCTGGGCTAAAGTTAATTTTCTTCTTAGTAGCTGGTGCAGTGCTCTGTTTTGGATTTGGTGTGAGAACAATGTTTATAACACGCTGACATTTTTAGTTGTTTCTTGGTAATGTTTATATGAAATCAAGGTAAAATAAAAGCTCGTCAGTTTCTCAGGCCCTGCTAGCAAGAGGGCTGGAGGGGCATGGGAAACTGGGAGGGGACACAGCCAGGACAGCTGACCTGAACTAGCCAAAGGGACATTCCATATCATATGACATCATACTGTGTATGTATAAGCTGGGGGAAGAAGATGGAAGTAGGGCATTTGGCATTATGGCATTTGTCTTCCCAAGTAACCTTTACATGTGATGGAGCCCGGCTTTCCTGGGGACGCTGAACACCTGCCTGCCCATGGGAAGTGGTGAATGAATTCCACAACAACACATAAACTATTCTTTTCAGTAAGAAAGGATAGTTGAAAATTATTTGTTCACTGAGGTACACTAAGCCACTTGTATTCCAGAAAGTGCTGATCTTTTAATCAGAGTTGGCTGAAGAATTTTAATACAAGGGTCAAATCGGGCCTGCTGTCATGCTTATTCACTGAGGAGAGCAAGGCAGAGGAGGTCTCTGGCCCTAGGTGTAAGAGATGCTGCTTACAATAGCTTGGAGAAGACAAGAGAAGAACTGAGATGCTCTCTCACAAACATACATGCAAACATGCCAGAGTAGACACTTTTCGTCAGACCCATGTAAGATATCAAACACACTGCCACTCATCCCCTTCAAAATATAATCAATAACTGAACTCAAAATGATATTTGTGACAAATGCTGTTTAACCATGAGCTGTTTAAAAACTATTAAATTTTGAGGATGTGAGCAAGAGTGTGGAATCACCTAATGCCAGGTACTAGTGGAGTACACAATACATGTTATGTCTGCCGTTATGAAGCTGGTGGTGATTTTTTTTGGACCAGATATATTTCATGGGGGAAGTAAATTTAATTAGTATTGAATGTGCTTCCCAGCTGGTAAAAATGAAAGGCACACAGTTTTGACCTAGTTAAACTTACTTTTTGAAACTGTATTAAAAAAAATAAGTTTTTGCACTGGAAAGGGCAGATGTTTAATAAAAACTAGCAGACATGGGTTATTAGGGTCATTTTGGAATTTTCTGTTCTTTCACAGTTTCTAATTGTTAAAAAATGTCTTTTGCAGATTTAAGTATTTTTTCTTTTCTAACTAATCAATGAAAAGGAAAAAACCCCTTTCAAGTTGAAAAATAGGTGAAATAAAAAAAAAAACATTTCTTTTTTAAAATAAAAAATGAGCCCATTTTGAAACAAAAAAAAAATTAAAAACATCAAATTAACCATAATTATATGTTGAAATTTATTTACTGCTAAATGATGTTTTTGGAGAAACTGGTATTCTTGTCAACCTCAGTGGCAGTGCTGAGTCAGGAGTCTATATTTGATTGAGATCTTCTAGTTATTGACAATTTTAGTGTTTTCCACTGAGAAAAGCTTTCTGCCAGGTTATTTGTACTAATATTTGTGAAAGTTCACTTCCACTGGACAACTCCTTAGTAACATAGAATTAAGCAGTGAACATTTAAATGACTACTGAAGCAACTAAGTATAAATTTGCGTAAAATAATTTTAAAAGACTAATTTTTTCCCCATTTACCAGGCAAACCTAATGCATAACTGTAAACAGGATGAATGCATGAACTATTGTTTTGACTGTAGACTGGAATAATAAATACAGGAAATTTCACTTGTGACTACACTTTGAGAGACCATAAAGAAACATTTTTGTAAGAATAAAAATGGTTGGTGAAATTTTGGTTCCTCTCCAGTTAATAAAGCAAATGTTTTCATTTCTGTGTGACTATTTTGCAGAGACTGGAAAGAGTTCTAATAAACTGTTGCCATAGAGACTATAAAGCCACAAACTATAGCAAAGAATTGCTTCCATTTGGGAGATAAAATAGCCATTTTCTTATGATAAAGTATACTTTAGAATCTGCATTTTTATTTTGCAGTGTTCTCTTATGCTGGGAGTCTAATTCCACATTCAGTAATCCTTCAGGAAAAAAAACTTAATTGAAGACACTTCATTAGAAGGTGTAAAGACAGCATCTTATACTATTATTCTCAGCATTCACCATTTTGCCAACACAAACATGGCATTCTTTTAGCCTGGATACTTACCATCAGAGCTTGTCACAAAAGGTCAAATACTTCAGTTTCAGGTGTACATGTAACAAATATCACCAGCACAAATCTAAATAACAAGTTCACTAGATTCCTTAAAATGTCTTACACCTACTGGGGGAATGACAATGGAACACAGTTAAAAAGAACTATACATTACATGTCAACTGTTTGTCCAGACTATCAACAGTAGTAGCATTGTCTCTAAAACATCTAAAAATTATATTTTAATACGGTAGAAAAAGTAATCTTACCAAATGAGATGTTATATTAGAATAATGTCATGGATAAATCGATGTATGGCTTTTCAGCAGCAGTCACAAACATAGCTAATTTTTCAGCTAAGACTAAAGCACCAAATAATAGTTCTAGATGATTAAATCTATAGCTAAATTTCTCTTTTGAACATGTCAGCCTGCAACTTTTTTTAAACATTTTTTTCTGTTAACTATAATCAGAATCCACAGAACATTTGTTGTTCTGGATTTGCAGCAATAATTTAGACATTGCACTTCTTTTGTCATTGTTGCTGCTGCTGTTGTTATTCTTGTTAACTTTCCTTTCTATATCAGAATATTATATATTTCCCCTGAACAGACCTACCTGAATTAGTATTTAAGGAAATGAATCAACATTATTCTCTTCCTTGTTCTTTAATTATAATAGTACTGGAAGCTGACCTTGTCAGTAAATCTGCTTTAGAAACCCTCCATTTTGAGGGAAATAAAATCTCAAGTCACCATGCACCAATATGACAGATCTTACAATGCCGTTCACTTCTGCTCAATAGTGGAGTGTGCCACATATAGAAATGGACAATTTCTCATACACCTGATTCTTATACTTAAGAAGTACGTTGTACAGGAAAACTTATTCATATAGATACATAACCTATTAGAAATTAATCCTAACTTATCTCATTATGCTATTATAAAATCAGATCTTCTAGTACAGAAAGATGTCCCAAGACCTACCCTAATTTTTTTCTAAATTCTCCTAATTTTTTTGTAAACTTAAAGTTTGGAAGTCTCCAACAATACAAACCTTTCCCACTATCTTTTTTGTAGGCTAAAAAATAAATAAATAAAAAAAAATCAACCGCTACATCATTGCTCTATACCTGGCTTATCCTTCTTGCACTCACATTATTTTTCCTTTTCTAAGGGCCAGTCGTGGTTGCTAAGAAATATGGAGCCACCCAGATATGTATCCTCTTCCTGCATTAGGGGACGTAAAAGCCACACACAGATATCAGAGACAGATGTGCATCTGAATGTCACCTCAAATAAATTCCTGTGAAGCAAGACATGAGGAAGAAGAAACTTCTGTTCATGCTGAATTTTTTATTTGCCAGGAACTGTCCTTTAATTTGTTCTCTTCTTCAGTTTGAGTTGCTATTTGACATGTTATGAATGTCATATGACAGATTTTATTAAAAGATTTTACAGTTTTCTTTTTTTCCAGGAAGTTCAGCAGAAAAGCAGGAGAATTCATTTGTGGTTTTACACTGATTTCAGAAGTAACAAGGGCAGAGGCTAGATGTTTAATGTGACAAAAAAACGTAGGAGAAGAAAAGGAGAGATATGTGAAAAGCGGGAGGAAAAAAGGGCAAAGGTTTTCTAATTTTTTTTAAGCTGTATAGTTTTTTTCAAAAAATGAAATACCAGGTGGGACTACACAGTGGAAGTACAATATCACATTGGCCTTTCGTTTCAAGAAGCAGTGGTCCTCAGGCCAGTGGATGTTGGATAAATAAATTCAACAAAAATACTGTTTGAGGCCAAAGAGCTTCAGGCAAAAAGTGGCCATGCATGGTTCATACCAGTGCAAAATAAACTCAGAAAGGACAGAATCAAATTGGAAAACTTGGAAATTATTGATTAAGATTTGCATGGTATAGTGTGACATGGGGATAAGTAATTAGATCATAAGGTCATAGACCAGAGAGTTGCTCTGTGGCTGATAATCATGTAATCATGGAATTATAGAATCATAGAATCAGTATAGCTTGGGTAAGGCCCCTAAAATCACTGAGTCCCACCATTAACGTGACACTGCCAAGTCCACCACTAAGCCATTTCCCTAAGCACCACCTCTACATATCTAAGAATAGTGACTCAACTACTTCCCTGGGAAGCCTGTTCCAGTACTTGACAACCCTTGCCATGAAGGAAAGCTTCCTAACATCCAATCTAAACCTCCCCTGGCACCACCTGAGGCCATTTCCTCTTGTCCAATCACTTGCTGCCTGGGAGAAGAGTCCAACACCCACCTGTCTACCACTTCTATTAAGGCAGCTGTAGAGATCTCCCCGAGACTCCTTTCCTCCAGACTAAACCCCAGTTCCCTCAGCCTTTTCTCACAGGACTGCTTGTCTAGACCCTTTGCCAGCTTCCTTGCTGTTCTTTGGACATGCTCCAGCACCTCAAGGTCTCTTTTGTAGTGAGGGGCTCAAGCCGAACCCAGTATTCAAGGTGCAGTCTCACCAGTGCCAAGTACAGGGGGACAATACCTTCCCTAGTGCTGCTGGCTACACTACTGCTGATACAAGCCAGGATGCTGTTGGCCTTCTTGGCCATGTGGGCACACGGCTGGCTCATGTTGAGCTGGCCGTCAACCAGCATGCTCGGGTCCTTTTCTGCCAGGCAGTTTCCCAGCCAGTCTTCCCCAAGCCTGTAGCATTGTGTGGGGCTGTTGTGACCTGAGTGCAGGAGCCAGCTTTTAGCCTTGTAGTGTCTCATACAATTGGCCTTGGTCCATCAATGCAGCCCATCCAGAGCCCCCTGTAGAGCCTTCCCACCCTTAAGCAGATCAACACTCCCAACCAACGAGGTGTCATTTGCAGACTTGCTGCAGGTGCACTCAATCCTCTCATCCAGATCACTGGTAAGGAGATTAAACAGAACTGGCCCCAATACTGAGCTCTGGGGAACACCACTTGTGACCTGGCACCAGATGGATTTGGTTCCATTCACCACAAGCCTGTGGGCCCTGCAGTCCAGCCAGATTTTCACTCAGCAAAGAATACGCTTGTCCATGCCACGAGCAGCTAGTTTTTCCAGGGCAATGCTATGGGAAACAGTCTCAAAACCTTCATTAAATTCCAGGCAATAAATACCCCCAGCCATTCCCTCACCCACTAAGGGTGTGATTTGTCACAGAAGGAGATGATGTTTGTCAAGGAGGACTTGCCTTTCTGAAATCCATGCTGAAGGGGCCTGATCGCCTGCTTGTCCTGTACATGCTGTGTGATGACACTCAAGATGATCTGTTCCATAACCCTCCCCAGCACCAAGGTCAGGCTGATAAGCCTGTAGTTCTCTGATGCTCCGTCTGGACCTTCTTGTAGATGGGCATCACATTTGCTAACTTCCAGTCAACTGGGACTTCCTTGGTTAGCCAGGAGCGCTGATAAATAATTGAAAGTGGCTTTCTGAGCACTTCCACCAGTTCCCTGAGTACCCTTGGGTGGGTCATGTCTGGCTCCATAGACTTGGGTGTGTCTAAGTGGTTATTGAAATTCTCCCCTTGGATTATTGTGGTGTCACTCTGCTCCTTGTCCCTGTCTTCCAGCACAGAGGGCTGGGTACGCTGAGAAAACCTGGTCTTTATTATTAAAGACTGAGGCAAAGAAGGCGTTAAGTATATCAGCCGGTTCTTCAACTTTTGTCACTATTTCCTGCGCCCACATCTATTAAGGGATGGAGATTCTCCTTAGCCCTGCTTTCATTTTATTGTATTTATAGACATAGTTTTTTAATTAGCTTTTACTGCAATAGCCAGGTGAAGTTCTAGTCAGTCTTTGGGCCTTCTGGTTTTCTCCCTGCATAACCTCATGACACCTTTGTAGTCCTCCTGATCTGCCTGCCTCTTCTGCCAAAGTTCTTTTTTTTTTTTTTTTTTTCCTGAGTTCCAGGCAAAGGTCACTGTTCAGCCAGGCTGGTCTGGTCTTATTCCCCGCCAGCTCACCTTTTGGCTTATAAAGTGGGCCTGCTCCTGCACCTTTAAGATTACGTTCTTGAAGAATGTTCAGACTTCCTGGATGCCTTTGCCCTTCAGGACTGCCTCCCAAGGGACTCTGTCATTCAGGCCATTAAACAGGCCAAAGTCTGCCCTCTGGAAGTCCAAGGTAGCAGCAGGCTACACCTATGCCACTTATTGTCCCAGCAGGCTCCAAACTATCTGGCTGCCACAAGGTCCTTTACTGTCACATACCAGCACACTCTTCATGACAGTCCCTCTGCTGCCTTCTCCTAGTCTCTCCTCATCCAGAGCGCGTGCTCACTCTCTCTCATTTGCGTTCTCTCTCTCTCTTTCTCTCTCTTTCCCTTTCTCTTCAGGGTCTTCGCCCCTGAAGCCAGCCTACAGTTGTATATTATCAATGCTTATTAACCCAGCTTTATTCCTCTACAACCTATTTTTCTATCTGCTTTGAATTGCATAAGATGGAACGGCACGTGGCCAGTTAAGGCAGTTCTTTGTATTTTTCAAGATCTTCCTTAAACTCAAAATTCTGCAGATTTGAAATTTCAGTATACTTTGCACCAGAATCAAGCTGCTTCCATGTAAGAAAACCAAAGAAAAATGTATCATTTAGGTACAGAAAATCAATATGCTTAGCAAAAAGCAATTTGAAATTCTGCAGCATTTGAAAAAGTTAAGAGAGCAACATGCATTTCTAGTAAAGAAAGGGAGATCCTCCCAGAACAATATTTAAGTAAAAAGTTTCACCCGTAAAACATCTCGCCTGAGATTCGTACAATATGGGAGAAAAGACTTAAAATACATATCTAATTTTTTTTCTTAGATTTATTTTCCAAAGGCTGCACTCCACTGCCACCTGGTAACTAAAATAATCAGTGTGGCTGTTCTGTGCCAACAGCATATTGTATACACATAAAAAAAAAAATGTTCAAATATATTATTTATAAGAGTTTTAGAGAGCAAAATATTATTTTAGAGTTATCTAGTAAAATCTGTATCAGAGTTACAGTTATTTTTCTGATTATATATCTATCCATATCTATGATTATGCCTATATATAGATATAGTTATTTTTCTGACTGTTACATAAAAATGTGTTGTTAGTTTGCTGATTGTATGGATTATGTATATACAAATTTTTAAACTTCAATATGTGTATATATATGTATGTATATAAAATAAAAATAACACAACTTTTTATACAACAATTATCAGAATAACGATGCATTTTTTATCTGTATGTACATATGTGTTTGTACGTGCATGTATATGTATCTGTTTGGTCAATGCTGTTGGAGGAATGAGCAACGTTATAGTAAATGAACAGCCCCAGACAAATCAAGAACAGTAGCAGGTTTTCGCTTTAGTTGCACAGAAAGTAGGCACAATTATTCAATAATCTTGGCTTTGCAAGCAAAAGGAAATCTAGTGGCTGACGAGGAGAAAAAGACCATTTGCCTTACAGTGAATGGAAGCAATTACTCCTACAATGATAAACCATTTCTTTTGGATTTTCAGACACCTCATTTATAAGAAAGAGATGAAAACATATGAACTACTAGATATTGTCATCTGTAACACTCCCACAGAAGAGAATGTATATTACAGGAGACCCCCCCACACACACCAAGAGCGAGGGGTGGGGGGGTGGGGAGAGAGAGAGAGAGGGAGAGAGAGAAATCTAATGACAAGAGCAGCTATTAGTTGAAATAAAAGGTTTGTGTTTGTTTGTATTTGTTGTTTTTTTTCTTCAGATAAATCTTCAATTGTCATAGAGATCACAAATTGCAGCTTTATGAGCACAGAGTGAGAAAAAACTGTCATATATTCTGAATTTTAGTATTCCTGTCAGTCTGTGCACTTCTAAGAAATTAATACCTGCTACAAACATATTAATTTTAAGCCTTGTGTAATTTAAATAGTGATAAGGAACAGAGATCTATGCAAATTTATTAACTACACTCTGAAAAACCATTCTTAGATGAAAGGATAACCTCACAGTACTAGGAACAGACTTTATATATAACAGATTCCACATGGAGAGAATTCAGTGGAAGCTATCAAAAAGCCAAACCTCTCACTTGGTAATTTTCTACTTTGTGTGATCTACGGCATTTTCCTATGTTTGACCTAGACAATACAGCACATGCAAATGAGACATAGAAAACTTAATAGCACTTTGAATTAATATACACAATAAATTCAAGCTGGGTAAAACTTCAGAAATGTTACTATTGCATTTAGATATGTTATTCATCTAGTGAAATTTAACATGCTAATAAATAGAAACACCAGTCTAGGCAATGCTTCAGGACCTTAAACTGCTTTATGCTGTGCAGATGCCTCAAAGGGAGGCATCTGCACAGCATACTTGAAATCTTCATACTTGAAATACTTCATACTTGAAATCTAACTTTTGCATCTGGGCATTTCTGAACTTCAGTATCTTTATCATTGCTTTTCAGCTTAGATCCCATGTGCAAAATCAGAAATAAATGTTGACTGTTTCATCACAACAAAAACATGATAGCCAATATACTGAACTTTCTGCACTATGAGTTATAAATTGGCAGTACAGCAGTATCACTATAATCCTGTTGTGGCGGAAGAGCTGAGTCTCAAATCCTCTTTCATGCTAGATCTGCAAATATGGATGTGTGAAACAGAGATCAAAATACAACATAAATTCTATTTCCCGACGAAGATCTAAAAGCTTTTTTTATTCAAAGGGCAGGATTCGGATCCTTAGTGTGTAATTAAATAGTCTTTTATAGATCTACACTTCTTTTCAAAATAGAAAAAAGGGAGGGTATTCCATTTCTGTGATGTGAAATTTCAGAGTGTTTTGAAGCACAAAAGCAGCAGGTGGCAGACATTGAAGCTCTGAAGTGAGGGAGTACATGAGACCACAGGTTTCTATTCTGTCTCTGATTAAGATCTTGAGAATGATGGAAAAATAAAATTAAAAACCATTGAATGACCCCAGGTCACAGTGATAGGTTTCACATGCATTTAATCCATACATTTCCTGACAGTGTTACTATCCTCCTACTGTATTATTCCTCCAAAGAGTCATACTACCTTCAGACTAGCTTGAATGGAGTTAGACATCTGATCCTGGGCTACTTAGGACTGATTGTAATCAACTGAGTTACTGCATTAAGATATGCCCTTTTAGGGCATAATTACCCATAGCACTTCCTCTGGTAAAAAACAAACAAACAAACAAACAAAAAAACAAACTCAAAAAAACCCCCAAAACCACCAATGAATTAAGAAACTTCTTTTTACCCCTCTCCAGAGGTAATTATTCCTGCTTCTATTACATGGCAAATGCCCCCATCTACAGTGTTGACCCAACTGCTATTGAAGCATTGGGTAAACAGGATCACAGAAATTATCCTATTCAAAGGAACAGGGTGTTCTTGCTCTCAGAGCTTCCCCTGCCCTGAACAGTTGTGTTACACGTGAACTGAGGGAGTTATTCTCACCACAGAATCAGAGGACACTTTGAGATCTGAACAACAATTTTGGATGTTCAAAACGGAATGGCTTCTTCAGGGAAGGAGTGGGGAGATGATACAAGGGTTGAGGGAAAAGGCAGAGACAGAGTTATTTGACAGAAAGAAAGGACATATATTAAGGTTTAACACCCATGCTGAAAGCTAACTTCATTGCAGTTTCCTTCATTGCAGCTTTGTTGACTTACTGGTCTGATAAAAGTCTTAAGTTTCTATCCTATGACTGAAAATAGATACCTAGTTTACATCTGAAATATGTCTGGGACTGTGAGCAGCAGTTAACCTGCTGTAGACCTGTTCATCGTTTATAAATACATACAATGACCTGGACCTGGTTTGGTGTTGTGCAAGTCACATTTAAGCTGACTTCATGAACCTTGACAGTTTTGCATAGGCTCATGCAGCATATAGAAAAGGCTAACTACAGGAACATATTTAGGAATTTTACACACATAAAAAGTCTTCACCAAAGGCCCAGCAGTTCAGCTGCTGCTCAAAAAGCTGGCTGCAGTGCAGCTTTCAACAGTCCCTAGGGCTACTCATTTCAGCACAAAAATTGGGAGAAAACCGAAGAGGAACAGATATGTTGTCTGACATTATTAACAGCTTTGATATTCAGAGTTTAAGGTTTATTATGATGTTAATTTCTACATCATCCATCACAAACAGACATCAAAGAGGTGGAAGTAAAAAAAACCCAACTCTCTTTGTTGCTTGAGGCTTGGCTTTTTTGTTTGTTTTTTTTGTTCTTTTCTTTCAGTTTATTGCAATGCCACGTTTTTAATACTTTACTTACTAAATTTCTGAGTAAATAAACTCATTAATAAAAAAGAATCTCGAAGCCCCAAAACCTGGTAGTAAGAATTTCTTAAGGCTCCAACTAGCTAGAAGCAGAAATACCCTGCAGCAACTTCTATGACTGCATGGTGTGTATAAAATGGTGGTTATCTTTCTGTGTAAGCCTTCCTTGTGGCCTGCAAAGAAGGGGATATCAGAAAGATGCAAGCACTTGCTCATGTTCAGAATTTTTGCATTTAATTATAGTATTAACTTTGAAAGTTCTTCTCCTTGCTTCTGTGGTTATTGTTTACTTACAGTCACATAAATACAAAGGTACATATTTCTGCTTATTTTTTTTCTGGTAAGGAACAGAGTCCCAGGAGAGCTTACCTTCATATCACACAGTATTGGTTGCAGTGTAAGAACTCAGCAAAAGATGCAACTAAAGTATGTAACAGTGAACAGCACTACCATCTCCTTCATCAATACTATAGGCAATTATTTTAAATATAATGATTGTCATGGGGTTTTTTTGTTTTCTTTACACAGCTTCCTCAGACATTATAGGAAGGATGCCTTCTGTAAGAATTTCTGTAATCAAAGTAGTATAAGATGAGTTTATGTGTCCCTTCGCACCAGAAGTAGATACAACTAATTGGTGAATAACTCAATTTTATCTTTAGAAACTTTTTTCCAGTTTTCTTATAGGTGGTTGTTCCTACCACAATTGTGCAAACTCAGTTGCTTTTGTGATGTTTTGGTGTTTGTGGTTTTGGTTTGGTGGCATTCTTATGTTTTGGTTTTTTTTTAACATATCACAAAATTACTTTAATCTTCTAAAATGCTTAATTAAAAAAAAAGGGAATTAAAGAGAAGGTGGTGTTTGTGCTCTAAAGATGGGTCACTACAGATCGATATACAAGCAACTGAACCTTCACAGCTAAGTATACAGGAGCTGCTGGTGAGATGAATGTGGGACATAGAGATTATATTTTTGTAGATTTACTCTTATTACCATCCCGTTTTCTTATAATTCCAGAATTATAATGCAGAATATCACAATGTAACATCCTAATCCAAAAGTGTAGAGGATGCCAAACTGCCTAACTGGTGAATTATACAGCTATCTTGATAGCACAGTTGCAGCAGGTGGTTATTTCTCATCCTCTTTCCTTTTCACCTTAGATTATTTTTTTATTATGTCAGATGAATACAAGTTGTGTAGACAGTGGAGTAACTTAAATAACTGTGGGCACCTTTCATAACAACCAAAATACCACCTCTATTTAATATACTTCAGGAAAACAGTTACAAAACAGCAATAGCTACCTGGGACAGAAAAAGCCTATTTATGTCATTTTTTCTATGTGATTTAGGAACTATGTATTTTAATGCATCATATAAAATTAGAATTAACAGGGTTTCGTTGTGTTTGATGTCAAGATTTCTTTTAAGTGGGTGAATATTCTTGCCCCACTGTTGGGAGGTGCCGGACTATAGCAGTGCCTCGATAGGCAAGGGCAAATTTATGTGATAAGATCAGTTGGATTCCAGAATAAATAAAAGAGGCAGAAGGCCCTTGTGATAGTAGCTGAGGATATGTCCAAACTGATCACATGCTGCACAACACAACACTTCAATAGCAGTGATTAATGGGATAGCTTCTGAGACTATGCATGTTATTTTTTTCACCATCAATGCTTAACACATAAGCATTAACATAAACTGTTACCAGACAGAACTAATGACAACTTCCCTGTCACTTGCTTTAATGCAGAAATAATCAGAAGATTTTAAAGTGGACCAGTGTGGACAAGACCAAACCCTTCTGGGATCCTTCAGCTTCCAAACATGTCCTCTTCACTACTTTGCTGTGTGTCCATATACTCTTCAGACCAAAACCAGTGGTAAATAGGTGGTTATCACTATCCCAGAACACTTCTTCCAAACTAGTCCGTATAATACTGGTGTGTGCGTGGGTGTGTATGCATGCACCCTTTTAAATTCAGAACAGTCTGAAGGAAGAACTGCAGGTTTCAGAAACTGAGGTTTCAGACAGTTCCCAAAATGTAGTTAAATCTAATTAATTGGGGAGATAATCTTAGTACTCTTCCAGCCTGCATAAGGCATGCAAATATTCAGTTGTCTTCTTTTCTTTATTTCTTTATACAGTGAAAACTTACTCCTTCTTCCTTTGGTAACCAGGTGTATACTTTTTAGTCTGAAACATCTCCTCCATGACAGTATGTATGTTTAAATGCACAACTAATAGAAAAGTATCCAGTAGAATAGGTCTGTGCAGTTTATTGTTCTTGACTAACACTAAGGTGGAAGTAAGCTGACATGTTTTGACATGAAAATGATCTTTGGGCAATTGACTCTCCTCAGCTTTCCCCTGGTAGTGTTGCGGCATGCTCCAGAGAAGGAAGTGAAGGTTGCTCAGAGTTGTGTATCCTCTTAGCTTACGAGTAGCTACATCCATGTATGGGCACAAAGTGCTATTGTATTATAGTGCCTTTGAAGTAGATCTTCAAACTGTGACTGAAGGACAAACAGGGCTCCTGCCTGCTTCTTTGTCACCAATATTATTTCTTAGTCACTGAAGTGCCTATCTATTCATTTTGAATAGGCTTCCTACAAGAAAACTAGGCTAAAAGGTTTGGACCTCTATCTTCAGAACTGAAGAACCTGACAAATAAAATGCATGTACTCAAGCTGGGCTAATAAGTTATAACCACTATAAGCCAAAGTGAACTCTGAAAGTATGTCTGAAAAGCAAGTTCATAGGACTCTCATGCCTCCCTCTTCTTCCATCTTACTCTGTTGTTACTCCTTTAGATTTAGACTGGTTATCTGCACTACAATAGCTTGTCATGTAGGAATGTAAATTAATAACAAATGCCAGAGAGTAAAGAAGTGTGATTTTTACCTCCAAACCTGAGTTAAAACACTAAGGGGAAATATGTAAACTAAATCACCTAGCAGGAAGTAAATAATTCAGAATCTATGCAACCTGATAGAAACAGAGCTTCTCAATAGTTTAGTATGAGGTGAAATCCAAACTACCAACAATTGTTTGAAACACTATCAGCACTCTGTATGTATCCTGTATTTCATGGGAGAACAACTGATTCTGATATTTTCAGTGTTCACCACATGTAGTTTAAAAAACAGGACAAAGTGATACAGCAGCACAGTAGCAGAACACTACATAAAATGAGATTAAGACAACAGAATATCAGAACAATATTAGAGGTAATATTGTATACCGTCACGATATTTAAAAATCAAACATATAATTTTTAAGGCAGTATTTGTATTTTCCTTTCTAGATGTTCAAAATAAGCTTTGTGACTCTTTGTCTGCTCATGTTTTTACCTTTTATGAAAATAAAAGGATTTATTAATTTCTGACAGTCCTGAACAAACACCAAAACAATTAATTGTTCATATCAATAAAACAGAAGTTTATTTCAGACCTTAAACCTTGAAGTAAAAACTATGCAAACATAAAAAGATAAAATCTTTCCTTTATTTCCTTTGAAACAAATTTATACATCAAAATACTCTATCGTGAATACAATAAAGCTGTGGCTTTTTTCCTAAGTAAGATTTAGTCAAATTTGTCTTTCTTTTTGTTTTCTAAATTGCATAACTTCAGATAAATAAGGTGCTTTCTATTGAAATACTCAACAACAAAAAAGATAATATATCATGATAAAACCTACCCCTAATATTCCACATTCCAAGCAAATAACTGTTTTTTATGAAAACTTCCCAGTAGTGTTGTCCCTGACATTTAGTTCTTTTATATTGTTATCATTAGATCCATTATCTAATGCAGGGCAAAATGCTGTGTAGTATAATGTTACCTCTAACACTTTTCTTTTTATCCTCAGAATTATTCACATTTTGCTCATTATTTTCCTATGAAAATTATTTTTATTCTGGCGGTTTGAGAAAATACCACATATTGCATCAACTAAAAGATTTCCTTCACTGCTCTGGGAAATCTAATATTTTAGCTCTTAGGCATTTGAGCGATTAAGGGAATTTTCATGTTCAGTACCCTGCAACAGATTCAGCCTTGCACAATTCAAAACAACTTCACACCACTTATAGTAAATGGTCCATGCAGGAACATTTGTTTTCCTTACCTCTCCTTTCCCCTTCCTTACACATGATTTTTTTTTAACCTTGTTAAAATTCTCTTTCCTTATCTAATGGCAAAGGATAAGGTGTCATTAACCTATGATCACAAAACAATAACAGATTTTTAAAACCTGGGAAGTTCTATCTGCCAGTTTTCTGCAACTAACTGATTTCCATGCTGTCTATCTAATACCTTCGTTCTCCACACACATCCAAGTGGTAAAACTTGCTTCTAATTAGGATTTATTGGGAGAGCTGAAGTGAAAACTAGAATGATTAGTAAGAAAAAAGTACTCCTAACAGGTGACTCAAAACAGAAGAAGGATATGACACATCTTGAAGACTAGTCAAAGCAGGAAATGAAAATTCAGTGATAAAAGACACAACACTAAGCATAGGTTAGCTGACCTAGAGAATAAACTTTTCCATCTTGATTTTTGGAATGAGCAACATAAAACAAAAAGAATCAGGGATTATTTAGAATTAAAAAATGTGTCAAATAACCATGAAATCTATTACTGCTCAGTGATGGTATTTCCTACAGTACTGCAGGGATCAATTTTGTGTTGCATAACACTGAATAGTGTCATTCAGCAAGCCTTTTCTATATTTAACAACATGTAGCTGCAACGGAATTCAGAAGTGAGTCTAGCCTCCTCTAAGTTATATTTTTCTTTTGTATACTTTTAAAGTAAATTGCTCTACTTTAGATCTTGTTGGGAAGACTTCCAGTTTACAGAGAAGAAAAATATTGTGGTTAGAGATGTTCACTGAATGTAGCTATTAACTGACTGGATAATATAAGTAACCAAGTCCCCTTTCACTTTCGCCTCTCCTCCCTGACACTGCCCCCCCCCCCCCCCAACATGGACCTTGAAAAATTGACTTTTTATATATACATAAATTTTATGCACAATACTTTACTCAAATTCAGAAAGCAAAAGCAAAAAGCATGTAAGAATGTGTAAATTTCATGTTAATGCATTGCTGTCATTATAGAAAAATCTGCAAGAAAAAAAGTCTGAAAAACCCCCTCTAATTTGCACACTGAAATAAGTGGGCAAAATATCTTATTAAATCTTTCCTGATTTGTCTCTGAATTTGACCCTATCTCAGGTTTTTACACCTGAATTCCACTATTATTTTTACCATAAATATCTGTAAAGGAAAAGATCATTAAAAAGAAAAAAAAAAGTAAATAGAAGATGAAAACCAGAAAACCCCAGATGAATCAGTGAAACATTATTCTAAATATTGTAAATTGTTAGGAGAAACACCTGCAAAACCACAGTTTGATTTAGGATTGCTTCTTAGTCAGGGAAGTTCATGCTTAATTACACAGCATCCTTTGAAAATATTTCTGTTATGACAGATAGGAGAAATCCAGATTCTGTGAAATGACTCTTTCAAAATGCATATGAAATGGTTTCATACAGGATGGAGTGGTTAACATAAGTAATACTACACGTACAAAAACTACCAGAAAAAAAAGTATATATGCTAGTAGATATTACATATCCTCCTTTTTTAATTCCCTCACCAATATACAATTAGATAGCATAAGAAAGATAAATAAATAAACTATGGATTCTCTTCTACTCAGCCACTTTAACTACTTTCCATTGTTGAATAGATCAAAAGTGAAGATAATACTCCAGGAAGAACTTACATTTGAAATCAGTGTCAGAAATGAGAAAAATCTCGAGTTAAAGAAAAATATATAGCCAAATTAAAGCAAATCTTCCTTTTCATTACCAATTTCTGTAAGGAAGAGATTTCATTGTTAATATTTCATTACATTATCTCTTATTTCTATATATTCTAGTGAGCTTCTAGGCAAAAAATTCTCTCCTGTATTTATTTCTTTAAAATTCGCTAAGCTTCTGTAGACCATAAAAGTAGTAAACCAACACTGCAATAATCTGCATTTCATGTGGGCTTTTGTTGCATGGAGGGAACAGCAGAACTGGGTTTGTCCTATAATGCTGTCCTGAGTTAATACTTAAAATACTGTTTCAGAACATAATTAGGAGTTACTGTTTTTCTAAATTTCTTCAGAATCCAGCACAACAGTTTATCCCTTAAAGGTAGGTGTTAATTGTTTTTACCTGAGAAAAACTCAAACATGTACCTTTTCATTTGGCCTTAGGTCAGTCTTTCTCTCCTTACTTTTAAAGTCCTGCACCTTGTCCTTTATAATAAAGAAATCAATCTTTTAACAAGGTTTAAAGTTCTTTTGGGTAAGACAGGGATTAGTATAACCCTCTAAAATGTAGAAAAGTCATGATGTATCATTATGCTAGCGTAGTCAGAGTGACAAGCCATGTTTCATACAATATAAATGTAAAAGGAAAACCAAAGGATTTCATGAGAGGAAAAAAATTGTGTTTGCATTAATAATACACTATTTTTTTTAATAAAATCATGTACTACTAGTAAGTCAGTGAATAAACTTGTTTTTCACTTAGGGATTTTTACCTTTCCTTCATTAGTCTCTATCCTGGTTTCAGCTGAGATAGAGTTAATTTTCTTTCTAGTAGCTGGTACAGTGCTGTGCTTTTGCATTTAGTATGAGAATAAAGTTAATAACAGAATTATGTTTTAACTAATGATAAGTAGTGCTTACTCTTAAGTCAAGGACTTTTCAGTTTCTCATGCTCTGGCAGTGAACAGGTATGCAAGAAGTCAGGAGGGAACACTAGCAATAGCACTAGATCCAAACTAGCCAAAGGGATATTCCATGCCACAGAAAATCCCGCCCACTATATAAATTGGGGATGGAGGTGGAGTTCACTGGGAGTTGCCAGTCAGCAGGTGGCAAGCAATTGTATTGTGCATCACACCTTGTCTTTCTTGAGTTTTCTTTCTTTCTCTTTTTGTTGTGTCCCTTTTCATTACAATCGCAATTAGAATTACATTTACAACAATTATTATTGTTGTTGTGGTGGTTTTTTAAGTTATTATTATTACAATATTTTATTTCAGTTATTAACCTGTTTTTATCTTAACCTACAGGTTGCACCTTTTCTGCCAATTCTCCTCCCCACCCCACTGAGAAGGAGGGGGTCTGTGTGTGAGGACCTGCACGGTATCATAGTTTCCGCTTGGGGTTAAACCATGACACTCTCAAACCACAGCTCCCTGAAAGGAGAGCTCTTGTGGAGGAGCCTTCACTGTCAAACAAACTAATTGCAGCTATAGAGCACTGATTAATAATCCACGGTTACCTCTCTGAACAAGCACTGAGATAAAGCAGTTAAAAACCCATACTGTTTACACAAAAATATACGAAATAAGTGTGCATCAGGTTAGAAACTGGTATCTTTACATTTGGAAGAAGGATTAAACAGAAATATAAAACAAAAATGTGCTGTTATATAATTTCTTCTGGCTAGACTTTCAGATATGTTTTTGGAGATAGCTAAACAAAACGTTAAAATAGAAAATAAGTTGGTTTAAAATAATTTACACTGGTAAGAATTAATTTTGTGAGTGATCACATAGTAAACATCTGCATAACGTTTGTTAATATTTGGTCTTTTTTATAAGTAAGAAAAATGAAAGTTACAAAGACCATTACACCTCATTTTGGGAAGAAAGCATCTGAAATATCAAACCACTTTATGAAGGTATAGAATTTTTAGATTATTACAAAATTATTAAATAAGAGTTATCTTTCTTTTTAGAAACCTTTTATTTTTCTTCCTTTTCTTTTTTTAAAGGTGCCACATGGGGAAACTGTCCATTTTCTGCCTGGGAGTTCATCCAAGAGGGTTTTTTTTTAGAATTCTTGGTCATATAACATTTTCTACACAGCTGTAAACAAATAATGCTAGGTTGCACACACAGCTAACAAGATACAAAACACACATAGCTAAGTGTTGACTAAACCTCTCACTCAGGCTAAAGACACACTTATGTGTATCAGGGAAGATCTAAGAGTGAGCTAGAAACTTGTGGGGACCAATTTAAAACATAAAATGTTTTTAACAAAAGTCAGTTTTCCAGAAATTTATTTGGAAAGCTTTCCTGCTGACCAAAATATATAAATGTGACAGGTATTTTTGAAGTTTTGCCAGTCTGTGGATGGTGTGAAACTGATAGTAAGAGTTTCTTCACACTTTTGCTGTTCTCCCAACGCTTCCAGTCCTTTCGTATTTCACTTTTCACCTTTTTCCAGAGCAGAGTCTGCCTTTTATTTTTTCTTTCCTTATTCTCCACTAACATGTCTGTGTGTGCTAGCAAACCCTGTGCTCATTTTACCATTTCTTCTGAAATCTCAATGTGCCATCTCACAACCTTTTTCCACCCTTTTTCTCCATTGTATCCAGGATGACAAACAATACCTATAGCCAAGTACTACTCTGAAAGCAACTAAAACTGCTATTGTAAAAAACAGCTTTTATCAGACTGTTTATTCTTTCCTCTTGGAGCTGTACATCAGAGTTCCTTTGGCAGCAATGCTTGTAATCAATGAAAACGGTGTTCTTAGGACCCTAAAGCAGAAGCAGTCAGAACCTGCACTAGCACAGAGGACTCCACAGGGCACAATGCCACAGTGAGCTCTGGGTGTGAAGGAGATAGATGGAAACTTCATCAGTGTGGAAATTTATGGGACTGAACTGCAGGCCTATGGTTCAGCAGAAAACAGCCAAAAGCCTTGCTGAAAGGACAGTAGTTTTGTTTACCAAGCGTTTCTGCAGTAAAAGGCAAACCAGCAGAGGTAAACACACTTCCATTCAGCTGTCAAGGGGGCTGAGATCTGAGGAAATTCTTAACTGTTCCAGGAAAACAAAGGTAGGACTTCTTGCTGACCTTTTTATTCAGTACCCAAGAAAGCTGTGGTAAACCAGAAAGGATGAAATGAAGATCCTTGGAAACCTTTCCTCTTAGGAACTAGCACAAAAAAAAAAAAAAAAAAAAAGAAAAAAAAAAGTGCTTATCAGTTCTAAAAATAAACAATATATCATCTTGGTTCCCAAAACACTAGATAACTCTTGGAAGCCTGAATTCTGTTATGATATTTTAAAGATGTTTTTTTTCCATTTTAGTTTTACATTGAGCTTACATTATACTATGTATTTAAACATATTTTTTAACTAGAAACGTCACCGAAAGCAATACAATTTATAAGAAACTGTCTATTGACCCTTTCTGAGCACCAAGTTTTTTAGTTCTTAAATTCCCTTACATACACTAGAAATCTAGGATATAGAAAGCTGGAATTTACATTTTTTCACCTACTTGTGGGGCTTTAAAAAAGCAACATCAGTGAAGATTCTCTTCTTCAGATCTTATTTTTCATTTTCAAAATGGAATTCTTGACAGATTTTTGCTGCTAAGACTAAGTCTCACTAAACACAATATTTTGTCTACAAAATACGGTCTCTACGGGACTAGATATTGAAAGACAGAAATACTGGAAAATATCTGCCTCTGCTTTATTCCGTTAAAAAAAAACCAACACACAAAAAAAAACAACAACAAAACAAACAAAAAAAAAATCACAAAAAACCCAGGACACAGGTCATGCTTTCTAGTTCTTTGAGTGATTCATAATATATTTATACCTCTTTCTCTTCTGCTTTCCATCTTAAAAATTTCAATAATATTTAGCTTTACTGACATTTATCTCCCAAAAGTAAATTCATAGCAGATATTATAATGACGCAGATTAAAAAGTTTTAATTTCCAAACCCTATTAAAAAGCTGTCTCTAAAAAAAAAATAAATAAAAGGGTTTGAAGTTCAAATGAAAGACAATATCTGAATAATATTAATGCCCAAGAGAATGCATGGCACTGCCAGACTCAGTAAAGGTTTTATAAATATTGTCTTCTGCAAAGTCGACTGCAAACATCACAAGGCCTTTGGTAAATATGCCTACCAGTCTTTTTGTTTGAGTAAAATATTGAACTTCCTGCCATTATGATTATAAAATAGAGAAGATTATTTCATTTTTTAAAAAAAAAAATATTTGATCAGTGTCATCTCTCTTTTTCCTGGGAATGAAGTTTCACATCACACAGTTAAGTGTTTGAGAAAAGTCTTCCTTAGCAATACAAGGCTGGTAAAACAATCTATTTAGAAGTCATTTATGAGTAAACACATAGAAACACTGAGGCTGGAATAGAAAAAAAAAAATTGGCTGCCTGATACACAGTATCAGAATGAGCAGGCAAAATTCTGCACTGCAGGAAAATAATATTGGTTTTTTATATTGCATAACACAAAATGTTTATCTCTTTGGCAGAGGCAAAATACCACAATTATTTGTCTACAATTATCTACTGATAACTGTATCAAATTAATTTTGTCTGATGATTGTTTCAGTTATAATATTCATAATGTTTCCTTTTATCTAAAGAACACCAATATTAAAAGAAACCACTAAAAATCAGCAAAACAGAATAGACCTCAAAATAAGTATAGTTAAAATATTTTCAGTGAATTACAGTAAGATATACACCAGGGTAATTTATAGTAACATCATCATTAAGTCAAAATTTCTACACTTACATTATTTTTCCTAATGCTGTGGTCATAGTAACAAAGTCAGAAAAGTGAACAATTTAAAAAACTACTGTTTGGACAAAAATAATATTGCCTTAAATTCTTTATCTGACCTCCTCATACATAAACTTTAGAGACACTGTTCCATCAGTATAAAATTTATACATTTTAATATTTGGCCCTTCCTAGCATTAAGACTGTCAAAACATTTGACCAGGATCATTCTGAATATTAAAAAAAAGAGGGGAAAAAAAACTAGGAATCTTTGCTGTGGACAAGACTTGCACCTGACTGCTGGCTTTGAGAATCAGACTACACTGCCATTTCCCTTTCTCAGACGTGGCATGGCAGCCATCTGGGGGTAGCTCCTTCACCTCTGATTTACTGACAACCTCAGATATTAATCACATACAAGAGGAGACAAATATTCTGTCACTGTTCATCTTTACCCTTGCTTTCACACAGAAAAAGATGAAAATTGTGTTTACCTTAAATGGCAAAAATTTCAGTTTGTTAATTCAGAAACTTACTGTCAGAACCAACCATGTTGAGTTACCCAAAAATCCATATTACTGCCATCACACTACCAAACCTCTGCAATAATTTACATTATTTTTTAATGCGTTAAATTAAATAAATAATCAACAGAAACCTTGTGAAACCATGGTAATTGTAAATCTGTCTCCTTCACAAAGCTTTAACACCTTAAGTCCCAAACCAGAAACAGCCCAAACCCAAATGTACAGTTTTTTATTATTTTCACAAAGTCACCATGTAAAAACTGCAAAATTAAAACAGTCCTTTGAGAAAGAACCGTCAGAAGTTTGCTCAATATGTGTATTTTATACAGCAGAAACATACTGATGTGTCGAATTAATTTAGTAGCGCCCAACATGAAAGTTTTAGAAGATATACTTGAGCTAGTTTCCCTCCTAGCTTTCACACACAAGTTGCCTGATGAAACAAAGAACTTTAGTGAATTAATCCTTTACAACCAGGACAGCTGACTGGGATTTTTACACAGATATCAGCAGATCATATATGAATGAAGCTGTGTAGGAGATACATTGTCCTTGTTGCGGTTATAAAATCTCATATCCTGCAGTAGTGGTAATGCTTACAGTCTTCTACACATGTGGAGTTCACAAAAGCACTACAACGTTAAAACCTAGTGCTGAAGTGCCCGCAGTACATGACAAAGTATTTAGGGACTTGTGCTAAGTGTTTAATACACTGGAAGTCTTCTGTTTCTGCTTTTCAGAGAGGGAGGTTCCAGTCCTGGAGCTGAAAATATCATTCATCTCCACTCTAGGTATCTGGGTTGCATCTGTTGGTTGAGATTTCCCCAGTGGGAGGGGCTTACGTTTTCTTTTCATTAAATGTAAGTGACCTAATTATTTTATTTTTTGTTTAATTGTTCTTTGCTATTGTATTAAAAAAAATAAAATTCTGATGTTGTCAGGCAGCACATAACACCTTTGGAATTTGTCTTTGACAGACTAACAAATCTTATTTTTACCTTTATAATAAACATAAGGGTTCTTGTTGGACTAAATAAAAGGAAAACCACTAATTTTTCAGGATCTTCCCAAACATCATAGAAATAATAGGCTAGGGTCCGGGATTTTACAGTCACTTTTGAATACTCAAGAAGAAAAATAATTGACTTATAGGCAAATATACAGGTGTAGACTTTTTGCGTTTAGTTTACTTTTTTTGGCTGCTATAGTTTAAGCCATATGCTGCATAATCATTTTACAAGAATATAAAATTGTCCTCAGTTTATACCTATGTCTTTTTTTCTTCCTGTGATATTTCAGTGGATGTAGGTGGCTTTTACTAAATAGCTCACAGGCTTTAGCATGCTGAACTATTCTCGTACCTCTTTCATTTTCACTTAAGAAATAAGACTAACATCTTTCTACTAATTTCACTGTAACAAATAAAAAGGATTAGAAATGTTAAAAGAAGTTATTTTATTAAGGAATACATACTCTCTCTCTCTCTCTCTCTCTATATATATATATATATATATATATATAAAAATAATCCAGAAATTTATTAACAGAATATTAGAAAACTTTCTCCTGTATGCAGAGACAGACACAGGACTGAAAAGTGTTTAGCTCTACAGCCCCAGAGACGATTGAAATTTTCTCCATTTCATTGGTCAAAAAGTACATGCATTGGTCCTCAATTCAGAACTGATCAGTTGAAGTAGAGGTATGAAAGAATGCTGATGGAAATCATATAAGCATGATAGTCTCAGTTCATATTGACCATGAAAAATAGATTTATTTGTGTGTGTGTGTGTGTGTGTGTATATACATATATATATGTATTAAAGCACTTCAAATCCTAAGGAGTGGAATTTATTAGCTTTCTAAGGTACAGATGTTGAAGTATGATAACACAACTGCTGATGACATATGTTTTAGTTGATAACAATTATAACAATCTGATTAACACTTTTTTTGGTGAGCAGTGCACATTGATTACAATAGTTCATTTCAAAAAATCATGTTTTCATATGATTGTGTCGAAACTGTGAAGACTTAAGTACTTCTAAGTTATTTTTCATGTGAACTATTTTATCTGTGTCATAGATTTCTTTCATTCTTTTTTTATTCATATCCTTTGCATTTATTTTAACATATAATATTTTTTTAAAATATCAATCTGAATTTCATCTACATAATATTATTTGTGTTCTGTTTCTTTGAAACAGGCGGTTTGTCATAAAGACAAGAAATTGTCTGCAAATTACTACCCACATTACACAATTTTATTGTATATATTTATTTAAATCTATTTTATGTTAACTACATTATTG
The DNA here is from genome assembly GCF_017639655.2 of Falco naumanni. Taxonomy (NCBI): domain Eukaryota; kingdom Metazoa; phylum Chordata; class Aves; order Falconiformes; family Falconidae; genus Falco; species Falco naumanni. The sequence goes on along the minus strand of NC_054080.1, from coordinate 53,618,285 downwards.
CATAATAGTAGTTGTAATAACAACTTTAATCTTTACTTGCAAATAAGGAACATAATTATCATCCCTTGCAGCCAGACACTCCTGTTGGCTATTCAGAATAAAAGAAATGGGTGAAGATGCTTTCTTATCCAAAATTTTTGAAATGTTTAGTTGACTTTGGACAACATGATTATATCAAAAGAATACTGAAGCTGAAAGGGGGAATTTTCTGTCCTTTCGCACACATTATTTCTAGGAATCTTTCAGTCCTAATATTTTTAGAGATCTAAATTGGGTTTATTAGAAGAAACAAAACATTTTATCATTATAAAAAGGGTGACAAGCTTTTGAATAGACCAACAATTAGAAAATGGTCAGTGTACAAATTTTAAAGCCTGAAGCAATTTAAAACAATAAAGAAAATAATTTTAAAATTAAAATATACCTGCTTCCAGATATTATTTCTTAGAAATTTTTCAAAGGTCTACATTATCTGTTAATTGAATTTTAACAGAGTCTCATATTAGTCTGACTGATAAAGCAAATATTCAAAGTAGGTGTTAAACACATTTCATTTGACAGAACAGAGCAGGATCAGCTAAAAACTAAATTTCAGCTCTTCCATTTTTATTTCTCCAGAAGAAAAAATAGCTTGTGTTTTGAAAGAAAGTTCAGCATCCTGTTCTTTCATATTCTGAATCTGCTCCTTTTTAAACATTGCTAACTTTAAAGACTTTTTTAAGACTTTAATGAAAATACATTTTTATTTTGTTAGGGTGCTTTTCATTTAAGTGAAGTCTAGGGTTAACCTGAGGAACTACAATTTTGCAAAGATTATTTTATGGCTTCTGTTGACATGTCAGTTTAATTCTGTAATCTGAACATGTGTGAAAACATGTCTATCCTAACGACACCTCTGCTGGCACAAAATAGTAATTTGCAAATTAGTGAACCTATTTTTACCTGCCAATAGCAGTAGACGTGGTGCTTAGGGACATGGTTTAGTGATGGACTTGGCAGTGTTAGGTTAACAGTTGGACTCAATGATTGTAAGCATCTTTTTCAATTTAAATGATGCTATGATTCTATTCTATGATTCTGTATCTGGAATGCATAAAAGGTAGTAAGACATAAGTATTCTACTGTATTTTGAATCAGAATACTTGTTTCATGACATAACATTCACATTTTCCTATTCACTATCCCTTTTTCCTCCTAGTTTGTTAGAAATGTCTACGAGTGTGACTTGCAAGTCTAAGAAGTAAACTGTGTCCATAGTCTTCTATTTTAAAATGTCTTCATTTTGGAAAAGATCAGTTATCCTAACATCTAAATGTGTGGGTCAGACTTTGCTTATGAATGATCTCATGTTTGCAGCATAATAACTTTAAGGAAAGAAAACTGCATTTTCCCTTCTTAGCTTGCCTCCATCCATTAGAACTTCATCTCTACTCATCTAGTGAAAAAATATTGAGGCATTACAACTGTGAATAGCAAAGAACATCTTAAGAACACAAAAGTATTAGTGAGTTGAGTATGATACCAATTTCTCAGCAGCCCTGAAAGAAGCGTAACTCCAACTGAACTGTTTATGCCAAATGTCTTCTAGAGTGTCCTGCAAATATGACTGGAATTATAGTGTATTCACACAAAACACATGAAAGGTAGGGAAAAATGAAACTTATTAATTGCAGTAATAAAGATTTATGTTCAGGCAGTGAGGTGATGAAAATTAATATCACTATGCTGAATGGAATGAAACTGTGACAATTGAAATGAATTGAATATATACCTCAAGTGATTTCTATGGCTGTAGATTACTTTTATATTTGGGGAAAGGGAAAAATGAAAGATCATCCCAGGAGCCAGGCACAGATGATCTACTTCCAGTACCTCTCCTGCCTTGGACCCATTGCATCTTTTTTTGTCTGCAGTGAAACAGGAATCATTTTCCTCACTAGAGAACTTCTGTTTCTTTAGGGACTGGGGTTAGTCTTTGGTCTAAAATCCAAGCCCTAAACTCATCAAACCAAAGCAAAATTCCAAGTGTACTTATGTTCTCATTTATAACTGCTGCATTACAGTAATTTTACTTCCTCCACTCCAACAGAATTAGTGTTATTGTTAACAAATAGAAATAAGGATTTGATAAGAAATTAAGTCAGCTTTGTAATGTAACATCATGCCACTTGGAAATCAGTTTTACTTACATTGGACTAATTTTGCTGTTGAAAAACAGCATGACAACTCCTGACCTCTCAGCAGAGACTTGGCATAGCAAAAAATTTGCTGCCAGTCATTCCCTCAACACCAAGCAGTTAACAGACACTCTTCATTTCTACTCAACCTATGTCATTGAGTCACTACCATTTGAACTTGCTGATATTTGAATAAAACAAAACAATACAAAATGTGGACATGAAAAATTCTTCCAAGTATGGTATGTGAGAGAGAGATATTGTATATTAGCCTTATATAATTTTTAACAGTAAAAAGCAACTTTCCGAGCACTATAGAGAAGATAGATATTTCAGGCACAGAGAAAGGAGAAAGCCTAGTGATTAATAGGTAGCTAAACACTTTTTTTACAAAAATATCCACATGGTCTTTACATGTGAAAGATGGACATCAATGAAAAGATACTGATCACTTCCTTTGCTTCTTTGTTTTGTAAGAACAGCTCATCTTTCTTCAGGTTTGTTTTTGTTGTTGGTGGTGGTGTTTTGTTTTGTTTTTTCCTAGAGGAAAGTTACCTTAGGCATCAAAATCACCTACAATGTTTCTTTATTCATAAAAATTTAGGAGATTATGATACACATAGCTGCTGAAATATTTGATGCTAATTTTCTGAAACTGTTAATGATTAAATTCAATGTATGCAAAAGAATGTCACTTACTCAAAGCTCCTGCTGAAATGAAGGATAAGTCTGAATAAACAGTATAGGACTTGATAGATAGAACTCAGTTGGAGTAGCTTACTATTTTTAAAATTCATGGATAACTGATTAATTTTATTGAAATTGATGATACAGTATCCAGCTATTATTATATATCAAGGACAAAAAAATTTTCAACTTACTCTTCTCCAAGGCACATCCTGTTGTTGCGTCTCAGGATAGAGATCTAAAAAAAAAAAAAAAAATAGAAAAAGTCATAGTCAAATACCATGGTTTTACGCATACACAATTTTATGTTTGTTGATAGGAATAGTCAGAAAGAATTATGACTCATAAACTTTGCAATACCTGACACATACCTGAAAAGAACAATTAGCAATAAAAATGGAAATGCACTTCTGCAGTTCTTTATTTCCTCTTATCAATGTTTCTGAATTGCCTTACAAGTCTTACCATGAATTTCTCATAATATCAGAGAATATATTTAATTTCAATATTCATAATTAAATCTTTAAATCATGTCATAAGTGAAAGTCTAAAATGACGAGAATTCAATATTTGTTCTATGTGTCACCATTCCCAAATATATACCTTTGCAATTCTTGAAACATTTTTTCAGACTTGAATCAGTTTACAGTTTTTACTGACATTTAAAAACTAATTCAAATAAAAAGTCTCTAATGTAGAGTGATTAAATGCACTGTTTTCAAGGCTGCATAAAACATTCAATTAAATACTATATATTGTGTCAGGGTTTTTTGTCTTTGTTCTTGTAAAAATAGGACTCAAGTAATAATAATTAGATACTAAAACCTAGGGTAAGCTATAAACATTAACTTCAGTGTTCCTACGTGTGAGTCCTTAATATTGCAACAAAACTATTCATATGCAGAATTTCAATACACAACTGCAGAACTTTGCAGTAGTTCATAATAAAGGATGAAAGCTTAATCAGATTAAGTTGAGAATTGGCACTTTATTCACAAGTGATTTGACTATGTGTAATAGCTATAATAACATTTCTAATGTGCATATCTTATATCTGCATCGATTGAAGAGGGAAATGTTCAGAACTTTATTTATCAGTTTTCCTACCCCTTTTTCTGTCAGTACAGGTATATATACATACCTAGCATGAAACCTATACACACAATGTTCACATAAGTATTCCAGATGGTTAATTGAGAAAAACTTAAGGTTGTTACAAGTGTGAAATTTTAAGGGCTGCAAGGTCTAAGAATAACAACAGATATTATTCAGAAGGCTGAAATCTACTATACCAGTGCATAAAGGTCTTGGGTTTAGCCCTAAAATTATTAGAAATGCTGAGTCTCAAACGTCCAAAGAGGAGAAGATTGATTACTTCCCGGAAGGATATTTTACTTTTGAAGTTTGACTGTACAAATAATGAATACTTGAAATTTATCTGGGATTCAGGTATTTCAAATATATTGTTGGGAATATGGACAAGTGACCAGAAAGCAGATAAAAGTAAAAATTGTAATCAGGTTTACATCAGAAATAACTTATGGTCAGTTCGTGACATTACTGACTACACAGCTTATAACTGCTATATATACAGCTGTTGTCCTAAACAGTTATTGACAATTCCAATCCTTCTGCCCAAAAAAAACCCCCAACAACAACTACAAAAAAAAAAAAAAAAAAACAAAAAACCCAAAAAACCCCCAAAAATAACCCCCCAAAAAACTATAAAAGCAAGTAAACAAACAAACACACACCACACCACACCCCCCTAAAATAAGCAGATATAAGCAAGGGCTCAGAATGCATCTATTCATTTCAGTCTATGTTCATGCTAGTTAGGCTTTGAAAGAATTTGCTTCAGAAGCTGAATTACACTCCTGTGAGTTATTCACACTTTTAAACTTTGCAAGGTTAAAGTTGTAATTAGCAGTGACCTCTATGTAAATTATTAATTTCCTCCTTTTAAACCTAATGGAATAATCCAGACTCTCTACAAACCTTCTTTCTATAGCTCACCTTTAAGAGCAGTGACTGATCTTGTCACTTGTCTGATTTGTAGAAATGTTTCAACCAGCGTTTATTGGTCAATATCTATATGGAGGTCATGAGAAAGTGTACATCATACTCTGCAAGAGTTCTTTAACTGAGTTTAGAAGATGGGGCATACCTTTGAAGTGAAAGGAAAGGCTACTGAATTCTTTAAATTCAATAACTCATGTTCTTCTTCTAAGTTAAGAATCTGTAAGGATTGGTGAAAGCACATAGGACTATTCCAAAGTGTCTAATTCATAGCTTCTTAAAAAAAAAAAAAAAAAAAAACAAAAAAAAACCAACAAAACAAACAAAAACCACAACAAAACAACAAACAAACCAAACCCACCCCCCCCCACCCCCCCCAGATTAGAAGGCAAGAGTTTGCTTCACATGGTGAATACCTAATTTCAGGATGTCATTCTCAAGTTAATAAATATGCAATAGAGCTCCAAGCACTTATTCTTGAGTACAGGCTAACCAGTCACATCCTAGGGTGGCACCTCACAAAGATGATGTCTGTTTGGCAGCTAAGTGACACATTTCCTCATGAAACACATGAATCACAGTTTCTTCCTTCCACCACCCTTTCTAACCCATTCCTCAGAATACCAACTTTTATATTGTGTTCCTTTATTGTTTAAAATCAGAGATATTTGACAGTAGTCCTTCCAGATAACTTAGTAACTGGCTTCTAACAATAGTCCAAACTCCTCTCCTCCATGTCAGTTTTCCTAGACCTGAAGCTGAATTATGTTTTACTTGAAGGACTAATGTTTACAAGAATTCCAGAAGTAGAGTTAGTGTCTAGAAAAGTTAAAGGAACTGAAGAAAAAAACAAAGAGTTAGGCACTGAACCTAAACAGAGATCAAAAGTTTGTTTTGAGCTTTTATTGATCGTTTCAGAAAGCAAACAGGTTTCTTGGCAGTAACTGAGTGACCTGTGTGATATTTGGCCAGTGTGAATTAATTCCTTCTTACCTTATTTACATTAGTAGCAACTGAAAACAGGGTCACTGAAGTTGGTGTGTTACAATGATGAAAGTAAGCACAGAAATTACAAGATTTCACACTGAAATGATAAAGTGACTTCACTCATAGAAGTCCAAAGAATACTTTAAGACAATATGTATTTGAGCACAGAAATAAAAGTCTGCCAGAATATAGCCACTATCAATGGGCAAAAATAGCTTTATCTTTTGTGATGCTTTCAAACGGTTTATGGTAACCTCCAATTGATGAATTTCAACCTTACTTGATTTTTGGGGAGCTTTCTGAATGAGGGCTGAGGGGAGCTGTGCACCCACTTCATACCTGAACAGAAAATTATCTTCTCACACACTTCATCTGATCAAGAATTAAACTGTGATTGAGCTACTTCACACTTCTGCTGCTTTCATGATGTATGGAACCAGAAAAAAGGACATAGAAGCTTTGTTCTTCAAAGAACTCTCGGTATTTTCTATGATCACTGTATTTGTGGTAAGAAAAAAAATATTTTATTTGAACAGCAGACTTCTCATGCTTCAAAATCCAAGACCTGTTCTTTACTCATCGTATGTCCATGATGTATATCATGTAGAAAAGGAAAAAGGTATTCTGAATAGTATATTGCTGTTCCCAGGCATAGTTTTGTCTGGGTTTGTCTTCTGCCTTTTCTTGATTATGTGATAAAAGATGCATAAGCCCTAAGATTTTCGAAAGATATTTCAGTACATTAAAGATAGATGTAGATTTGTCAAAACACTTAATCATCCTACTGTCACCAATGTGATTTCTAAAAGCACCTGTGTAGGTGTTCAGGTGCTTTTCCAAGCATCCTAATTCCTTTGAAAGTACAATCTGCAAGCCGTATCTCAGAGTTCAAAATTAAAGAGGTGTTGCCATGCCTAGACAGATGTTAATGACATCAACAGCTAACCTGAGATTTATTATGGAGGCATCTTAATCAAGAACATCTGATCCTTCTCTTGGGACTAGGACTGATGGGAGACTTACAGTCTCAGCTATTGCAGTTCTGATGATGTGTGTGTGAATATTGCTTCCATGGATATAAAGTCACTAGTAAACATTAGCTTTATTTATGGAATGGTATTTCTTAATAAAGTTGCATCTGGAGGCCTTTAAGCTAGAGTTGACTGTTGTATATTTACTTGTGCCAACTGTGAAGTGTCAGTCAGTAATATGAAATATTTACTATCTGAGGCAAACGGTCATAAAATGGAAAGAAAAAAAAAAATCCTCAAGCAAAATTAAACCTCTCTTGTCAATACACTCAATTACTGTCAAAGACTTTAAAGTATTTAACCTTTAATGTATGAATATTTACCTGATATTGATTTATTAGGAATTTCAAGCTAAGAAAATGTGTGGTATTTCAGTTTGTTGATTGCCTTCAAGGATTTTCTTTGCAAAGGCCAGCTAGCTAGGGAATACCTCTTTCCTTGCAATGGCTTGTCAATTATAGGTAAATGCACACACTGGAAAAGCAGAAGGGTTCAGAGCAGGGGCAGGAAACTACAGACTTGTTTTGTGGACCAGAACCTTTCTACAAGGGGAGAATGAAGGGGTATCAATAGACAGAACACATGGTTTACAAACACCTACATAATGAAAATAAATAGAAAAGCATTTTCCAAGACATGGGTCCATAAACAATTTATTAACTCATAGCAGAGGGAAAAGAGAGAACAATATTTTCAAAGTGCTGTCTTGGGATACCACCCAGAAGTCCTCATTGTATCATGTTTAATTTCATATCTGTATAAGTGGCTTTCCTTACATAACACCATACACAGGAAAGCGGAATTTGATTTCTTAAATACTCTCTAGCTGGATGTGGAATTAGGACTGAAATGAATCAATTTCAGTCACAGCATATTAATCTCCAAAATCCTTTTCATATTACAGCTAAATGATAATTTAAAAATATTAATAGATCTTTAGAAGCACAGAAGTTGCATGATCTTTCTCTTTCTACTTATCTAACACAAATATTTAACATTAAGTCAAAGGTATTTATATCTGTTTTATATCAGAATAAGAAAGCTGGATAAAAAAACTGACTATTCTCCTTTTTTACTCTTAAAAATGGGAAGTCTTGGCAGTACCCTAACAAATTTATAGGCACAAAAAAGTAGCCATTAGACCAACTTAGACAATACTGTGTGACTAATTTGTAACACAAAATAAAAAAGCAACAGAAGTTGCAGTCAGAATCTTTGTTTTCTGACAGTCTAGATTTTAACTTGCTGTAATTCCTAGTCTTCTACCTCAACGACACTGAACAATTGTTCATTGTCAAATTACAACATTTTCCATTATTGTAAGGTCGATAGGAAAGTTATCAGTGTTTTCATTCACTAGCTTCATTAGTAGACTCTTCCAGAAATTTAATCCTGTGTGGTATTTCAGCATAAACTTGAACACATAGGCTTTGAATTTGATAGTCCAGAGATGAGTAAACTGACTGAAGCATGCAGACGGGGCTCAAGTTACTTAGATTATTTATTTTCTTACAGTTTTTGAAGAGTTTCTTAACAATAAAGAGGCAGAAAAGTGAATATTTCAACTCCAGAACAGACATTCATAAAGAAAATGTAACATTATTTCCATGAACATGCTACACTTCAATCCCATTCTTCTCTCATACATATGTTATGGAGGTAGTCTTAATCATTATTCTTAATCATTAATGTCATAATAAATGCAATAACTCTTCATCATATACACATTACATCTTACTCCTAAAAGTATGTCTTAACGTTACTCTTTTAAAATCACTGCAGGACTCTGCTACTGCTGAAGAGAGTAGTTTTATTAATGTGCAATGACAGCACTGTCAGAATTATGCCCAGACTGATTCAGATTAGTTCATAAAAGAGCATCAGACCTTCTAATAAGGGTAGTGTGTTAGAATCTGTGTAAGTGGTCTGTATTAGTTCTGGCAGCTGAATTGCACCTGTGAGTGATAAAATGGTAATTGTACCATATTATCAGCCTGCAACACTGACATTAACATGTCACACCACTATACCATTACATGGATTGAAAGGCAATATTTGTCTTTGATTTCTTTTTAGTTTTTAACAGAGAGGATATTTTCTGTGCAAGACATATAACATAGAATGCTAAAGGAGGAATATTCTCTCTTTTATGTTTACTTTATGTTTTTCTTTATGTAAACCTGCTGTACAGCCTTCTCAACAAAAGCATGCATGACATGTCCAGAGAGCACTGTTCATCCACTAAAACAAAATTAAGATATGTGATTTGTCCTCTGTCTTTCACCATGGTAAACTCATTGCTAACTTCTGCTACAGCGACTCAGACATCTTCACAGCATCACTTCAGGCATTTAAGCACTTCTATTTTCAAGTCCGGATCTCAGGTCATCACATATCTCCAGGAAGAGCTGCACAACACAGACTTTTTAGCATAGGGCTAGCATCAGTGTTGCCAGCTATCATCTGTTATAATTTCACCTTGTCTTATAGTTTTTCTGGAAGCTGTCTTCAGTAAATAGTCATTCCTACCTAAGGGAATGTTGTTATGTTGTTTGTTAGTACTAGAACTTAAAAAAAAAAAAAAAAAAAAAAAAAAAAAAAAAAAAAAAAAAGAAAAAACCAACTATGTCCACTCTGAAAACATTCTCAGCTTCCCTTAAGTCTTACCATTTTCTGTGCATTTAGAGATTAACTGCTTCAAATGCTTCTGTTATTCATGTCCTTGTGTTTGCACCACTCTGCTATTTCAGCTCACTGGAAGTTTTACTTTCACCCTCTTCTCTTCTGTCCCTTCTCTCCAGACAGTCTTAACCATTTAGTTTTTCTGTCTCTTTTCAGCCTCTCAGCTTCAGTAATACAGCTATGTAACTATGTAATATCTTCAGCACTAAAAACATGGCCGTTTTTTGCAACTGTTTTTTCGTAAAGTGACTTATTTACATCTACTGTTTCTCCATTAACCCCAAATAACATGACAGGCACTGCCTCTTCAGCTAGTTTTGACTCTTTTATTTGTGAATCTACAGGCAATGTACAACACATTAAAATCTTTTCCCCCTGCACATTTGTCTTTTCTGTTTCTAGTTTTAGCATTACTTTCTTCTGGGGAAGTATTTCAGAGGCAGCAGACTCAGTCGTCTAAAGAAAATGGATTTTTCTACCCCATCTCTTGGCTGCAAATTCCTTCCTTTCTGCAAAAGTGTCGATTGAAGGTGATAACTGTCAAGGGATGTTTTTTTTTTAACCTGAATGAATCTTGACATACTATCAATATCATGTGGGATCAGAAGTTTGTATTGTTTAACTTAGCATATATAAAGGACAGGAAGAAACCTCTTGCAGATGAAATAAAGCTAATTATTTATGTAAATTATTAAAAAAAGAAAATGTATTAAGAAATTTTTTTTTACTTGAAGAAGCATACAGTAAAGAACTAACCAAAAAGCTTGCTTCAGCAAGCATATACGTGGTGGTATGGCAAAGGGAACAAAATGACTGCCAAAATACCTCAACACTACCACCTACTAGCATCATACTACAAGGAAGAGCACCTTCTTACCAATGCTTGCTTTTCAAGTTACATCATTCTTTAAAAACATTCTTTAAGAGACATTGTGTTTCTGAGCCTGCACACTGACATTGAGCTCAGGGTTTGTGCAGAACAGCTTATGAGACCCCAAAGGACGACTGTGCTGAGCGAGGTAAAGTGATGACACTTCCTGCTGAATTGACTTCATTCTGATCCTATGAGATAGTGGCCTTTCTTCCAAAGAGGCTCTTCTTTTGGTTTGAAACAAGTGGAATTGTAATGATTCACATATTAGTGTCACAAATTCTAAAGATTTACACAACGATATAGCACAATAATAGTCTCATTTTCCCTCTCCTCCAACATTAAAAAATGAGGAATAGGCATGTATATTAACCCTACTATTTTGGACAATTTCCAGATTGGATAATTGCATTCTGTCTACTAACAATTCTCCTGCAGTTTCAATTAGATACAACGCTCTTTTTCACTATCCTGAGCGCTTGTGCAGTTTTGCTGTTCACTGTTCAACAGCTGCCACATTTCACTTAGGAGGTGCTTGCATTTCAGTATTTAATGAGATGAGCCTTATAACCAGGCTTTCAATTAGCTGCCTTGTGACTTTTAGACTGCAATCTGTGTCAGAAAAATTAGATGCTCTGGGAAGGTAGAATTTATCAGAAAAAGTTCAGACCACTTAGGAAAGGGTCAGATGGCCTGTATAACACAAAGATGCAGAGCGATCCTGAAAATCAACTTTTCTATCCACTGAAATAAGCAGTAGGCTAGGTAATCACAATCACGCCAACTTTCTTCTTTGAGTATGTAGAATTATTTTTTAATATTTGTTCTAATCAATGCATTCTGTGCAAAATGGAACAGTTTGTGTAGAGAAGGCCAAGCATACTCTCAGTCCACAGCTGTCAACATCTCCAACTTTTTCTTCTGAAAAAGGATCTGTTGTGTGTGAGTTTCATCAGAAGAAACAGAGAATTGTGACATCTTTATCATAACGTGAGTGAATATTCTCTTTCTAGGCATAGCTGGAGTGGGACGGAGGTGTGATTGTCATTGCTATGTGTTGGCATAAAATAATGACCCTAACTATAAGAAAGGTCTCGGGAATTTTTGGATGAGATCTATAGCAAAGAACTGAAGAAGATACTCAGCTACATGAGTTGGAAAAATATTGTAATATTGGAGAAAATGCATTTATCCTTATAATTACTTATATTCCAGCTACAGGTAGTTTCTCAGTGTGGTGTTTGCAAATTTTACTGCTTAGCTCTCTACACAAATGTACAGGTGACCTAAAGGAGGATTCAGAGATTCAAGAGTCAGATTTGAGCACTCAAGATTCAAATTCAATCACTAAAAACTGATACAACACAGGGATAGTAAAGGCCAAGTGGTGAAAGACTGACATAGTTTCCAAGTCCACACTGGGACACAGCATCCAAGCTAGTGATTCAAGGCTTTTAACTGAGATTAAGTCCTGTTTGTCACACAACAATGAATGCCCACTAGCAGTTGTGCCACATTCCATGCACTCCTGAAGTAGATTTTCCACTTCGGTTTCACCTGGAAGGTATTCATTTTGCAGACCCAGGACACAAAGTGAACTAAAGTCTGACCAGTGGACACACTTAGAAGATTCACTTTAAAAGCCTGGTCCAAACTCTAATGCTAATGTTAACACTGTGTTTGTAAAATGTTTTTGTAACCCAGTTTACCTGTAAATCTTAAAGTAAACAAAGCCAACATTACATTTGGAGATGATGCAAATAATAAAAAAAAAAAGATAAATGGATGAGATATTAATTCAAGATCTCGTTGCTCAGACAGCTCTGGAAATAATATTTCTAGAATGCTGTAATTTCTTCACATGGTCAGTTCTATACACTCTAAAAACATCTGCAGAAGAAGCCAGCCATAAAAGTAACTGTGAGTTATTTACAATGTCAACAGATGACAAGATGTAGCAAAAGCTTATAATACAGCAAAACCCCAACAGATGGATTTTTAGAGATACCTACATAAATTTTGTAGCAAGATAAGCAAAGAACAGGAGCACTTTTTCTTAAAACCTGTTGTGGTTTTACCCCAGTCAGCAACCCAGCACCACACAGCCGCTCACTCACTGCCCCACCCCCACCCAGAGGGGTGGGGAGGAGAATCAGAAAGAAATGTAAAACTCGAGGGTTGAGATAAGAACAATTTAATAATAAAAACAGAATTTTAAAAGGTAAAAACAAAAACAATAACAATAATAATAATAACCACTATAATAGAAAGGTGGGGGAAAAGGATAAAATCCAAAGGGAAGGGAGAAGGGAAACCAAGTGATGCACAGTACAGCTGCTCACCACCCGCTGACCAATGCCCAGCCAGTCCCCCAGCAACGATCCCCAGGCCCCAGCTAACATCCCAAGTTTTATATATTCAGCATGACATCCCATGGTATGGAATACCTCTTTGGCTGGTTCAGATCAGATGTCCTGGCTGTGTCCCCTCCCAGTCCCTTGTGCCCCTCCAGCCCTCTGGCTGGATATAAACATCATATATATATATAAACATATAAACATCACCCAGCAACAACCAAAACCATCCGTGTGTTATCAACATTGTTCTCACATCAGAGCAAAAACCCAGCACTGTACTACATACTAAGAAGAAAGTTAACTCCATCCCAGCCCAAACCAGGACAAAACTAAATTATGTTAATCGAAGCATCAATATATTCAGATCTCTTAAGTTTTGATTGGCTACATATATTGATTTGTTCCTGCAGTTTGATTGATTCATTTCCTTTTTTTACTTTTTAGTTCTATATAAAGGAATAATGGGATACTAACAACAGAAAGTATGTAAAGATGCAGATTTGCAAGCAGACATTTCTTGGAGCAATTTGAAGTATACATAATTTCACAGTTTATCCATTTATCTGGCCAGGTCTACCTTGGATTTTCATAATCAGTACCTAATAATATCACAAGATCTTTACTTGTTGTACAGCATCAACCACTATTGCTGAATTAAAATCTATCTAGTAAGAAATCAAATGTTTTGGGTGGTTTTTTGGGTTGGTTTTTTTTTTCCTTTTCAGACAAAGAAATGTGCAGAATTGTATGTGATACAACAAAATGTGTATCAGAACCGTCTTTCATGTATTCCTGTGTGATACAAGTACCCTTGCATACAAAATTTATTTCATAATGTGTTGGAAATCTTCTTTCTTTTTACTAATCAGTTCACCTTTCAACAAGCTTTGTTAGATTACTGAATCATGACAAATGATTCTTTATATATGAGGATACTCACTTCACACTGATGAACTAACAAATTAAAATGTAATATGGAATGATGACACTAAGAATATTAGGGACAGTCCTTTTGATGTGGGGAAAGAATGCATAATTAAACCAAGATTTGTCCTTTAATTACAATATTATCATACTGATAATGCTGAATGAAATGTAGTTTTGAGGAATTCAGTGAAATAACATTAAAATGACAAGAAGCTATCACACATTTTTTTGTCCCGAAGCAGCCATATTTCATTACACAGTACTGAAGGTTAGAAAGCAATCAAGTGTGTTTTGCCATCACTGTCTCAGGCTAAGGTAATTATTAGTTTGAGAGTTTCTTTCTCTCCCCCCCACCCCCTCTCTATTTTTTAACTGTGCTTACCCAAGAGGAAAATGAACACAGTACTTATCAGGACAATGCATACATCAGTGATGAAGGCAACAGACCATGGCTGGAGCCATAGGTTAGCTGCAAATCCATTAATGATTATATAAAAAAAAAAAATTAAAAAATTCTGTGAATCTAGGATATAGCTGAGTAGTAAGTGTACAAAAGTCATAAAAAATAACAATGTAATTTGCATTAGTATTGAATCAGAAAGGCTCTCAAAAGGCCAAGTAGCAGAGGTGAAAAATTATCCATAAGGGGACTGAAGGCAAACTTTCTAAAATAATAATAATGTCAAAAGTCATGTAGTTATTTGCACTCAGTCTGGAAAAAAATATTAATTTTTATAAAAAGCACTTTTTTTGCACAAAAGGATGATAACTACAAGGAGAAACACTAAAATATTTAAAAGTCCCTTAAAAGGTCTTACGTGGGACAATGACTTTAACATGAAAGGGAAACTAACATTTCAGATTAAAGGTTGAAGATGATATATTAATTTTAAGATAATTTGTACTATATTTTTTATTACTTTTAGTCTTATTGATTCTTTTTTAAGTTCAAATTGTGCGAATTGGGTTTTAGTAATTCTTATTTTAATTTCAGACCTTCCACAGACATCTCCATATGTTAAAGGTGGGCTTTGTTTTGCTTTTTTATTTATTAGATTTTAATACTTTGCAGTCTCTTTATAGTTTCATGAACTATGAAATATTTCTTTTATATATTACACTAAAATTTTCCATGACTAACTCCCTCTTGTGGTCAAAAGAAACTTAAGAAGGAAGGGACATCATTTTATATGTAGTTATACTTGAAAAAAGAAAATATTCATTTATGTAGAAATCATATTTCCAGATGGTCTTTATGTCATCCAATATTTTTATTTAAATAAATACATGTTTGTGATGTGTGCCTTTTATCAGATCTTTGCTTTATCAGAAAAAAATAATCTTAAATCATTGAATCTAAGGATTAATATGTCAGGTATAACTGAAACTGACACATTCAACATTTTATTGCTTTCATTGAAGGGTCAACTATAATTTCCTGAAAGATAGGAAAACATTGTTTATACAAAAGCAACCTAGGTGAAAGCTGGATTTCAAAAAATCATTTTGTTTCTATTAACTTATGTATACTCACAATTTAAATTATTTACTGTAAAACACAGTGAAATAGAGGTTGAATGAGCATTTTTTTCTTAAAAATGTCATAATTTATGAAGTACATGAAATATGTCAACTAAAATTCCTCTATCCAAACTACAGAATTATGTTCTTAAATACTGGTTGAAAAGCTTTATAAACTAAATAAAAAATTTACACTTGATAGAAAGTATTAAATCCCTTCTTAAAAAGAATCATAAAAATAGAGAAATCACAAGGTTTGGTAATAGTAACTGTTGCATCTATCAAAGGAAAACCAAATATTTTTTAATGGAATAGCAATTTGAGAAACTCCTAACTTTCCATAGCATTGTATCACCTTTTTGTTTGAAGGGATGAGAAAATTGGGTTCCTATGACCATTTAGAAAAATCATTGTCAGGAATATCAACATTTGGATGTCAAAATCTTGCATGTACACATTTTCAATTTGAATATTAACTTAGCTGCTGCTTTATGGTTCTTTTCTGTGTACAGCAATGTCTTTACCTCTCCCACACATTTTCAAATATGGATATTAAAATTTAGGTGGGATTTGCTCTACTTTTTTTATTAAATGTATTCCTGCTGTGTAATTGTATTCTTGGCTGGAAAAACACATAAAAAATGAAACCCCAAAGACTGATCTTCTGCACCAGCTAGACTTTTTGTGAGAAAACAGCTTCTGGTGAATCTTTACAACTCTCTGCCATTGCTGTGATCTTTACATGGAGGACTGTTTCAGCACAGATTGCACACAGAATGGAACACACCCTTTTAGATTCACTCATTTCTGAGCACAAACACGTGACTTTTCTGTCCACTTGTGTGTGTGCTTGTGTGTATGTCTTGCGTGTGTACAGCACACTTTTTGCACATCTTTCAGCATGTGATTACAAACTGATCCTGGGCTTGCTGCAAAAGATGGCTTAACGACTTTTGTGTAACTTGGTCACTCATTTCCACTGACTCATAATGTCCAAGAACAATCTTGATACCTAAAATAAATTTAAAATAGATAGATTTGAAATAGATAGATTTTTGATTAAGCACAGTTGATAGTATGACTACATACAAAGGCACTGTATATCTGAGTACAGGTATAGGAATGACATCTGGCTCTTTCTGCTATAGTTACAAAACCATTGACTTATTTAGGGTTGAAAGCATCTGTGGATGTCACCTAGGCCAACAATCTCTATATTTGGTCTGCCAATAGTAGCCAGCATTGTTGGACCAGCAAAGCAGAGGCAGAAGGTATATGAACAGTACAGGCCCAGCAGAACTTTGAGACTGGTACTTTAGTCCAAATACTTGGTTTTTTTTCTTGAAGGATGGAACTAACTGTTCTTATATTTTTAATATGTAAAGGTTGGTCTCTTTTGGAAATGTGCCTCAGAGGATGTTAATCAGAATCTTACTGAACCACTTCAAAATAGCCATTTAAGAATGGGGAAGAAAGAACAAGCCCTGCCTGTAGTCTTCACATATACCCGCATGATTCAAGTTCCACTTAAAACTTGCAACATTTAAGAGCCTGATTTCAATGCGAAACAAAGACCTGGAATCGCTTGAACAGTTCAAAAATTACTCCTTGCATGTATAAATCAGGTAAATCACAGCATGTTATGTACTAGTAGCAATTTACCCTGAAGTCAGCAGAACTTAGTTTGCCGTGGGGTCACAGGGTAAGGAGCTTGATGCAGGAGCACCCCCTATCACCTCATCTATCTGGTTCTGCCAGTACTTCCAAAGTTCCTAGATCAGACTGTTGTCTGACCTCTGAACCTTAAGCTTTACTATGTCCTTATGTTGCTTTTCTTGTTCATGTTCAACACATTTTATTCTGTGAAGATACATTCTTATTCCGTGATATTGTTTGAGTGGTGTAGAAACACCACTGAGTAGAAGCTACAGCATGCTGACTGCCAGCAGAACTACCCAGAAGAACCACTTTCAGCTAGTTTTTCATGTGCCTTATCCTTTTGCAGAGAGCTGTGCAGAGAGTCTGCAGCAAGGGAACAGCTGCTGAACCTTGAGAGAGGAAAAACACACAGTGGAGGAAACAGCATCAGTAAGAAAAGAAACACAGAAAAGAAAACTAAAAAAGAGGTTCTTCAGTAGTCAGAAAGAAAAATCACAACTCTCAAATTGGGCTTCTAAGGATGGAAAGAATGTCAGTATTTTGAGGGGGAAGAGGTATCAGTTGCTGTGTTTCTATCATGTTTGTGTTTGTAAGGGAACAGTACACTAGTGAATACATGATCCTACAGACTCCTATGTTCAGCTGGTATAAGTGGTGCTGTATGTGAGGCCCCTCACTTACAAATGGAGGAGAAAAGACAGTTCTGCCCTTAGTGAAGGCTAATGAGATTCCTTTCTGTGGTGGGATAAATTTTATCCATGACACCTACACTTCTCGAGTGGTCTGCAGAGAAACCACACAAAGTACTCAGTATTGTGTTGTGTCTTTTTTTATATACATTCTTTCAGCACTGGTTAATGCTGGCTTTTTTGACCTTAAAGAAAATGGTCATGGATTTCTTTGTCTGGAGTTTAGTATTTCTTTTTCTCTGTGGAAGAGTAATGATCTTTCTGTATCTTTCTTTTGGAGAACATGACTTCAGCAGCTAAGGAGCTTGCAGTGGATAGCAACATTTTACCCTAAGCTAACACAAGTAAGTTGAAAAGGATGTCAAGAGACTGGAGGAGGCAGAAGAGGGCCTGCAGATGATCAGGGGGCTGGAGCACCTCCCTTATCATGAGGGACTGGGAGAGTTGAGGCATTTTAGCCTAGAGAAGAGTTTGAGAGGACCTTATAGTAGCCTTCGAGAACTTTAAAGGGGTCTAAAGGAAAGATGGGGAGGAACTCTTTATGTGATTAACACCAGCATGGTTTAGTTACTGCTGAACAGTGCTTACACACCTCAAGGCTTTTCCTGCATCTTAGACTGCCCTGCCAGCAAGTAGGCTGGGAGTGCACAAGAAGCTGGGAGAGAGCACAGCTGGAACAGCTGACCTCAAAAAATCAAGCCATATCCCATACCATATGATCTCATGCTCAGCAGTAAAAGCTGTGAGAATAATGAAGTAAGGGATGTTTCAAGTTACAGCATTTGTATTCCCAAGTAACTGGAGTAATGGGGAGTGTAGTGATAGGATGAGGGCCAACAGTTTTAAACATAAAAAGGTAGACTTAGATTGGATATTATGAAGAAATTCTTTACTGTGAGAGTGGTGAGACACTGGAACAGGTTGCCTGGAGAAGTTGTGCATGCCCCATCCCTGGGAGTGTTCAAGGCCAGGTTGGATGAAGTTTTGAGCAACCTGATCTAGTGGAAGGTATCATTAAACATGGCAGAGGGTTTAGAACTAGATGATCTTCAAGGTTCATTCCAACCAAAACCATTCTATGACTGCTGTGGGTTAAGTCTGGCTGGCAGCTAAGTACCACACAACTCCTTACTTACACCCCACCCTCCCACACACCCCCAGCAGGATGGGGGAGAAAACTATAAGGGTAAAAGTGAGAAGATTTGTGGGTTGTGATAAAGACAGTTTAATAAATAAAGCAAGAGCTGCATGTGAAAGCAGTAAAATAAGGAATTAATTCACTACTTCCCATCAGCAGGCATGTGTTCAGATGTCTCCAGGAAAGCAGGGGTCCATCAAGTGCAACAGTTACTTGGGAATACAAATGCTGTAACTTGAAACATCCCTTACTTCATTATTCTCACAGCTTTTACTGCTGAGCATGAGATCATATGGTATGGGATATGGCTTGATTTTTTGAGGTCAGCTGTTCCAGCTGTGCTCTCTCCCAGCTTCTTGTGCACTCCCAGCCTACTTGCTGGCAGGGCAGTCTAAGATGCAGGAAAAGCCTTGAGGTGTGTAAGCACTGTTCAGCAGTAACTAAACCATGCTGGTGTTAATCACAGTTTTCACCACTAAACCAAAACAGCATCATAGGAGATACTATGAAGAAATGCAACTATATCCCAGCCAAAACCAGTATATCTGGTGACTTTAAATGAACATCTCCTGATTCTAAAGTCCCATACACTTGGACAGATTTGACAATGTTGGCTATCTGGATCACTGCTTGCACGGATTCTGTTTCTGTTTCTTCCAGGAGTGGTCAAAAACAAAAGCAAACTGCTTGCTCTGCAAGCAGTTTTCCTGTTCTATTTTCCACAGAATTCATAATGAAGATTACTTCAAGGAATACATACTCAGGCCTTCAGAAAATGGCTGTTTTGCCAGCCCTGATGCTTGGAGACTTCCCTACCATAACCCCATAATATGGGAACACTATACTTCAGCTGAATGTGTCAGTCTTGACGTCTGCCTTTTTAAATTAGAAGCGTATGATCAGCATGCCAAATATGACTCTTACACTCCATTGTATGATGAAGAAAGTGGTTCAGATTCATCAATTATTAAAATCTCTGTATAAGTCAGATTCTCAAGAACTACATCCTCATGAACACAGTTCATCTGTGACTGATATTGATCAATCCTCCTTGGGTGATGAAACTCCAGGGCTATCACGTTCCATTTCAGGACAGAGAGGTTCATGCAACAGTAAGTTCTCTAGAGGTTTCAGGAAGTTTTGCTTAGGACTTTTCTGTGAAGAGAACTGAACAGTAAAGTCAGTTACAGGATAATGCTGACTTAAATAGCAGTGACTGTTCTTTGGACAATTGTGGTATTGTTGGCTTTGTTAAGCCATTAGCTGAGAAGACACCAGAAAGAAGATGAGCTGTCTTTGGACACTGAAGTGTCAGTCAGGGAAGAGGAAAGGGAACACATGAAAAAACAGCAGCCAACTCAGTTTCACAGCTGTAGTGACAGTGATTCAAGCAGAAGTTTTTTGCTATATTCCTCTACATATTCAGAGAATGTAGGTAGGTGTAAAAGCTGCTCATCTTCTGCAATCAAGAAGAAACATGATAAGAACAAATGTAAAGTGAAAGATCTGTCTCCACAGGACTTGATCTGGAGCCTCTCTTCAGGAAGGGACAGTGTGCTCTCCTTGTAATCACAGACTGTACAGAAAAGGCAAGTCCATGAGTCCACAATCCTCCTCACAGCACAGTCAAGGCAGACATGCCTATGGACTAGAAAGGAGCATTGTGGCAAGGGTCAACTTAAAAGGAGGTGATTAAGAAACAGAAATAGTAGCACACACAGGAGTAAAGAAAGAAGAGGATGCTGATCACTCATTACACCAGCACCTCTCAAGAAAACCAGAGAGGATTCCTTAAGTCATGAGAGCACTGCATCCACTAAAGTAAGTAAACCATGAGCATGTAGCGAAGGCCTTGGCAAAAGAAGGTCAAGAAGCATAGACAGTCATCATTATTATATGAGAGAAAATTGCCAAGGTAGATACCAGGAGGGTTATGCTTTTTATAGTCAAAACATGTGTGGAGATGTCTATGAATCCTCATTCAGGAGGAGGACTGTGTCTAACACCCAGTATTCAAGACAAGCTACTAATCCAGAAGACAGTGCAGAGTCTTATACTGAAATGATAGGTCTGCATAGCTGGAGGGGAACTCTGTGAGATACACTACTGCTATTATGAATGCTGCAGGTCAAGGAGTCAGTCAAGTAATAGACCAAGGACACCCTCTGGAAGTATGGATGGAATTAAAAGTGAAAAGCCTGTTGGAAAAAGCAAATATAGAACTCCCAACTTGGACGATGGTGGTCAGGAACAGCACAATTCTAGAGAAAGGAAATGACCACAAGAAAAGTTTATCAAAATTCAGTGACTGCTACAAAAATGAAGATAGTCTTCCCCAAAATCAAGCAAGCAATGAGACAGTGTAAGAAGTGGGGGGGTGGGGGGGGGGTGGGGGGGGTGGGGGAGGCGGGGAGGGGAAGAGAGATTAAGAGTCCAAGTGTGGAGACTGTCTTTGAAGGAAAAATTATAGAATCAAGCTTTGTCGAAGGAAAAAGGAAAAGCATAAGAATAAATAAAAGAAAGATCACACAAGTAACCTAGCACATTCTTTTGCAGTTGTGAATAAAATTGATAGTGATAGTGACAAGGAGCTAGAAAGTATTGAATTTGACAGCTACATAACTTGGACAGGCACAACTCAGGTAAATGAGAAGAAAAATGAGTCTCCATCTTCTTTTCTGCAAATGATAGAATGTGAAGATATTTAGACAGTTAGCAAGGTAGGTGGATTAACTGGCAAAATGTATAGTTTTGTTATCTCAAGAAGGGTCTTAGATGGTGGCATTAGAAATGCTGAAGCTGAGCTTTGAGAAACAGCAACTGATCAGTCTTCTTGTAATGGGTGCCAGTACTGACACATCACACATAGAATCTGTAACTAGCCATTTTCAAGGCCCACAACCAGCATCCTCCAGTCAATTGTCCTCTCCCAGGACTTCCTTTCTAGAGCACACAGGGAAATCAGGTTTTGTACTAAAAGCTCCAAAGAGATTTGTTAACAGATTCCCTAGGTTGGATTACCCAGGGAGGAAAAAGAGAAAGAAAAAGAAAAAGAAAAAGAAAAAGAAAAAGAAAAAGAAAAAGAAAAAGAAAAAGAAAAAGAAAAAGAAAAAGAAAAAGAAAAAGAAAAAGAAAAAGAAAAAGAAAAAGAAAAAGGAAAAGAAAAAAGAAAAGAAAAGAAAAGAAAAGAAAAGAAAAGAAAAGAAAAGAAAAGAAAAGAAAAGAAAAGAAAAGAAAAGAAAAGAAAAGAAAAGAAAAGAAAAGAAAAGAAAAGAAAAGAAAAGAAAAGAAAAGAAAAGAAAAGAAAAGAAAAGAAAAGAAAAGAAAAGAAAAGAAAAGGAAAGAAAAGGAAAGAAAAGAAAAGAAAAGAAAAGAAAAGAAAAGAAAAGAAAAGAAAAGAAAAGAAAAGAAAAGAAAAGAAAAGAAAAGAAAAGAAAAGAAAAGAAAAGAAAAGAAAAGAAAAGAAAAGAAAAGAAAAGAAAAGAAAAGAAAAGAAAAGAAAAGAAAAGAAAAGAAAAGAAAAGAAAAGAAAAGAAAAGAAAAGAAAAGAAAAGAAAAAAAAAAGAAAAGAAAAAGGAATCTAGCGTGTTTTACACTGAACAATTCTTAAAAGTGAAGAAGATAGAGTATTGCTAGCACATAACACATAACAGCATGTAGCACTTCTAAAGTTTCTCACAAGAGGGTTTGAAAGTTGTAATTTCATAAAGCAATCCTATGTTCTCATAGCTTGTAAAATATCTCCACAGAATATTTCAAAGCTGCCTTTCTAAAAATAACAAGCAAACCCACAGAAATGGGTCGTTTGCTTTCTTTGAGACATGGTTTTTTTCTCCCTTCACTTGTACTTCAGACAACCTCACTGAGATAGCTCAAACTGACTCATCCTTCCTGAATGTAGGGAAGAGGGTGGGCTGTAGAACTGACCCTTGGTTTTGAGCCCGTTTACAGCTGCACAAGTGTGATCCCTGGCAGCACTTCCCTTTGGTTTATCTGGAGACAGATTTTAATGTTAATTTGGTTTTGGTTTTAATAGGGCACTCACTATGGCAAGGACTTGGAGCTCTCATGCCATTAGCACGTTTTGCACTCCATTACTATTCAGGCTGAGAATACAAACTCTTCAGTACAAGGAGGAAGGATCACACACGTTCAAGTTCCACAAGGAAGAGAGCACAGACAGGGAACAGCAAACTGACCATCTCCCTGCAGTTGTCACCTAGTGGGATAACTAGTCTGATACAAACCACTTTCATTTGTCTAAGGCTTTTACTTCTGATGGAAGCAAAGCAAAATTTGCTAGATGCAAGGTAAAATGCTCAAGGCATCCACACTCACACACACTTGGATACAGTCCATCACACCTACAACCAGCCTGGTGTGTCAGTCCCCACACGACCAGGACAGACACCCTTATAGTTGTTGAAGCAGGCAGTGTCAGCAAAAGGGCTGCTGCTGGCAGTGCCAGGCTTCTGCCCTTGAAGAGCTCTTGGGCCACCAAACAGAGTTGCTGCTGGAAGTTCCTCGGCCACCTGACCGGCTTTCCCTTCTGCTGCAGAAAGGCTATAGTTGTATGGCCCACCTCTCTCAGACTGGGGCTATGCTTCTTGCCTGGGATGTGCAAATCCCTCTTTTGGGGCTGAAGAAGGTGGAGTGGTGGCAGGCCTTTGACCAGGTCTCACTCATCCCTCCTCCATCACTCTGTGAATCTACAAAGACCACCCCAGTCCATGTGGCAGCTCATACTGCAGTGGTTTAGGAGGACAACACCTCCTTGATGACACTGGCCAGGTATCCACTGGTGGAAGTTTGAACCTTGGTACCAGAATGGGTTTACTCCCCTCTGGTGCTTTCAAGTTTCTGAACAGTTGTTGGTAATCCTGGCTATTCAGCTGCTGAAGGATGAAAGAAAGTGGCCACTGCTGAGATTCCTGGATAGTGGCCAAGTTCAGGAATCCTTTTGTGGACACTCAAATCAGTCGTGGTCATGGAAGGCAAATGCCTAATGCTGTAGGAGAAACTCTGATGCTCTCCTTATCAATGAAAAATAACACTTAGCAGGGATAGTTCAAACCTCACAAAATGGACTCCTGGATTACAGTATCATGAAAAGAAGATTATGAGAGCATGCCCCAGGGCAAATTATTTCAATGGAAGTATTTCATTCCATTAGCAGTACTAAGGCACACCCAGTGTACAAATGTAATCTGTAGGACCAGGCACTTCCTGGCTCCTTAATCTAGGGACACATCTCGCTTACTGAATACTGTGAAGAACCACAAATACTTGTTTCCTCTCTTCTCCCATAGCCATGTTTCTTCTGATTAGAGAGACCCAGACATGCAAAAAAAGAGCATGCAATATATACCAACAGGTTCTGCTGCGTTAACAACTGCATAGGCACTCCTCCTCCAGATACACTGATTTTGTCTTAAGGTAATGGGGATGAGGTTGTCAAATATTAATAAATGACTGCATATTTTGGAAAATCTAGTATGTGGACTTAACAGTTTCATCAACAATTGCACAGCTTTCTCTGAAAATTTAAAGCAATGTCCCTAAGAGATAAAAATATGCGGACAAATGTAAAGAGTTAATTCCAGGAACTACACATAGAGTTTAAAGATTATGATGTTTGGGTTTTGTTTCTGAGATCAATTCAACTGGGGTAGTAATAAACTTAATTTCCACTAATTTGAGTCCAAAACAATTGCATATTTGTGTGTTTTCAGATAAGATTGTGCTGTTTTTGTTTGGAGGATGTGTTCAGCTTTAATCCAGATGGATGATGAACAATTTTGGTCCTCAATGTTTGGGAACTGAGCTTTAAAATTCGCTGACTTCAGTAATAGATGTTGATTTCTCTTATTGAATAGTGAAATTGTGGTCTAAAAAATTATTCCAGTAAACAAGACCTCTTTAATCCTCTCCTGGAGTGGTCACGGACTCCCAAGGCAGTAGATGCTCATTTATGAGTTCAGAGAACTAAATAAAGCATTTCATTCAATCTTAATCCCATGAAGAAGAGTCCTTTCTCCAGATTATAAGAACAGGATTATTTTTTTTTCACTAACCTTTCAGTGTTGAAAAACAATGGTATTAACAAATGTACAAACCTAGACAGAGCCAGGAAAGTGTTTCTTACTATACTACTTACTGGAAATGTACTGCAATAGAAACAGGAAATCACAAGAAATGCTTGTGTGTGTGTTTGGTATTTTTTTCTTTTTTCTTTATACCACTCTTCCAAAAGTCTGTGTTCTTCTTGGTACCTAGATGCTATTAGAGAAGCTGTATCATGTCACACCAAAAGCACATGTATTGAAATACTCTGATTTCAACAGTGGGTAACAGCAGAGACAAAGGTTAGAATATAAAAGCAAGCATGGAGTATTCCCTAGTATATTCTCTAGTATACTTTCTTAGCTTCTAATCTGCAATATTTAAATACATGTCAAGCTTCTATGGGCAGTATTGCAGCACAGGTGACAAGACACATCCCATACATGCATAAATATTTTAGTGTTTTTTCTGAAATCACATTGTAGTATACTAAACATTAATAAACATTACTATAATTATATTCCCTCCTATTCCTCTTGAATTGCAGAAATAGATATGAAAAATAAGATAAAATAAAACTTTGAGTTGTATGTCAAGTGTGAGTACACAGCCAAATATATAAACTGTTCAAAATAGAAATATGATCTGACCTTTGAATTAAAGCATCTATGATTATTGTTTCATTGTTGAACTAGAAAATATTTTCATCATCCAATAATCTGTCCATCAAGCTGTTGAACAGGTTGGTTTTTTTCCTGTTCACAATAAAGTACAACATAGCCAGGTTTGTTTACCTGTCTGTTTGCATATTAATAATAGTCTTCATTCCTACAGAGACTGAAAAAATGTGATGCTAAATGAAAACCTAACATTAGACAGAAGGATAGACCTGTGTAGGAATCGTATGCAGCCTATGAGTTTGGTGTTAAAGAACATAACTTAGTTTACCCTTGAGAACTGCAAATAAATTCACCACTGGTTCTTGGCTCACAATCCTAGGAACATGGACAATGCATAATTCATAGCATCACAACCCACAACGTTAATAAATGGCAATTATTTCTGACTTAAAGAAGGTTTCTTGTATTTGATACTCACAGTTTCACCATATTAGCAGTTTATCAAATAATTGTACTAACATTAGACCCAGAAATAAACAACTAGTTTGTGGTGTAAAGGTTCTATGGAAAAGAACTATTGATTTTTCCTTCTTCCCTGCTTGTCCCCACTTCCTCTCCCCAGTAACTCAGTGGTAGATTTAGGAATTACCGAGCAGCCAAATGGCATTTTCCATTAAACAACTATTTCTAACAAGGCACATTTTGATGCTAAGTTTTCTCCTACTGTCCTGTTTAAAATATTGTGAAAGATAGCCATACTGCAAAATGAATTTAATATATCCAATCAAAAAGGTTAAGAAATGCATTTCGAATTATTGTGATATTATAATACCGACACTGTCATAAGAATAAAGAGTTTTGTTTTGTGATTTTTCTGTTATCATTGTTCTGAGATTGTCATGAAGATGGATTCTATACAGTTTCCTGCATTTTTCTTTTACAGCCTTTGTTATGAATATGGTCTGATTTTGTGCCAACCTTTGTCACTATAATGTGAATCAGAACACATTATGAAAACTAAAATGTACTAAGCATTAAAATTCTGTGATAGCTCATTCTTGTGACAAAGAGATCAGTGGGAAAGAATGGCACAAAATTAATCAATTATGGTGACAGTCTCACGATTGTAATAAAAATAGAAAGTAGCACTAGATTTTATGCATTTACATAACTGAGGAATGATTTAAAATTAACTCATTCATATCTGGACATTCACCTCTTTTCCTGGAAAACCAGAACTGTTGTACTTTGACTAATAAACATAGAGAGTGGATATACCCTGATATAAAAATAAATTTACAAATTCTGCTTATTTTTAATTAATTCCCCAACATTTTCATAATCTCTTTCTAACATATATATTTTCATTTTTTCTCTCAGAAAGAGAAAAGTCTCACCATTGTCTCCTAGTACATAGCTGTACAGTTTGGAAATGCGGTGAGAAGGAAAGCAAAATTGTTCCTTTGGAAATCAGGAAAAGACAAGGCAAGCCTCTGAAATGTTCCTTTTCAGATTATTTTATCCTGCGTTTTTGTTGTTGTTGTGCTTCCCCCTCCTGCCCCCTCCCCCCCCCCCCCCATTTTTTTAATCTCTTGCTTATTCAGATTAAAAAGAATTATTCAAAAAGCAATTATTTTCAGGAATATCAGAAAAAACATAATGATATTTAGAAAGCTCTTCTATCCAATTATTAGTTCTTTCTTCTTTTCTTGGTTATGAGGTACAATCATCAAATTCCAGCAAAAGCCTAGGCATATAGATCAAGGGCTGAGATCTCATGGTAGATTAAGTTGGTTAGATACTGCATGTAGGCAAACTTTTATTGACAGAAAACAATGATAACACCTTCACAAGTCAATGGGAGATCTATAAAACCTCCTTCATCAGGGAGACAGTGAAGGGCAGCACCTGGAGTGGTCCTTCCTGTGACTGGCTCCTGACAAAACCAAGGCTACTCTGACCATGGCAGACTTTGAAAAAATCCTGAGAAGCATACAAACCCATTCAACAATGTGTGGAAGCAACGTCTGGCTAAGAAGAAACTATCCTGTATGCAGACTAAAAGACTGTTGGTGTGAAGGTTTGAAGTCTGGGCAGTGATTTTTTTGGTATTTTTCTCGGTATCTTGCATTTAGCATTTGCCAAAGACAATACATAAGATGGATGAGCTGGCAGATGACCTGATTATGGTCAGCATGCTTTTGGCATTGTTATAACCCCTATCTTTACTCAGATATTTATTAATTTACAGATTATTTTGGACTGCTGATTAAAATGAGACACTGTTCTTAGCCCTGCCTACATGTTTTAAAAAAATGAAGAAAATATAATGTTCCTAAGTGATCCTGCTGCTTCATTAGACTTGTGACTATGCAACTGGAAATTGATACAGAACTGTGCTTGTTAACTGGATATCTAAAAAAAAATAAATTAAAAGATTAAAAAAGTTCTGGAGATTTCTCTCCCACTGTTTGAATTCTTTCCATCATAGTAGAGTCTCATAGAGCTGAAGGTGGGATCTGATATGAAACTAAACCTCTTTATGGATAAATGTGGTTGTCAGATTATTAGTGGTCCATTTTTTCTTCATTAGAGTTGTCTTATAGTGCAAATTATACAAGGTAGGGCTTCTAATATAATAAAGCATTCCTAACCATTAGGGGATAGATTCCTTTTCTCTTTCCTGCCAATGTTCACTGCAGATACACAAGTAAAGATACAATGCTGCTCACAAAAATGTTGTCTCTCAAGGAAATGGGCATAAGATTATATTTGGGTACTTCTTTAATAGTTTTGAATTAAGAAGGAAAAAGGATTTGTCCCTAAAATTATTTTTTATTGCTGGTAATCTTCCTTTTGCTGTGTGACGTATTAAAAATGTACTAAAAATTATCAATTAAAAAGTTTAAGGTTGCCATATAATTATCAAAACTAATCTGAGCTTTATTTATTTTAGCTTAAGTATTTTTGCTACACAATTTTCATGTTATTAGTATTTCTAAATCTGTTTTTAATAAATATCATGGTAACAGTTGTTTTAAAATACTTTTTCTATCCGTGAATGAGTGGAATGAAACACAAAAAGGATCAGGAAAGAATAACCTTCCTCAGTTTGGAACCTGAAAATATATTGACTTGACTGAATGATATCCAGCCAAATTAGAAGAATATCAGCAAAAAAAAATGTATTTCAAATCAGAACTGGAGAACAACACTTTTTCTTTAAAAAAAAATAAATAAATTGATTGTTTTGAAATTTGGGAAGTAGGAAAGGGAAATTCTCAAAATACACTATTAATTAAAAATTAATTGCAGACTGTAAGAGAAATTCTTTGTAAAGTAAAATACAACTAATCATTTATAGGAATGAGCATTGAGTAATTCTAAATAATAAATCTTAATTGACAAATCTTTTTTTTTTTTTCTGATTCTATTAACTTATTTTATATGCTATTGAACATTTTTGGTGGTTTGGTAAGATATGATTTGATTCCTACATCTTTGTTTTCTCCTATATCCCAGGAAGAAAAATATAGAAGTTACAGAAAATTACCTTGTCCTTGATAACAAAAGACTAATGAGACATGGTGGGTGATTATTGTGCTTATCCCAGTAAGAGACTGTCTTGATAATTCATACTATTAGGAATCAGTCTTGGAAAAATGTCTTTCTTAGTTTTGTGAGTGAACTTAAATACAAAAGTCACTTACTCACTAACAGGTAAAAATTATACCAGGTCAATTATTTTACCATTTTTTTTTAAATCTTTCAGATTTTCATATCTTCATATACACATCTCATGCTAATGGCTTCAGGAGGTAATTCCCTTCCTTTGACAAATGAAGTTTCCAAAAATCATAAAACTGTATCTTTTATAAACTTGATTGAAGCAGATAAATTTTGCTGAAGTAGATAAAGATAGCATTTTGATTTTTTTAATTATGGTATTGGCTGATATCCCAAATTACACTGAATTGTTAGAGGAACAGACCTAATGGCTGGACAAATACTATTGCTTTACCTCAAAAGGAGATAGTGATATATTCCATTTACTTTGTAGTTCAAATTACTCTAGTGCTAAGCCCTGTATAAGTATAGTTGCATAAACATGTAACTGGTTCGGTGTTAATCTTATAATAGAAAGCCAGTCTAATAATTTTCCTCTAAAATATTTGCGTTTATTTGTTTATTTGAAGAAATTAAAATGTGATTTTCTATATATCACTGTAGTTACACTGTTGCCTTGTGTGTGATCCCAGGGTAGTTCATTAGATTCTCAAGGATCCAGAGATAAACACTTGAGCTTAATTTGCCCATGAAAAATAATATGCCACATAATACTATCACCTGACTAAGTCTTCTCAGGCAAAGCATGTGCTTGGTGGCCACAACATTCCATATTAACATCCCAAACAAAATTAAAATGTAGTGTGATTACCTCAGAAGATGATAACGTGCTCATGGCAGTTAGTCCACTCAAGCATAATATAGTGTCCAGATCATAGAAAAAAAAAAACCCTTGTCAAAACTTGTGTTAAATTCAAGATAGGATGATTTTCACTGTTTTTCACATTTTTCACTCTTCCAACACACATTTCAGAAAATGTAAGAGTACCAAAATAATAGAAATATTCTAAACTTTTGAAGCACATCTTGCAATTCATTTATGGAGGCTGAGAGATCTTGCTCTGACACATTATTAGTTTACAGACCTAGATGAATGCCTTGCTATTAAGATTCATAGGATCTTCAAATTTTGGACAGTGAGGGATGGTTCACATATTTTGGAATAACATGATTCAGATTCACCAGGCATTTTTTCCTGCGCAACAGCCTCTGCACCTGCTATTAATTATTCTAAGGCGTCTTTCTTTCCTTTTTCCTTGCAGCTAAGTAATGCTGGTTGGGTTTTTTGGTTGTTTTTTTTTTTTTTTTTTTTTTTTTCCCTATTGATGCTGCTGGGAGAAACTTGTGCCAGTCTTAATCTTTGGATTTCACTCTCTGGAACATTAGTAAGGAACTCATCATTACTCCACCAGACACCTTGACTAAAATCCTCCCTCAGGGAGAGGTACATGTGTGTGCCCCATCCTGCAGCAATGAAACTAGGGCCTGGCAAATGTCCATGACTAACTGGCAACTCAGAAGGCTCCTTAAAGGTTAACTTAGAGAAGTATGTGCGTGCTGTTAGACTGTTTTCTTGAATCCATCCTGGGACTGAAAGTAGAGTAGAACAGTTTCACTGCAAAAAAAACCCAGTAAGAGACCGTTGTTACTGTTCTGGAAATGGCACAATAATTCTTGGGAGTGTGGAGGACTCCCTTGCAGACATTAAAACAATTATTTTATGACTGGTGGTGTCATGAAGACTCTGAGTCAATACTGGTAGTATTCAATTCCGTCACATATATTTCAAAGTAATAGATTGTTCAATTCCCTTACATATATTTGAAAGTAAAAGATTGCTGAGGCTTCTTCAAAAATGTATCTTACAGAAACTAGGACTTCAGAGTAGAGGGAAGAGACAAAGAATACAGAGCAGATTAACTACTGATCACTGACTAGCCTGTGAATGTTTTAATTTTGCCATATTGTAAAGATAAGTGTAAAAACCCAAAAGTTTAAACAGTGTTATAGGTGGCTGGCAAGTAGCGAGGACTGAAGAACATGTGTGAAGTAAGAAGCTTATTGGATTTCTACAGGGCTAGTTTTCTCCATGTTGAAATAGTTTGGTTGTTGAACCCAGATTACCTTTGTTAAGTGATTACTAAATTATTCAGTATGAGTTTTTTTCTTCTTAATTGTGGAGGCATGAAGAAAGGACAGCAAAGAGTCTGAAAGTAAGTACCACTTTTCTGAAAAGAACAGAAATAGTCTGAGATCATTAATCAAAAAAACTTGCACTTTTTCTTATCCCAATACCTCTCTTTGCCATACTGAGGTTGCTTTGTTTTGGTTTTTTTATTTTTTTTTGTTTTGAACAAGACTCTTTGAGTGTGTTAACAGCAAGAGATGTGGTCCAGTTCATGGCCCTATGCTTTACTGATTTCTTGTACAGTCTAAAGACAACCAATGGCATGAAATTCAGCCAGGAAAGGGTGGGGAGGCTTCCCACATCAGAATTCTACTTGTTCAAGTGACATGACTTCAGAAAAGAAATTTCTTTCATCGCCAATGTGCTGAGTAGGCAAAAGAGAGGAAAGATCACATCTTGGGAACCCTTCTGTTTTACTTCTTTTGTCATAGCACTCCTGCCACCTATTATCATCCCTGGTTTCCCAGATACACCTGTTCCCGAAACACACCATAGTACAAAAAAGTCTTTTGCAGTCTGCTTATATGCTTGTGTGTAACAATGGGGAAGGGGAGAATATACTTGCAAACATTGGTTTCCTTCAGATTTTTCTGACTTTGGAGAGAGGAATGTCAACAGGGTGCCTAGGAGTGCACAAAAAGAGAACCAAGCTTTAAAGTTGAATTTCCAAGACTAAACCCCAAAGTTTGCCAAAGCCAGGCAAAAGAATACAACACTGTTCACCACAGTTCAATTCTCTTGTGAACCCTCTCAAGAAAAGAGTCTTCTTTTTTCTCCTTTTTTTCCCCATACATTTTTTTTTTCAAAATAAAACTTGTTTTTTTTATTTTTTATAAATAAACTTTTTTATAGAGGTATATAGTTTACCAGTGGGAAAAATGAGCTTCTAAATAAGCTGTTATAAAAAAACAGGCAGAAAATAAAGTCACAAAAGAAACAGAGGAGAGAAATGAAGAAAGATCTAATGCGGTGTTGGAGACTAACTGGAAAAACAAACTAACACCAAGGAAAGCTCAGAAGGGTTTGAACAACAGCAGGAGACAAAACTCATTAAGGGAATAGGGGGATCCCCTGAGCCTGTCTGGGGAAGGTCTAAAAGACTCAAGGAATGTCTCAAACACTCGCAAGATCAAACAACAGTTTACTTTGTATGACCTTGAAGAGGAACTAAAGCCTGATAAGAAGGAACGGCTTGCTGGAAGGTGAATAATGTCCCAAGAAATAGCAGTCAGTAGATTTCTGCAGTAACTAGGGGAAAGGTAAATGTGGCAGGGGGAGGTCATGACTACTGACTCAATTCAAGACCAAAAAGACTTGCCCCCATGCCTATAAGAAGCATGTTTGATAAATAACATGGCAAGCAAGGCTGATTTAAATAAGAGGTGGTCCACACTGAAGGATAAGAAAAGAGGAAAGCAGGTGCCATTTTGGGGGGAATAAGAATAAAAGAAGGGACTTACGCACAAGCATTCCTACAAGAAACAGCCCCCATAAGCAGGCCTGACACTGCACCCAGAACTGGTGATAGCTTTCTCTCTTCTTCCCTTTCCCCTCCGCTTTTTCTCTTATTCTTTGACCCTCTTCTAGTAAGTAATGCAAGGCATAAATTTTTATATGCATGGCAAGTGATAAGCCTTTCTGCTGCCCAATTATTTACTAATGAGCCTAACTATGGAATAAAAGTCTTTGTTTATATATGGACTTCAGGTATGGTGCATATCCTTTTCCAACCAAGAGAATTAGCAAATCTGAGTCACTCCTCTTTCCTTCTTGGCAGGACATGACACATGTTATAAAGATTATAGGAGAAGGCAGCAAGAGATATGGGTGAAATGAGAAGAAATATTTGAATGAACTTGAAACAAAAAAATATGGAGACATATCTACGTTTCTATATAAATCTAGAAGGTGACACATTGCTGTTTAAGTAGGTCAAGTTGCACAAGGAGCTGGGACACATGCCTTTAACCCTAACAGTTTACAAAGAGAGGCAAAGGAGAGGGTATAACTGATGAAGAACTGTGAAAGCAAAGGAACCTATAGCAGTAAGACTGACAGTCTTAGGCTTTAAACAAGAGAGCCTGTTGTGGTGTTAAGCCTTGGTAAACAGCCAAAGGTCCACCGAGCTTCTCACTTATTCCCCCTTCTCTGCAGGACAGGAGAAGAAAGTAAGATGAAAAAAGCTCATGAGGTTAAAGGCAGGGATATCACTTACCAGCTACTGTTATGGACAAAACAGACTTATTTTGTGAAAAATAATCTATTGCCCATTAAAATAGATCCAGGTGGTGAGAAACAAAGACAAACTTTAAACCAATGCCTTCCTTCCTCCCAGTTTTCTTTACTGACCCCTCTGGTTGCCCCAGGCAGTGTGTCAGGGGTGGGGGTAAGTATTCAGGACACAACAGTTTCTTTCTGCTGCAGCTTCCTTCTCACTCTTTCCCCCCACGCCAGTGTGTGCTTATCTCCACAGGATGAAGGACAATCTTCTTTGGCACCTGGACCACCCCCTCCCTCCCTTTTTCTGCCCTTGGTGTTCACTGCCATGTTTCCCACTATTTTTCTATCCTCTGACTGTTGAGCATCTTTTCCTTTTCTTAAACACGTTTTCCCGCAGGGACTACTGTCTTTTTGAAGGGGCTCAGCTGTGTCCTTTGGTGGACCCATTGGAAGTGCCTGGAACCAGCTGTGTCCAGCACAGTGCATCTGCCAACCTCTTTTCACACAGGCCACCCCTGCAGCACCCACTGCCAGCACCTGGGCACCCGCACAGGGTGTACAGCTGTTCACTACTGAGCGACGTGAAGGTTGCAAGCAACTTTTCACAAAAAGAAGCAGCTTAAGGGCTGCATGAAGCAATCCACTCCAGCCGTGGGCTGATAAAGTTCAGAACCTTAGGCTATTTATGGTCTGGGGACTGTCCTGGTTTGGGCTGGGATGGAGTTAACTTTCTTCTTAGTAGGTAGTACAGTGCTGGGTTTTTGCTCTGATGTGAGAACAATGTTGATAACACACGGATGGTTTTGGTTGTTGCTGGGTGATGTTTATATGTTTATATATATATATATATATATATATATATGATGTTTATATCCAGCAAGAGGGCTGGAGGGGCACAAGGGACTGGGAGGGGACACAGCCAGGACATCTGATCTGAACCAGCCAAAGAGGTATTCCATACCATGGGATGTCATGCTGAATATATAAAACTTGGGATGTTAGCTGGGGCCTGGGGATTGTTGCTGGGGGACTGGCTGGGCATTGGTCAGCGGGTGGTGAGCAGCTGTACTGTGCATCACTTGGTTTCCCTTCTCCCTTCCCTTTGGATTTTATCCTTTTCCCCCACCTTTCTATTATAGTGGTTATTATTATTATTGTTATTGTTGTTTTTCTTTTTACCTTTTAAAATTCTGTTTTTATTATTAAATTGTTCTTATCTCAACCCTCGAGTTTTACATTTCTTTCTGATTCTCCTCCCCACCCCTCTGGGTGAGGGGGACTGAGCGAGTGGCTGCATGGTGCTGGGTTGCCGGCCAGGGTTAAACCACAACAGGACCCATACCTCCAGGGCCTGATTCTTTAGGGACACTAGCCAAGCAGTCTGCCACCTGCTTTCACTTGTAATTTGTAGAGTTCAAGAGGGAAGAAACTGCCCCTGTGAAGTGACAAAACCCCAGTGTAAACATAACAGCAACATGGTCTACTTTTAAACATTTAATTCAGACACCTGAAGCACTGAGTTGCTTATGTCCCACTACATTGCTGGTGAATAACAGCCCCCTTCCTTTTATCACTGAATTTATTTCTCATCAGTTCTAATCCTAAGTGACCAAAAGGGTGGGGTTTTGGGGTTTTGGTTATTTGGTTGGGGCTTTCAATCTCATTTTAGCTTTTATTTTTATTTTTTTTAGCCATTATTTTTTCCTGGATGTTCAAAATACTTCCTGAAATGTTGTGCTTACTACTTAGTGGATGAAACAAGGAATTATTATTTAATAAGGAGACACCAGTATTCTATAGGTGAAACATATGATTAACCATTTCTAACTTTCTTTTCATCTAATGCTTCTCAGAGAGATGAAAATTTATTACTGAAACCTCTAGGAGTTTAAGACAACATCTATTCAGCCCTGGGAAAATGTACCTTTTGCAATTTTTCCTCTGGTATGGTACATCATATTTTTGTTTGCTTGCTTGTTTTTTTTAAGGAAACTGAAAAGTTACTATATTTGCAAATACCTATGTTTTCTATTACCATTAGAAAAAAAAAAAGACATGAATGAAAAGAAATTTTACAGAAGATATATTTTTCACATTCCTGTGTAATAGAAAAGCTATTTAGCAAGCCTTTATAAACACACATAAAAGTGCTTAAATACAGAAATATGTCATCATGAATGTAGGTTGGTTTTATTTTTTATTTTCTTTTTCTAGCTTTGTGATTTGTATAAATCTGTTGAGTGAGAAAACTGCTAATCCACAGGATTAAAAGCAAAATATTTACTGCAAATCTGGGGCTGGAACTAGGTTTTAGAGCATGACGGTTTGACTTAAAATAGCAACACCAGTGGTTATCAGCAATGTGTTGTAGAAAAGGGAAATCAACGTATTCATGCATTCAGTTCTGAACATTAACTTATCCTTTTCTTTTTTTTTTCTTTTATTTTTTTGTCTTCACTAATTTTAATTCTCTAGGAGGATGTAAAGGCCTTCTAGTTCCAACTCCAAACCAACAGAATTGTTTGTGTTGAAAATCTCTGGAAGATGTTCCTTTATAGTAGATATTTTTTTGAAGTAATGTTAGCTTGAAAAGATTTCATATAAATATGTGGTCTCTATCAGCATCGCATATTTGGTACTGATCCAGATTTTTCATTATCCATCTGCACATTCAGAATTGATTGGGAATGCTCAACTGCTTTCTACAAGTGTAGTTTTACTGCAGAAATGAGATCAAATCTATTGAAAACGTTACAGAACAGGCATTGAACTCTCCTCGATTTGCATTTTGGTGATACACTTCACATCTTCTGAAGATTTATTTTGAGACACTTTTGGGATGATGGACATTTGGAGCCAGTGAAGAATGCACTGAACATTCCCACATTTCTTTTGCCTAACCTTTAGTGTTTAACAAAGAAAGGTGCTAAGAGGATATAGAAAAAGGGGAGCAGATGGAGGCTGTTGGTGAATTAACAATTTCAGCGTGATTGAAAGTGTTTTAT
This sequence comes from Falco naumanni, assembly GCF_017639655.2. NCBI lineage: Eukaryota > Metazoa > Chordata > Aves > Falconiformes > Falconidae > Falco > Falco naumanni. The sequence goes on along the minus strand of NC_054080.1, from coordinate 53,581,817 downwards.
TTTTGGAATTCTTTTCATGTGTGTGTTTGTGCACCTATGTGGGTATATGCACATGCATACAATTGCTATCCTAATATTTTAAGGAAATGTTATTTGGCTAAGAAAATAATGAACTTCTTTTAAGTCATGTGTATAAACCATTTAACACGTTCATAGCTAAGCATCTCATCCTGCTTCTGATTAATATTTTGTAGACTGCATATTTAACATATTTCTACATATTTATTCTATAGCTTGCCAGAATCTTTCTTTGCTTGAAGTCAGGTATTGGAAAAGTAGATTTAACTCCCAGGACGTTTTGTCTTCCAGTAACCTGCGTTGTTTTAGGTATATATATATATACTATATATACATATAGACATAGACATAGACATATAGACATATAGACATATAGACATATACATATACATAGACATAGACATATAGACATACATATACACACACACACACACACACACATATATATCTCCCCTAAACAGCGAAACTCATGCTGTGTTACTCTTGTACCTTGGAACTCAGCCTAGGAGATACCATTCCTTTTTTTTCCACTTCAGCTAAAAATAGTTGCCACACTGCCACCTTATGGCTGATATAGATGTCTCCCACCGAACCTGTGTTTTGATACTTCGGCATTTCAGGTGGTTTCCACCGTGTAAATAAAACATTAAACTTTAACCCCTTCTGAGAAGCAATTGAACCTTCAGTTTAAACTGAAACACCATTACCTGACTGGCTTTGTCTGTCAAATTGTAAGAACACAGTACAACACGGTGTATGTAAGAGGCTCATCACTGGGGAGGCAAGTTCTAAATGCATTTTCACAATGATGTGAAACTGTACAAGTTCTTTGATCAATATCTGCTTCCCTTACGTGGTTCAATTCTATATACTATACATTATGTGAATGATGAAAAAACTTAAAAGGAACCCAAACCCATTGAATGTGCTATTTTTTTTTTCTTCCCAAAGCATCTTTGTGGCAGTGAGAAATTAAACAATGCACATGCTTAGCAACTGCATGTACAAAACAGAAAATTCTTTAGATTAAATTAAATGCAAAGATAAAGATGATCCAATCTACTCTGTAGTAGAATGTGTGCTTCAACATTTCTCAAATGTGTGCAAAATGTCTCACAGTAAAATTATCTGTCACTCTTTTTAACAAAAATGACACACTGTCTGCCAGAGTGAAAACTGGAAGTAAACAACTTGTCATTATCAAATGTACTAAGAATCATATCAGAACACCTCTAAGTAAAATAACAATAAAGTCACCTTAATTATCCATTTTTTTTGTTCTTTAAATCTTCCAAACAGAGTTCTTGCAAATAGGTTCCAAGGAATAAAAAGGTAGCTTCTGGAAGAGTAAGAACTGAGAAATGGCAGAAGCAGACACTGAACAAAGTGAGTATTAACACAAAATATTTTGTATCAAATAAAATGGTTGATAAAAAAACACCTAAGTGTTGTCTATTTATTTCACTTATTTTGTAGATGGTGTTACCATGTGGAAAACTTTTGTTCATGAAAGCCTATGAAAGTGGAATACAAGAACATATAAGTGGTTTTCATTCACTGAAGTATTACGATTAATTAAATAAAAAACAACAAAACAAACAAACAAAAAACCCCAACCAAATAATCTTTATTTTCAAAGAGTATTAAAACATGCTCGATCACTAAATCAGTGTAACTGAACTGAATGATTTCATCCTACTGTTTATGTGACTGAAAATCTTTGTATCAGGTATCATGTGATTTTTCACAATTACTCATCTGAAATTTACTGTCAGTCAGTATTCTCCAACATTTGCTTAACTTGTATTCTTTTGGAAGGATCCATGCCAGCAAGTGTATTTGCTGAAATAGTGTTGGAAGAAAATTCGAAATTATTTTTTAATGGTCTTGAGATAACGCGGCTGGGTTTTGTTTGTTTTTCTTTCTCCTGCAGTATTGATCCAGATGTAGTCAAAAGCATATTAGCATGCCGAAAAATGCCAGTAGCAAAAACAGTCCTTTTCCCTGATGGTTATTAAAACCCAAAACAAATAAAAAGATAAAACAGCTGCTGAGTGTAATATGAAAATAAAAGATATAATTCTTTATGAAGAAAGTCAGTTCAAAATCCTACTGGAGGAGAAAAAATAGTGCTAGCAAATCTGTACTAGACAAAACAGTATAAATACAGCTCTATGAGAGAAAATTTCCTTCAGGAAACAGGATGATTCTTGTGCCCCGCGCTTCCCCCACCCCCCCACCCCCACCCCCCATGACCCAATCTGATTGATACAATAATGAAGCCTAGCTGAGAAGACCTACTTTAAACTGTACAGACCTAGAAATTTCACTTACATGAATTATGTCTAGAATGCTTAAATCAGATGTGGTTTGTTGTTGTTGTTGTTTCGTTTTTTCCCCAAAAAGGAAATTATGAGTTTATTTCCTAACATAGGATTGTCTAAACTGTGCATAAAGCATAATCCTTTAGTAGAACAGAATAATCTGTTGTGTTTATATTCTGATGATAAGGACTATTACTAATTTGTTTGCATACTATTAGAAACAGTATGTAGCACAACTATTTAATTCCAAAGAAAATGCAATGAAATTAATCAAACTGTCTCTTTTTATGCTGAGTTCCACTGAAGTGATAATTTGAGTTTTTATTTTGATTTTCACATATTTATGAGACACCAGATTACATTTGTGTAACTGGAAGAAAACTCAGTTAATGAACTAAACCTCTAAAGAAGTATTGGTGGAAAATGTTCCATGACAAAACTGAACATGCTGTATTAATTCTCAAAGCAAACTCAGCTCCTTTTTGATGGGCTATGCAAACTTACCTCCAAATATTGTAATTACTATTTACAATTGTTCTCCAAGACTCAAAATGTACCTTGGTGTGTGTTTATACAGCATAGTTTGTTGTTTTGTATAAAATCTGTTTATTTCAAGACCCCAAATTGTTATGTACTTTGCATGTATTAACTGTTTCTTTTTGGATTTAATGTTCAGTGTGCAGGCATCTGTCATCTCCTATGTATTCCATTCAGTTCTTGGAAGAAGGTGAAAATTATTAATTTACCTGATGATCTCATTAATTTACTCTGATGATGTCATATCATATTAGCTTCTCACCAAAAATTGTTTCTCAAACTGCAGTATGGTTAACTACTACTGTCTTTCACACTTTGCAAATGGAGAACAAATGCACAGAGATTTCAATCCAAGAATATTATTTATTATTTTAAGAAATGCAACATAAAAGATCGACACTGTGATCCTTTAAAGTGTATGTAGAAATACATACATAATTTCCCTTGCAGTAAAACACTTCTAAATCTTTAGTGTATCAATACAGATATCAAGTCACAAGAAAATCAAAATGGGACAGGACTTTTCTATTTTCCATGTTTTTCATGTCATTTTTCAAATGACATACTGAAAGTATCAGGCTAGGGACCCAGAGAACAAATGAAATGTACTACGCATCCCCACTAACATGTTAAAACAGAGAATGACTTCACTATTACAGTGTATAAACTGTACACACAGTTTATGAATAATGTAGTTATCTTTCCCCTTGCAAATATAGATCTCAAAAGCAAATGAGCATGTTCAATGATGTGACTAATAAGTGCATGCAGTCGACGTGGACAGAACCTGGGAAAATTTTGGTCTAGTTTCCTTGCAGTGCATAGGAACATGTGGCAAAAAACGTCTCCTTCCCATTAAAGTGTTCTGTAACTTAAATTTTTTATTTTAACCTAATAAATATATACTTTTATATATCTACTCTGTAAAGGAATCTCGAAAAGTGTTATCAAATGGTTCAGTGCTTCTACTGACAATTTTTAATGGATCACATTTTTTCAGTACTTAAAGGGATAACTTTCCCAATACCTAAACTCTCAGCTCAGCATGATCTCAGAAGAAAACCAAAGCAAACCAAACCAGAACAAACCTACATACACCAAAAAAACAAAAGCAAAGTAAACCAAAACCCAACCAACCTCTCCATATTTTGTCAGAAAATAAATACAAACATCACTTTTTCTTTTTTGTAAGAATTCTGCCCTTTTCTGTTTGGTTGTGTTCACCACTGTTGTAAGCTTCACTAACTCCATTGCCTTCACCAAACCAACTAATCCATCACTTACTAGAGTCTTTTAGATTCCTTTTATTTTACTAGATTTTTAAAAGGATCTAACAAATTTCTCTATTAATATGTACCACATTAATAACCAGCACAAAAATAAAAATTAATTACTTCATCTCATATCAGTTTTAATGGGTTTGGACTAAAGTGCTCATTTTGCCCTTGAAAAAAAGGTTCAACTTACTAGAAAAACACATGAACTGTCTTATACACAGATATTGTCAACAAATTCAAAGACCTCCTCAGTGGGTGGATTCCAGAGAGTCATGAAAAGTACCTCTGCATTTTGGAAAACATCACAACATTTGCATAGATGAATGTATTTGTGTAAGTCTAATCTCAGCAGTAGAAGTAATAATTGTTAAAAGAAGTGTCACTGAACGCAGCAATTCCTTTCTTGGATCCTCAGGTTTCTGGTGCATCTTGTTACTATGCCACTGTTACTACTGCTATAGCTGTTACTCAGCTGAAAGTGCATACGCTGCAACTGTATACCTTTACTATCTTTCATTTGTAGCCAATGAGATGATTTCTGCTGGTTTTGGGAGCTCTTAATATGTTAAGGAGTAGGGGTTTACCAGATCAGTTGCACTTCAGAATGAACCAAGAGTCAGTGAAGACTGCAAGAGCACTGATTTCATGTTTCCCCTGAGAAAGGCCAGTGTATGGGGCAGGCAGTTTCTTGAACAAATACCCCAGGTACAATGAATGCAGTAATCTAATTTAGAAAATGGGTAACAGAAAAAAGATTACACTAAAAGGGAAAAATCTAAATAATATCAAAAATAATGGATTTCTTAGTAACAGGACTTCTTAACTGTTTTTTAATCTCTTTATGTAATTTTAAGTGCCTGCAATAACCCAGTTACCTTATTTTACTACAGCTGTAATATGAAATGAAAGTTCAATAAGGGAAATCACTCTTGGGGGTGGGGGTGGGGGTGGTGGTGGTGGTGAAGAGGGAATCCTGTGTATAATAGTTTCGATGCCAAAACTAAGTAATTAAGAGTTACACAATTTGCCTAATAACTAATTATTTCCGCTTTATAGCAACATATCTAAACTTTATGTGGAAGAGAGAAAATAGGATATGTTGTCACACCATAGTAATTAGAAACATGAAAAGCGAAAGGAAGTTTCATTTGTCTGCAACTGGGAACAAGGGCCCTTCAGCTGAATGTTATTAATTTCTATATACTATATTTGAAGATTTAATATGGAAGCTGTAAATAAGCAAATTACCAGATGTCAGAAAAATTTTCTCTACTAATTTAAATGAACGTCCTTTAGGCAAGCCAATATTTTGCCAGCCTGCAGGCTAGTTCTACAATAGAAAAATACATAAATAAACAGTCAATTTATTTCAAAGTTCATTTTCCATTTTTGTAATAATATGAGAACAAACTTTTATAGCCAAGGCAATGTGTTTATAAGAATGAATGTTTTGAGTGACCTCCCTGTACAAGACATGATTAAACAGATTCCTGTTACTCCATTTGTCCGCTTTCTTTCTTTAAAGGTGACTTCTACATTGTAAAATTTGGTCAGAGCACATGTGATTTTGGAAGGTCAAACTCTAAAGCTTTTTATTATGAATCTGAGGCAGATAAAAGCTACTCTGTGATTTATGTTTATATACTGTACGAGATGTCAACTAACCTTGGCTAGTTCCTCCAACAAAGCTGTCTCAGAGATGCCCTTAGTGGATGTAACCACAGCAACTCATATCTGAAAAATGTGAAACTTGAAACCTATGTAACTCATAAAAGGTTCTGCTAAATATTTTTTACCTAACACTGCCCAGAAAGGAAACACAGTAAATGCACCTGCTTACATTACTCCCTTTTGAGCCTGTCTACAGAGTGCAAAGGAGAGGAGCAAGAAGACACTGCTGTTAGCACCCCTTAAGGTCCTGTGTTTGTGATGGGAAGGGCTGTACTGCACAGAGACCCAAGGTAGGTCATAAAAAGCAGGAGTTTGTGATATGTTAATTTCCGCTATACTGTCATATTTTCTCTACAATTCAGATAACCTTCAGGAGAATAAATCCCTTGTTTTTTCACCAAGTGCAAGCTTATGTAAATGGATCTCTATAAAATACAGCAAAAGTTACATGATTCACATGTTATTTTTCCTTATCCACATCATCCCATGACCTGTTTGGGAAAAATAAAAATAAGAAAAAATACATATATAAAAGAATAAAGTTTGTATGAATGAAAATGCCGTAAGTTTAACATTTTGTTGGTATGTAATTCTAGTGAACTAGTCACTGCCATACTCTAAAAGATAACTGGAGAATACATAAGAAAGAGTTAAAGTAGTTCAAAGGAACGTTTCTTTTAATTCCACAGCAGACCTTTAACTTTACATTCATAACGTGAGGGTTTTTTTTAAAAAAAATATACCAATCATTATGTTTTTTCTGATTTGCCTGACAGTGGTTATTGCTAATTTCCAGGAAAAAAAAAACCAAACCAAAACCAACTGTGTCATTTATCTCTTTTGGTTCCTTGTACAGACATTGATAATCCAGTACTGGTCAAGGTGTTAGCAATATAAAGATTACCATGCTAATGAGGATGTACCAGATGCTTCAGAACTGCAGACCCATTTGGGACATACTAGAGATCTCCAGGTTCCACAGCCATTGCTCAGCTTTCAGGCAGCGAGTAAAATACTGATCCTTCTTTACCAAAAGCCCAGCTATTTACAAGCGTGGGAGAAGTGTTTGTCTGAGATGCAGATAACCTAAAAATTATAGGTCTGAGAGTGAGACATTAATTTAAAGATCACAGCTTAATTTAGAAGCAAGTTGGAAGAGGGTGAGAAGGACAATGTTTGACAATGCTTTAAGCAGTCTCAACTTTCATACTTCTCTTCAACCAAACTTCATGAGCGATAACTTCACTTTCTTGGTGGACATGCTAGTACTGGTGACTGCACTTGCCCTGTACACTCTTGCTTTTGCTTTTTTGGAGAAGTAGTGTTGCAGAGGGGCAAATACTGATTTGTACTCTGAATTTATACATTGATTTTTCTTTGAAGCCAGCTATCAGCAAACAAATAATTTTCAGTTGCATTTAAAGTACTGCAATTACAATCTCTGCCACAGAAATTTACACTGTATATAAAGATTAATGTGTAAAATAGAAATTCTTGTTCCTCTGCTACATGTTATTTGTAGTTCAGTGTCATATTTTGACAAATACTGTATTTATTTCACTATTTAATGCCATGAAATACAGTCAGCAATGTTTATCTGTCATTTTTAGTAATTTTCTCACAGTGTAGATATTTTTGAAGAACATTTGGAAATATTCTATCCTTCTGGAGAGTCTTTTAAATATAAATAAACTGTTGAAGTTTATAAAAAAGCGTGTATTCATATTTTCTACTGAGGCAAAGGAAAAAGGAGAAAATAAAACAGCATTACAAAAAGAGTTTTAGGCAAACTCGTTTCTACAACATATCTGTCAATAAAACAAACATCAGTAACATCCTGTTTCTGGTGATTTTACCTGATTATGATATTTATTTACAGTACAAAAATAATTAATTGTACTGATCTTTGCATATAAAATTGTGGTAAATAAAAACATGCAGCCAAATAAGTTAAGTCAGGGCTTATCCAGAGGCTATTAAGCATTTATAATAAACTATGTGGAAGATTTACAAAGCCACAGGCTTATCTGGGACTGCTGTGAAATGCAGCTCTTTCCACTGGTTTAATACAGAATCATGTGATGTTTTCAAAGGGTACACTAAAAGCTTGCTTGTAAGCCGTATCTTGAAAACACATAGTTTTACATTTTTGGGAGAAAGTACATGGAATAATACTTCACATTAACTGTAACTGTATCTCACAGTTAATACCCTACTAAATTGCACAGAATTATTTACCCTTACTCCTTTAGTTATATGAAATTCATAAGAGATAAAGAGCATTCAGAGTAGCAGTTACTCTATAGGTACTCAGAAAACAGAAAATCTCTGAATTTATTTCCTGTATTTTGATGATCCCTCAAATATTATCCCTTTCAATTATTTTACAGCATCTCACTTACAGAACACATAAAGTGACCCAGTTTTAACTTTTAGGGTAATTATTGTTTAAAAGAAATCATAGGATTAAAATGCAACCCTTCAAACTCACACTACACTGATGTAAATAATTACTTACAGGACAGTAATATAATCAAACCATATGAACCAATTGACAAACATAGATTCCAATAGATTTCTGTCACCACTAGTAGATCATAGTTAGTTTTTGTTTTTTTTTTAAATATTAGTTCTTTGACATAGGTATAGGGGGGGGGGGGGGGGGGGGGGAATAAATAAAGATTATGGGTTATAATTTTCTCACCGGTATCTAGGATTACAGTTTAAACAGAACAATCTTTTAATTCTTTTTTTTTTTTTTTCCTCTCCTAGCAAAATGTTTAAATGCAAAAGAAAGATAGGAAAGCAGGAGTCCTCTTCACAAATCATCCAGAAAAATGTCTTCAGGGAGAAGTTATACAACACTGCTGTTCCTCATGCTAAAGCCTTTGAATTTACTAATTCCTATCAGCAAAGCAAAGCTAATACGAGAGGGAAAAGAAGCAGCAAATTTCGTTATATGAAAAAGAAATAATTTCCAATACACATAAGGAAACAGACATTTTGGAGAGCAATGCATAGGCCTCTCACAAAACCTACAGTTGTGTTTGAAGATTTATTTAGTGACTTGTGGACATGCATTGCGGGCATTTATGCAGCTGCATTTTTATCAACATGCTTTCATAATGATTTACAAGCAGTAGCAGGATGAGACCTGGAACAACATGCAGAAAGGTTACTTCAGAGAGTGACATCATAAAGAATTAAAACACAAGGAAAAGATTTTAAAGAGAAAAATGGGTGAATATTTACAGGAACAGAGTGCTGTTCAAATATGACACAACATTATCTACCTAGGAAATCTCATTTTCACTGAAGTCTGAATCAACAAAAACAACACCACGACTCAGTGATGAGGATCTTATCAGTGATTCTAGAGGCACAGATCAGAATAGCTCTTTTAATTTCAGATGGTAACGACAGCAGTATAAATTTACATCAAAGCTAAGACATCCATTAGTTGTACTGATCAGTAGATTTATACATTGGTTGTGTTAATTGGAAAGTTTCTGTGGGTAAATATCTGATTATTCCATGTGTTTCATTAGCACAGCAATAGCATTGCTTCAGAAATTCTACAGTGTAATATAGGAATAACAGTTTTATGAGGACAATTTTGTTTTATTCCTTGGACAACCATTATTGAGTGAAGCTTTGTAATGCTGGTATAAATTAATCATTCCACGTTGGGTATCTAAGAAATGGAATAGAAACTTCTTTCTGTAGAATACCGTTGTCCCTGGCAGAGAAGGCAATTTAGTCCACTAATGAGATAAAGAGGATTCTAGCATTTTCAGCCAATGCTTAAAAAGTTCAGAGGTTTTGGTCTGCAATGTATAAGATAATGTTTTATATTGTATGTTACATTTTGTTAATACAAAGTTTGTAAAAAAAAATCCTGAACAGGTGTGCTGTAGTACAGTAAAGCACAAATATACCAGATATACAGGATACATGTAGCAGAGATAGGACAGTACTGACCAAAATTAATGTTCACCATAAGAGAAATACCACTCAATTGAAAGGGAAAACTAGAAAAAAAACCCTGGAAGATCCAACCAGATAGATTGTAAATGTCTAGCTATTATCATTATGTTTAAGCTACAATTACATGCAATTGGAGACGATGGCTATCAGCATTGCACTATCTTGAGCAGCTGAATCAGCTGTTACCAAAAAATAGCAAGCAACCTAACCTTAAATTGCAAGAAAACTTTCCTAAGCATCAACAAGCTCAGAGGAAATTAAAATTATTTCCATTATGAAGGCAAAACTGTAGGAGTAAGTTATGATCTCAGAATTCATAAACAAAGGACTATTTCTGACAGCTCTATATATGAGATACATGTAGTTAAAGCATTTTTTGTCATCTGTTTATTGATAATCAAAAAGGCAGAATGTGGAACACACTTTTGCTATTTAACCTGTAAAGAAGCTGAGGCAATAAAAATAGCATAGCTATACACCACCATGCACATAGCTAGAAAATTAATGATAAGTAGGGCAGGCAGGGGACAATACAAGTCATAGGAATCACAGCAACCTATACCCCTTAAAAGGGTAAAGAAGCCACTAAACATAAATGCCCTAGCTGAGGCTCAGGCTAATGGGTGAGCAGAAGCAAGAGGTTATGATATTGTAGCAGCCACTTCAAAGGTGGTCAGGTCTCCTGAAGGTGGCTTTCAGTTATAGCTTTTTGGACTGGATGCTGGATGTATTCTGATGGGAGCTCCCCAGTAGCTGATTAACAGGAATAGCATCATCAGATGGATGTAGATTGGAGCAGATGATACATTTCCCTGCTAAGGGAAAGGGGAAATTTTGCAGATAGAGTCAAAAGGAAAACTGATGGCATGACAGTGCTGTGTGACAATACCAAAAAGCATAACATAATAAAATAAACACAACTAAAATATATTCAGTAAAGCGCAAGATGGAATTCAGAAAGAGCATGAACCCACCAATAATTACAAGAATCATTCTTAAAAACTCATTCTTAAAGATTTAGCTTTTCAAATACTTGACAATTTTCTCTTTTCAAACTAGGTACTCCAGTCTCCCAGTCTCCTTTATGCTTCTCAATCCTGATATAAAAAAAATATCTAAAGACATTACAAGCATATATTGAAATTTATGCTACAGTTTTGTTTTAATTTCTTTTTTGTTTGTTTGTTTGTAAAGTTGGTGCACAATCTTATTTTCCTTTTCTATAGTCACTTTATAAATCACACTTTTAAAGATTTAACAGAAAGAGGTCAGTTAGTAAAGCTTTGTTGCTGTTGGTCCGAACATGAAAAAAAAAACCAAAAAAACAAAAAACCAAAAAACAAAGAGACCAGTCAACCAAAAAAAAAGCATCAACATGCATTCTTCCTAATTTGCAAAATTATACAGTTTATTTAGTTGCGGTTTTTTTCTCTTCTTGAGCACCATCTGCAGTATTTCAACCATGTAAAATGCTGTTTAGTGCCATAGGGGGACTTACATAGTTTGTGTTGAGTTTCCCTGAGAGTAGTACAAATGGTTTGCTATGACACCTTTGATCAAGTTAACTCTTGCTGTCTCATAAGGCTAGCATCAAACAGAGTAAAACAACTTGTCTTTACACAGTTTGGGTAAAGTTGAAGGGAAAAAACCCTAACTTAAAAAAAAAAACCAAAAAAAAAACCCCAAAACTAAAAACCCAAAACCTAACACATTTGCACTAATATGTGTATCAAAAAACTTTAATACCAAGTAAATCAGTCTGCATTGAGACTGTCTACACGTGGGAGTTACTACACAATAAGCTAGGATATGTATTTATTGGACACAAGTTACTGTGCATTAACTTCCTATGCAGAAGTGTCCTTACAGACTTAATCAGACTAATTATGGTCAAATCAACCATCTACCTGAATTTGCTACAATCAACATGCTTACCTACCCCTCTTGATAAGCTTTTGTAAATTCTCTTGCACTTATTAAAGGACAACCACAATCATTTGGAGCGTTCCTGGGAACCAGCTGTCAGACACTGATGCTAGGGAGATTTTTTCATCTGCCAAAGACAGTACTTTCCATGAATTCATTCTTACCTCTTGAGATATGCCAGCTCTCAAGAAAATATTCTCACCTATTCAAATAGGGTAACCTGAGGTTCTGACACCACCTTTGGACTATCATAGCAGGCCATGAGGTTACATCTTAAACAGACAATGTCCTGTATCATAATATGGTCAAAATGGAGATAAATATAGATAGCCTTAAAATGGAAGGCATTAAACTCTTGTGGGTTAGACAGGGAACAGGGATAATAATTAATTACAAAAAAATCTCCTGTGGCAAAACTGACTGATTAGCATGATGCATCTCTTGAAAGGCAAGCAAGGGTGATCCTGTACCAAAGAAAAGAGCCTTTTAATGGTTTTGCTAAAGTTCTGCATCATGCGCCTAGTGATTACTCTTAATTAGCAAGAGCTTTTCATGCTTTTTAAATAGTTCTGTTATTGTTTGGTATTGATACTTTGATATTGAAACAGGACTAAAACAGAGTGCACAGAGAAGGGCTTAGTTGTATTTCTTAGTTGTCTGGCTTCCCACCCACCACCCCCACCAACCCCTGGGCTTCTTTTTAAAGTACATCTTTCAGCTAAACCTAGGAAGAACTAAAACCTTTTTTTTTTTTTTTTTTTGCCTTAACAAAATACTACCCTCCACTTTCAAGAACAGAATTTTCTTAACCCAAATCTTAAATAAAAACCTTTTTACTGAGGGCTAGAATTAATGTAAGCTGCTGTTCTCATTTGTAATTTTTGATGATATCCACAGTGCATTAAGTGTTTCCCAAAATACACAGAAGATATTAAAGATTTTATTTTATGAAACTCACTGAATTTGGTAAGAAACAATCAAAAGACTGACCAATGACTCTGGTTCCCTAGTTTAAGAAAAATTCATATACAGCATATGTTCAGGAATCTGTCATGGAAAAGGCTTGATTGTGTATTTAAATCCTACCTTCTCACTCCCTTCTTACAGACTTAAGCATCAAATAATTAAGTGATACAAAAGTAAGATGGGCAACAAATAGTTTTCCAGATAACCTAGAATTATATTTACATTGGTTTAAACTGAGATTTTTCAAAGTTTTAGTGCAAATTTATAGAAAATGAGCAAGAGAGAGAACAGCTGGTATTAGACACCTAGGGCTGGCTCTTGAAAATGGGTTCTTCAGTTTCAAGCCAAGTAGGAAATATATCCTCACCATCTTCATTCAGTGCAGTAAATATACTGAAATATATGTGCATGTCCCTCATTCTTCATCAGATAACCTTTCTGGAAAGAAAGTTCATTCCCAGCATGTACTGTTAAAACTGTATGTTACACAGAAAGTTTCAGATTCCACAATTATCAAATGCACTCTACAGCCCATCAAGAACTTCGTTAATAATAGTATATAGTTTACATTTTCTGAAAGTTCTGAAAGTTTTGAAAGATGTTAAATCTTACATTAAGCTAAACACTGACCATGTCAACTTGCAAATTCTTTTCCAGAACTGGGTAAATGCTATTCATTTTATCTCAGATGTCTTTCTTCCTCTGCCTGCAGCTATGAATGCACAGAGGATTTCCAAACTGCTGTCTCATAGGATGCAAGTGTTCTGATAAAAATAACATCATGAAATTAATATTATAGACAGAGACAGATGACGAGCTGCATTTATAATAATAATTAAAAAAATCTTTCTGCCTATGTTACAGCACATATATCTGAAAATTCAGTAAGGCAGCATTTAAAGTTTTATTCAATTTGCTTATTTACTTAAACCCAAAACTTCCTAAAAAAATTATTTCAAGGCAAATATTTCTGCTACCATACGGACATCAAAGAATACACATGCTGCACGAAGTGCAACCACATTCATGCTGTCCAGGTTTACTAACACACATTTTAATACATGGAAGATGATTTTGGTAAAGACAGTAATCCAGTTTTAACTTTAATCAAGAGTTTATGGCTTAAATCTACCCCAAAGCTTGATATGAACTGGCCCAACACTATATAATTTTTCCAATCATTTTTGACCAATGTAATTGATTGGCTGTAAGATGAGAAGATCACAATCATTAAAAGAGATTGAAGATAGACGTAGGGAGCTATGTGTGTCATTTTGAGCACATAACAAAGCATCTACAGAAAACAAAAATATTTTAGAACCTTCTGTTCTAAATACTATGATATTTGCCCTGTATAGGCTTTCTTATGGTGAAACTGAAAATAATAATAAAATTTACTGAATTAGTATCAACCAAACTGAAAAACAAACTCTGTATGGGCATCTTGAAATTCTTAGATATTACTAACCTTTCAGTTTTGTGTTTGATTGGGGTTTTTTTACTTTACCTTTGGGCAGCACTGATCAATCAGGTTTCTCAAATACTACCCATAGTGGAAAACATTTTCAGAAAACATTTCTAGTACAATAACACTAGCAACGCTTGTTCTAATAGGTTTTAATGCAACAGATCTTCATTCTGATCTGAGTAACTGATGATGAATTTTCACTGATGCCACCTTTGCTTCCAACTGCAAATTATGTGATACAATATCTCCTACTTCTTTTCAATTAAACCTGTTCTTCAAAGTCCTGAAGAATGCTTCTGTGACAATTTGTTACCGTTAGAGCTCATCTGTGTCTGGTTTGCTGGAATCCATAGCACAGACCGTAACATCACTCAAGAAAAATGAGCTTTTGTCCAAAAGGAAGAGACAAAAAAAGAAATGGGTACTAATTGTAACATTTTTGATAAAAAATACAGAGAGAGGTCAAAAAAATCTGTAACTGAAAAGATCAAGACACGTAACATACGTTCAGGAACATACAGCCTCACTATGCACCAGCCTGTGCAAGTATTTCATCAAAATCATTATTATCATGATCCCTAATGACACCTTCAAGGAAAGTGTAAGAAACATGTAATCTCAATTCTTATTCCTTTCCAGCTGAGCAGCATTTTTCATTGTTGTGTCTGTTGGTTTTCACTTCTTTTTCTACAGACACTCTGCTTTAAAGAAATGCTTCTGTTCTTAGGTCTACTACTATAGTCAATGCCATCTGTTGCATTTCATCTTATTCAAGGAATAATAAATCTTTCTTTTTGTGGGCTCATACTTTCCCCAAATTATTTTTTTTCCAATTACTGTGTTCTTCATTTTTCATGTATTTACTTGTCAGCTCAAAATTACCCATATTCATCGAAATGTGATAGAATATTATTTGTGACTGAAACAGAAAATATGGAAGTTCATTTAACTAGAAAGAACTACCAGCAAAATTTTTTGCTTTTCCACTTTTCACATTTCACTTCCATGTCTAACAATGAATGTGAGGAACATTTGGACCACTATAGATTTTTGTGAGGAACCTTGAATAATAGGGGAGGGGAGCTGAGTAGGGTACATGAAATTCAGGTTACCGTTCAGGCTTGTCTGTGACAATAGGTTTATATATAATTAAGTAGCTAAGCCAACTTACGTATTCTTTGGAGTAAGAAATAGTATAGTTATTTCCAGCCGCTATTACACTTTGATAAAACTGAATTTATTTAATGAGTTTGCCTTTTCCTCTCATGTATTTTAGTATTAGTGCCCGTTAAGAATACTTTCAAATACAATTAATGCCACTTCTCTTATTTTAGAAACATCAACATCATTTTACATTCATAACTGACATTTAATATCTGAATGGATCAAGGACAGCCAGGACAATAAAAAGCTCAGTAATATAGCTATGGCACCACAAAACTCATCATAGGCACCAAAAACTTGGAAATTGAGAAAAAAATTTGTGGAGAGCTAATGCCAACCTCTTTGCTGCATCAGCTCTACTGTTAAAATAGTTCAAGGCTAGTTTTAAAGTGACTGTGTGATAACTGTAGTGGTTGACCAGACGTATAAAGGATAAAATTGATGACTTGCAGACAAGCTGTCTAAATGACTTCATAAGCTAGTTGCAGGACCACAGTTTTTGTGTTTAAATCTGGGGGGTGGAGAGGAAGATACACTGTTAAACATTTGTTTGTTTGTTTGTTAAACATCAGGATAGCTGAGATGTCTCAAATTATGTGACACTTAAGGTCCCAACCCTGAAAGTGCTTGGAATATAGTCTTTCCACCAAAACAGTGAAGTACCATCCAGACAATTAAGATGATGTTACATTAGTAGTAAAATAATCATGGTAGTCCTGCTATTATTAGTTTATTCTAGCTAAATGCAGATGACCTGATACAAATATTTTTTCTGGTTATTAAGCATTAATGTGCTTTCTGTTACAAGTGTTCTAGCTCCAGAAAATTGTATAAGCGTTGCATTGCATGTAAAATTATAGCAAACCAAATGTGGCATAAGTACTTGAGTTACAAAGTTAACTATACAGAGGTTAGCAAGTACATAATATTGTTCTCATACAGATTGCAGAGAGAGCTCTCAGAAGTATATATAACATTTTCTGATACATCAGGCCAAGCTGATGGTATTTGCGTAGCAAGTTGAAGCATGAAGAAATGAAGCAGGGTGTGAGGTGTGCTGTGTGTGTGCACATTTAACATTTCAGGCTGCAGAACATATCTTCAGCCAACTTAAATTCAATAGGAATTGCCAATTCAGTATATCTCAGTTGATGCTACACATAACACAGTGCTGGATCCCATGTTATCACATTTCATGAAGTGATTCATTTCTTCAAAACGAAACTCTCACTACAGTTAGCACAAAACTTTTTAAATTACCTTGTGGTATGGGTTACACACATAACCACATGATGTTCTGTCAGTACTGTACTGTGTCAACAGTGACTGCCATTAAAGGAACTCATAAGGGGTAAGTGATTACAGAAAATTCTTATTTTGTTAAAGAATGCTCAGAAGTCCTATTACTGATACTAAATAAATGTATGTAGACTATCTGGCATGGAATACCATTCCAGCTTAATCTCTGTCTTGCTTGTAATGTGACTTTCTGTTAATCCACTATTTGAAAAAGCAAATTTCATTAAGAACACTATACAGGGAAATGCAAGGCTTAGAAAATGACACTACTTCTACTTCGTAAAGAAAAAAATGAGAAATTTAGGCTGTTTACATGCACTTTAGATATTATCGCTATAAATCCTGCAGTTGTTTTCTGCTATGCAGTCTGATAGATGCAAAAGCAGAGCTAAGGAGTTCTGAGTAAGCTCCACGACACATTATCCTGATCTTATGAGATCTAGCTCCCTAGATAAGTCACTACTAATGCTAACCTGGAGAGTACTAGCTCTGTTCAAAAAGAAATTGCAATAAATATGATAGAGAAAAAAAATGCATGACAGTAGAAGGAAGAGCTTCATGTATGGATTTTCTCAGTGTTTTTCATTTTTTCCTGTCATTCTTACTTTCTCATGTCGTTTAGATGGGAGATGGAGATGTTATATGCAACATCTGTGGCAAGAAATGCAATGAGTTTTGTTAAAATCTTAAACAACAACACAAACATGTTTACAGTTTTTGTCACTGATAGCTCAACATTACTGAATTTTCTTCTAGTACCTTGTTTCTTAATTCTCTCAGTAACATGAGCATTGCTCCCTTTTTTAAAAATTTACAGGTATTTTGCTACAAATGTTAGGTGTTTATGAAATGCTTGGGTTTTTTCAAAATAAAGCAGATCTAATAATTTCCAGTAATTTCAAATAAAAGAGACCAATATTTTTTGAAGGTTAGAGAATTCCTAAACCTAAAGCTTAAAAAACATAATCAATCTTGAAAACTGAAAATTATTTCTATAAAATTTAGCTTGCATTGGAGTATTGAACTTAGAATCATAGGATCGTTTAGTTTGGAAAAGACCCTTAAAACCGTTGAGTCCAACCTCTATCCTACCACTGCCAAGTCCATCCCTAAACCATGCCCCTAAACTCCACATCTACACATCTTTTAAATACCTACAGGGACGATGACTGAACTGCTTCCCAGGGCACCCTGTAACAATGCTTGACAACCATTTCTGTGATGAAATTTTTCCTAACAACCAATTTAAATCTCCCCTGGTGTAACTTACGGCCATTTCTTCTTGTCCTATCACTTGTTACATGGGAGAAGAGACCCACCTCACTACAACTGTCTTTCATGTAACTGTAGAGAGCAATAAGGTCTTCCCTCAGGCTCCTTTTCTGCAATAGGACACTACAATTCTATTTTAATCTTTCAATGATTACTGATGTAAATGTGATTATATAATAAGCTCTCCTGATGTGAAAATAATTGTTAAAGCACCCACACATCTTCATCAGTGGGATAAATGTGAGATAAGTGCATTTCAGACAACATATCACAGCAGATATTGAATCTTCTAAGCATAGATATTAGTTTTGGGGGAACAAATCTTCCTCAAGTCTCTTTACAGATGAGACTTATTTATTTCTTTATTTATTGTCATGTCTAATATTCCTGATGTAAGTATTATGTATTTATAAATGTCTCATGAAAGTAAGATGCACAAAAAATGTAAAACAAGGATCTTACAAAAATCAATCAAATACAATACTCTCAAGTGTTACTATTCACAGATTTCTAAAAAAAACCTACCCTGCGAAACCAAGGTAAAGTTAGTTGTTTCCAGGAATATTTGCTGGAAGGGTAATAAAAATTAAAAAAAAAAGAAAAAAGAAAAAAAAAGAAAAGAGAAAAAAATATCATTGTATGATATTAAATAAGAAATAAATTGAAGCCTCATGTGTGGATTTACTAGTTAGATGAAAGAAAAGTTTCCTTCTTCCTTTCACCATCAACTGCAGTTTCAAACCCAGCATCACACAAGATGACTGTGAAGACAGTGCGAACTTTATTCACCTTGACAAACAGCTAATAACTTCAGGCACAAGTTTTGATGAAAGCATTTTAAAATATTCAGCTAATTGCAGATTATATTTCAGTGCATGATTGAGGAAATGAGAAAGATCAATAGAGAGGGTGAAGGTTGATGATATTTAATAATGTTTTGCTTGTTGTTTTAGCTTTTTTATCCAAAAACTGCTCAACTGACTCTGTTTTAAATGTTTAATACTTGCTTGCAAATGTTAAAAATTTTCTCTAATCTGCAAAACAAACAAATAAAAATTAGTACCTATTTAGAAGTTCCTTTATTTTGACTGAAAATAAGTATTAACAGGTACAACAAACTACATCATCAGCACTGACATTAAAGCAGAAACTTATGTTCCCTGACAGTATCCAAAAACGTCTCCAGCAGAAAAGGCTGTGCCAACTAACAGGGACAAACTTATCCACAAAGAAGCAATCAAACAAATGTGAAATGAAGCTAATGGAGACTGCTATCTACAGTATGTAAAACTGACATTGTTATGATCAGCACTAACATAGGGCAAGTACTCGCAAGCACTGAGTATCACTGATTCTCTTAATTGCTTTTTTTCAGGTATGGAAACTGTACAAAACATTCATAAAATTTCATACATATTTATAAACAGGTTGTCTACTTTTCACAGTAATCAGTTAGACTGCAAAGGTAAAAATAAAATTCACAGTACTTTCCTCTCTTCTGCAGTCTTTTCCAAGTGAAAAGACTACTGAAAACTGTACTGTCAAGCTCACTGGTATGCACCAGTATGTAAAAAACATGTTATTGCTTAAATACACTAAGCTTTTTCACTCATTATAAACTGCACGTTTTGGGGTCCTCCTAATTTTGCACATCCAAGATACCGGTTGTGCAAGAAAAAAATCTGATCTGGGAGAGAAGCACCAGGAATATTGCAGGGAGAAACAGCAACATAGCTGGCACCAACCTTTTTTTTTTTTTTTTTTTTTTCCTGGGACTGCTGTGCTTCCTTTATGTATTATAAAACAGCATAATCACAAAGATAGTATTACCAAATGTTTGTAGGTATCTGTTCATTTCAAATCTGTAAAAGAAAGGTATTATTTACATGGCTTTTCTGACGTGACAGTCATTATTTCATACACATAAGAACAATGGTTATTATTGCAGCCCATTTCTGTGGCTGGGTATCATTTTAAGCAGATGCTGTTTAGTGCTGAAACAGCTATTAAAGGCAGCCATGCATGTAAGTGTTCCTGTGGATTGATTAGGGAAAACTGCTCACTCTACTGATGACTCTATGACCTTTACTGTGAACTTTTTTCTTTTTTCCCTGTCAGACTAGAGTTTTGGCTACTTTCTTGACTATGCTGAAAGATCCTAGAATTCACCAAATAGCTGAACTCAATTGCTGGTACCTTTGCTGCTTCTGTTTTACTGGTGCCTACACATAGTAGCGCTTCTAGGGAAAAAAAAAAAAAGTCAACAGACAGTACATTTTCACCTCTAACTACCGCAATTTGTAAACAGCAAGGAGATATAAACTCTCTGTATACATAAATTTTGTCTGAACAGGTTACAGAGTCACTAAATATCACTAAGTCTCCAGGGATGGTGACTCAACCACTTCCCTGGACAGCCTGTCCAGTGAAGAAATTGTTCCTAATATCCAATCTAAGCCTCCCCTGGCACAACTTGAGTCCATTTCTTCTTGTCCTGTCACTTCTTATATGGGTAAAGGGACCAACACCCATCTTACTACAACCTCCTTTCAGGCAGCTGTAGAGAATTATAAGGTCGCCCCTGAGCCTCTTTTTCTCCAATCTAAACAACCCCAGTTTCATTAGCTGCCTCTCATAGGACTTGTCTCCAGACCCTTCACCAGCTTCTCTGCCCTTCTCTGCACATGCTCCAGCACCTCAATGTCTTTCTTGCAGTGAGGGGCACAAAACAGAACATGGTATTTGAGGTGTGGACTCACTAGTGTCAAGTGCAGAGGGACAATCACCTCCCTAGTCCGGCATGCCACGCTATTTCAGATACAAACCAGGATGCCTGGGCACACTGCTGGCTCACGTTCAGCCAGCTGTCAACCAGCACCCCTAGGCCCTTTTCCACCAGGCAGCTTTCTGACCACTCTTCCCCAGGCCTGTAGTGCTGTGTGGGGCTGTTGTAACCCAAGGGCAGGACCTGGCACTTCTCTTTGTCAAACTTCACACAACTGGCCTTGGCCCATCGATCCAGCCTTTCCAGATTCCCCTGCAGAGTCTGCCTGCCCTCAAGCAGATCAATACTTCTGCCCAGCTTGGTGGTGTCTGCAAACTTACTGAAGGTGTACTTGATCCCTGCATCATATTGGCTTTTATCCCTCCATTTAATAAAACAAGAGAAGTCAAGTTATGCATGATGAAAAGCTGTTATTTCTCAAATAAAATCAAGGATAAGAGATGTGTTCTTTACATATTGAGATGTGTAATTTTAGTTTTGATTCTGCATACTGACTTCACCAACTTTCCTGTGTTAGACAATATTGTTGCTGGACTGGGCTGTGTGATCACAATTTAAAGAAAGCCTTTTATTTTGCATACACACAATTCTCAAAAAATCAGATATATGTGAGTAATACAAAATTAGGTCCTATTATTTTCTTACTCCTAGTTAGAAGAAGGTGGGATTGTTACTCCAGGTGACTGCTGGATCAGTCCTCAATGAACACAAGAAAATATAATGTATAATATAACATAACATAAAATAACATAATAAAAAGCTTTCTTATTTAATATTTTCCATCTTCCAGCTTTGTCTGTGTAGAAACTCATTAAAATTGTCTTGAAAAAAATCTTGCAAAAGTTAAATGATGTAAAGTAATTAAGGTAGTAATGGGGAAGCTGTATTGCAAACTTGTATTTTAAATACCATGTAAGACCTTTATCAGTCCTACTAATATCCTTATTTTTGGTCAAAACAATATTTTAATGTGGCTATTTCCCTGCTTTTAAAAGAAAATGAAATTACCACATTTTGTCAAGCAGATTACATGCAAACCCAGAATGAAAACAAATCACCCTAAATATTTATTTACCCTTTTTCTTTTCTCCAATAACTTTCTTCTCCTATTGATGCGTGTTAATTTACAATTAGTCTTGTTAGTGTGTCTGTGTAAAACACCAGAAAGTTTAAAAATGTGCTATCCATATATCATAGCACAACACAGCTGGGACCACTGTCCTTAATTTTGAGATGAGATGTAATTATTATTAAGTAGGATTTAACTCTATATTTTCCTTTTCCATGTTTATTTTCATTCTAATGCAAGTAATACTGCTTATCATCTTGATACTACACTTACAATTTCTATTGAGAGTCAGCATTGGATCTTGCCTTTGCCAAGTTTTACTTCCTTGAACTCTAGCATATGCTTTCTGAAACACTCCAGTAACACAAGCACCTGCAATAAGTCCCTTAATCAACTAAGGATCAAATAGAATACAGAAGTTCCTTGCTTTCAACCATCTACTCACTGGCTATTCTTTTAATCCTTTGATTTGACCAGTCTGTTTTAGTATAATTTCACTGACATTACTGTGGAAGTCTTCTGTGAATTTCTGTGATTTGGAACTGCTTGCCTGCAAAATGCCATAACACCTCTCAAATATCACCTCCCAAATCTCATCAGAAAATGTTTTCTGCCTCAGGTAGATCTTTGAATCCCTTTAGCCTTTAGTTAGCATTCAACACTCACAGGATATTTTAACAATGCAGTCTGTAGGTAAAAGCTTGTATAAAATAAAATAGTATTGAACCTGCTATACTTCTTCATTTCACATTGCATTTTTTACTTATTTCCAATCCATTACATAGTGGTAAAATATTTAATATCACATCAATAACTCTAATAAAGGAGGAGGGAGATTAAAAGTCTGAATAAAACCAGGGTGACTGTATATTCAATTTATACTTCTACTTTCTAACAGGAAAAAAAAAAAAGAAAAAAAGAAAAAAAGCCTAATGGTCATATATGGAAGGTGCTTTCCAATACCTAGTCAGAGATAATATTTTTCCTGAATTTTAACATTCTTTCAATAGCAGTATAAATTATTTTACAGAATGACTTAATGCAAAGTGTAGTGTCAGAAATTTCTGAATTGTCAGCATTAAGAAAAATTATGAATAAGTTTTATTATGAATTTCATACTACTGACATTCTCTCAATTACAAAATATACATGGAAAATCCTCTTGTATGTAATATTGGACCATCAGAAAAAAATAACCATCTAATTTATATATATTTATATATATATATATATATATATTACTTTTTGGTAAACAGAATCGTTTGCTACTTCTTGTTGCTTGATGAAATCTAGGAGAAGACATTTACAATCTACATGTATGTACAAATAGTACAAATATGATTTGGAAAAAGCACAGACTACATCTGTAGCTTTTATTTTTCTGTATCTCTATTCTAAGGTGGACATCTCCACTCAAGGCCACTTCAGGACAGCTGACAATGGGTGAATATAACATGGTGGTTTAAGACCTAAGAATGATAGCACATGTTAATGTATATGGCAGACAGTGTTATCAGGGCGAAAAACAACGTAAGTGCCAAGATCTAAGCACATCCACAGGCTTCATTGTCCCTTTCTGCTGCTGTACTGTTCCAGTATTTCTGGATCTAAAATCAAAACAGAAACACTTGAATGTGCAATGGCAAAAGTCCAAACAACAGATATTTATTTCCAGAATTTTGATTTCTGAAAACATTAATTAATAAAAGAATAAAAAGTCAAAACATTTTCTTGTTTGAAAAATTTGTTTCTGATCCATCCTACCACAACATGAGAGGAATTTATTAAAAATAAGAATCTGTTTAAAAGAGGCATGATTAATCAATACTTGAAATATTAATAAAGCTTTCACGATGTGATTCATTTCTAATATCTCAATTTAACCTTCACTAACAATTGCTCTTTATCTAGCTAGCATTTCATCCCCAAAGCTTAATGATGATCCTGTATTCAGAAGCAATCACAGGTTTGATAGTTAAAAACAGCTAGTATTACCCCTTGATTCTCACTGAGACACACACAAAATAAAGAACCAAACAAACAAAAAAAAGTAACCCAATGGTGTGTATTAGACTTCAAAGGACTGTCTGATGATTTATGATATTTTATGTAATCAGTAAATAAAAACATTATCAAAAAGCAACAATGTCATTGGCCATGTTTGTTCCTCTGTTTTCTGTTACAGAAAGTGACAGATGTACTTCATTCAGTATGAAGCTGCACTGAAAGCTAATATACCTTATATTTTCAAGTTGTAATAAAACAAGTTGTAGCAACAACTCTGAGTATACAGATTTTCATTTTCTCTTTGGGATTAAATAATCCAAAATATTATTAGTTACAGTACATATGAATACTTCTCAAGAGGATTTAATAGTAGAAATAAACATACTAGAACATAGAAAAAATTAATAAATAGTGGTAAGACAAAGACTTTTTTTTAATATTTTAGGATACAGGGGAAATACTGTAGGCATAAGCAGATAATACAGTTGATTAATTCTAGCTCTTTTATCAGTGATGATGGAAAAAACAAAAATCAGAAAAACTGCAAAAAGTTTTCCATTCGTTGTATATCTATCATGATTAAGATCTTAAAAAATTACTGGTTCAGAACTTCAGGGTGATGAAAATCCAATAATTTTTGAGATTTTTTTTTTTTTTTTTTTCCAGTATTCAGGTCTGGCCAAAGTCTTGGAATGCCAGTTAGGTGTTTTTTCTGCTGGGAGACGGGGGGGCAGGGGGGCGGGGGGGGGGGGGGGGGGGGGGGGGCGGGGGGCGGGGGGGGGGGAGGCTAGTTTGTGGCTTTTTTGGTTGGTTTTTTTTTCCCATTTAAGGGTTGTAAAAGGTTGTTCTATACTGGAAAAAGTACCTGCGTAAATTCAGTTTCCTAATGTATAACCAGGTTTCAAAGAAAGAACCTACCTCTTACATTACAAATATGTTTTGGCTTTCATATTCTAGAAAACAGTTTTCAATAGAGGGGGCTGGTTTATAATCTAAAGACCATATGTTCACTTTTTGTCCCTGCATATAACACAAAAAAAAGGTTTAGAGACCAGCTTAGCACTAGTGCCTGCAATGTTTTGAGCATTATACCTTTTTTTTTTAAAGGCCACCATCTGGTAATTTCTCTCAACAGTCTACCTGCAATTGTGAACATCCAAAACACAGCAAATTCTAAGGAAAAAAACACCACAGAATCTGTTTTCATTTTGGAGTTTTATATGTCTTACTGTACCTCATTACATCTGTGGCTCTACATTTTCAGTGCTACAGGAACAATATGTCATATCCATGATAAAAGAACTGCTAGGTGTAAGTCTGTTCACTTCTCCATAACTTAGCTAGGCTTGCTGTGCTTCAGCTTTCACGTGTGATTTTTAATCATGGAAAGAGAGATGATCTGTGTGAAAATATATTTAAAACAGATGATGCAATAGTTTCTAAGCAAATACTGAATTTATTTATTGTCATTTCTACTATTTGTTGTTTCCGAAGTCAGCACTAGAAGTGACTATTAACTTAACATGTACCTAGCTCATCTGAAACAACTCTAGAATATATTCTTGATCTCGCACAAAACAAAAAAAAAGTTATGGAACTTTCTTTTCTCCAAATGTTAGAAATCTTCCCACCCAAAGGAAGGAAAAGGGAACCTGAAGCACAGAACATCAAGAATGTGAGACAGCTCCAAGCACTGCTCAAAAGGTGGTAAGTGCAGAGGCCACAAGAGTTCATGGAGGCGACAAATGACAGTTTGTAAGAAATTATTTTTCTTTCTAGGGATGGGACAGGCAACAAATTGGGAAAATCTGATGCATAATCCCAACTCCTTTCCAGAGGAACTTTTCCTCTCCACTGCTAAATGCACACTTTGTGTATAGGTGGACATGCCAGATGAATGGAAAAGGAAGAGAGACACCAACTGCAAATTCAGACATGTTGTGAAAACTGGTACTGTGAGCTTCTGACAGTCATTGAAGCAGACTCCAGACCACCCTTAATGTATTATAGCTCTAGGTTTCCATACTACCTCTTTTACCCCCTCTCATTTAAGTTCCTCCTGTCTGCCTGACATACCCATCATTTCCTTAATAACTTAATTGGTGATAGCCAAACAGGAAGAAGACTGGAAATATTTTTACTTTAGTGGACTATTGTTTAAGCAGAGCCTACGTCACTTCCTCATCATGTTGGGTCACTCACGAACCTGCCAAAGACAACAAAGCCTATCTGATTTCTTAGGACACCTTCTTTCTCGATTAGGGTTAGAGGGAAAATTGCTCTTGACCTCTTTTTGTCAGTAAACTATCTGAGCTACCTGAGATTAACTTCCAGACTAGCCTGAACAGAATCCATATTATCTTCTTCCAACTATCTCAAGCACACAGACAAAAAATCTTTATATATTGATGTAAGCAACCATCAAGGCAGCCTGGTTGGAAGGGGAAAATTACCAAACAGAAGAAATTGCGCAAAAATACTAACAGAAATAGGCCTCACAGCCTTAAACTGCAAGCTTGAGGACTAGGCCTGTGAACCAGAAGCTGAAAAGTGCAGCTGGCCTCTTGGAAGTGTATCCAGAGTACCTAGAAACCTGAGACATCCTGAGATACCACTGATAAGGACAAAACCAAGGGACTGTAATGGCAACTTATTGCCTGAGAAGGTGGAATGCTACCCAGAAAATGTAAAATTGCTCTGAAAGAGCAAAAACCATCATCATCTATTGGATGTTACAGATGAAAAATAGAAATTAACAGTATCTGTTGGTTGCTTCAAGTAGGATGTCGTACAGCCTCTTGCATCACTATATTAAGAAACTAACTTCAGTTTTTAGCCAAAGTGGAGCCTCTGTCTTTCCCTGAGAACTTTACGGTCAAATTCCGCATAAAACTTCTATGAAATCTTGGACTCTAACACTAGACTTTGTTCTGTTGATAATTTTTGACATGAGATGCTGCTTTTTATTGTTTTGGTATGTCCTCACTTCTTTTGGGGAAGGTTGGGTACCCTTCTGGGATCAGTTTCTCCTTCCTCCTTTTGGGATTGTTTGGCTCCTTCTGAAATCTGTCTAATTTGCTTCATGTCAATATTATATAAATAATATTTATTTGCTATATAACAGTAGAGAAAATGGGCTCAGGAAAAAGAATGGGCTCTGACACTTACTGTCATGTAAAAGCCTATGTCTGGATCTTTGAGGTTTATCCTCCAAAAGAGGCTGGGCTGGACACATTCAGGGGATCTACAGAGAGCGACACTTCAGTTTGTGCTAAATTCTGAACCTTGTCTGGCAATTTGAAGTGTTCATTGTCCTTTTCCAATTCTCTTGTTTTAAAACCATTAAGGTTTACTTCACTCCCTTTTTTTGAACTGCCTAAAGTTGCTTGGATGCATTTACAATTTCAGCTGCAATAACATCATATGTCAATAAGTTCCACAATTTATTAACGTATTATTTTTTTTTTTAAAAAAATCATTTAAAAAAAATATCTGTCTTTTATATGAATAAAAGTAGGGATTAATAGTCCCTTATCTTTTTCATACCACATGCATTTCTGTACATATCTATCATAATTCCTTCAGTTATCTTGGTCTTGCCTTGAATGGTTTATTCTCTCATCAGTTTCTAAAGAAATTACTTTGATTATCCTCTTTCCTTCTTTGATTATCCTCTTTCCTTTTTCTAGATTTTTGATGCATGGGGCAGGGAAGGGACAGAATTACATGCAATATGATAATGATCAGATATGCCATCAAGTATTTAAATTGCAAAACTATATTTTATTTCTGTCTTTATTTACCTCCAAATAAAAGACAATGTTTGATTTGCCTTTGCCTGTTTGCCCGTGTTTGGAGCCACTGGACCTGACAAAGTTGATTCCATGCTCTCCTATGCATGGCTATAGCTAGTTTTCTTCTTAATAATCATAAACTTCACAGATAATTCAATAAAGTGTTGAGAACTCTCGTCTGATCTAGCAAACTATCTTTAAACTCTAGATTAGGTTTGGATATTTAATTGGATTAAAACCTGTTTTCAGCGGAACTGAACACACAATGGATTAGTTTTAGACATTTTTTTATTTATAATTATCAGACTATAAATAATCCTAACATTATCAATGCTGAGTGTTTTGGATGTTCTTTTTTTTTTTTTAATACGTTTGTAAAAGCCTACTGAAATCTCCATTAGTGACTAACGTGGTGTCATTTAGTCAGGTCTTTTCAGCTAATATTCCACAGTTATCACACTGACAAAACATGTTCTTTGAGGAGCTTGGTTCTGTGAGATAGTGAATACCCTTAATTTAGCATCTGTGTTCAGGTGGCTAGTATGTTACAGGAAGCCTGCTTACCTAAAAAACTTCTCAAATGTATTCTGTTCTGAGATGTTCTGATTTTCTTGTTTTAAGAGGAAGAATACTATGTTAAAATACTGGTTTAATTAAACGCACCATATTTTCAGAAACCTGGCAATACGGTGGAATTTTATGATTTAACTTAATATGCTGCTGTATTCACTTGAAATCTATTAATAGGCATCATCTAAAATGCTGAGACCTTTCATCAACTATCAATGAATGCATCTTAAAAAAAAAAAGCTGATACACATGCAGCATGAAGAAGAAAAAACTGTGAAATTCAAGATTCACA
Source organism: Falco naumanni (assembly GCF_017639655.2). NCBI lineage: Eukaryota > Metazoa > Chordata > Aves > Falconiformes > Falconidae > Falco > Falco naumanni. The sequence continues at coordinate 53,553,391 of NC_054080.1, read as the reverse complement.
TGATTAAATAGGAATGGCACCGATTTATGTTGTACTTTTACTTAAACTACAGATTTTTTAAAAGAATATTTTGGTTCCTTAAATGATAGAGGGAGAAAAGTATAATTTCTTTATTTCTTTTGTTTATTTAGTGACTTTTGTGTGGCTACCATACATTCAAAAAAATACTAAATTTGTACACTGTGAAAGCATTATGCAGTTCATCCCAGTGGAGGAAAATTAATCATATTGGCCAGGCACTATAATAAACTTTCAGAAACAGAGAAACAGATAAAAAACCAACGTTTCCAACTTTTACATTTTAACCTAGTGATATAATTAATTGTATTTTGGATATTCTGTGTCAAACTTTCAGGTACGTTGACCAAATTACTAAGTTCTACACAGCCTCCTTATCCACAACCAACCTCTTGTTCCTATATCCATAAAAGTTAATATGAAGCAAACATGGACTGTTTGAACATAAAGATTATTTATCTCCATAAATAGGTTGAAATAATATGTGCCCTAGAAAAGAGAGTACTCTTCCTAAACACATTCCTCAAGCTTAGTATCTTGATTAATAAAGTCTTTGAAAAGCTGTTTCTATTTCCAAATCTCCTTGTCTTCACAGGATATTCTTTTCACATTATAGTTGAACCTATCCACAGTAATCCACCCATATTTTCACATATTCAAGCACCTGATAACAAACTGGTAAGGTGGGATTAGTCCAAATATCTTTCTATAGGATCCTTGATGCTGCTGGGTTTTTGATACTGAATAGCGAGAGAAGAAAGCAGCTGAATCCACAGGTGACTTGGATCATTATTAAAGAGGTTTCAAAAACCTTATCATAATCACGTCTTAAGGACTGCATGATTTTGAAGCTGCATACTGAAGCTACTGATTCATTTACCAGTTCTATTACTCTTACCTTTTTAAGTCAGTTATTATTGTGTTCAGATCCCTGGAACTAAATATTTTGTTGTATCTACTATCTGTAATGCTCATTTAAAATTCAGATTCTTTCAGTATGGGATGCTGCTTACTATGTTTAATCCGGTACTTTAAAAAATGTGACTCTGATTGTACACTTGGGACCTCTCATTGCCACTATAACACAAGTGGGTAATAACAAAAATAATGCATTTTACTACATGTTTAATAGAAATGATAGTTAAGAAATTATGCAGACAATTGCTAATATTTTGTTTTCTTCTGTTAGAATATACAATCAGGCTTTCTTACTTTTTAATGTACAATAAAATTCTGCTTTTAATGGGTTCACCATGGAGTTTTTCAAATAAAATCACTCTTTATTATTTCTTCTATGATAATTTTAGAATTTAGAACAGATACCTCCCTGTATCCTTGCAACCTGTGTATTTCTGTTGTGTTTGAATACTCATACAGTCCACAGAAAAGTCTTCAAGAAAAATTAAGGTATTTTAAGTTAGCAAGACATTGAACATTCAGCTTGTCCCACAGAGACAGCTGTAGAATCCTGTCTTCAACTTAATTTACCATAATTTTCCTTCCTTAACCCAAAGACATAGGAAAATAATGATTACTCAAAGCTGTCCTGAAGTTTGGAAAGCTGATGTAATTCCTAAATCGTAGTTCAGGGCATAGTTACATGACAAATGCAGTTTATCACATTGCGCTGCAATTCATCATTAGGATATTACTGCATAAATCTGGAACATATATCAATACAATTCTAAGCAGAGGTTTATGTTTAGTCCACCAAATCGATTTTATATACAACTTAAGTTGGCCTCTGCAGCCTTTTATGAAGCAGTGATCTTCATCACATCATGTTATGTCATGTGAGATGGTTGCTGAACTTTTTTCAAAATGACAGAAATAGTCTTCACATATATAGTAGTTTTCTTACTTATTATACTTTTCAGTGATGAAAAAATCTGTAATCCTGTAAGACATAATAAGTCATAATATGCTAAAGCGTGAGGACAGTGTTGTATGCAAAGCTAACTCATAGCCCTTTAATTATAGTCAGTCCTATTGGACATGTATTTAGAAAAAAAAAATGACAAAACTATTATGAATTGAATAAAAACCTCTGTGGTTTCAAATCCACATTTGCATGGAGAATTTAACTAAGCATAGAAACAATCATGCAGTGGTGTATGTTTGGAATAACAAACTAAGTGCAGCAACACACTATGACAAAAATGATCAATATTAATCCTAAATAGTTTTGATACAATTTTTTTTCTAACAGAATATTCAAGTCACTAAGGATGGGTTTCAATGTCTTATTAACTACAGTCTAGTATACGCGCAAACAAAAATAATGAAGTGACTAAGTGTATACAGTCAAATTCCATTTTCAAAAGTGGCATAGATACAGTGGGCAGATTGTAAAATGTGCTTGGGTGCCTAACAATGCAGTTTCTATATAAAATTTCACAATGACTTGATATCTAACTGCCATTGGTTTCATATGGCAATTGAGACCTATAAATCATTGTGGTATCTGCTTATGCCATGATGATCTGCAGGAAGTCTAAACACATGAAAAATATGCCCACATAAATAAACAGAAGCAAATTTTAAAATTACTAGTTCCCTTTTTATTTCATTGTTGTTCCCTCTAAAATAATTTTTTCATTTAATTTGCTATTGTAGGTAAAGCAATGTGTCATTTAACAGGGTAAATCACATCTGATTAGCAGAATCCAATGCAATGAATGAATTGACACAGCTACACTGAAGCAAAATTGCTCATGAGTTTGAATACTAAATTCATGTAATTTTAAAATTAAAATTAAATCTGAACATATATGTTGAGCAATTAACTCAATGAAATCTGTTAAAGTGTCTACTGACTGACTGACAGGCAGAATCACAACTGCAAGGGCAGTCACAAGACGAGCTTTCTACAAATTGTAATTCATGAATATTTTTCAATGTTCTGCATACTTCCATTTATTTTAAAAATAAAACTTTCCTAGCTGCCTTTAGAAAAAAATGAGAAAAGCATTTATATATTTTATATATAAATACCTAAATCAGTTTATTCTTTAGATCTACTCTATACTGTTTAGTAGCTGTGTCTCAGCGCAGTTCAGTTTGTTTCTTTTTGATTTTCCCTAAAACAGTATTAAGCAAAATCTTTCTGTCAGCACAACACATTTGCCACTAGATTAAAAGACCTAACTGTTGCAACATACATAGAAAAGAAATACTAAGTCAGCAATGTGATCTGAAATGATGAAAGCAAAAAATTTCACTCTAACAGTAATATTTCCAAGCAGTGTGCATGGAAAAATAGTACAAATGTGCAGAAAGGTTAACTGAACCTGGATACGGCATATGTATCCTGGCTTTATCAAACTGAACTATAATTCATTGTTACCAACACCATACCATACTCAAAACTCTTAACTTTGTTTTTTCTTTCTTCAAAAATTTTGTAACTTTGAAGATATTTAGTGCCCAAATAAATCAGAATACATTAGATATAATAGATACATTAGATCTAATATAGATATATCACAATACATCAGCACTAAATTCTGTTTGATTATCTGTATTTTTTGTGGTTTTGGAAGATAATGCTTTAATCTGCAATTGTAGAATATCTTCCCCCTCAGAAAATGAGAAATTTTGGTGTTCCCCATGTTACAGCAAGAAAAAAGGCGGAAGCAGCTCAAAGAGAAATAGCTATGTACAGAACATTTTTTGGCCCTTAGACATGTGGCTTAATGGCTTAATGGCTTCCCCCCACCCCCCCAACCCCCCCATCAGGCAGAAAGGCACAATGACTTCATTTTAAGACCTTCAGTGCTCAAAATTTTGAAAACTCATCCCATGTTATTTACCCAAGTACAGATTCAGCGAAGCATTTGATTGTAAAGATCCAAAACAGAATATATAATTAATAAATCTGAAATCTAATATACTATGTCAATTATGTCAATTATCATTTCAGGAAAGGCTGGACAGGACAGGACAGATTTGCCAAAAATAGACTCTATTTAGTAAAAACTGGTCAAAGAATATTCTGCCACAACTTAAACACAATGAAAACAACATGGATGTGCACAGGAAAACTACGACAGCTTTAAATCAGTATTCTAGATATCTACACAGTTGTACTCCAATAGAAGAAAAAATGTTTTGGTTTATTCCCTGTAGATCTTTAAAGTTTCATTTAAACAGTTTAAAGTTATAGTTAAAAACATTCAATGCTTGCAAAAATAACTAAATTTAAAGGCTATTGAAGCATATAGTGTCCATTTTTTACTTTTTTGTTTTATTTTGTTTGTTTACTGAACGTCGCAAGACTTTTGTTTCCTGGGACTCTGATTCCTGTGGGTTTGTCTTACAGTATGTACAAAACATATAAGGGTTTCACATCAGTACAGACAATATAAGACACTTTGAAACATGCAAAATGCTATATTGAGATGTTTTTCCCCTGTAATTAGATTGACTCTTTTGCATGTATTATCAAACTTTTTAGAAGTGGGAATAATATCTATCAAAATTGGTTTTCAAATGATCTAGATACCAGTTTGCCTGCTGAAACACATGATTTACATACAACTCAGTATTCAAACTCTAGCTATCTTCCAATTCAGACACTAAATAAGATCTAATCTAGGAACAGCTTTGGGATGGATCAAAGTGGAAATAGAGGATACTGAATGTCTTTGGGTGTTGAAATATACAAATTATATCATAAGAAAGTGAGCTAATAGTAAGTCAAATTAGTTTACAAATTACTGTAAACTGGTTATTCAGCTGATTTTGAGATACAATAACTTATAAGCATCAATTGTCTAACTGGCTGCCCATCAAATTAACAAGATACTAACGCGGTGGTTAGTATTATATTTATGTCTATGCGTGTAAATATCAAAAGCATGATGCTTTGTAAATGTAAAGAAACACAAAGGAAAATTATTATATGCACTTAACAGAGAGAGAAACTCTTCCAAAGAAATGGAAAAATCACTTGCCAATGTCAATTGACAGTCCAGCCTCTGTTACAGGAATTGAAACCTGAGTCAGGTAAATTGCTATCCTGCAAGTCAACACTGTAGTGTTCAATACTGAACTACTAAAGAAAAAAGGCCTATTCTGATGGCATTTTTTGCAACCTGTATCCTAGGAACAATAATTTTCCTCTTTAGCCTTCTTTCAGAAATAAACAGCAGACCCAAATGCAAAGTTCAGCTTTTGCTTTTACAGACTTTAATAGTTTTTGATTGCTGATGCACATAGTTTGCTCATTATAAATTAAACAAGGGAGACAGATTTCTACCTGAAGAAGCATGTCTGTCAAATGTGTGGTTAGCATGGTGTTTTTCATAAAATTCTGCTATGGATGGCTAACATGCTGATTAATGGATTTTAAGGACGAGTTTGCAGTTTTGAAGGATAAGTACTCTTTCCAATTTAGCAACAAAAAATTGTGAAGATTTTTTCCTCCTGAAAATATATGCACATTTATTTAGAGTTGGTGTATTAATAAATGACAACTGCTACAGAAAGTAGTCTAGCATTAAATTAAATACATTTCATGACCCGCTCACTCAAAATACATTATCTTTTTATATATTATGCATGCAAATATAATGACACTACATAAATGACAGTCTTAAAGTCCCATGCAAAAAGGAAAGCCTGTTTGTCTGATGAGTTAAAATAACCTTGAATTATTTATAAAAAAATACTGTTTGATATTATTATAGTATTATGTAATTGGTTCAGAATATAAAGGTCTTTGCTTTAAAGAAAAGAAAGAACAAAGGCTGCTTGTCTATTCATCAGAAATTATCAACAAAGGATTATTAGGATATTTTAGTGCAAGTTATAGGACCAATAACAGAAATCAAGTCTGGAAGGAACTCTTTAAGACACTCCTTGCCCTAGAACAGTAATAATTTTGTAATCCATGCTTTTGAGATGTTTTGGTTACAAGTCCTAAATAATGGAGTTCCTACTACCTGCCAATATACACTCTATTGAAGTTATATTTATTGTCTAATCAAAATCTCACATATAATTTCATTACTTCTTCTAGCTACCATGGACAGGAAAAATCAGCTTACTCTTTTTGGAGCAGTCTACCAGGTTTTTAGTTGGTGTTATGTGTTCCTGTTCAATAAATCTCTTAGATAACAGAACTCCAGGTGTTCCAGTCTGTTCTTATTGATTCAGTTTTCTGGAGTTCTAAACTGATTCCTTGTGCTTCTCTAGGCTTTCCAAACATCTAATCTTTTCCCTAGAGGTCAATTTCAAGAGATTATGTCAGTACTTTATGTGTCAAGATGGCTATTCCTTCCTACATATTTCTGGAACTTTTAATTCTAAATGCATTTTTTTTTTTTAATGTATTTTTGCTAAAGTACATCGTTGTATAGGGTAAGTCCAACATTTGCTATAGTACTTTAACCCTGTGTTGAGCATTAATGAAACCCCACCAAGCACGGGGAAACATGTAAAAACATTTTTTGTTCTTCCTAATTGTTAGTTAATTGTAGGAGATTTTTGGATCTATGGGAATTTCACACTGGATACCATTTGGTATCTGTTTTGAGAGTAAGCCATTAGCAGCTGTTCTTTCAGTAAGATTACGCAAACATTTTTTTTTTATCTTTGTTATGGAACTTTCACTTAGATCACCATGCTTCCCAGTTTAGCTTAGGAAAATATACAGGATGATGACAAAAGCCTATCACAGTGATGATAGTGATAAACACTATTTTTCTTTCTCTGAAAGTTTTGGTAGCCTGCTCTAGAAGGAAATTAAGATGGTTTGAAATGACATGCTTAGAATAAATTCAAGTTGTCTGGTTTTCTTCCACTTATTTTCCTCCATCTGTGCAAATACAATTTATTTTATTATCTGTCCCAGTGTTTTTCTAAAAACTGTAGTTACTGTGGCATGTCTATAATTTTTCAGCTGCTCTTTCTAAAAGCCTGAAATATATTCATCATTTTCCAGTCTTCTGGAACCTCATCTGTTCTATACCTGTTCTCAAAGATAAGTGCTAATGAATGCTTGAATGTGTCAGATATTTGAAAATGCCTATTTTTTCCAAGTAGTCTCCAACTGTTCCCTTCCCATTGTACCCTGAGGTCTTATACATGCTTATCTCATGCAGCTGTCCCTGCAGTGGACTTTTAGGAGATCTAAGGTAGTGAATGATTCCACTCTGTCATCATTGTGTGCTAACAGCTTTGCATTTCCTTTGATAATTAAATAATATACTTACTTCCTCTGCTATTAAAAATGGATTTACAAATTATTTATTTGCTCTTAAATTATTAATATGAATTTAAGCCTGGTTAATCTGGTATCTAGTTTTTATTTACCAAATCCTACAAATAAGAGCCTGAAAATGTTGAAAACTCTATCAACAGAAAATACTTAAACCATTCTAATAACAAAGCATGACTTATAAAGAGAACATTTAAAGACTAAGGAAACAATGGCAGGTTGAGGGTATTTTTTTAGGTTCAAGAAACTCTGTATCAAGCATTGAAAACAAGCCGATTGAGAGACCACAGTAAAATGGTTGAAAAAATTATTCTCAGTAATTATTCTCAGCCTCACAGCTGGAAAATACTTTCTTCTTGCCCACTGCTCCTAAACCAGAAGCTACCTCTCCTCACTACTGAGAACAATTTAGTACTTTGCCCTATTTTGGAGCAGAAGCCAACAAAGTGTTTGGGAACATCAGAGTAGGAAGCCTGCACATGTATCAGCCCTGGAATACCACAGCTAATTTTTAAGCATAACAAAGGATGTTTCATACTTTTCCATAAATGGAGAAATGTCACTGTTTGAAAATATTAGCCAATACAACACACACACACAGAGTGACAAAACCATATCATTTCTTGGATTAGTAGTGGTAGCTAAAATTTCATGCCAGATACACACTTTATTACAATAATCATCAAATAATTTTTGCCCCTGTACTCCCAAATATACAACTTAACATAAGGAAATTCATTTTACTCACATTTGCTAATGCCGCCTTTCAGGATATTTAAGTATTTTAATAATAATGTAAGTTAACATTTTGTTTCTTTTCATGCTGAGAAAAGCACGCAGTCTTAATATTTTTATTAAATAGATTGCATATTTTGTAAAAAACCAGTCAAAACAGTTATTGTTTTGCATCTTTTCTGAAACTACTACACTGTACTCAGTAGAAAACAAAGTGATCAGATTTCAGTTAAATAATTGTATGTTAAAGAACTATAACAACTTGTTTTTCTAGTATTATAAAGAAGTGATTTTTTTTTCTGTATAAAACTTTTAAAAACATATTCAAGCTATATGAGAATTTCATTATTTCCTAGGGTATTAACATCTTTCAATAATGCAATTGCAAGTCAAATTCTAATGATATTTAAAATATCCTAAATAGAATTTAGAATGCATCCTTTTCTATGCATCTGTACATTTGGCGATGCATCTAGACAACTTTATTGAACTAACACACTGACTATTTTAACACAAAATAAAGTCACTTGAGCTTTCTAAGAGGTTTAATAAAAAATAGTGTGTGTAAAGAGGCGGATAAGACAAATGATCAGGTAATGCTCAGCAATGTATCTTCAGTGTGGTGGACAAAGCTAATAAAATAATATGTTAATAAAAATTAATCATGGTATATGTAGGCTTCAAATTAGAATTCAAAGGTACAGTTTGAATGATAGTCTTTAGCACTAGGTCAATATAAAAAGGGCAATTTTTCACTTGAATATACAATCGTTCATACTGAAGCGACACAGGTTTTAACAACATGTAAAGTACAGTAACAGCTCAGTATTTACAGAAGTAGAAACATGAATGGAAAAATCCTATACATGATTTTATAGGTATATGTTAATTGATGTGTCAAACATTTCTTATCAAAGGAGGAGCAAGGATTAGCCAGTTTTTGTACATTAAGATCTGCTTAGAATCAATGCAGTCATCATTCAGAACTGTCAGGTACACTATCCTTGTAGCTTTGCTAATATTCAGGTTTCTTATTCCTTCTTCTGTAAATTATTTTTTTTAGTACATTTATATTACAGGGGAAAAAATCTTATCAATCTACATTGTTATTACTACACTAGTGAACTAGGCTTTAAAGTCCTACAATATGCATGCGTGATTTTTAAAGGACTGTTTCTCCCACAGACGCTTTAAAATTCATTTGGAAATGCTGGAATCCTTTAATAATAACATATTAGATAATAATATATGAGTAGGGAAATGTCAAATAAAAACATAAGGTAATGTTTTTGATATTAATAAGATGAATCTGAGACATGGTCATATCTTTTAATTAAATTACATTGAAAAAGCTGATCCGGACTTAGTTAACTTTCAAGGACCACACAAGAAGTTCCCTTGATTAAGCAGAAGATCAAAGAAAGAACCAAATAATATAGGCTTGTAAATTACTTAAAAGTTGTTTTGATTAAAGAATGTTACCTAATATTCAATTTAATTGTGTTAGAGGGAGCACCCCACTGATAATAAAGCTGGGAGATATAATTAGCATGTCCTCTATAAACTGTATCTATATTTGACTGATTTTATGCAGTTCTGGACACATACTTGCACTTCACAGACTTGGGGGAAAAAAAGCTACTTTAATTTTAAATTTATGCATAAAAATAAGCTTTTATTTAAAGGAAGGAAGGGAATGAGGAACCGGAAAAACAAATCAAAACCAAAAGGCTTTCAAATTCTATATATTTCTCACAGGTATGTCATTAGAAAGAAGGGTTCCATTATCTTTAGTTTGGTTTTATCCTCAGGGTTATCTGGTTGTTGACCTTTTTTGTTGTTTTTTGGGTTGGGGGGGGGTTAGACAAAAGCTCAACACTAAAAAATATTTGCACCAGGCATTGACCATTAAGATTTTCTATAGTGAATTTATGTTGAAATTGAAGCACCATATTATTCTGTTTTATTAAGATTCTACTTGGAACATTTTAAGACTTCTGTAAAGAGAAACTTTTTTTTTTTTTTTTTTTTTGGAACTACTAGAGATGGAAAAAAAATAGAAAGTTTTGTTCTACAGCAGAATGTTAGAAGTAATCCTGTTTTATCCTTTTATATCCTAGCTTGCACCATCTGTAAAATCATTTGCATGATTATTCCAGGCCAAAGGATACCACATTAATATTCAGCATCCCACTCTGTAAAGAGCTGAGGAACCTTTACAAGTCTTTGTTTTTTCATTCTGTTTTCCAGGTTGAATGTGACTGCATCTCTGTGTCACAGCCTGACTTTACATTCCTAAAAATAAATGACTTGTGATAGGAGCAGAGTCCTTGAAAAGTCTGAGAAGTACACACACCAGTCAATTCTCTCAAACCATTTCTTGATAACATTCTAGAAATAAAGCATATATTGTTGTGGTCAAGGCTGCTTCATTTAGTTATGGCATAGAGTTTCTTCATCTATCCCTGCTTTACTGATTTACGTATTTGCTTCAGATTTGGTTCTAACATTGTGCTGTATAGCTCTTCAGTCTGAGTACCTCAGCTGATAAACATTATTCAGACTGAGTGAAGCTATCATAATATATTTCTTGTATTTATTCCCAAGACTTTTGATTATGACCTGCTGCACCATAGAAATCGCAGATCTATCCATGTCTGTCTGTTAGAGCTCTGGACGCACTCTAGTCTCATTGCAAAGGATCCCTTCAAGGTCTGGAGACAATTCATCCTTTCTACACACTTGTTTAGGATCTACTGTGTCTCTGTATGCATTTTCTGACTGGATATGAACCATGCAGAAATAACTTAAAAAATCAAAGTTAATATTTATTAACTGCATGCAGACCTTGTGCATATCAACAGTACATGGAATTCTACTATGTGCTTTGCTTAATATCCAAGAAAATCTTCCTACCTAGCATATAAACCAAGATTCATAATTTCTTTTGTCTTTTTTTTTTTTTAAAAAGTAGCATTTTAATATAAAGTGTACATAAAATCAAATATAACAACACCAAAAGTCACTGGGAATTTCAGCATGAATGAATGTTAAGCGCATCTTTCTTAGTATCTAGTGGATTATAAGCAAATCTCTCTTGAATGTTTGCTTTCTCCTGAACTCAAGGGCATTAGCTTTAATTGTTGCTGAAGGAGAAGAAATAAGAGGAGAAGAAAACTTTGATTTCTACTTGGAATTATTGTTATTATTAAATTATTATTTACCTTTCAGTTTCTCATAACTGATGGAAATTGAATGGCAGGCGGTAAATTACAGTTTCTTAACTGAGATCACATCTTTTAATTTCATAAGGATTGATCCATTTCCAAAAGGTAAATTAATAATAATTTATATTGCTATAAATTGTATTCAGTCTTTCAACATAGCACTTCCCGTTTACTTCATTCTGTTTTGTGGAGTAACATCAATCCTCCTAAAACATCTACTGGAGTAGAAATTTCCATCTTGGGAAACTACCGTGTCTTTAATAACTCTTACAAGAAGTAGTACTGTATAATGTTGATTGACATGAAAATTGGGTGTTTGTTGTTTTTTTTTTTAAACTAGTTTATTTCCCAGAATCTATTTGACTTTTGCCTTTCCTGTTTCTGTATTGACCACTAAAATATAATTGATCTTCTGCCTCAAAATTCCTGCTGTTTCATGAGCTTTATTACAATTTAACATAATCTATTTCCCACTGATGTTGGAAAACATAATAAGGTCACAGCAGGGAAGCTTTAGCTTCATTAAAGCACATTATTATAAAAAATAAAATGGTCTAGGGTAAATTGGTTTTGTCCTTGTGGTACAGTTTGCATATATCCACATTAATCTGAGCATATAAAGCAGCAATAAATTTGCTAGGCCAATTACATTACAAATGAGTCTCCTTATCTTTCATTTTGCCATGGGAACCTCTAGTGGCAGATGGAGATGTCAATGCTTCATGCTCCAGATTATATCTACCTTTGTTGGGTAAAAAGATACTAAGCCTCCCTGCAAGAACCGAAAGCCAAATCAGTAAAACCTTCATTTCTGTCTCTAAATTGATTTGAAGACTTTGCCTGTGTCCAGCAAATGTACATGTCAGAATTATTTAAAAGAAATGAGTAAGCAAATAAATTAATTTAAATGTTGACCCTCTCAGACTTTCATTTATCATGGAAACCCATAATAGAGGGACTGTACACAAAGGTTTAAGACAGAGAATCAGTGATTTTTCTATTAATCTAGTTTAACTGATACTAAAAGTTGACATAATGAATTACAAGTTGCAGGCAGGAAAGCTTATCAATTCATTAAAACTTTCAGGGTTCTCTCCTCTCTCTCTCTCTCTGCCTTCAGCTGCCGGCAAAGGATAAGCTTTTGCAGTTCAATTTTTCAGTTTATTTTTGACTGCTTTTAATTAAATTTGATGGCCTGCTTCTGCACAAGTGAAGTTATTGGAGTTCCACAGCACTTTGCTGTTGTAATGATGGCTCCCTTGATGTCTGTTCATTATTAACTGCTTTTCAAAAGTGCTTCTTTCAACTCTCATTTTATAAATATTTAAATAACTGTGAATTTCTATAACATAAATATCTGGGCACTAGCGATAGGAATTCTATTGCCCATTTAAGAAGTTTTACATAGTAATATGATTTTTAAATAAAGTTATACATTATAATGTTAATTGGGAAAGTGTTGTCCCTAAATCATGTTACTTGTAAGTGTCAGCACAAATTGTAGTCATATTTCAAAGCAGCGGTAATCGATGAATTAGTCAGTAGTTTGTGAACTATTGCTTATGTGGCTCTATTTTACACACATCTTAATTATTCAGAGCAACAGGCAAATAAGTAAATAATACAAAAGAAAACAGAGCACTTCTGATCTTTGCACTACGAGTGATATCATTTGGATTAACCTCAGTGCCTTCTGAAACACATTTCCATTTTTAATAAAAAGTTAACAGGAAAAGAAAAAGTAGACCAAAAGAAAGGAGTTGGTTCGTTTGGGGATTTTTTTGGTTGGTTGGTTGGGTTTTTTTGGGTTTTGTTTTGTTTAGTTTTGTTTGTTTGTTAGTGTTGGGGTTTTTTTAATTACTAACACTTTGACTAATGTGAGACAATCAACTGCTTACAGTTAAGTCTGGTGAAAAAATTAAGAGCCCTAAAATCTTCCAACGGGACTTAGTTCTTAAAACAAGAGACTTCTCTTTGCTGTTTCATGGGTCAGTTACTTGCCCCATCTCCCACGGGCAGGGGGCCTTAAAGGAATATAATATTCTTCTAAACATTAAAGAAGAGAATTTGCACACTCTTTCTCATGTTGACAAGTGCTTTGTTCTGCAACGAGTCACACTGGCTTCAGTGAAAATTCTCTGAGAGGAGGGATGCATTCAGTATGAATAACAGAGACAAAATGTGGTACAGTACTACTCAGCAGTGAACCAATATTTCCTTTTGAATACAGAAAAACAGGAGAATAAGAGGCAGTTTGCTATGTAGTTCTGGAAGCTTAGAATCATTTTAGGACATTCCATTCTAGAAAAAAAAAAAATTAAATTGTAAAGTGTCTACATCTTTGGCAAAAGATGCACCTATTGCATTGCATAGGACTACTAGTTGAGAAATCTAGAAAGGCAAGTAGAACCTCTTTTTTTTTTTTTTTCTTCCATATAAGCTGCTCTCTGCTCATATTTATACTATCTCAAATTTTAAGGATTATTTGCTGCTACAAGTTCCTCATGTAACTTTATTACTCATTTAAAAGAACATTTTCTTTCTGACGCCTTTAATAAAATAAAACAGTACTCATACCTGAAAAGTAGAAATTCTTATTAGCTAGACCTATGGTTTACATGATCAAAGTATGTGTGTATACTCCTGTTTTATACAATCATTCTGATGGAGCCTTTCTATATAAATACACTTTAAAATAATTTAAGATTCTCAAAAAAAGTAAATTTAAAGTGCACCTAATTCCTCTAGAGACATTCAGAAATCAAACAACCAAAGTTTCATTAAGATTAATTTAGGTTGTTGCTTGAACTAAGTCTACACTGGACATGCTCACATGACAACTGAAAATAAAAGGCATAGAAGTTCTCCTACATGTCAGCTGAGAAAGGCACCGCAAGTACAGCAATGAAGCTACTCTTACATGAATGTAACACAGCCAGCTAATTCATATTAGATTTAGTAGTGACAGCTATGGTAAATGTGGTCTTAAAGACCTTTGTCCAGGTTAATCTACACACACTTCCAATATCCTTTACTTTCTACATATTCAAGGCTATGGAAGAAGTTTCAAATAAGTCAATTGTCCTCTGTTCTTTCACCTTTTCTAAATCTTGATATTCCTTGATATATTGCAGACTTGAAAGATGTGACACCCTTAATTTACTCGCTTTTCATAGTTTCATATTTTCAATAATGTTAATATAGCCCCTTTGACTTGTCTGCAGGTGTTATCCCATCTGTCACACACAAATTCTTCAGAAGTGTCATACTACTGCAGGAAATCTGTCCATCATGATCCCGCTGCCCACTACCACAGAAAGAATGCCAGTTTTCTGTCCTCACTGATTCTTTTACCTTCTACAAGGACTACCTTAAACACATCAAAGAAAGTATAAACTGGGGAATTTCCTGTACATTAGTTACAGCTGGCTAGGACCACTTTTCTTCTAAGTTCAACCAAGTTTTATAGGAAGAATAATTTTTTCTAGCCGTTCCCTAATAAAAAGACAACTTTAGGTTTAAAGTAACAATTGCAAAGTTTCCAAAGAATTGGCAAATCTTCTTAAGGATTTCATTAATTATTTAATGTGAACAGCTGCTATCTTTCCAGCTAATAGTGCACAACATTTCTGGTCATCCAGGACAGGGACATACACTACCACCTCTTTTTTTTACAGTCTGATTAGACCTATTTAGCACATAGAATCTAAGCTGAACATCCATGCACGGTGGTTCCAGGCCATGTGTCTTTTGCAGCCCTGAGGAGCAGAAGACAGCAGCTGTAATGAACAGAAAACTATAGTTTCAGTCTGAAGAGTTGGACAGTGGAACTCAAATCTATGTGTGAAAATGTAATCTAGGAACCTATTATCCAGTCATCACCCCTCAGTCTCCTCTTTGCTGGACAACGTGAGTCCTCACATTTGGAATTTATAGTAAATACTTGTATATCTGTCTAAGAACTGTACTGTGGTCCACCACAAACTAAACACTCTGTTTGCATAAGACCTTTCAGTGATGAGTGAATAGGACAATACTGAGCTGATCCGTCCTGAAAGGACTGAGTTTCATGGGGGAACCTGAAACCAATCAGGTCTGGACCAAGTTTCATACAAACTTCAGAAAGGACCTCCAAAGGCAGATGAAACAAAACAGGTACATTAGCTGCCCTCTTGGAATATTGCTGAGCTTTTCACAACCTCACTAAACGTGTTGAGATTAGAGAGGGATCAGCTGTTATATTCACTGCTATAATGCTTTGAAGCAGTGAGTGTTTAAACATGATTTTTGCTGTAGTAAGCAATGATGTGTTTGCGTGCATGTAGGCTGCTTGCTAATCTGACTGACATTATTTGAATGCTAATGCTTTATTAGGGAACAGAAAGTCAGATTTAAATTGCCTTAAAAAGAGAAATGCAGAGTCAAACTACAGTGGTTTGGGAGTTTTGTAGACAGATCTGAAATAAAACATAGGGAGAGGGGTTTTTATACAATGTTTACTTGCATGTTTGATTTGTAATGTTATCAATGAACACAGAAGTTCTTTCCTGTGAATTGCTGCAAACATTCCCCAGCAAAGGAAGCCAACTAAACTTTCCTTCAGAAAGAATTCAATCAGCAGGTATACATCTATGGATAATAATATGTATTTTTATATGAAAATAAGAATACCACAAAGGGAAGAAGAAACCTAGCAGCTTTAAGAGTGTTGATTTTAGATTTCATTATTTATATATTTTAATTTTGGGGTCAAAAGGGGCTGTAGAAAGATGAGGTGCAGAGACAAGAATGTTTCCTCCCATTTTTTGTTCCAAAAACAATTCCAAACTACTTTGGTGCAAGTGACATACGATCTATTCCAGCATATTTAGATTAAAACAACATAATCTTTGTGACTGCTGTTGCATTCAGTGTAAATAAATTAGCAAATGTTTCTAATTAAACATTTGTTTCTGAATTTGGATATTTGAACATTACAAAAAATTTACAGGAGGTTTATACACAAAATATAAAATCTAATCACAGCTAAGGAGAGTTCTTCAGAGATAAAGGAAAACCTTACTCCCTCCCCCAGTACCTGTGGATAAATTGACAAATTAATACTTTTTTAAAATTATTTAAATTAGTTAATTTTGCTATTTGTATCAATCCTGACATTTTTAACTCTCACACATAAGCAATTAACAGAAGCAATAATACTCATTTCATGAATAGCTAACATTTTATTACAGAATTTTGTTACTAGTTCCTCCTTTACATTATCTACGATCCAGATAGAGAACACTGGCAGCATAGACAAGACCATTGCTCTCCCAGTTTCAATACTACGCTGTACCAGACTTTAGCAACTAAGTAGTTAACAGATCAAGCACTGCTCATGGCAGTGCAATAAATAAGAGTTTCACTATTGCTAGTAGCAGACCACAGGCTTTGTGCTCATTTTGCAAGCTTTCAGAACCGAAGTTTGTCAGTCTTAACTCTGTCTAAAGCTGCCCTGACCTGCCTGAAGCTGTATTTTAACTTGTTTAGATGTGATTTTTTTCTCATGACCACCTTGCTATGCCTGACCTGCTGTACTTTCATGTTTTGGTTTGGGGTATTTTGTTTTGGTTTTTGTTTTTGTAGGGTATAATCATAATTTTTAATAGATGACAATAACAAGTAGGTATTCTGTATAGAAAATGTCAACAGCTTTAAAGTAATTGTTTGGTCAGAAGGGCTTTCTAGTGCAAAGCAGGGGCCTTGGAAATGGAGTACATGGTGTTGTGTGGGGGAGCACAGGCAGTAAATGACAAGAAAAGAAGTTCAGTCTGGTACTTGAGACCCTAAAGTTACGAAGAACTCACCAATGTTCAATTAAAGAAGTGCAGATATGTATCAATCATGAGTTTCAAAAAGCCTAAAAAACCATACAGATAGCACACTCTGTACAGTCAGTTCAGATGTAATATGGACTAGCAGGCCAATGAAGAAATAGAAAAATGTAAAAAGTTTTAGGAAATGGAAAAATGATGCCAAGTAAATCCTAGATTGAGTAGGAAGAAATGTTCTACGTCAACATCATACTCATTCCACCAAAGAAGTTGGGATGTTGACTGCTTACCATAGCTTACCCTAAACTCCAGACCAAAACCACCAATCTTGGAACTTATGGGAACAGTGACAAACAGATAGATACTACGAGTGTGTGCATAGCACTTTCAACTGAATTATTATTATAGAGACCTCTTCTGTGTTACTTTTTTTTATTTACTCTTCAGAACAGAACAGAACAGAACAGAATAGAATAGAATAGAATAGAATAGAATAGAATAGAATAGAATAGAATAGAATAGAATAGAATAGAATAGAATAGAATAGAATAGAATAGAATAGAATAGAATAGAATAGAATAGAATAGAATAGAATAGAATAGAATAGAATAGAATAGAATAGAATAGAATAGAATAGAATAGAATAGAATAGAATAGAATAGAATAGAATAGAATAGAATAGAATAGAAACACTATTTCAGCTGGAAGGGACCTAAACCAATCACCTAGTCCAACTGCTTGACCAATTCAGGGCTGACCAAAAGTTAAAGCATGTTTTCAAGGGCATTGCCCAAATGCCTTTTAAACACTGGCAGCCTTGGGACATCAAGATACAGGAGTTCATGAATAATAAAAAACCTAAGACTACAATCATGAGAAGTGTGCTTTAATGCTTCTGGTGCCTTCCACATATTTTCATTAAGATGTTCTCTGCAGATTTTTTTTTTTTTTTGTTATGTTTGTGTATAACTCCTGTACTTTGTGGCTTTAGCACTGCTGTCACTTTAGCTCCAAGCACATGAAGGATAACTTGTGGGACTCCCTCAAAGATCATCTTTGGACAACCAAGGCTTCTAACTCTGCCCTTCATCCACAATTCTCTCCCACGTCTTCTTCCATGAGAAATGCAACAGGAAGGAAGGTCCATTTAATTAACATTCAAATAATTTTCCTTACTTTTTTTAACCTGTTGGTCTTCTACATCAAACCAATTACTATTTATCTATATTTTCTTGATCACTGAACATATACATATATTTTTATATTTTATGTTTATGCTTTGTAATAATTTGTCTTTAATTTAAGGGAGTGTTTTCAGTTGTCTACAAAGGAAGAGGAATCAGAATGAGATGTCATTAGCTTTGCAAAATAACATTATGAAGAGATGAAGTTACGTACTAATTTAAAGACGTTGTTTAAATGAGAAATTTAATTCCACAATATGAGAAACTAAAGTGCTCTACAGTGCCTTAGAAACTATTTTTAATCCATGTTCCTTGTTAGAAATCAGTAGGCTTTGTAAATTTAGTCTGAAATGAACCTCCGAATATGTAGGACTTCACTTACTTGGAGTTGAGGCTGATAAGCTCTTCCACAGCTGGCGCCAACATTCCGTCACTCAAATTCTTAACTAGATTGTAAAGGGCCAGGAATGCAGTTGCTTTTTGCTCCCACCTGGAAGAAAATATTGTGTCAGTTACTTTTTTTCACGGTCTTCCAAGCACAATAAGACATTGATTACATTTTCTTTGCCTGTCACATTAGGGGTTCATCAGAACACCCATAAAACGGATGGAAACAGAAACTATTACACTCTTTGAATACCTCCTTGAATGTGTGATACAACATGTATAAATAAATGCTCTAAATAATATTTCATTTTGCTATAAAAAGTTTTTTAAAAAATTACTGTTATATGAATTTGTAACTGTTAAATCTACATAAAATATTTATATATGGTATGCATTTTTAAATGCTGGTACTGAAGAAAGTAAAATCAGGACATGTAACGTTAGAAAACAGAAGTCTTTCAGATCAAAGGAATTTAATTTAGGTATCCAAATAATGAAGATCCATGTTTATTTTGATCTTAGGGTACTATTTTTTCTAATTTTCATCACCTTATTATGGTCTTCAAAATTATGACAGACTATTTTTAAAACAGAAGGTTAATGAAAAAGCCTTTCAATTTTAAATTGCTCTCTGTCACCTTTGAAAGGTCATGGAGATAAAAAGAAGTTCCAACTGACTAAAACCTGATAAATATTATATCCAGCTACCAAAATAGGTGAAAAGGAAGATTCAGAAAAGCATAGTCCAAACAGTTTCACTTTAGTTCCCAGTAAAAATCATAGAAGAGGTCCTCATGAAAGCTATTTGCAGGTACAAGAAGGCCAAGCGGCAGTGGGCATGGGTGCAGAAGCACGTACAGCAGCATGTTGATCACCCAGGAAAAAGCAGTGTCCTCTGCTCCCCCTGAGCTTCTAGCACCTGGTAGAACTAATGCAGCCACACAGACTGAGCTCCTGTCCAAGCACAAAACCATCCAGATTTCCAGCTGTTGTATGTGTGAAGGGTTATTCCTGGAGTCAGAGACCAAGCAAGCCTATGTGGAGGTGTGACCAGACTGCAGCTGCAGGAGGAGGTGGGAAGACTGAGGAATATTTGGGCGTCTGAGAAGGAGATTGATCAATGGAGCTGCACTCTGCCATCCCTGATGCATTGCAAGCCAACACAGCATGGCCACTAAGAAGGGAGGTCCAAGATCTGTTTTGTGCCAGGAAGAAGGCAGGGTTAAAAGGGGTAAGGAGGAGTGGAAGAACGTTACCACATGGAGTCATAAAAGAAACATTTCCTTGTCCTCCATAACTTTACAGAATAGGTATAAGACCCTGAGTATGGTGGATGAAGTGCATAATGAGATAGAGGAGGAACCTATGCAAGCAGACGTTTCAGAATGACCAAACCCTCACAACAAAATCTCATTAAAACCAGAGCCAAGAAGAAATAACAGTGAGTTATGGTCATTGATGATTCCCTTCTGTGTGGAACAGAAGCACCTGTTTGCAGACCAGATCCTCTTTTCAGGGTAGTCTGCTGCCTCCATGAGGCATGATTAAGGGAGGTCACCACAAGACTGAAAATCTCAGTGCAACCGCCAGACGACTATCCATTCCTGCTCTTTCACATGGGTACTAATGTTGCCACAGCAAAAAGCCTGCGACTGATTAAAAGATAATTTATTATTTTGATGGTAAAATATCATAATGGTAAAATTCCAGACAGTTCTGGCCTTGAATTCCATGAGGCAGAGAAGTACAGGAGACATATGACAATTAACTAAATACTGAATTATCAACAGAGGCTAAGGAGTAGAAATCTCGTCTCTTCTATTGCTCCTAACTTGAAATTGGAAAACTTGTGCAGCAGTAACACCATGAGACCTTTCTCCCACACTTAGACAGCTGGAACCATCTGGGTAAGTGTTTTCCATTCCAGTAAAGCAAGTAACCAATGTCTTAGAATTTCTTTTTCTTCTTAAATTCTTATATTTGCTTTTAATTTACTTCATATTTGCATATACCCTTTCATGGCTCTCTCCTCCTCCTTTTTCCTGGAACTCTGTTTCCCTTTCCCTTAGACTCCAACTCTACGCATTTCAGCCTCAGGAAACCTATGAGCACTTTCACCACCTTCCAGCCAATAAGCCTAGCAATATCTTTTTTTTTTCTTTTTTCTGACATGGATGTAATTGGCCCAAAGTTATTTGTGCCCATATTTTGCAGTTGTTATCAGCTGGGAACAGAAGAAAACATCACTTTGGCTCCTGAATGAAAGCAACAGATAAACATGAAGCTTTGAGCTGAGCTGTCTGCAACTTCCATTAGACAGTACAGGAGCACTGCACATTATTGGTTCTCGCCTCTATTATCTATACTGTAATTCTGTGCCAGGAGGGCTACAATATTTATATTTTCTTGGAAAATGGGCCAATATATAGTTGACAATGTTAAGAAGGTTTAAGCTTCAGCACTGACATTTACATATATGCTTTTGGACACGATGTGTTCCAAAGTATTAAATTCAGACTTAAGATGCTGCTGAACAAACATAAGCTAGACACTAACAGAAGGCTTGTGAGAAGAAGTAGTGTCTCTTATTATATCTAGAACTGGAAAAAAATTACAAGATACTGCCATAAAAGTCCTTCTTCAGGTCAAAAGAATATCAGGAAGAAGAATTCAGGTGTGCTAGATGTCATATGGGACACTGATATAATAGCTTGTGTGAAAATTACTTACTAAAATCACAAGATATGATACAAAATCCTGCCTCAGCCATCACAGAAACAATACACCAGTGATCATTCCTAAGAAATGTTGACACCATACTCACGATTCCTGAAGGTGGGAAAAATTACTTCCCAAATTCTTCTTAGTAGTATCAATTAAATTAAAAGTAAAATTATTGGTAAAAATGACATGGTATTCTTTTAGCTTCTATAAATAGTGGCAATAACACAGCGTTCAGGAAGCCTTAGCTGATTTCATTCAACAGAAAGGATGTGTATATATGATGTTGATGACTTACCTTTAAAAAAATGAAACCCCTTTTCTATTTCTCTTTATTAACACATTTGGGATATGACCCTACATTATACAGTTTGTTCATTTGAAAAACTCATCCACATTTACAATTACTTAAGTCATTTCAATGTTAATACTTCATTTATTCTGCATCTTTTATCTGTGTTTATGATCTCCAGGTATGTTTATGTGGAGACAGTTCATGTTTCTATTCTATTTTATTATGCAAAGGTAAACAATATCAGATTAATAGAACAAATAACATCAAATTAGTAAAACAATTAGTATAAACACACATCATATCTTTAGTTACTATCCCTGAAAATGACACATTAAAAATATTTTTTTCTTCCCCCGTGATGGAATATTTATTACTTTTTATATTTTTGATACCTTGTTTCTCTCTTTAGTTTAAAAGCATGAAAACATTTGCCATTGGATCATTTCCTACAGACACAGTAATACATATTAAAAACAAAACAAAGAGGGAAGAAGAAAAAGAAAAAACATGCTCTTAAATGAAGCCTTTTTAGTTCTTAAAGCTTTGTGTAGGTTAAGTTTATGAGTTTTTATCAACGATGTTGTAACTACACCATAAGCATGGCACTGAACAACTAGAGAAGAAAGAAAAATATTAAAATACCCTTAATTTCTGTCAGCACTTGATCACCATGATCCTGTTTCTAAGTGTACAACATGTATTTTTAACAGACAATACTAAAATTAAAAAAAAAAAAAAAACAACAAACCACCAAACAAAATAAAGTGAAACTCACAGACATAAACTTCACTTATTATCTTTATATATAACATGAATTCCAGATTTTTTATTGACAACGTCAGCGTAAGATATTTGCATTACAGAGCATGGTAATACATGAAAGGCTTTTCTATTACTATTACCTCTTTATATTATCTGTCACTGTCCCTTTATAAAAAATTGTATTTATCAGCAGAAAGTCATATACCCTGTTCTCTACTCTGTGGAAAGAATCATAAAGAATCTCTTCTACTGTAGCACATCTTCAAGACAGCATGAGATTATTGATCTCCTGCTGCCCCCAAAGATGTAAACTCTGTATCCTACTGAACTCTCAAAAAAAAAAATAAATCTCCAAGCTTTCTTGACTTAAGGAGAAGGTTCTCATCAGCTGCAATAGCTTTTAGATAGGATCACAAGTTCTCAATCCACAAGAGATGCCATACTTGAGACTGAGAGAAACTTGACAAAAACATGAGATTTTAGCCAGGACAATGCAAAGAAAGCAAATCTCTCATACATCCTCACTAACTGCAAGATCTTAATAAATATGTTGACCCTGTTGCCAGAACTTACAGTGACTGAGATTCTCACATTCTACTTTGTGCCAAAGAGATAAATTTCTTATGTAAAAATAAAAGAAAGGCATCTTCTAAGATGCACTTTGAGAAATTGTAAGAGCTGATTTCTGAGCACAGATTCTTACTTCTCTGCCTGTTCCCAAATTTCAATAGTTTATTTACTGCTTGAAATCAAAATTAACTAGGATTTTATAGAGAAAGATGTTGATCATGTTTTTCAACACTTTTGTCATAATAATGCAAAAATAGTCATAATTATAAAATTTTTTCTGCCTGCTCTATTTTTTAAGTTCCTGTTTTCATAATCCATTTAATGTTTAAGAAAGGGCAAAATATACTGATAGCAGCTGTTATAGAAGTGAGAAAAATGTGACAGAAACAGGCCTACAGACCTGGTGATCAGTGCAGAAGGAGGAGGAGGAGGAGGTGCTCCAGGCAGTGGAGCCTCTGTTCCTCTGCAGCCCATGGAAAAGACCATGGCGAAGCAGGTTGTACCCCTGCAGCCCATGGAGGACCACACTGGAGTAGATATCCATGCTGTAGGCCATGAAGGACTCCACACCACAGCAGGAAAACATGACCTAAAGGTAGCTGGACACTGTGGAAAGACCACACAGGAACCTGCAGAGAGAAGCCCATGCAGGAGCAGGTTTTCTGGCAGGACCTGCAGCACATGAGGGACTCATGCTATAGCGGTCTGTTCCTGAAGGACTATACTCCACAGAAAGACACATGTTGGAGCAGTTCTGGAAGGACTGCAGCCATGGAAAGGACCCACACTGGAGTAATTAATGAAGGGCTGTATACATGGGGAGGATCCCATGCTGGAGCAGGGGGAAAGGATTGGAAGGAAGGCAAGGCAGAGATGAAGTATTATGAACAGACCATAGCCCCCATTTCCCATTCCCTTGCATTGCTCAGGGTGGAAGGTGATAGAAGAGTCAGAAGCGAAGTTCGGGCAGAAGGTAGGCATGGGGGAAAAATATTTTTAGTTTTGTTTTAATTTCTTACTATCCTATTCTATTTTTATTTGACAATAAATTAAATACATTTTCTCCAAGTTGGTTCTGTTTTGCCTGTTGACAATAACTGGTCAGTGATCTCTTTATCTCAACTAATGAGGATTTCCATCTAATTTTTTTTCTCCTCCTGTGTTTAGGAGGGAGAGTAAGAGAGTGACTTGGTGAACATCTGAAAGTCAGCTAAGGTTAACTCATCACAGAAACATCTCATTTTTAGGAATGACAGTTACTTTTTTCCTTATGAAAAAAAATGTAAATGGGGGATGTTATGAAAAGTGAAATACTTAAATTTCTTTGAAGTTCATCATATTCTTATTTAACTAGAGCTATAAACTAAATAATTTATTCAACCTCATATTTACAGTGATCTTTAAGAAGGTACATATTTTACACAGTTTGTTTTATCCTATGGCTAATCAATAGTCAGGACTTTGATGGGTTCTTTCTTTTACCTTATTTTAACTAGGTGCGTTCCAATGTGGTATGGCTCTCCCCATAAAGAGTGTAGGGATATTAACAATTGACAAGCTCTTCTATCTGATTTCCTCCCCCTGTTCTGTTAAGAAGTGGGGATAAAAGGGCAGCTGGGTGGGGATCTGGCAGCTCTCCAAGGTCAACCGCTACAGCTGCCAGCCTTTTGATCTAAGAACTGCAAAGTTTGGTAACTTATCTTTCTTTGAGGCCATAAGTGTAATGATTGTATATATTTCTCCTTGGGTAGATCACGGCATCAAGAGAGGACCACACGTGCTCCTCTACTCCAGATTTTTAACAGTGGTGGAATTTTAATATCTGAATTATATTCGGATAATCCAAACAAAATTGAGCTCAGCTTAGACACTTTTCGTCAATATCTGATTTATTCTGACCATAACATTTAGAAGGTGAAAAATATTTTTTGCATTATGACACTTCAGGAGCTTCATCTACTCATTTTGCTCTAAAGAAAACTAAGAAGCTGGCAAAAAAATCTTTGAAAATTCCCATCAGACTGATCAGGGAAAACTTCTTGCTTGAATAAAAATCTGAAGATCAGCATGACCTTGAATACGTCAGCAGATACACTGAAGAAATATTTTCTAAGTGTCTCTTTATCTATCTTTCCTCCAGTCTATAGCTGCAGCCAGCCTCTGATTCTTTGGAGGAAGAGGAGAAAAAAATATATCTAACCAATTGCTCATCAAGACAATGTACTCCTTCACTTTGCTGATGACTGCCTAAAGCTCTGAAGCATGAAATTTGATTTTGTTACTAGTTTAATGTAAAGATGCAAGTATGAAGAACATTAAAATGTCAATGCATTAAATTTTGTTTTCCCCAGTAACCTTGAAAGATGGTGATGAAAATGGGGAATCAGAGATTAAAAGATTTCAAGGTCCAAATGTACCAAAGCAGTACTACATCCATTAAAACCACACACAGGCATTATAAGGTTTTCTGGAGTGAAATGTACCTTTGAAATAGTTTTGTTATCAAATGATTGCACTATCTGACAATATTTAAATACCTCACAACTAGAATATTTATTTCTAATTCTCATACTATACTTGTCTAAAATTTGGTTCTCAATAACTGGATTAATGTTGCCATTTTGTCTTCAAAGTTTAACAGCTGTCCTCTCTTCTCTATTACAGTTGTGTGGATATACATATATATTCATGTAGAAGTCATCCCTCAATCTTATCTCTGATTAAGCTAGACAACTTAATCTTCAGAGGTCTTGCATTTTAAGGCTGGCTTGGTTTTATTTTCAGAATGACAGGACTGTCTTCCATTCCTGGCAAACAGTTCCATCTTTAAACCTCATGGCTGAATGAATAATCATCATTCATGTATGCTGCAGTTGAGTACAGAGTCATTTCTTAAATAAATTGTCCTAATTTGTAATATGGAGACATGCTAATGCATATGGCAGGAGAATCACTGAAAAGACTGGAAACTGCTTGGGCAGTTATTAAAATAAAATACAATTTTGTTTCATTTTGGTACTACAGACCTCTATTATTGTAATCATAATGGTGACCAAATTGCTTATAATTATTTCTGAAGGTAAAAAAGAGCAAATCCAGCATTTTCTCTAGCAATCTTAACTTGTAGCCCTAGGGCCAGCTTCAGAGTTTATAAGCAAGAAAGTCTGTGAAGGATACAGTAGGTAAGATAGCTACAGAGATCACAGATCCTTTCAAATGAGAGGGGGGAAGGAAGGAAGGAAGGGAGGGAGGGAGGGAGGGAGGGAGGGAGGGAGGGAGGAAGGAAGGAAGGAAGGAAGGAAGAAAAAGAAAGAAAATATGAGAAATATGACTGCATGTAAGATTTCAGCATACTGCCAAATCCCTACTTAGATTATGCTTATTTACTGAAGTGACAGAGCTTTTTTTTAATATTATGTTCATTACATATAGGCAAAATACATGTAAATTCATTACCGATGTGGAAGAGAAGAAATAATAGTGCACCTGGTGGCACTGGCTGAACAAATTGTCTTATATGTTGGCATGCCATATCATGACATGAGGCAAAGATAGCTGGCAATGAATTCTCAGACAAACCCTATTGTCACTGTAGATGTTTTTCTATAATAATTCTATCATATTCTGCCATAGAATCATAAATAAATTGGTTGGAAGGGAATCTGGGAGTGGTTCTTCTAGTCCACTTCTTCACTCCATGCAGAGACAACTCAGATGGGATTGTATGTTGTTTGTCTAGTCAATTTTGAATGGAGACAATTAAAAGAAGTAATTCCAAGGATTCCGGTTCATAGAGCCTGATCACTAGAAAAAGCCTTGCATTTAGTAAGGTTTCCTAGATCTTACTAGAAGAAGTTACCCTGTAAACAGTAGCAATCACAGCTTAACAATGGACACTTATGTGCTACCAAACTTCAATTTGATTTTAAATTTTGAAAGAAGAATTTTCTTCTTTTTAAATATAGGAAGTTTCTACAGTTCCACCTTTGCTTTGAAAATGAAAATTTCCCCCTCCAAATTTCCTACATGATCCAGGCTGCTTGTTCAATACAGAATCACAATGTTTTCTGGTTTTTCTGCTACCAAATATAACGCATAGGTATATATCAAATCTCTTTCTTCTATGTCCTCATGTATGTGAAGCAAAGGAGGTATGAAGACATGGCTCTTTTGAGGGAAGGAATTCAAATTAAGGAGTAATCAGATTTAACAAAAAAGGCTATATATTACCACATGGCAATACTGTTGTTTAGAAGGTTTGGCTTAAGAAGGCAACCAAACATTGACAGAGAAGGATGCAGTAATAGTAAGCCAAATAAGAGAATTTTAAAAAATGTCATAGTAAATATCCCTGTTGGCTCCTCGTGACATCTTATTTTCTGCTTATCAATGACTCTGTTTGGTCTCAAAAAGCAGTCAGTTGATGCACATAACCAAATACTCAAACAGATAATATTATCTCAAATTTGGTTAGATAAGTTTAAGCTGGATGCTTTAGATGACCAAAATTTGTGATATTTTATCACCTAAATGAAGACATAGCACATGATATACAGCAAAATTTTGGAAATTCAAGTTATGATAATGATATAAATCATCAGACCTTGATGTAATGAAACTCAGAGGATGAAGCTCCAATATGTTTGGCAGTCATCACTTGGCCTCTAGACATTATTTGTTAAAGCAAGATAAAATCAACCTGTGTCAAGGCAGGTCTAGCCAGGTCCCGACGTTGTATGGTCAGGCTGATGTAAAAATTTCTCTCAACCAACAACAGCAAAAATGGTATTTACTAGGCTTTGCAATCTGAAGAAAAAGGGTTTAGGCTTTAGAAGTTCTAAACTCTTAATTTATACATTTTGGTTTATTTGGCTTCGAACAAATAATGTATTTGGATTTTCTTTGTTTTCATATGCATATTGATTAAAATTTTATGAGAAATTCTTCTATCATGCTTCTGAAAATACATGATGAGATAATCCTAATGACTAATCTTAGTGAATGTCAGGGTAAGGACTTGAGTTTATTGTGCAAGGGCAACACTCATTAAAAAATTTCTCCATATGTCTGAATTCACTGTCCATCATCCACTCACTATTCATGTTTGCCAATTCAGTACAGTCTGTTTACTGTTTTCTTCAGTTCATAAAGTGCTTTCCTAAAATGTGCTAGTGAAATCTGGCCAGATGTATCAGGTGTGCTCTAACTTCCCATTTGTTTGGACAAATATTGTGATAGGCTTGATCAGAAGAAAAGGAAGATATATTATCACCAAAAGATGTAATTACTGATGCATTCTAATTTGATTTCATGCGTTCTTAACTGTGCATAAGTAGTCCCTGGTTAAAGAATGGTTGTGTTATTAAAACAATTCTTCTAATCCCCACATCAATGGTGGCATAAATAATTTTTTCAAAAAATATATAGATGGATCTCATTTGTAAGCTTCATACATCACTGTTTGGGTTTTGGTTGGCTTGTTTGTTTTGGTTTGGTTTGGTTTGGTTTGGTTTTGTTTTCCTGCTCCAGCAACAGTATATAAAGCCAAATGAAAGATCTGCATTTTAAAATTTTAAGTCTGTCTTCCTTATCTTTCCCTCTGAAGCAGACCTATTTTATCAATAGATATGGCTGGAAAAATTCTTATTTATTCAATAGCCTTATGCATAACAGTCTCTGGCTGATTTCTAGCACTCTGTGGTATCAGATACCCTACACTCTTTGTTTCTGTTTATGAATCCAGGAAGCTAAAGTAAATATTGGCAACACATACAAAGACTGTCAAAAACTACAGTACTTCACATCAGGAATCAGCATAGCCGATGTCTGTTTTCAAGAACCGGGGAATTCTGTGATGTGGAGTAACACCTGTTCAAATATATTTTATTTATATATTTTTATTTATATATTCCCTCTCATCAGGGAACTGAAAAACATATTTACTTTGCATGTAGTCCTTGATAATTGTGCTAATATGCAAAGTTTTACCTCAAATATAAAAGTTATGCTGGAAAGGACTAGAAAAGATAATTTCCTCCTAAATCAAAAAGTTATCTTTTTGATACTACATGACCAGCAGATTTACTCCAGTGCCACTTTTTTCCTTGTCAATGATAAATTTTTGATGAAGTTGTTTCAGTCCTCCTGGGGCTGTGTTTGACCCTGGGTACACTCACCAGCATCAGTCCTGACACGCACCTGCAGGCTCATGTTGCAGCCTGGCCTCAGCCTGGACTCATCCTCACAGGAGTGCCTAATGCCCTGCTCTGGGGCTACCCCTGACTGTCCCCACTGCCTGACATGCTCCCTGGCTGGGGGCAGCAAATGGGGTCTCACTGAGGTCCTGCCCTACCCACCCCTAAGGAGTCCCCACCACACCTGGCCCCAAGGGAGCCCTTACACTATATGACACCCTGAAATATGTAATGGAAAGTAAGTTAGGTCACAGGAACATGAAGCAGGCCAAATTCAACATCTTTATTAATTATCTGGATGATAGTCTTGTTTAGCCTAGCAGAGGGAAGTCTCAGGGCAGATCCCATCAATGCATATAAAAATCTGAAAAGAACGTGCAAAGGTGGAATCAGACTTTTTACAGTTGTACCTATTTGACAAGACCAGAGGCAACAGGAACAAATGTAAAAACACAGGAGGGTCCTCCTGAACATAAGAAACCTCTTTTCTGTGGGGGTGACCGAGCACTGGAAAAGATTGCCTGGGGAGGTTCTGGAATCTCCATCCCTGGACATTTTGAAAAGGCCCATAAAGACATGGGCCTTGGCAATCTGCCCTAGTTGACCGTGCCTGAGCAGGGGTTTTGGACTAGATGACCCCCAGAGGTCCCTTCTAACTTCAGCCTGTCCTTATGGTTGCCTGCTGAATCCTGACTATGCAGTAACAGTTCTGGATGTTGTATCTCCCATTCATTGCCTTGCTTTCTTCTGTTCTAAAGAAAGAGCTGGTTTTCAACCTTACGGTTCTCCTAATATGGTAGGTCTAACGGACTGTTCTCAAAATCTTCCTTGTGGCTTCAATTGGGAATAAGCTGATAAAAAAGTAGCTGAAGCCATTTATGTAGCAAGAGCAGAATTTGCTATGATGCAGACTGAATACTCAGTACACTAGATGACTAGCTATACACAACACTATGTTTCATACTGTTTTCAGGTACTGCTCCCTGTTCAGGAGTATACAACAAAATGTCTTGAGGTATTTTCTTTGTTTGATTTGAAAGATGGGAGATTAGCTTCTTACAAGATATGGAGTCCGGATAATCTGCTTTGGTTTTTTTGTGATACTGACATTCTTAGTAAAGGTTTACTAAGCCAAGAAATGTAAAGAAAAATTTTACTTTTTTTTTTCTTTCTTTTTTTTTAAAAAAAAAAATAAAAGAGGAGGGAACAAAAAGGAGATAAAAACCTATTGTCAGCCATAATACATTTCAGTCAACAGATAATATAGTATTAGATTTTATAGGCTTTATAAATTGTGGGCATTCGGCTATCCAGATTCTGTACTAAACCTAGTTTTGTATCAAATGTAATTCTTCAGGAGTATTTTCAGTGCATAATCCAATTACTAGCGTTATCATGGCTATGTTATCACAGATATTTGCATTTGAACTTGCAGCAAAAATAACAAAAGAAGTCAAATAACTCCACTAGATGAAGAAACCATAACCGAAACAGTTTAAAGATATGCAGTATTTATCTTCAATCATTTTGCCTATGCTAATTAAGTTAATGAAAAAGCTGAATGTTGATTCAATGAATTCAATTACTTCTCACTTGTAATAATACATTCTCAGTAATCTAGGTAGTAGATATATAAATTTATATTTTTTTTTATTCCATTTCCTTAAAGTAGAAGATTGGTGTGAATCCATATGAAGTTGTAATGTGTTTGAAGGTCATGCTTATGTATTACTGATTCTTTCTGCTTGCATAATCATAAATCCAAAAGTAAGTGAAGTGCTATGACTAGACTTAGATTTTCCACAGAGAAGCCTAGACTATGGTACAGCAAATCAGACCTTAGAAAGCACACTTGCCCTAGGCTTTTCCACTGTATAAAGCCTATGTCTTACACAATGCAAAACTCAGACTTATGCGCTGAACATTATGTTCATGAACTGTTCCACTTCTGAACACACTAAGCTAAAGTAATAAAGAGATCAAAACTGATATTTTTTTTTCCTAAAGCAATTCACAAATGCAATTCTGCTTGTTAAGTACAGTTTGAATCTGCTTCACTACATAAAACTAAAGAATCAAATGTTCCTTGGGGTCTTAATCTCAAACCACTGTATACTCCACAAATAAAGGATCTGCTGAAATTTTCATTATAAATCAGGATTGCCATGCAATTTCCTTCTCACTGTTATAAAGCTATTGTCAGATACCCACAATGTCCCTAAAGAGTTGTACCACTGAAATGAAAGCAGAGTTAGTTAGGACTTTTAAGACATAATCATGTGTTATATTTTCAGAATCTCACCTCTTTCACAAACATGGCATGCAAAATGATTAATCTAAGAGAAGGGGGGAAGGAAAGAAGGAAGGGAACAAACGAAACCCAAACCAAAAAAAGACCCCCACACCCCAACCAACATATTTTTCAGTACCGTCTTATCATTGCTTCAGTTTCATTCACTTCAGCAATAAGGCTCTCTATGCACATATCTTTTCCAGCCTTTCTTACTTTTAGTCATCTGTCAACAAACAATGGCTTTACTTTTGCATTTTTGTCTTGCCAAAATACACATATTTCTGATATCTTTCTAAATCTAGTATTTCATTTGTTCATGAAGCAAGAAAGTGTTTGCACATACCAACAGGGTCACAGGGGAAAACTCTGAAGAACACTTTTACTCCAATTGTTATAGCCAAATAGCACAATGAATCTAGTCAATAGTCTTTGCTAGCTTTATTTTAAAACAAATACTATTATTTCCAAGTCATAGATTTTTTTCTAAGAAACCACTACATGTGCAATAACTTTCTTTTTTCCTATGAGATTTTATGACAGTGAGGTCAAGTTGAAACTGTAATCCAGTACACATGATCTCTAGCAGCCCTGGTATAAGGCCAAGGGCTCTATACTGACCTCAAAGTGCAGGGTCTCAAGACCTTGCTGTAACTGCCTGAGCTTTACTCATTTTAGCTGGCCTTAACAAGTGTCTAGCACCCAAGTGACCACTGTCAGAAAACTGTATTTCCGAGTTCTGACTAGTTTACAAAAGTAAGTGGTTGGTCCAAGCGCAGCCAGTGCTGACTGTGATTTATTATTGCTATAAAGCACTGTGGTAGTTCAGGTACCTCATATGATTTAAATTTTTCTTAATTGATCTTTGACCAGCTTTACTAATGCATTGCTTATTTACAGTTGAATTACTACTTTTCTGTCTGAAGTTATGTCTAGCTTCAATGGTATAATACTGTTTCAGGGTCCCTATGCTTATTTTATTCTAGAATACTGTCCTCTAAAAGGTGACCAGGGAAAGGATCTTTATAGTGCAAGTCTTTATTTAAAGCTGATATGATTAAGTTTCATTAAATAAGTGATGTTACCTGAGACATATTTGGGACTCCATTCTCAAATTCTCAGTAAAATAAGTCACCAAAAAGCCTCAAAACCCAAGTCTCCCCACCCCCACCTCCAATAAACATTCCCTTCCAAAACAAAATTTTGAATACAGGTTAAAATACAGGAACTGAACCAGAATCTTAGGTGGTAACAGGATCAGCATAGCAGTTTCTAAAGGAATAGAGCAGCACATGGCAAAACACCACAGCAACTATAGTCCGTAAACCATGTTTAAGAAGTAATTCAACAACAGAATGAAAAATTTAAGATTATTACCTAAATCTTTGGGCAGACTGATGTCAAGCAAAAGACAAAACTTAGTCCCTGTTATTTTCCCCACAACCCGTTATAACAAAAAAGCTGATGAACTTCAGCTATTTGGGCTCAAAACATACCGTTTACTGAAATTAGGCCAAGAAGAATTAACAGTCACCTCTCTTTCTGTCACCTGGAAGGAATCAATTAAGTTGTTCTTGTGAATTCTACTTACCTTGCAATTCCACCACCTTTCAAACAGTACTGTTAAATTCCCTGTATGAAACCAATTATTCAGTACATGAATCATTACATATTTTCCAATAAACCCATAAATTATTACATGTTTTCTAAGCAATGAGTTTTGATAAATAGTGGCCTAGACTTTGAATGAAGATGTCAGGGAGGAGCACGTTCTGGCTGCTCACTGTGAGGAGGCAGCCAGGAGCCAAGGGTGGAAGCAAGGTATGCAGGGATATGCTTCCCCCTGACAAGGGACCAGGGCACTGAGACAGCAAGTCAGGGCCAGGATCAGGCCCAGACACACTGGCCAGGAACAGGCTTAGTGCAGTGATAGCCTGGTAAGTCTACTGGGGCAAGGCAGGTCCAAGCCCAAGCCAGAAGGCCATGTCCATGGGTCCAGGCTGGGTCCACATTGAATGGGTGTGAGCCTGGGCACAGGCACAGCTGCTGAGCAGCTGCAGCATGGCTCAGGGAGGCACAGCCTCTGCTAAGAAGCAGCTCTGCAGGCAAGGAGAGCAGCCCAGGCTTCTGGCTTCTCATGAACGATGGTGGTGACCATTGACTAAATGCCTCAACTCATTGCACTGAACACCTTAGCTCAGCCCACTGAACTTTTAGGAAGGAGGCTGTGATCAGGATCCTGACAGAATGGGCAAGAATGTGTCAGTCATTTACAGTAAAAGCTGTAGTGCTTTTGATTTCTCCTTGCTTAGGAGAAAGCTCAAATGAATGTTATTTTAACTAGTTGCGGTTCAAGTTTATTGTAAGGACTAAGTTTATTTATGGGACTGTGATTATTGAACTTGAAGAATATGTACAAAACCTAAGAAATGTAATTTTTGCCATTGGTTTATTCCTAATACTTATTCCTGCTATTTTAAACCAATAGCTTCCTCTGTCATCTTGAGAAATACTCTATAGTTTTTCCATGCTTATTCATTCAACCGTAACCTAATTCTGCAATAACTCACTGACATGTTCAGTTTCCCTGTGTAGAAAGTGGTCTGTGATTTTCACCTGCAAAAGTTAATTTCAGATACAAAGCTACAAACAAATACATACGTATGTTTATTTAAAAAGTACATTTGAAACCTGGACTTATTTATTAGTTTTCATATTCTTTACTTTCTCCTGAATCCACTATTAGCTTAACTTGTGATTTCAAGAATGTTTTGTTTTGTTTAGTTGTGGGATTTTTTTTACCTTCTATTGTCTTATTTCAAAATTTTGTTTATGTCAAAATTAAAAATTGAGAGTGCATTGTGAAAGATTAACTTATGTTAAGCTTCATGGCAAGATCTTAAAAATAGAACTAACAGCTGATTTTGAACAGTAGATTTCATTTTTACTGTGTTGCTAATGTTGCATGATTGCATTTTGTATTAACATTCTGTATAAAGACCTGTGCTTCTGTGATACAAGACAGGATGCCTTAAAATCCATTCAGAGGTTACTTAGCACCTCCTGAGATGTTTTCCTCACAAAACATCTTTGAATATACTCTTGTTAAGTTTTACACCTTTTCTAAATGTTACCTAAACAAATGAGAGCTGTAGCTGACATCTATGACCCCACCATGCCATTTTAGAAACTAGTTCATGTTCTTTAGTGCACAGCATGCTATCTGAGTGCTCTGTGGATCTGAGTGTTATGATATAAATAAACAAAATTCAAAGACCGTCCTACAGTCCAGAAAGTGTGGCAAAAGGTTATGGGTTGGAAGTGACTGAGCACAGAC
Source organism: Falco naumanni (assembly GCF_017639655.2). Classification (NCBI taxonomy): domain Eukaryota; kingdom Metazoa; phylum Chordata; class Aves; order Falconiformes; family Falconidae; genus Falco; species Falco naumanni. The sequence continues at coordinate 53,518,636 of NC_054080.1, read as the reverse complement.
AGATACAAGATAGCCTTGCAGGGTTAGGGAGAGAATATTTTTCTACCAAATAGGTAAACAATTAATAAACTTGCAGGGCCAAAAGAAACAGATGGGAAAATTCAGAGAACTAGTATTATATTTAGTAATCATAGCGAAGTAATATGACAGCCAATTTCTGTAAGGGAATAAGTTTATCTTTGCCACTAATTCACAATGCTATGAATGAAAAGTATCTTACTAACTGGCAAATTCAACTCCAGGAACAGGAGACTTATTCAGCCCAGTCATGCAATGACAGAATAGCTTAGGACATTCATATTTCATTTCATTTTCCCACACCTTTCTTGGACAACTCAGGAATGCCATTGACTTTTCCCAGCATGGACTGTTACGACAAAGAGCATTAGCTCAGTGGGCTGTCCTGATTTGTAAAAGACAAATCTTGATCCAAATATCAGTAGTGATTTGGGGTTTAGCTAGTATAAAATATATAGGAATTAAGTAAGGGGGTTGCCTCTGGATATGAATTTCCCTGCATCTACAGATCTCTTCCAATCCTTCGGCTCTTATCAGTGATGCACATCATATTCTGTAGCAAACAAAAGGTCAGAGTCCACTAGTTTTGCCTTTTTGTTCGAATGAATTAGGCATTAACATGTTCTTCTCTAGGACTAGGAGAAAAAAAACCAACCAAACCAAATTCTTATATACTGAGATCATGATTATTTATTACTTGCATTGGAATAACTCATCTTCACTGAGTACTGTAATATATGGAAATTTATTGCTACTTATATTAAGAGCATTTTCCTGTTAGAATTATGATGTGCTTTACTGATTCAAATCAGTTTTAGCTGATTTAAAAAAGAATCAGTTTCACATGTAAATATGTTTTTAATTTCTTGCTTCTTTTCTGAGGTCTGTAAGTGAACTAAATATTCAATAAAATTCTTCAGCTGATGAGAATTTATTTAAAAAAAATATGTCTTATTTCTCACTTTCTTACGATAGGCAAAACTCTAAACTATTTTTCTAAAGAATATGGAAGCAGCACAACAGCACGCTAGAGCAAAACTGCAATTGTCTTCTATAACCCAGACATTTTGGAATGAAAAATACTTGTATACACATGAATCTCTACAAAGTGCAGAGTCCTGGAGTAATGCCTCTGTAACTATTGCTGTTAGAAGAAGAAAGTTGTCAGAATGGACTGGGACATGAATTAAAAGAAAATACAAACAGAAAAATGTGGAAGTGACTAACAAGGAGGTATGGGAAAGAAAAAAAAAAAGTAGGAAATGGTTCAAGAGGGTGAAATTAGAGTTTAAATGGACCTTGGCTGCCATACAAGGTTATATGTGTATGCAGTCTTAAAAAGGTGAAGACATAGCTTGCTCTTTATGCAGTTTTCACTTGGGAAAAAAAGGGTGATGGAAAATAAAGACAGCCAGCCAAGAGTGGGGACCTGGGACATTCTTCATGAAAGGTTGTTTATCCTGGCTTTGCTCACTCTTGGAAGAGAGAAAATATGAAAATATATGAAAATAAGTATGTGCCTAAACCTGCAAATTAGATCAGAATTGCCTGTAAAATATTGTATTTACTTTGTGGTGAAGGAGACTGAGTTGAAATTAAAGCAAAACAAAAAAAAAAAAAAAAAAAAAAAAAAAAGGAATTACTCATTTATAAATTAAAAACATATCATAACTTCTCATCAAGAAGAGCTGTATATGGTGACATTCAATATCATCACAATACTTCCAATGATGCCAAGCAGGACACTTTTTTCGAGGTTGTGATGGAAAGCTGCATTCCCAATAATGGTTTGCAAACAAAAAATCAAATTTTGGGTAAGGCTTAAATGAACTATTTCAATATAATCTCTTATGAAGTTTTATATTTAAAAAAATATTTTTAAAAATGATGCATAGATACCTTAAGCTTGAAATTTAGTCTTTAGGAGCCAAAAAATTAGAACTAGTCTTTGATTAATGAAACAATGAAAGAGAATAGTTTGATATTTCTCTTTTTCCCCAAAAAATACCCTCAAAGAAACACAATGAAATTGGTATTTTTGGAAAATACCAGCTTCGGCAGTAGGGCATTTTGTAATGCAGAGTAATTAATTGAAAGAGTCATTAGCTAATGTAGCAATTGAAACCATCTTTTCTGGTGAAGGGGCCTTAGTGCTCAGCGCAATAGTTGCCTGTCTTGGAATCCACAATATTCTTTCTATGCAGCAGATATATTTGATGCAGAATAACTTTATGTACTGGAATTCCTCTTGAGAACTAGAAGATGCTTAAAAAAATTACATTCTTTAACTGGGATGAGAGTTGGATAATTTCTTGAACAAGATAGAATATCAAAATCTGGAACTTTCAGGGGAAAGTCTGTTAAAAGATTTGTTAAATTACTTGTCATCACATCCAAAAATCTGTTAAGCAAAGAAGATGCAGGGTACATACCAAAGAAAGGAAGAAATACTCACCTAGAAGCTTCTAAGAGCATCCTTGGACAGAGCTATGCTACATTTCAGTGTTTCCTACAAACATACTTAGTTGCTCAGTCAACCGTCACCTGTGTGGGCTACCTTTGCGATGAGAACATGTGGGAAAGCATAGTCTCTAAGCTTTGTGTTAGTCAAGGAGGTTAGCCAAATGTCTGAAACCGATAACTGGGAGCAGAGCCAACAAATACTTTGTGTTTGATACATGGTTAGGTTTTTGGGGAACTAAGCCAAGGAAATCTTCATAGGTCTCCTAGGAAAAATCCACTGAATGTGGTCTAAATAATACTCTTACTGTACTATTGAGATATGGTAAGGACTGGTGAATTCAGCAGTCCTTATTTTGGTACAACTCCAATGGACTTTTACAAAAGCTTTATCTATTGGAAAATGTGGATAAACCTATTGTTAACTATTTTGAAAGTAACATGCAGAGTAAAGACATCTTCCTGTTAAGGTCTGTTGATAACGTCTTCTTTTTTAGAAAGAATTTTGAATTTCAGTTACTGCAGTGAAATGAATGTAGACAGAACTTCCTTTCTAAAATTGCAGGGGCACTCTTTTCTAAAACAAACTTTTACATTCTCTACAACATGATTTCTGTACTTTAGTTAAGTATTACTGTTATGATCAAACTAGTCTCATAATTGACTTGAAAAGAGGGAATTAAAAGGAAAGTTATGTATTAGCACAAATACATCTGTTTTCAGCTTTTTTGGTGTTTGTTTTCCATATTACACTCTACCATGAACAGTCCTATTAGCATCAAAAAAGTACTAGCGGTACTGTGAAATTTTCACAGCTAAGAGAAGCATGTGAAGTATTTAGGTGGTTTACTGTTACACACACACACACAAAAAAAACAATAATAAAAAGAAGATTAATTTCAGGAAGCCTAAAATACTGAGTAATAGTTGCTAAAATATAAATTTTAAATGTTTATGGGAAAACTAAAGCAAAAATGTTATGGTATGAAAAGTAGCAGTTTTATTTCAAAAAAAATAGATTTTTCTCATCAGTAGCAGAATACCTAATGTGATATTCTGATCAGTCAAAACAAAGACTATCATTCAACTGACTGTGTGTGAAAGCAAAATTAATCTCTCCTAAAAGAAGCCTACCCTTCAGTGTACTTTCCTAAAAGCTTTTGCATCTTTCACTCTTTGTCATCTTTATACATGCCCTTTTCAGAAGACATTTTCCTTTACACAAAGTCCAACTTCACCAGCAGCCTCCTAAGGGATATCTTAGGGTACAGAGAAAACTAAATGTGTTGTAGTTGTATGTCACTCACCTCTATATCTCAAAGACAGGACCATCAGTGACACGGCCAGAATAATCTGTTATTCCTAAAGGGCTTAATATCAGAGAAACTACTGTTGCTTCTGTTGCTGACTCAGGAGATGGAGCAGAACCTACCTGAAATTTTCACAGACACATATAGGAGAAGACAGAACAGCCTCCTTTGTTCTCTTTGTATCCCTCAGTAAACTGATCGCCCAGGATAAGGAAATGTTAATGTGGACCAAAACTTGTCTCTTTAAAATGTAAATCTTAGTGAATTTGCATAACGCTAAATGCACACATTCTTAGATAATGAAATTAAAAATTACTTTTAAATTCATATTTTTTCATTTTCTGTAAAAAATCTATTACTGATACTACAAATTAAAAAGAATATCATTACAAGATAGCATAGAGTTAGCGGATTTATCATTTTTTTAAAAATGTATTTCTGGTTTAGTGAAAATGCCTGATATATGATAGTTTTCAAAGAAACTATTAATCCATAATGTTTATGACTAAAAATTAATTAAATTTTCCATATTACTTTTTACTACTGCTAATAATATACCAATTTGTAGCTATTTTGCTAAGTCTCAAAAGTCAAATTTTAATTTCAACAAAATTTCTACGAAAAATATTTTATTATTTTACTTTGATATACTTGACTTTTTAATCTACATAAGACAGTAGTTTTTCAGAGTAAAAAAAAACAAACATGGAAAACTAAACTAGACTAATTTCTATTTAAAATTAAAATGGTCTATTAAACACAAAGTACAGCGTGGGACAGAAAATAAGGAAAATATTTTTCAATTTTTTTAAATTATCCAGATATAAAAGTTTACTATTTTCATTTAATCCAGTGAATGATGGAATCAAGTAATCATACAAATGCATGTATATTATATTCTCAAGAGTAAATTCTGTAATGGCTGGGAAAAAGAAGATGTAGTGAATCCATTTCCTTAAAGCTTAGAAATAGTGCAGGAAATAACCCTGATTTTTCAGTATGCATTCCAGAGGTTGGAAAGAAAAGAGGATAGACTCTTGTTTCTCTTATAAAAGAAACAAAGACTACTCTTCCTTTCTATTCCTTCCACATAGGACAGAGCTGTGCTGCAGAAATGCACCGTTTTAAAATCCAATTATAACTGTTTAGCAAAATATTAAGTAAATTACCACCAAAAAAAAGCCCTATCAGGATCTTTTCCCAGTCTGACTTGCTAAAGTAGAGTTTACCATATTGTCAGAACTCATACTGATTATCTTGCATAAGAATTTTTTATTGGCCTGTGATGCTGCAGTAAGGGAGCTGCTGCAGTAAAGGAAAGCAGTTTTTTCTCTTTAACATACTCAAATGTTTTCTTCATTTAAAAAAAAAAAAAAAAAAGACAAGGAAAAAAAGGAAGTGGACACTAATTTCTCCAAGAATCAATGCAGCTATGCTTTTCTTTTTCCTGCTTGTTTTCTTTGTGTTGTTTTGGGTTTTGTTTTTTTTTTTTTTTTTTTTATAATCATTATTGCTGTAGAACTGGTGGTCCCACTAAACAATGCTATAAATGGGCCAAGGTTCATGTATTTTTAAAATGTTTTTGAGGGTGAACTGTTTAATTGTTGATCCTCCCCAACAGGAAAGAAGGAAATGCAAGGAGGACATCATCATGTAAGACTTGTTTCTCCTGTTTGTCTAGTACTAAATCAAGGTGATTTGGTGTCCCAGATCTTAAATACATTCAAATTGAAGTGTCTTTTTCAGGCAACAGCTTATAGCAGGAAAACTTACAGACAGACCTAGTAGCAGCAATGGAAAACTCTTGCCACAGGAATCCAAGGTTGTCTCTAGAGGAAGTTCTAATAGCAATTTGCTTCCTCTGCAAAGTGCCTACCAAGGCAGAAGCAATAGGAATCAGTTTCCCTAGTGACATCTTCAGCAACAGGCTTGACAGCTATGCTCCCATTAAAGTTTCCTTAGAATAACAGTACCAACAGTAAGGACAATGAGAAGAATCTATTAATTTACTCATCACTGACCTGAAGATATGTTGAGATTACAGGAAAACATCTTGAAGGGAAGAAAATAAACCTGAAAGTTTCCAATTAACTACAGGAATGAAAGTAGACACTTTTATTAGTAAAGATCGTAGCAGCAAAGATAAAGGAATGAACCTTTAAGGATTACTGGATGTCACACAAGTGTCACCACTAAATTGAACATGTCTCTTAGCTTGTCTCCTGAAGCAATATGACTGTTGTGTGCTAGTGAATTGAAGGTCACCCATTTGTTGCAGTCATTATCGACTAAAAATGTCAGGCTGAGGTGATTATCATTGTATGTTAATTTATGTATCTATTATAAACATGACTGGCCCGGCTGATATATACACAATGGTTTTATTATAGATGTGTAAGATGACAACCATTGCCAAAGTCTTCACATATAAAAGTAGTTCTTGTGCAGTTGAGTTATCAAGCTCAAATATATTCAGAATATGCAGAAAAGAGCTATAAGTTTTGTAGCTTGCTGTCTCGAATTAGTCCTGACATTTTACTTGAAATGGCTCTAACTTCCCATATCAAACACTACATTGCTTCTATCATACCATGCTATAAACAATTTAGTACATTTTTAACTTTTGATTCCATTTTGCTTTTCATGCATGGAAAAGCATGCATTTAGTTCTGTATCAGTACATGAAATAAATATTATCTTCCCTGTAGATTATTTTATTACTATACTGATTGCTAAGTGGAAGATAACTGCTCCACTGAAATTCATTTTTTAATTTTTTGTAGTAGGTGTTATTTACTGTAATACGTAATGAAATCCAGCAATGCAGCTCTGGGGTACCATTAAACTGCAGATATGCAGTAACAACATTTTCATTACAGATGTGTCAACACTTTATTTCTTACAAGAGACATAAACAGCAAAAAACAACAATCACCTGATTTTGCTAGCTTTTATTGGAATTTTCAAAATATCTCCTTATAATATATTTTTTGTTCTTAATAACGGTTTAATTTTACAGATAAAGTTTGACTGGTTATTTCAGTAGCTACAGGTAACTTCTATAGTGTGCTCTAGGGAGAGCAAACAATGAAATTTCATTTTACATTTTTAGAACATGTTTAGAACAACAGGAAAATATATGCTTCAGAATAAATAATAGGTTAGGAAAAGGTTTATGAAGTTTTTTGAGATTGATCTACCTGTAAAATCTTTTTAATGCAAATACGTTTAATCTTTTTTCCTACTAACAGTGTCAGAAAGTAAATCTTAGGTGAGTACTGCTATTACACATTCCTACTCTATAATCTTTATTGAATCACTGAGTCCAAAAATCACTGACCCTGCAAAGATGCAGTTCAAGCTACTTTCCTGAGAGCAGTTGATAAAAAAAAAAATCAATTATGTTAGAGATAAGAGTCTACATTTTTCAAACTACGTTAATAGGACCATGAAGAACACATTTCTAAGGGTTAGTAAATGTGATTTCGGAGTCTGACAGTCATAAATATAGAACTGTTTGGGCCCATATCCTAAGAAGTTTCCTCTGTTTTCTAGGAACACAGATCTTCCTTTGAACAATGAGCAATTAGAATCTAGAAACAACCATCCAGAAAAGTAGTTTTCAAAGTAAGAATTTGCTTTTCCAAGATTGTCTTATCACACCTTGGTGCTTATATATTTTTTCTGTAAAAGGACACCTGCGGTTACTAGCAAATGTACATTTGCTTTCACTGTGTCTCCTGACCACTCAAGCAGAAACAAAGCCTTCTCTAGAACAGAGATTAACTTTGTGAGAAGCTTTTGTACTTCTATAGAATTTATTATCTACAATTACTTTAGAAATAATAATTTTTAGTATTTACTTTATCCAGGAATGAAAATGAAGCCAGCTCTAGGGTGAAGGACAGCAATTACTTTACTACTAGGGACTAGCACTACATAGTATTAGGGATAGGAAATAAATAAAATAAAATCTCAATATAATTGAAATACTGTGGGAATTTACAGAGAAAAAAAAAGTATTTCTTGAGATTTAAAAACACACACACACAATTTATTAATTAATTCTTAAGTAATTTGTTTTCCCTTGAAAAATAACCTGAGACTTTTGGGTTTTTTTTTTTTTTTGTTTTTTTTTTTTTTTTTTTTTTTTTTTTTCTTGTTTGAGTTTGTGTTGGGTTAGGTTGGCATTTTTTTTTTGAGAGAAAATAGTATTTCCTAGGAAAAAAAACTTCAGGAATTCAAGTAATTTTCCTCATACAATTAAAAGTAACTGTTATATTTTTTATGATGGAAATTTTTATCCAAGAACCAGATTTTAATATGCACAGCCTGGAGAAGGCCAGTCTACATAAAACAATATATTTGCAGTAAATTGCATCGTTTTCACATACAGTGGCATAAGAAAGACAGGAAGCACAGAAAATTATTTGCTTTACACATCCAGGATTTTGTGCTGCAATAAAATAAAGCTGCTGTCAAAATATTTAGTCCTTGACATTATTTGATTCTGATTTCATCTCTAAACTATGCCTTTTCCCCAATAACCCAAACAAGAACACATTACTTGATCTTGTTTTAAGTTCAGTGGTTGCTTTGAATTGTTGAGTTCAATGGGCACTTTTCTACGCTATACCCCTTCCAACCAACATTTCAGAAAACTTCCATGAGGGTTTTATTATATTGAGTAATGAGAAAATATTACCTCTTAAATGTAAAGGAGAGAAAATGTGAATATTTTTAGCAATGAGAAATCAAAGCAGGTAGATTTTGTCACTGTATAAAGTTAGTATTGATGATCCTATGGTGAAAACCTAACAAATTTTGTGGGTGGAGCTTTTTGGTTTTGGTTTGGGATTTTTTTTCAGAATTAAGTAATTTAAAGTTATGAAAATATTTTAAATAAGATGTATGCTTTTTTGCAATTTGCAGTTTAGGCATGAGAGCAATGATTTTTTCACAAAAGTTATGAATAGATGTTCGAAAACCATACACAATGTTTTCTTACTATTGCATGTCAATAGCACTGTACTGATAATAATTAGGCAGAATACTACAGCAGAGATTTTCAGTAAGTAAGATCCTCCTCCCTTTCAAAAAATTAAAATTAAGTTTACATAAATAAATTTGCATTCAAAATGAGAGTTTGATGCTTTGCTGCTCATAAGAGTTTGATGTTTCTCTTCTGTGCTCTTGAAATTTAGTCTTTAATTACCAGTATTTGAGTCTCCAGAGGATTTCTCCAAAATCTTAGTAAGGGCCAATGACTGTTAGGCACCTGAGAGGGCACAAATTTCCAGGCCCTTTTTCTTACTCTTATTTCAACCCATGAATCTTTATCTGAAGAAAGCCACAGACAGAGATACTGTAAAATATCCACCTAACTTATGAGCAAGCACCTTTTGGTGCTGACAGCATCTATGTTAAAAAAAGAGCAGATAACATGATGAGTATTCCCAAAAACAAAACAAAAGATGCACAAAAAAGGAATACAACAACATCAAAATTGTGTCAGCTAACAAAACTTCACAGGTTGCACACAGCAAGCAGTAAGGAGGGTGGCATTTAGTGATAGAAAGGAAAATGTTGTTCTAGTTATTTTTCCCCATGATTTTACTACTAAATATTTTGTATTATATTTTATATGAAACAGCTCATAATGTTGTCACCTAAAGCTTACAACCATGTTCTCTGTTCATCACAACAGACTTTTAGATGTAGTACTGTCAATGTTAGCTTTAAAATATGTTTGTCTAAAAACTGTTACGGACTAATTTTACAGATAAGTTTTACAACAGGTCACTTCTGTGAAGCAGTCAAAAATTGAAAACATTAACCTATGTCCCCAAAGCATGAGTTGAGATTACGACAGAAACCTGAGAAGACACGTTTTTCTTTTATCAAGTCACTATCCTGTTGGAACCCATCTGGTTACATTTGGGTAAATTAGCTTCTGTATTTTGATTTTTTATTATATGCTTCTTAACTTAAAAAAAAAAAAAAAAAGAAAAAAGAAACCAACAGAAAGAAATTTCCAGAACTTTTCTGGGATGGACTGTGGGTCTTACTACTAGCATTAATAGAAAGGAATAACTTCAACTGTTGACAATGTCAGTCATAGATATTCCACCTAAGAAATCCTAAAAGTATCCTGATATTTTTTTTTTTCTCAATAAGTTTTCAACTGTCAGTTGTAACTTTCCAATGTTACAATATCACAGGATTGCGTCCCCAGTTATGGAAGACTAAGTTACATGTTTCCTGTGCAGATGTTGATGCTAGTTCAACAGCATTTTTGAAAGCTTTTCTGAGTAAACTTGAGTATTACAGTTATGCTTAAATACTTGAAAATTCCAAATACCACTGTGTAGTTTACTGTCGGCTAGGCATGCTACCTATTTAGAACAGTGACTTCACTGTATATGAATGGCAGTGATAGAATGAGATAGTCTGAACATTTTGTAGGAAATGTTTATTATCACAAATACATTTTTTCTTCTGTAACATATTACTGGAATTCTGTACAAATAAAATTTAATGATATTGATAAAAGCATTATTCACCTGAATAATCTTTTAAATTCTGTTGCAATTCAGGCATCTTCTGCCAATTATCTGTTTCTCAAAGATAGGTAACAGCCAGGGTAATAAAATGAATCCATTTTTATGATGCATCTGAAAAATGACAGAATATATTTTGAAAGTAGCTATGCCTCTAGCCGTGAAAAGTATCCTTGCAAGTTATAATTTAAAAAATCTAAGAGGCTGAAATGGTAAAGTTATATTACAAAGGAAATCATAACACAACATTCATGATTTTTTGTGTTATTAAATGAAAACAAACTATCAAAGATAATTAAATGATAAAATTTCAAATCCTTTAGTATTACCAATTCTGAGGGACCTCAGTTAAGCAAGTACATCTCCATATTTTTACACTACATTATGTACTGGATTAAGATTCAAACAATGAGCTCATCTGCTATTTTTAAATCATTCTTATGGAGATTTTGTCTCAACAATAGTAGCAGCTGTTTTAGCAAGTTAATTTTAGGTTACCAAACCAGAAAAAAAAAAAAAATCAAAGCAATCAAAAAACCCACCAAAAATGAAATGCCATGATAAATATTTTATTCATCCTCACAAAAGAATTAAATTAATTGATAATAAAGTAGATCAAGTAAAACAGACTGGTAGATTCAGATATCATTTGACAAAATTCATTAAAATAATTTGTTGTTCTTTTTCTGTCTTCTTTTTCTTCTTTTTATTTTTTAATTCAACAGCACAGTTTATTTACAACCCATGTAAAGTGTAAAAAACAAATTATCAGTGGAAAGATTCTTTATGGTTGATTTAAAAAAAAAATTGTCTCATAACATTGAATATTAAATGTAACATTTCTCCATAATATTGTGCTGTTGCAGTTGTCAATTTCTCTAATTATTTTACATTTAGATTTTACACCAGTTAAGATGGCAGAAAAGGCACCGCTCCTGAATTACTGAGTTATATTATCCCTTATTTTGGACAGGATTGTGTCTCCTGTGTCTTTTTCATTTCTGTTTCTCATTCTCATTTCTGATAAGAAATGACAATGTTTCACCCCTCTTTTTTCTATTTTATACTTTACAATGTGGAGAAATTCCCTGTCACACAGAAATGCATGCTTAATATTTTCTCCTTTTCTGATGCATTTACATTCAGCAGTTCTCTGCTTGAAGAAAAAAATTGTTTCCTTCCCTTCCAGTCCTTTTAGAATGAATTTGATAACTGGGAATATATAACTGGATATAATATGAGCTAAACTGGAAATAACATGAGCTAAAAGAATAAGAAAAGGCCTACTACATGGGAATTCTAAAAATGTATGTATGTTCTTTGAAATACAATATTTATTCTGACATATATTGTTACATTCCCATATGTGGAATTATAGATGTAATTTTCAATCAATATCTTGAAATGCAAATAGAAATTAATATTGATACTGGTAAGCTCAGAGATCTTAAACCAATGTTTTTACAAGAGTATACTTCCTTACCTATAACAATGTCATTTCTGCCACTGTGGGGAATTCAGAAGATGCATCTTGTCAAGCTAAAGTTCAGATCTTCTTGAAAAGTAGGTCAGCATTTCTGTTTCACTATTCCTCTAAGATAGGTTCCAGCAACTGCGTGGAAGAGCTTTATTTTTATTTATATATATATATATTTAAAATCTTGTCTTTAGTATTTAAATTACTTGTTCATAAATTGGCCCCAAATGCTAGATAAGTTCATTCTTTCCAGTGTAATCTGAACATTTATTGATGTTATCCTAGGCAACCTAAATTTTTATGAAATTTGAAACTTACCTGAATATAACCAAACTATGCAACCTTACCTATGGTTTCATTACATAATATTTCTACATTTTTGTGGGGAAAAAATAGGTTTGATAAGGGATGTGGGGAAAAAAGTGAGCTTCTACCCATGTTTCAGAAGCATTCCTCCAGGTCTCAACCATTATGAAAAATATGTACATACCCAAGAAGACAGCTGTTTACTATAAAGATCAACTGTGTTTATTGTATTGCAGTATTTGAAAAGTTTGAAGCTAACTAAGGATAGTAAAATCTTTAAAGATTCATAAAGACAATTTCAAGAGTAAGTGATGCAATATTAATTTATGCACTTGAATCCTCATATTTAAAATATCCTACAAGAACAGTGGTGGGAAGACACTATCATCACATTTTGGCATTAGATGTTTCTGGATGTTTCTTTTTTGAAGACTCTTCTTTCCAATCTGAGCAGTGACAGAAAGCCAAGTTGAAGGTAAAAATTTAATGTCACAAAAGGTTTTCTAGCAAAAATAAATAAAATAATGATTTTTTTAAAATTATGAAGGTTTTAAAATAAAAGTCAAAGGCACATTCATATGGTATATGAACACACTAACATAAAGCTTATTAAAAGCATTATTATAATATGTTATTTTATGATAAGGAGGTTTCAGACTTAAACTTTTGTAATTAAGAGAGTTCAGATTTAGACCTCAGGTTCAGCATGTCCTACATCAATTGCAGATGTTCATTTAAAGCAATGTATGTTACACTTTAAAAATAGTCAGGACAATATAAAGTTTTTTCCTTTTTTTTCTTTTTTTCCTTTTTTTTCTTTCCTGTCTTTCAGTGCTGCAGAAAGAAAACAGATACATGCTTAGTAGTCACTTACGAAATTCAACACTGTAATTTACAGACCCTTGTTAGGTTTTAGTCCAAAATAATTGGGTAATTTTTTTGGTGAGATACATGTTGTCACATACCATTACGTCATATTGCTGTTACCTCAATACGTTCCCTAGCACGATGTGTGTCAACCAGATTAATTTTAAAGCATTTGCCACACAAAAAAATTACACCAGTTTAGTGTTAGACAATTATCTATATGGCTGGTAGCAGAGCTTGCTGGTACTAGCAGAAATTATTAATAATTTTAATAAGCAATGTTAAAAACTACATTTTACAGTTGTTTCTTCAATGACATTACACTGGTTTGTATCACATTTCCTTTGCACTAATGATTTATCCACACAAGCCCCACAGTTCCTCTGAGAAAAGATCATCTTGTCTCATCAGAAACTGTTTTACCCTATCAGTTTATCTCTTAACCAGTAACTTCTGTTAACAGTGGTTTGTCCTACTAGGCTCCTACAAAAAGTATTTTTATGTATTTACAAGGACCAGATGTATTTGTGGTGCTTTGGTAGGGTTCGTAATATAACCTTTTGGGGCTCAAACTGGAATTGTAGAAAACTGGCAACACTAACTCAGGTCACTTGTTTAAAAACCTAACGTTTCAGCTTCTGCAGTTTGTTCGATTGATGGGGTGGGTTGTTTGGTTTTTGTTTTTTTTTTTTTTTTTCTTGTTACAAAGAGTGACTTAGGGCAACAGTAATGGTTACAGAAAATAGGACAATGGTAATTTCAGCCAGTGTACCTGTCATGGGAGAAATTGTACAAAATCTGTGTGAACTTTTCTCAGAAAGAACATCTTTCAGAGACTATTGAAGGCTTGCAAACTTACTGTTCTTACTACAGCTATATGTGTAAAACAAGAAAATGGCACTGTTGTATAATTTGTTATTGTTTGCCTGTCCTCTTAAACTAGGCAGCAAATACTTCAAAGTTAATTTCAAGGAAACTGCAAGTCCTTTATTAAACCATTTGTGGATACATTAAAATAAATTATTCTTCATATTCTTTTAATCTTTTAACTCAGTTGTCCTATGGGACATAAAATGCTTTCAGAGATATTTGTTCTGCAAAACATTAACTCAAATTTTAGGCTTACATTAGCACTTTTTAAAGAATACTAGTAATTAAGAAAATTAGTTGTATAAAGTATTTGTCTTTGAAGCTCAGCAAAAATCAGTGTTAAAAAAACATGTCTAATTGTTTGTTAAATTTTAGTCATTCATGATACTGCATGAACTAAAGCACCTAGTTTTATTGTTGAATGCAAAATAATAATCAATGCTGTATCACTCACAGAAAGTTGCTTTGTAAAACTACACAACAATTCTGAGGTGTATATTGTTCTGAAACTCTGGCATGGAAGCAGACTACAAAATCTGTTTATTCCAAAGAAGTGGTAACTTGCCTTGCATTTAGCTGAACTTGCTAAAAATTGACATCAAAGCATGTAAAAATAAACTCAAACAAATCCAAGTAATCTTAAAATGCAATTCACTGAAAATCTATTTAATTTACTATAACATTTACAAAACTTGCAAATATAATCACAAATAAATAATACACAAAGTTTTTTGATAATTTAAAAATTGTCTTTGATTCCTATTTTACATATTATGAAATTGATTTGTGTGAAAGTCTAGTGTGATCTTTATAAGAATATCAGTCAATAGAGCAGCAACTACAGTTTTTACCATGCACAAAATAGAATCTATGTATAACCAGGTTCAGCTATACTGCTTTCCTTCAAGAAAATAAAACAAAAGAATGAGATGATCAGAATAAGGGGGTTGGGTTGTTGTTTTAGTGTTTGATTGGTTTGTTGTGGTTTTTGTTTTGTTTTTTTAATATGGCTACTGGCTTGCAACAACACTATGCGTCTTATTTCGAAGTCTCTTTTTAACACGGGGTAGAGATCACAGCTTACCATTTTCTAAAACTAACATATCCATACTGACATAGCTGTGCACCCAAACTAATAACTCCCATTTAGATAAAACCAAAACAAAATGAAAACAAAAAACACCACAATAAACAAAACAAAAAAACAACCATACCATGCAAACTTTATTAACATGGGGCTACATAAGGACCTGACCAAGAATCTGTTCAGCAAACTGCATTGCACAGACATAACACCTTGGCCTATACTACTTTCATAGGATAAAGACACAGAGATATTCTGTCTCCTCTCTGCTCCTGATTATATTAACATCATGCCCTCTCAAACCCATTATGTCATTATGATGTTTTGTCATTGCTAGTGCACAATATGCAGTATTCAAGAATCCAATATCATGGTTATTATATTAGTATTCCACAGAGCTGTATCATCAAAATGGAGAATTAAAGGCTTGAAAATGTCTCATCTTCCCATGGAGTACTGTGTTCTTTATGAACAAAACAGATTTCTACTAATTATTCTTCAGCCCAGTCTCAGGTGAGTACCATCCTTAATAACAATTTGCCTACTTGTTTATAGAGTAGTTACACAGAGCACCAGAGGCAGCTTTTGCTTACATAAAGTACACCTAGAACTTGCCCTAGCTGCATATCAAGGGGGGGGGGAAGCCAAAAACCAGTCACTTATGTGTTGAGGCAGTTCTGTTTCATATTTTAACACATTAGGTCAAAAAGAAATTTACACTAGGCCTTGTATTAGTAATATCAGAGTTTTGAATCTGTATCCCTTGGGAGGGAGGACTATGAAAACCCCAGCAGTTTGAATTTTCAGGCGTCTCTCAGTCTAACAAGAATTTTATACAAAAATCTGCTGCCACCCAAAACGTATTTCAGGGAAAGTTTTTATCCAAATTGATTGTTTATATACATAGGTATATCAAAATAAATACTGCAGAAAATTCTGCCACTAGATCTTAAGTTTTATCTGGTACACAGCAATAAGATCCACAGCATCAAGATCCAGCAAGTTACAGCAGTAAAAAAAATAAGATCTTCTATCTTTTGTTACAGGACCAACAGAAGCCTGCTGGTATTTCAGTTGAGAACTTACAGACATCAATAACTCAATTACTTTTAATCAATCAAATGTTTGGAACATTAATATGAAGATCTCCAGCTTCTACAGAATAAACTGTGTGTCTACACTTGAGCTATACTAACTGTAACTGCACATTTTGAAGTAAAAACTCCTGGATTCACAGGACTGCAGATCTATCACTTCTTACCATCCCTACTGCTCTGATAATTTTCACTTTCCCTTTCATGTCTTCTGTCCTGCTTACCTGCAAAAAGGAAATGTATAATTACCGGTTTTCCTGCATATGTATGAAAATCACAGTAACAGTTGGACAGGCACAGTTGTGCAAAAAGAAGATAAAGCAAAAAAGTAGTATAAAATAAAATAATAATAAATTAAATGCCGGTAAAATCCAATGAATAATATTGAATTGTGCACAAACTCTCTCTCCCTCTCTCTGTCTCCCTCACCTTTAGCTATAAAATGTTATCCAATTCTGAAAAATTAGACTTAGCCACATGTAAACTCCATGAGAGCTTAGAAAGCAAGCGGTCTGAAACTTGTGACTCAATGGAAGGGTCTCCCTCACTTGGTATTCCACTCTTTTTGTCTCTCCCATTAGCACAAACTGTTGACCAAGTCTGAGGCTGACTGGATCTAGCCATAATTAAAGTCTATGAAGAGTTTAGAAGACACAGGTTCTGCTCTAAACCTCACGACTCAACAGCAGGATCTGAGTTACCTCCTACATCTTTAATCTTTATAAATAATTTCTACCTCTTTTCAACTCAATTTTTAATTTGATTTATCTTTGTGCATTTAATCCATTCAGTAAGTAATAGAGTGAACCTTGCCATTGAACTTCATGTTCTGCAAACTCGTATTAAATGTCATTTCATTTGTATGTGTGATGGAGATTCTTTAAGTGATCTGACCTAGGTCACTCTTTTTGCAATAAATTGTCATAGCTGGCATGATGGCAAGTAAAATAATTGGTTATGTACAAAAACATGGAATAAAACTTAGTTCTAAATTCTCAGGGGAATGGGCTTGAGATAATTGGCATAACTGAACAGCTGTGGAAGAACAACTAAAGGTGACCAGAAATAATATGGAAGATGGAAAAGGAATTATTTGTAAAATGCTAGGCACCTGTTTATAAGGTTCTTGTCAGGGTAAGAAAGATGGTAACAAAAGGGAACAGGACATAAAGGTAGAAATAGAACGCAGAAAAGCAGTTGAGTTTTTACTATCTCTAAAAACTGAGCAGCTGCAAAAATGGTCTCCAGAAAATCAAAGAGAGAAAAAAAAAAAACCACAAAAATTGGAAGAAATGGTTGGCATGATGCTTATGCGAGCTGATCATTCCCTTGACATCATAGAGATTAGGGAATTAATTGTATCCCCTGAAGAATAGGATGGAAATATAGGGGGTGACCCCAGTGGTAATGAACTGGGGGAAAATAATGCTATGACTCCTTGAAACCACCTTGAATATGGGGCCAGACTCTTTATAAAAACTGTATAAACTACTGGACCCCAGGGTGGAGCCCGTCATACCTGAAAAATGACCCCATTCAACCCAATTCAAATGGTTAATTTGCAAAAATGCCATGGCCATACGTCAGGCGAATCTGAAACTGAAAATCTGTGGCGAGTGTTTCTAACCAGAGGATAGGGAATCTTATTAAATGGACATGAAGGGAATGGATTTTGGGGTTCATGTGTCTTTTTAAGTGCTGATCCTGAACCCTTAAACAATTCCCACTGAATAACAAGTAGGGTATAATACTGGGCTGGTGGAATAGATAGATATGTTGAGGAGATGAGAACTTTTGTTAATACCTATTAGATCTTTAAATGAGCTCTCTAAAGCTATTACAAAAATTGCCTGTATTCAGGATATGCATGAATGCCATCCCCTTGATGTCCCTATATTGACAACTGTAAACTATGTCATGTTAAAACCACCGATAGAGGAAGTTCCTGGTACACTCATACCTTTTCTTGTTACAAAACAAGAAATTAGGAGAGACACCAGATTCAACACCCCATTGGCCCTAAAGGATATCGTTTATGACCAGGAAGAAGCTGTAATACACAGAGAAGTTCCCCACTTGGGCAACGTTAATACATGACATGATAAATCACGGACATGAAATTGGGTGGACTGGCCTATGTATTTAAACAAGTAATGCAGGTTGCAGTGTTAGACAAGTCGTACTATCCCCTTAAAAAAGTTCTCAAGTACTGGGACCATCATGACTGATCATCAACCCAGAATTCAAAGGTGGAGAGAACTGTATAACCAAACACCAGCACTAGTCATTCCAAAACCTGTAATTCAGAGACAACATGCTGACATTATTCAAGATTTGACTAACATAGTGCAGAGATGATGGTGACAATCAGAAAGAAAACACAACACTCAGACACCATCACCAGCCCCCAGAGGGGAAGGCAGGTCTTTTCCTCTCTTAAATTTGAGATCAAAAAACTAATAAATCCCAGACAACACTTGAGCCTGTCTGGCAAGTGGAATCCTATGAATGGATTGATAACAATGGACCATATATTTGGGTACCAGTTGGCCCTCAACAACAACTAGTTAAATTTTTAATAGATACAGCACACAAATTTCAATACTAGCACAGCAAGATGCCCAGAAGCTGGGTATATGACCTGTATGGCAGAGAGTTTAAATCACTGGAGAAAATGGAGCGAATATTATTTGTCAAACTGCCAAAGTTGATTTGTGGCTCCTGGGCAAGAAACAAATGTTGGATACTCACTTTGCAACGAAAGATCTCAATGAAAATATTTTGGGCATCAATGTTTTGAATGGTTGAACCTGGCACATGCCAGATGACAGCGTATGGTCCTTCGGTTCAAGTATCAAACATCACTCTGCTAGGTATCAGGAAGCTACAGTGCATACACTCTATGCAGCACCTGCATTCCCCAATTCACAAATCACTGATATACAACAATACCCAATTTCTTCTGCGGTACAAAAGAGAATTTCTGAAGTCACAGCTGACTTAGAATAATGGCAAATAATCTCTAGAACTCAGTTCCCATATAATTCACCAGTTTAGCCAATTAGAAAACTGGATGGGAGATGGTATCTTACCATCAATTGTTGACACTTAAATGCCAGTACAACCCCATTAACAGCTGCAGGACTCAACATTGCAACTCCAACAGCCACACTACAAGCAGCTGTATGCCCATGGATGGCAGAGCTAGATATAAAAGACATGTTTTTTTGTCAACCCCTTACAAGAAGAAGATAAAAATAAATTTGCTTTTACCTGTGAAGGTATATAGTACACCTTATATCCCACAAGGTTATAAACTCACCTGCTATTGTTGATGTTGTGCTTGCTATATTTTTTACAAACAATCCCGCTTCCTCAAAATATAAAACTGTATCAATACGTAGATGATTTTCTAATTGGAGGGCATTCTCCTGAGGAAGTGGGAAAAGCAACCACAGCAATAGGGCAAGCACTACATGAAGGAAAAGTTGAAATCCCACCTGAATTATGTCAGGGATGAGGTAGAGAAGTAAAGTTTTTGGGTATATGGTAGATAGCAAGTAGTGCAAAGATCCCTCCAAATACCTTGGAAAAAATAGAAGAATTACAAATACCTCAATCTAAGAAAGAATTACTGGGTTATGGGTACCTTACAATATGGAAGAAAGCATGTACCTGGATTTTCTACCATTGCTCGCCCACTGTATTTGTTTTTGCAGAAAGGAAAACCATGAAGATGGAATCCAGAGTATGAAGAAGCAGTCAAAACTCTAATTCAAGAATTAAAAACTTATCAGCCATTGGGACCAGTACACTCCCACAACCCTATTATAGTAGAATAGGGGTTTGCTGAATGTGGTAGTTACTCTAACCTACTTCAAACTGGCCCCAACAGACCAAAGTGACCTTTATTGTTCAGGTTGACTGCATGTAAAGAAACAGAACAAAGGTATCCTGAGTGGGAAAATGGACTTTTATCCTTAGTCCAAATAAAACAAGTTGAGAAAACATATCATGAATTACCTGTACAAACCAGAAAACCATCCAATTTGTTAGAACCCATCTTAAAGGGAATGGGTCCACCAGATGGAGAGACACAAAAAGCTACAATTAGAAAATGTCATGCATATTTGACAGTGACTGCAGAGGAAATTAAATTAACCAAAGGGCATACTAAAGTTTCCAAATCACAAATGCCTATGAACTCAGACCTATTTGCATTAAAACAACCCTTTGAGTACAAAAACCTCAACAATTTTAAATGCACCTCCTTTCAATGAGGAGACATCAACAGAAGATGTGTCATTCAATGATGCCTCAGCAAAAAGGATAGATGGTAAATGTCAATACAAGGCTGATGCATTAAATATTGCTACTGGCCAACAAGTAATCAAAGGTGGTGAAGGCAGTGAAGTAGAACAATCAAGCGTGGCTGTTTTGACAGCAAAAAGGGGGCAAAAATTATATATGTAGACTCCTATGCTCTGTGGGTTGGCACCACACAATGGCTTTGTCAATGGGAATCCTTGAAGTAAAAAAGATCTCCCATTTGGAACACTCAAGCCTGCAATTATTATTAGACATAGCCAGGAAAACACCCTTTAAGATGGAATGGGTAGAGGCCAACCAAAGGCAATAAATTAGCTAAAAATTGAAATCAAAAGGTAGATGACTGAACCAAAATTAAGAAAATAAAAATAGGGAACCTCTTAAACCGAGAGTTATATTAGTCAGGAAAACGGCTACATCAAAAGTAAGGTCACACAGATAAAGAAGCGCTTTATTTTGCTGCACAGAACAAGGGCTGGCCTCCAGACAGGAAAACTTGTGAATTACCATTACAGAATGTCCCCAGTACAAATATTACAAACAGAACACCCTGCTAAAGCACCACCTTTGCACATCAACAAGGATAAAACCTTATGGTCCACCCATCAAATTGATTATACGAGTCCTCTAAAATCATCTGCTAGGTACAGATATATTTTAACAGGGGTAGAAGTAGTATCTGGGCTCCTCATGGCAACTAAGTGCTGAAAGGCTGATGGACGAAATATAATACAAGGACTATCATTTTGGTTCTCAATCCTACCTACCCCTGATATCATCCAAAATTATAATGGCTCACACTTCTCATATAGAGGTGCAAAGATGGGCAAGAAAAAGGAAGAAATTCAGTGGGTATTCCACATCCCATGCTATCCCAAATGAAAAGAGCTAATGAGTTACTGAAAAGAAATCTTAAGCTACATGAAGCCCAGTGAGACATTTAACTTTCTAAATTCTTTACCAACCGAATAATTGGTATGGACCTACTGGAGGTCTGGTCAGCCAAGCATTCTTTACAAAAACTGAATCTGATACTCCACCCTCTGCTGAAAGAAAAGGTCTGTTAACATTAATGGCCAGGAACACCTGCTATGGTATATTTACCACAGGTTGGAACTGTATCCATGACCCTGATTAAATCTCATGGGTCACTTGCTTGGGAAGCTACTGATAACAGCGGAAGAAAATGCAAAATCAGTACTAGATGGATATATTCTATATCATAAAGGGGTAACCTGTTCAGTTATCCCCACTGAAACCTTTCCTTTCCTTGCTCTTACAGGAGAAAATGAACTCCTAGTGGCAACCACAACCACAAGGGTGTATTCCTCACACAGTCTCATTCTTCCTCTTAATCAGAACAAACATAATCCACCCTGTCCAAACACAAAAATTTTGGGACCATGCAATGCTAAATTACATCAGAAGATCTCACCAAAAGACAAGTCACACCTAAACCTTGCTACCTTGGTTATGCATGGAGGCAAAGCATATTTTAAAAGAATGAATGGAAAGTGGAAATATTACATGAAAAGAGAATTGGAATATCTGATAGTAATAACAGCAACATCCACCAAATACTATCCCTCAAAGCCACACCTGGAGAAGAAATCAAAATAGGATGCCAGGTAATCAATAGATCAACCTGTGGAAAACCCACTGAAATTAAAATCTACCACACTGACTTTTCCAAACCAAAAAACAATGAAAACTCTTGCTATAGGGTACCAGAGACAGATTGTTGGTACAATTTCACATTTATACAACCTGTACTTGCATTCTGCCTCTAGGGAATCTGTGGTACAAAACTGTTGTTTGCTTTTAAGATTACCAAACATCCACTGTGGAATCTGTGTACGACAGAGCAGCCATGGGTTGATGTTGACTCACTCTCTGATATGCCCTCTCCTGGTCTAAATTTATTTGTAGTAGCACTACACAATAACATAACCTATCATAGATAAGAATGTATTGTTAAAAATAAAAGTGACAATGAACAACTTTGATCTATAAAGGGGACAAAACAAATCACCGTTTCAATACAATGCCAAATTTAAAATCAATCTGAATGTATGACAGCAAGTCTCCGTATTATCATAAGTTATGTTGGGGAAACAGAAAAATACATACCTGTCCTTTTAAACATGAACATTGGTACATTTTCACTATATTCCATTCAGCACACATAATGTGTCTCAAGACAGAAGCCAGTTCTCACTCCAACCTACAATTTCAATTGACATCAACCAACCACATTTACCAACTCAGCCTCCTATCAAACTGCCTCCTAACATTTATATACACTAGTCCTTATCTAATGAAAAACATAAGACAGCAACTTATACTATTTAACCCATCATGGTCTCTAAAGAGTAGAATGCATTTTGATATCTCCACAATTAAACCTACCTGCTCACCATTCCTGAACATGTGTTACAAAGTAAGGTTAGCATGGTTGCATGGATGAGCCTTCAGCTCTCCAAGAAGATCTTGGGAATAGGGTTAGGAGTTAAACAGCATGGATGCAGAAATTTTAACCAATAAAGTTTTGTAAGCATTAATTCACATAAACTAGAACCTGCATTACAATCTTCTCTAGTGGCATTAGGGACCAGTCAGTGGCTTTCTGCTCAAGTGGGAAAAAATTAATGAACCAGACCACCAATTAGTTACAGATACATTTGGAACCGTGTAAAGTAATGTTTCCCTAGCATTCAGATGTATCCAAGCTCAGTTGTGGATACAACCTACTGTAGCAGCAATCATATAAGAAGGTGATGAAGACACTTTGCCTGCTGAAATTTGAAAGATAATCTGGGATAATGCAACTAAATTTGAAGGGAATTCCAATCTTGGTGACTTCTAGTAAATTTCACATATGATCATACCAACAGCAAAGCCACAGCCTTTGTTTTAGCAGTATGCAACACTTCAGTATACACCATGTACCCAGTCATTGTTCTGGGATTAAATATAACGGAACTGTACTCTATCCACTAGAACACAGAGTATGGGCCCAACAAAACAGTAATATGGCAAACTGTTGGCATCAATGCATGTGTTGTACAGGAACAACAGGGTTTTATTTGTGAAAATAATACTATTCATATGTCTTGAAACTTAATGAAATGTTTGTCATTTTGAAATACTTCCTGGTGAAACCCCTGAAACTATACTTCTATACGTTGGGAATGGGTGTGCTTGTATGAGAACCCTTTATGATGTTAAATTTACAGACATTACTATAGAGATACATAATGATGAAAATATCCGTGTTCGTAATTTCACCAGGACTATGGGATGTGACTTTAACTATTCAGCTCCCATGACAACCTATCAATTGCCACAATTGAACTATACATCTTATCAAAATTTATTACCTACCCCCATTGGAATGAATCTTACACTGGTAAGAAAACTGTTACAACATGACAACCTGACTCAATTGCTATAGCAAATCCAAAATAATGGACAAAACACTCTGATTACCATCCACCATGATACAACCATGTCCTCGAAAGAGCGAAGAAAGAGAAAATCACTGGTGGGATACCTTATTCAGACAGCCACCAACAGCAACAGGAACTTCAGAATACTGCATCCCATCATAATTTTATTAATCTCTGTTTTGTTATGCTTGTTAGGCCTTGGCAGTTTGAGCATGGAGTTGGGCAGTTAAACACCCCTTGATCCTACTAACCATTCTTACATGTCTAAGGCAGGTAACAATGCTGTCTGTACTAGGAACTCCCATTGACTAGTCAAAGTAGGGAACAAGAACAGGAGACAATCATTTATTCTCTGACAACCCTGGAACACTGGATTGTAGCCCAAGTGGAACGATGCTATTGTGGTTGGAATTTAGAAAAACTAGACTCAGGTTACAGCCAAGATGTAAATTTAGAAGTTGACTAAAGACAGCCACCTCACAACTTTATAAACAGTGTGCCCCAGTTTCAGCTGGGATGGAGTTCATTTTCTTCTTAGCTGCTGGTGCAGTGCTGTGTTTTGGATTTGGCGTGAGAACAATGTTAATAGCATACAGATGGTTTTGGTTCTTGCTGGGTAATATTTATGCTAAGCCAAGGACTCTTCAGTTTGTTGGGCCCTACCAGCGAGAGGGCTGGAGGGGCACAAGAAATTGGGAGAGGACACAGCCAGGACAGGTGACCCAAGCTAGCCAAACTACCGCATGATGCCATGCTGAGTATATAAGCTGAGGGAAGAAGGAGGAAGGGAGGGACATTCAGCATTATGGCAATTGTCTTCTCAAGTAACTTAAGCGTGATGGAGGCCCATTCCTGGGGATGGCTGAACACCTGCCTGCCAGTAGGAACTAGTGAATGGATTCCTTGTTTTTCTTTGCTTGCATGGACAGCTTTTGCTTTACCTGTTAAACTCTATCTCAGCCTATGTGTTTTTCTCACTTCTCTGATTCTCTCCCCCATTGCACTGTTGGGAGAGTGAGCCAATGGGTGTGTGGTGCTTGGTTGCCAGCTGGGGTTAAACCATGACAGAGCAGTCCCAAGGTGAGACCCTTCTGGAGTCCTGGACCACAGTGGGCTGTGAACAGCATTTCCCTCTGAGTGGGACACTACTCAAAGCTCTCTAACTACCAAGGCTGAGATACTAGGGGGATCGCTGCCAAATGCTGATGATGGAGCCTGGGCTGATATCCATGCTGCCCAAGGCTCAGCCCTCTGACTGTTGAGGAATGCAAAGGCATTAGATGTGAGTATTTTCACTGAGCCTGAAGCAAAATTTTAACATGTATATCTGTGTGCATTCATGTTGGTAAGTCCCTATATACCTATTTCCTTTATGCTTGTGTGTGTGTGAATCTTTTTAGATACTACATAATAAGTATTATAATCTTGAAGTAGTAGTTAGGGTATTGTTATTTGTACAAATTACATTTATTCACTTTGTAGATGTTGAAAATAACCATAAATTAAATGCTGCTAAATTCCTATGACTAATCTTGAACTGTGAACAAACTACCTCTCTCTCTCTCCTGCCCCTTTAGATATAAGTTGTGGTTCCAGTCCAAAACTAAGATTGGACCTTGCCACACCCACAATCTATTGACAATTTAGAAAGCAAGGGGGTCTATTCTGAACCTCATGATTCAATAGTAGAATTCCGCTTACTCTTTGTATTTCTTCAGATCTTATCAATTGACCAAGTCTGAGACTAAGATTGGATCTAGCCATAGCTAAACTCTATTGAGAGTTTGGAAAGCAAGGGGGTCCACTCTAAACCTCATGACTCAACAGCAGGGTCTCCATTACCCTCTTATGTCTTTAATCTGTAAAAATAATTTTAAACTCTATTCTGACTCGAGTTTTAATTTACCTCTGTGCATTTAACCCATTTAGTAAGTAACAAAGTGAACCTTGACATCAAACTTTGTGCACTCACATTCCTACAAACTCAAATATTATTTCACTCATACCTTTGATGGAAATTCTTTAAGTGATTTGACCTAAACCACTCCGTTTGTGACAGGTATCTAGACACACAGCAACAGTATAATCCATTTTTTTAAAATGCAAATTACCTGAAAGAAATTTAATCAATGCATTCTGCTCATTCATGATAGTCAAAGACATAGTCTGCATTAGTGTGTAATTCAAAGGAACTGGATAATTTCATAGTACATTGAGGAAAACTGCCTTGGCAGAGTTGGCTTATTGACACTAGCTATCCTCCTGTTGTCACTTTTAATTTTCTGTAAACAATTGTCTCTAACATCCGCTACTGCCAGAAACAATTTGCAATCTGTGAATGATGCGGATCATTCAGGACATTAACATACATTTTCTTGCTTAGTATCTGAATACGTATAGGATAAAAAAAAATAAGGAAAATGAAAACTTTGAATCTGAGATTGTAAAATAAAGATTTATCTCTAGCTATAATACAAATAGTTATATTTCCTTTATACCTGTTTCAGTTTCTTTTTCCGGTTTAAATGTATTTGAATTGTACTTACAAGTCTTCCCTGAACACAATATTTCTAGCTAAGCAGGGCCAGATACTTCTTATCAGAAGCATTTTATGATATTTTCCCTTGTATTTTTTTTTCTTTATAAACAAATATAATTTTTTAAAAATCGTTACTGGCAACTATGAGTTTCAAAACAATAGTATAATATTAAATTGATTTTTTTACATCAGGTAACACACACACAGAAGTAAACCAGCCAGCTAGTGAAAAATAAGATACTTTTCCTTATTGGTTTTGATTGATAATAGTAATAATATCTGTTTAATAGCAAAACAAAACCTTTCTTCTGGTGATTATAACCTTAATCTTTATCCTAATTAATCAGTTTTACATCACAGTAAACCTGTTCAAATCAATGGCTTTGTCCAGCATGGAAATACCTACAAAGATGAACAGTGAGAAACAAAAAAAAGCAGCTGTAACATTGGATATATGGTGTGCTCCTTTCAGATACTGTTCAAGTCACAACAGGAGGGTAGTTCTTAGGCAAAGAATAAAAGTTGCAGAAGCAAAGGGGACTCTGAGGAAACTGTTTTAATGCAAGATGAACAGCTATTTGTGAGGTATAAATTATGGCTTTCCCAGCACATACACTTTACAAAGTTGTAACCTAATTCATAATATCTCCATAAAGGGATAATACCTTCAGGTAGAAGAAAGAAGGGTATGTACTACTTCTGCAAGTATCTTTGCATATTTTTATATATTAATTTGTCTTAGAAACATTACTGTAATCTGTATATTGACTGAGGTATTTGTTTGACTAAATAAAAGTTTAAGGGGACACAATGTCTGAAAAGATGATGTGGCTTCCTCTTTAGGAACGGTTGCAAAATATAACTTTAGTGCGAAAGAGAAGGGATCCCTTAAAACAACCAGTCTCCATTCTTTTGAGGACACACATATGACATGTTCTCAGAAAGGATTCCAGTATCCCTAAAATGTAATTACCAATAACAAATTGAGAGCAACAACCATCACATGTGACACTGAGTTTATTAGAATGAAATAATCCACACAGCCCAGAAGCTGTCAATAATAGATCTTAATAATACTAGGAAGTACCTTACCTGGATTGATTTCAGTGAAATTGCTTACTTGCATTTAATGCAACACAGATATGAAATGTGCTGTGTTAAAAGTGATAAAAATTGTGCGTACAACATGGACATATGGAGGGGTTTCAATCTCATTGGTCAAACCCATATTTTAATGCCTGGGAGTCTAGCCAAATGAAATTTTGTGGCAGCTGCCAAATCAGTAGGAAAATGTTTCAATCAAAAGCAGATAATTAGCAGTTACCATCTTCGGGCAAATCAAGAGTTACCAACTACAGCAACCAATTTAAAAGCCAAGAGCTTCTTGTCCTGAAGGCAGAAGCTTTTCACTGGACTGAAAAGAGGAGCTGTTCTAGGCAATTTTAATTTCATTCCTTTCTTACAGTAGAGTATGTTGCACTGTGCTTACTTTGCTGTCTGTGCCATGTACATTACCTAGCAAGTTTATGTACACGGATGTTGGATTTAAGTGTTCTGTAAATAATTTCATTTAGTTCTTTATATTCAATTATAAGACTGTATTATACCTCATTCTGTTTTTCCTGAACAGGAGAATAAAAAAAAGGATACTAGGAAGGTCATTGGCACTTCACACATACAAAAAACTCAAGTATCATTCCACTTTCTTTTAGAGCTACTGTTATGATGATGTCTATTGTCTCTCTTCCACTTTCCCTGTATGCTAGTGCATCTTCTTCCACATTTTAGAATTTTTGATCTTCCTATTACATTAAAAAGATTTCTTTCTTTCTCAAGTTGTCTCAAACTCTCTCCCTAAATTCTTAAGGAAATCCTGTTCTGATGAACAAATATTTCTGATCACTAATATTAATGACCTAAAAATTCTTTAATGACATTTCACATGGTAACTTTGTATGTGTCTCTCACTTGAGAAAAACCTCCCTCCACCCAATACCGGCTCAGGAAAAGACTATAATCCTACTTATTCACACAAATTAAAAAAAGGAATTGTGCTCTAATACCAGGATAGAAGTAGAAGATTAGTGGCTTCCATAAACAGTATGGCTCGCTTTTATATTGCCCACTGTATCTTTCAAAGCAAAGAACCTTCTAGGCAGCTAGCTTAATTTACTGTGTCTTTTTAAATTTTTTTAATTTATATATATATATACATATATATAGGATTTCTGCCTCAACAGCTTGCCTCTGTGTAGGTTCATATGTTTGAGGAAAAGGTAAACACCAAATACACTGCAAACACCAAGTTTTTCCAAATTCCTTTTTGATTGTGGTATCCTTGAAACTGATCAACTTTTAAACACCCATTACTACAGTTTACTTTCAAGTGAAGCATCCAGGATGTCTGACCCTGACCCATACAAGACCACCGAAAGGAAACAGCCAGTGATACTTGTGAGTCACTCTCTGCTGTGGGGGATGGAGGCACTCAAGTGATGACCTGACTTGTCATCTAGGGAAGGTAGCTGCTCGATGGAGGCTCAAATCCAGGATGTTGAGGAGAAACAGCCAAAGTTTGCCTGACCCTCTATTAGCCCCTACTGTTCTTCCATGTTGGCAGCAATTATACTACAAGGGGCAACCTAAGGATAGCTGTTGTGACTACACAGTTCTGGGGGGAATAGTCAGGGCATTGGGACCAGGTGGTGTTATGCTGTGGAGTTATCCTGAGCCCTGTGGATGAGAAGAAATGATGTAAGAGGAAGCAATATAGTAAGAAACGTGATAATTGTCCTTCCAGTTTAAAAAGCTCCAGTTCTAAATGTTGATATCTTAAAGTTCAGAACATTTAATTTTTACACAACACTGATGGGTGTTCCTAGGAAACATTTTCTCTTTCTTTATATTCCTCTACAACGCCCTGGTTTGTAGCAGAAAACAACACACTTCAGTAGTAATCCCTTTGTAATGTGTATTTAGGATACAGACAATTCTATCAATGGTGAAGTCTCTAGATTATTTCAGAATTTTAAAATATTCATCTCCATTTATCAGGTGCAACATCTGCCTGAACCAGACACACGTAACTATCAAACCCAAAGCACCATTTTGATCTATTTTTCCCTCCCCAGCTAGCTGTATTTCCTTTGAAGCTGATGAGTGACCTGCAAACATACAGCTGGCATTTTTTTTCACTCTTTCCCAATATATGTAGATTATGTGGAACAATAGCTATAGCTCTGTCTAGGCTTATGGTCTACCGCTGTATGTTGGGAGATCATATACAAATTTGGCAAGTGCTCAAGCCATACCAGAAAATTCTGTAGTCCAAGGAACCCAGCAGAACAACAGCTGTAATCACTCTGAATATTTATTTTTTCTATAGCTGTAAACCTAATGGAAATGGAAGGTTCTATTACCCTGGCCAGTATGAAGGTGTGAACTATAACGTTTCTAACTGTGCACTGGTTTTCTTGCTTTCAAGTTAAAGCCAAAAGGACATTTAAATTATGAACACTAACACAGATAAGAATTATGCTAGTAACACCTTTTGTATCACTTTAGATTATTTCCTTTGTAGATTAATGTTTTTAACTTCTTTTAGTGGAAATTTTTGAAGTATATCAGGAATATTATTATTTGTTACATTATTTTTTGTACTAAATAATATATTCAAATAGTTTTTCCATTAAAAATTGGAGAAAGTAACTTCTCAAGACTATCTTGACAGATGTCCACCCATTCCCACTAAAATCAAAAAGTTTCCTATCAATTTGTGTGCATCAGTCTCAGAAAAAAAAGTTACTTACCTATTCTGTACAACTTTCATTTGTATAAGTAAAAACATTCTTCAAAAGGATTTTGTGTGTAATGAATAAACTGAATTTTTTATTCCTGTCCACAGTTTACTTAAACTTTGAATACTGAGTTTTATTCAAAACACACAATTATTTTAATTCACACACAAATGTGTCCATGGCAATGAAACAGTCTGAATATGAGAGTGCAGTTTCTCAGCTTTGTACATTAAAATGTATGTTTTAATTGTAATTCTCACCTAAATTAATTGCAAGTTAGAAACCCACAGCTGATCATTTACATTTTCAAAAGAAGTTGTCAATATCTATCCATTAGTAAAGATTAAGAAGACAATAAAAGCCCTTTTTTTTCAGTCCCAAATCAAAATGTTTCTAGCTTCCTATCAGAAAAAGAATTCTAAGCAATCACTTTTCTAGGTAAACCTAACTTGTAACTACAATTCAGGAAGAAAATAATGCTTAGAGAACAGGAAAAAAACAACCTGAAAACTTGTAGTTAAAAGTTTGACAGTGCTGTAATTTTGTGAAGACCTTATTTCTGTTTATAAAGGAAGTAACAAAATCACAACTACTCAGGATAAAAATTAAGTCTGAAATTCCAGTTATAAACTGAAAAAATGCATATAAAATATCTCTCAGTGTTCTATTATTTGAGTACATGATGGTTTCATTTGCCAGTAACTTCTATTCCCTTTCAGATACCTATCAATCAACAGTGTTGCATTGTATGAAAAAAAAAAAAAAAAAAAAAAAACCACACCTGAATAAGCTTTTTCATCTAAAATGAAGCTTTTATAAAGGAAGCTGCAGCCAGGGATAAGCAAAATAGTACCACCTAAGTCTGTTAAAACAGTATGGAGATCTGCCTTCCTTGAAAAAGGCCATAGAATTACACTGCTCTTCACTTTAATGAACTGGACTGTGAAGATGTTTTGGCTAATGCAATTTAAACTATTATTCTGGAGTAATTGTAAATCATGTATTTGCATATTGGTGTAGAAGCAGAGGCAGTGAAAATTGTTCTGGCAGCACCTGTTGATTCCATAGGATTTTTTTTTCTTTTTTTTTCCTAAAAGCTATTTATGAGTCGAATAAGATCTGATGTAATTTTTTTTTATTTAGGGCATATGAGTTCTCCATGAGGTACTTCAACAGACACATATTCAATTTATCCATGTGCAATATCGTGAAGTAAATAAAGGCATTTTAACTGCAGATGAATGATTATTACAACCATTTAGGGTGTCTATCAGCCTAACCTCTGGTGCTTAGTAGGTTTTTTCCCTTAGAATCCCTGGATGTGTATTGATTTCTCCCTCTTTTTTCACTTGTTTTTACCAACTTTTGTTGTTGTAGTAGTTGCTGTTCTCATTAAAAGCCTTACTCTCTTTTAAACCAGCATTCTCTGACAAACCACTTTGTTCAAAAAACAACTGTGATCACATTAAATTCCCTGCCTTCTGCAGCTACTCAGTTTAGGCTTCTTTCTGACTTCCAGAAGTTTTTACAATTGGTAGAAGAGTCAAATGAAGAACTATGAAAACCTTAGTCATGTGGAATTGGTGGCAAATATTACTTTTAACAGGCCTTGATCAGAAAGTAACTAATAGTTTAATGTAGCTGTATAAATAACTTCATCCTATTTAGTCTTAAGGTCTCCTAGTTTTTTTTGGGGGGGTAATAATTATTTGCATTTTTATTCATTACAAAGTTCAAACTCACACTGGAACTTTGGAAACATTATTCCCTTTTTGAATTAAGGAAGTTCAAATTCTAGTGCTGTTATAATAGTAAGTGTACTTGTTACTGTGTGTCAAGCCTTCTGTCTTGTCATTCATAAATACCCCAAAACAGTTCAAAACGAAACAAACAAAAAAGATTAAAAAAAAGAAAAGATGTTGTGTTTGTACTCATGGGGGTAAAAAAAAGTTTTCTTATGTAGTTGGCATTCCTGGAAAGAGGCATTTATAATGAAAATACTGCTAAAGCCTATTTGTAGCTGCACCACAGCCTGGACAATGTTAGCAGGAACATTATGCATGGGAGACACACAGCTTTATGCTCTAGAATACCCACAAAATAGCAAGGCATTTTCCATAATTTACTTTTATGATCTTCAGTTTCAAATGAATTTTACAGACTTAATGGTTTGGGAAATTATTATGGGAAACAATAATTCAGAGTTGACCTTTTCTGAGCTACCTATTATTTGATTGGTTTAGCTAGCAATGTCTTTAATTGAATTTGTCAGCAACAAAAATATGTGTGCTAACAGCTGCTGACTTACATTTTATAATTATTGTTATTACCTCAGATAAATATTTAAGCAGGCAAAGAAGAGTGGGAGTAGAACAAAGTCACCTACAATAGCACAAAGTGAACATCGCAATAGGGAATTTGTAATACTCAGTTTCTTTAGGAATACATTTCTGAATTAGCAGAACTTGCAACATATTTTTGTCATTTACTGGAAAAATATGCAAGTTTTACTTTGTTGTACCTCAGATGATGTGCGTAAATAATGACTAAATACTGTATATTTTCCTTAGCTAGAGCTTCATAATATCATCAAGAAAATTACTTGAAAATTCAGGCTCAAATTCTGCAAATGCTGACTGCTGCTCACCAGCCCAGAAAAGCTCCAGACAAATACAGGCTTCTTCTTTGTGCACAGGCTTGTTCTTTGTGCAGTGCACTGTAGAAGTAACATCTGTAATTATTTAAAAAAGATAAAAAGATACCCTGAAACACTCTAATTAAAACAGGATTAGGCAACCAGACTGCTAAATTTATGTAGAAGAAAAAAAAAGTATGAAAAAATAAAATTTATTTCCAAATAATTTAGTTCTTATCTCTTAATATTAAAAAAAACCCCAGTAATTTTGCACTGATATTGTGAGGAGGGAACTCTTGAGCTTTGTTTGTTTGCTTGTTTGTTTTTAAAGTATCTTACTGTCATTAAATCGTATGGCAAAGAGAGGATTCATGAAATGTGTCACTAGCTTCTAGTCTTAAACAAAGAATTTTTGGGGAAGAAACAGCAGTTCCTTTCAAATATACTATTTCTTCCACTGTATCTGAGTATCCTTTCTGTAGTTCTTTTTCTATTAATGGTGTTCTGCCTAATTTGTTTGTCATAGAACTAAAGGAAATGCTTCACATGTTCTACATCATCTCTTTGAGGAAAGCACGCTTCTTACTAACCTAAGCAATTGAATGCATGTGAGATTATCCCTATAACTTACACACCAAAATTAATTCAGGATTAGACATTGTTTTCTAGACATGATTCTTATTCCTATTGTTATTACTGGAGTTCTTCAGTTTGGAACTTAATGATAGTTTATATCAGGTTATTCAGACAGAAAAGCAGTGTATACTATTGGGAACATCTAATATATACATATGTATGTAGGTATATAAAAAAAAAAACCTAACTACCAATCAGCCTACTTTCAAGGAAGCAGTGTAATGGTTGTACTAGTCTAGATGAATGAGTGAGAAACAATATAAAGTGAGAAACAATAGACAACGATTTTATAACAGAAATGTACATCTGAAATTGTTGCTCTCTAATGTTTCTGAAATTAAAAATCATGTGTTTTGCTTAACATTTGCAATAACTTAGAAAACCACATTTCAACTTATGTAAAAAAAAAAATCATCAAACAAAAGCTATTGTAGTCCAGTTTTAGAACTGTCATCAGTGTTATTAATAACTCTAATATGCAATTTCTCCTAATTTAAGTAGAAAACTTTGTACTTCAGGGACATAGGATGATATGCTATTGATTATAGAATAAAAGTTTATGCATGAAAAGAGATTTTTCTTTAATTATCCAAGAAATCTGCTGCTTCCCGCCACTCCCCCCCCCTACCCCTCCACCCCTCCCCACCCCCCGCCCCCCAGCTAGTGGACAAATTAGTAAAATAACAGCATACCTGAGATGATCTTGTGCTGCTCATGGACATAAGCAATTTGTCAGAGGGCTTTTTAAGGCAGGAGGTATGCAAGATTTTTAGATTAATGGGATACTTTTAAAGGTTTTTAAGAAATTCAGAATTAAAAAGAATACTTATCCAATATGTTTCCACAGTGTATATTGCATTACAGTCTCTATAATAAAACAGTATCTACTGTACAGGTATTTTCAAAGATCTCTACCAATAATGAATGTATAATAAAAATTAGGAAACTACATATATTTAAAAACTGTGCAGAAAGCTAAATGTCATGATGGTATAATGTCAACCTATTAAGGGCTTGCTTTACACTATGACTGTGTAATTCATCACCCAAGCCATGCAGTACAACACACTGGCACACTTCATACAAATCCCTCCTTTCTACATGACAGTACGTTGCTTATCAGAAACATATTTCCATTTACCCTAAACAGAGACAGTAAAGCTCAAAGTGTGTGCAGATAAATTTTTAATAAATGCTTTGGCCAGGTAATTGATATTATTTTCACCTGAAAACACTTGAAACAAGACAAATCCACTATTCACCTCATGATTTCTAGTAGAATGTCAGTATAGTATCTTCAGGGGGTTCAGATGTACTTTAGCAGCCTTTTAACAGTTACCTTCCTAGTGTTAAGCAAGGAAAAGGGCATTTTTTTACTTATAAGCTGTCATCCATATTACTGTAGGAGATCAGAGATGCAACCATGAACCAGCCAAACTAGAGAAACTAAATACAGTTATTTATAACATCATAGGATGTTGAAAGCAAAAACCAAACAGATGGAGAAAAGGATTTTTGCTGTTTGGGAATCTTGAATGTTAAGTCGATTGTTAAAATACTAAGCACAGCTTTTTCATATGGGACTTCAGAAAAAAAAGTCAAACCTGAGGTACTCTTTTAATCTATACTTGCTGTCAGCTGCTGGATCACTCAACTTTAGTGCTCATGTTTAATGAAATAATAAATAAAATATATGGTAGTCTTAAATATGTCTTGAGTGGTTTATAAAACAGAAAAGTTGATTAAATTTATCAAAGACTCCCTAAGACAAAGAGAAAAGAAATAATACACAGTATTTTGCAGTGTAACATTTTGGAATTGTATATGCTACAGTATTCTAATACTTAAATCTTTGAAACAAAGTCTAAGTTCAACAACTGCAGTAACACTGAACAAAGTTTTCATATTTTTCTACTACGGAACAGCTTCCTTTAAAGTCCGCATCTCCATGTAGAATACAGTCAATCCAAATTATTATTTAGTAACATTTGGTTTTGGAAAGGAAGTCAATTGTCATCCAGGATCTGACCAGGAAATAATAAAAAAGAAACATGAGTGACTGCACAATCTTGTTAGCTACTTAAGAGTAGGTAACTCAGTAGTTGCAATGTTTTGAAGAATCAAAAGAACAACGCTGAGTATTGAAAACTAGTGAAAGTGCATTTGAATTCAAAATGGAAATGATAAATGAAAAAAAAAAAAAATCATTTTGGATGCCCTGTCTTCAGAAGCCTGATACCCTGTCTTGTAACTTGCATGAAGAACAACAGATCTTCAGCCCCTGTCTATTATGGAGTGGTTGTCACCATTCTAGATCACATGGTAATTAATTAGTCTTAGATTTACACTTAAAGGCTATTTTTACTAAGGTCAACTGTACTATTTTGTAAAAAGGAAATAGATTATCCATTATTAAATTTTCTTTAGAAGGATGCTGATTTTACACCCAACTACATGTAATCACTGCTACTCTCAGACAATACAATAAGTACCACTAAGGTAAGAATTATAATATATTATAGATATGAACATATTACAGCAAGAACAGAAAACCATTCAAATTTATTAAGAAAAAACATTTTGGAAAGTTAGTGTTTCATTTGTAAATGTTTCTAAAGTATGATGTTCTCTATCAAAAATACACTGAGGGAGAATAAGCTTTTCCGCTTCCAAGTTTGGTCAGTTCTGCACAACACGTCATGACTCAGATAAAAAGATGCTTTCTGTGAATAATTAATTACTTTTCAGGTGTAGACACTGCTCACCTGGCAACAAAGTCTCTCAAAACTGTACAAGGTCCTAAAATTACCTTTGTGGAATACTTTTCTTTAAGTGATTCTAACATTTAAGAAAACTGGTGAACATTCACTTGTTTTGGAACATGTACTTATAAAATATGCATGAGATATTTACATGAAATGATTGACATATATGTTTAACAACAGGTCACCTTGAAAATGTTATCAAAAAGTTCTGGTTCTCAATACATTTATTTACAACACAATAGAAAATGCCACAATTAGCTCACAGAACCTGTCTTGCATGAGTTCAGAATTACCTGGTTGTGAAAGGTAAAAATACACTTGTAGAGAAGCAACATCTTCCTTACAGATTATATTAAAGTCTTCTCTGTTTTGTAACTCTACAAATTACCCCTTGTAACTCATCTGCTATGATCAACACACAGCTACTGAGAAACACTGGATTGTTTTACATGTTTCCTTCCACTTTTGCTTGCTGTGTGTTGCATATTTGAATCATAGAATCATTAGGTTGGAAAAGACCTTTGAGATCATCAAGTCCAACCATTAATCCAGGACTCCCAAGTCCATCACTAAACCAAGTCCCTAAGCACTGCATCTACGTGTTTTTAGACACTGCCAAGGATGGTGATTCCATCACCTCCCTGGGAAGGCTGTTCCATTGCTTGACAACCCTTTCAGTGAAGAAATTGTTCCTAATATCCAATCTAAACCTCCTCCGGCATAGCTTGAGGCGGTTTCCTCTTGTATGTCACTTGTTATCAGGGAGAAGAAACCTACCTCCACTTGCATATAAACTCCTTTCAGGTAGCTGTAGAGAGCAACAAGGTTCCCCCTGAGTCTCCTCATCTCCAGACTAAACAACCCCAGTTCCCTCAGCTGCTGCTCATTTGGGAGAAATATCAATGTTTATTTTGGAAAACAAACAAACAACAGATTAAGAATGGTTTCAATTTTATTTTATTGAAAATCATATGTAATAGATCATTAGGTAGGAAAACCTCGGATACTCCCAACAGATGCATTTTCAAAATGATTGATTATTCTATGAAGATCTGCTTGATTCAGGTTTCTATCCACCCAATGATAGAATTCCAGAAGAATTAAGTTACTTGAAGAATCCCTGATTTGGGGGACAAAAATATTTTTATTGATAATGTTGCTGTGCTATACCACGATTTTATGCTGTTCCATTAAGAATGGTTTCCTAATCACTATTCCTTCAGTAGAAATAGTTGCTTGTTCTCACTTTCTGCAAAGGTATTTTTAGGAACAATATAGATTTTATCAAAAGAAAGAGGTAGTCTTCATCCCTAATTTTAAACTTGATTAAGTGGTAAAGGGAATTTTGTACTTATGGTAAGTAGCTAAGTGGACTGGAATCTTTTAACAACTGCAATACTGCCCAGTGGGTGAAAAAAAGTTCACTTTTTCACAGGGTACCCCATCACCTGCTTTTTGATTTGAGGTACAGCTGACTCTGCATAGACATCTGGGCTTTGACATTTCTGCAAGATGTAAACTATTGTCATAACATGCAATCGTTTTGTAATGTGGTTCTTTATCCTCAGAATTTGAACTCACTCTACCATCACCTTTCAGGGAACCAAATAACTGTCAAGCTAAAAGGACGATCAAACTCAACCAGTCTAAACTGGCTTCAAAAATATGGCCTGGAGGTTAAAGCTGTAATATTCTAAGTTTAGTTTGCCAAGCTATTGAACAGACAATTAGTGCTAAGAGTTTGAATATATGATATCAATATTTATGTATTCCTATTAATAGTATGAAGGTCATAAAAAAAGCTTTATTAATTGCCTCCCTTAACTCTGTGGTCACAAAAAGTAAAATATTGCCTCTTATTTGCCAATATGTACACTTTCCATGTTTTCAATAAACCATAATGCATGAATTCTAAACAATACAAAACCTATTGTCTCATCTTGGATGTATCTTAATTATCATTGAAAGTGCCACAGACATATCCCTGTTCACCCAGGTTTGCACATTAAATCTGAGACACAGTGAAGTCTGAACAAAACGCTTTACATTTTGCAGTACCAAAATTTCACTCTTAAAATTTGTATGTTGACATTTTCAGGGCTGAAAATATGCTCAGCAAGCAGAGAAAAACAAAGCACTGAATTTGTAGTTAAAAGAAGTTGATATATAACAGAAGCAACCTCTATTCAACTTTGAATATGTTTTTTATTATTATTATTATTATGAAAATTTGCTAAAGTATTTTCTGCAACAGATAAAGTTTGCAAAATTTGGATCTATTATTTATGTAAATTCTGAAATACAAAATGTATGGAAGTTGAAAATTGTACATCATTGTACATCTGATATAGATCCAGAATTATAAAACTGACAGAAGTCTTAAACTACTCAAACTTTAATAAAAATTTGGGCCCCTTTTTTTTTTTTTTCTCATTCTTTTATTGGCTATTGGCGTGTTATTACTACTGATTCCTTCAAGGAAATGTCTTACATTTAACAAGGTGACCAGATTTCAGCCTAGGAAATAATAAGTCCTTATATTGAAGATCTGTAATCTTAAAAAAATGTCAGCAATCTAACTGCAGTGAATCAAGGCTTCTTTAACAGTGAAATATAAATCTTAATACTAATTTCATATTTAATTAAAAATACATTACTGTAAGAGAAAGCAGAAATAAATTCCATTTGTACTTTATCAGATTTTACCTTACCTTCGACATGTGAATTTGTTCTGAGAACGCGTTTACTAATTTGGGTAAAATGCATTACTGCATGGAAACTACTTATACTTTTAGAGTAAGAATAATCAAGACAAGAAGATAATTTTATTACTTCCAATAAAAGTAACTTATAGTTTAGCTAAACAATTTAATAAAAGTATCACCAAATGGCATGATTTAGATCACACTTTGTTACTGATTTGCAAAGGCAAGAAAAAAATCCTTCAAAAGGAAACTTTCTATCAAAATGGAAGGTTATTGTTAGTATTCACTGAAATAGACACTGCTTGTGTGAAATCA
The DNA here is from genome assembly GCF_017639655.2 of Falco naumanni. Lineage (NCBI taxonomy): Eukaryota > Metazoa > Chordata > Aves > Falconiformes > Falconidae > Falco > Falco naumanni. The sequence goes on along the minus strand of NC_054080.1, from coordinate 53,479,420 downwards.
GTTCTGGTTTTAGACCAAGATGTAGTGGGTGACACTATAATGATATCACAAAGAAAAAGTCATTCAGAAGACTGGTCAGAACAAATAGCTGCCTGGTTTAAAAAGCAACAAACTCGTGACTGGGTTGTCATTAAATATGAAAGTCAGAAATAATTTAGCCTGTTTACTTTGTAAATTCTCCATGTATCAAAACTAATAGAACAAAGCAAAACATAAGAATCTATGCCACATTCATGGTCCTATTTGTACAATTGATGTACGTCAAACAATGACCATTTCTATTCCCACAGAAAATGAAGTAACATACCACTTTATTTTTCTCAGTACCTAGTATTTTGAAAAGTTTTCTTGTACTCATTAAATTCGGGAACTTTAATCTTTTTCATACAACATGGATGTATAATTGCAGTTATAAACCTGTTCTAGTTTTATTAATGGATGGATAGAAATATGGAAAAAATAGCACAAAATGGTATCTAGCTTAACAAAGCCATATGAATTCTCATTGAAAGATGAAGATTTGTATTGCTTAGCACTCAAGTTCCATCACTAACATAAACTTTCAGTATATAACAAAAAAAAGATCGAACTCAACAACAACAAAAAAGAGTGAGTGTGTTTTATTAAAGGATTAAGGGTGACTGCCCAAGCAGCTGGAGGTCAGAAATACTGAGAGCCACCAGTCATGATTTTCTGAACTGTGACTTACAGTTGTTGGAACCTTCATTACTCAGAACTGTTCTAACACCTGAAAATATGTGATCACCCCTCATGTTGTCTCTGTTAGGGTCTAAAATAAAAAATTAAAAATAAACTTATTTCAGATACAAATTTTTAGCCAGGGACTGTTACATAGGATTTCCCAGAGTGTTGCTACAATCAACAGAAATCATGATGTAATTTTTTAGAGCTTCATAAAGTTGCTTATCAAGGGAACATTGACAGGACAGTGACCTCCTATATCTATCAGCCCTCCATGTAGTCACAAAAAGAAAGCCTTTAGAGACGTGTCATACTGGGGTGGGAGGAGGAAGGGAAAATTCTGGAAAAAGGCTGACAAGTAGTTGACAAATAGATGACTGAAATCTGAGAAGCTGAAAATACCAAAAAATGCTGAATGACTCATGCTCTACCAAACTACAATACTCACCTAGATTTCCAGATGTATAGGAACCTAGAATTTCTGGAAAATAGGCACTGAGCATGTATGAATCAACTGGTCTGTTCATATGTTACCAAGATGCTCTGTAAATACAGAACAAATCTAATGCCTCTGTGACTCAGAATTCCTACATAGAAAATCAGCCACAGACTTACAATTTTGGGAATTTGCCAAGAAAGCCAAGAAAACCTTTCTCAAGTTTTGTCACACAGACAAAACACTGAAGGATATTGTTTTAGCATTTAAATCTGAAATGACAATTTAGCTGATTAAAGCAAGAGATCTACAGCAACTTACCACCTCACTGCAATGTCTTCACAGAACCATCAGTGGCTGGAGGTTTAAAAGTGTAAGACTCTTCAAGATTTCCCTGAAAGACAAAATAAGAAATGTTTTATTTGCTTTTCTGCAGTAACACAAATAAATTCTGAAGGTTTCAAGAAATAGGAAAAGTTAGTACACCGACGATAAATAACTTCTGCAAACTGCTATCACTGAAAGGTAGCAAACCAAAGTGGCATTTCTAGACTAACGGCTGTTAAGACAGTCTAGATCATAAATGACTTGAATCAGATATTTTCTGATTAAAGTGATCATCAAACAACTGTGTTTTCAACCACATTGTCTTAATTATAAACCCTTTCTTGTTATGTCACTGCTGGACCAAGTCTTTTTCAATGTACTATTTTAGTGCAAAAATGTAGTTTCATATATTCACTCATTAACTACACCAGTGGTATTACCAAACACCTGAAGTACTTGCACAGACATTGTGTTAATCAGCTAATTACCTTAACAGTTTGTGAAAACAGAACTGTAGCCTTGCCAGCAGTAAAACTATCTGTTCACATATCACAAACCAGTGTAAATCTCTACCATATGGATGTCCACTGTAACTCATTCAATTGTTTTTCACTAAAAGTCAGACTTATAGAGGCTGTAAAAACTACACAAGCAAAAAACTGGTGAGTGTCAAGTACACAATAAATGTGAGAATCATCTTCATATCATATATCTGAATATTACTGTAGGAAGATAGAGTTAAAAGGCATCTTTATTTTTAGTTGTGCATATATTAATACTTCATTTTTGATAGGTTTAATTATTCCTAGCTCCAAACTGGTCTGATTTCATATTATTTGTAACTTGGGAGGAAACGATAATTGCTTTTGTGAGAACAGCATTTCTATCACGTAATGGTATTCCTCTCTAAGCTGACTTTTTCTTTTGTTCCTTCTTCATCTTGTTCACATCTTCTTCTCTTTCTGCTTTTGTGGAATGCGTTGGCTTGTTGACCCTTTAGGCAAAAAGCCTACTTTGGCTGCCAAATACTCTATTTCATGACATGCAAATAGTCTGGACAAATGATGGTGTATCTGTTTTTCCATAATAAAAGATCGCTTGTGGGGGAAAAAAGCAACTCAGAAAACCCAAATCACAACTTTTTTTCCTCTTTTTTTCTCATTATTGTATTAAGCAGGAAATTTCTGCTTTTTGGTGGGGTTGAGATTGGTATTTGTGCACTGTATTATTTACTTATTGCTTTACCTATGTCATCATAAGACTTCTTCTCTGTAACATGTTTTTGTCTTTTCTCCCTTGTTTTCTAGCTCTAACATGCCTCCTTGTCTTTTCTAATATCAGTGTTTTCCTTCTTGAATTTTATGTACCTGAATACTTTTCATGTTCCCACCTGTACTCCATAAATATCCATTTTTTTCACTCTTAGTGAATAACAGCTGGCTTAGCCTGACCAGACATACTCTACTTTCCTTCTCATCGTTCTTGTACTACCCTCTATGGGCCTTGATAACATGTTCACTTGCAGTGTTTCCTTTTCCCTTCTTTTGACTCTGGAATACATGTTCCACTTAAAATGCAACCATGAACAAAACAACAAAAGCATCAGGTTTTCATCTCTATGCTGCTAGTCCAGGCCTTGTAGCCTGTATTCTGCCAGATTCCTCTCTTTGTTCTATACACACACACACACCCCAATAATATCACTGAAACATAAATTGTGACAATAAGAACAAAATAATAATGGACATGCACAAAGACCGTCAACTTTTCAGTCTATTGATCCCCTCATGTACAGTGGACATTCAACACACTTTCTAAATGTGCGTGGTGTCCACAAAGAAGTTAATTACTCACTACTGGAAAGTTAACTTTAAACTAAGACAAGCAAGAATAAAAAAAAAAACATTTTCTGTTACCTAAAAATACGACCAAAAAAATGTAACTGCCACTGCCAAGTATTTTATACTCTCAGTAGAAGTACTTTTTTTCATTCTATTGAATATGATCATTCTCTGCAATAATTTTCATATTCAAGGATCATATTCTGCAAGCTCAAGAGCTGTCCATCCCAACAGGCAGGAAGTCAGACAAAAATGCCAGGGGGCTGCATGGATGAACAAGGCACTCTTGCCAAAACTCAGACATGAAAAGGGAGTATACAAAAGGTGGGAACTGGGACAGGTAGGGGGAAATACTGACAGATACACTGTGTAAGCATGCAGAGATGCATGTAGGAAAATCAAAGCCCAGAAACAGAATCTGGTGAAGGGTGTCAAAATCAATACTCTGTGTAAGTGTATCAACAAGTAAACGAAAACTAAAGAAAATGTGGACCCACCACTGGGTGTGACAAGGGTCCTGGTGAAGGAGGACATGGAAAAGGCTGAGCTATTGAATGTCTTCTTTGCCTTGGTCTGAACTAGTAAGACCTCCCTTCAGGTCTTCCTGAGACCAGGCAAAAAGTTTTGTGTTACAGGCCCATCAGGTCTTACCTCCACCCCTGGGAAGGTGATGGAGCAGCTAATCCTGGAAACCATTTCCAGGCAGTTCACTGACAAAAAAAAATGCCAGAAACAGTCAGCATGGATTCACCAAGGGAGAGTCAGGCTTGACCAACCTGAAAAATTTATATGGTGAAATGAGAGGCTTGGTAGATGAAGGTACGGTGGCAGGTATTGCCTACCTAGGCTTGCATATGGCTTTTGACCCGGTCCACAGTAACACCCTCACAGAGACAATGACGAAGTATGGGCTGGATGAGCAGACAATGAGGTCAATTAAGAATGAAAAAAACAGCTGAATTCAGCACATTTTGATCAGCAATATAAAGTCTACTTGGAGGCCAGTAGCTAGTTTGGTGCCCCAGAGGTCAATACTAGATAATACTAACTTCAGTGTCTCTGTTAATTATCTAGAGAATGGGGCAGAGTATAGCCTCAGCAATTTTGCTGATGACACAGAACTGGGAGGTGTGGCTGATACACCAAAGGTTTGTGCTGCCATCCAAAGGGAGCTTGATAAACTGGAGAAATGGGTTGACAGCACCTCATGAAATTTAATAATTGGAAGTGGACAGCAGCTTTGAACAAATGGCCCTGGGGGTCCTTCTGGACACTAGGTTGAGCATGAGCCACCAATGTGCATTTGCCACACAGAAGGCCAGCTTCTTCCTGGGCTGCAGTAGGAGAAGTGCTGCCAGCAGGTCAGGGAAGGTGATCCCATTTATTCAGCACTGGTGAGGCCACACTTGGAGTACTGTGTCCGACTCCGAGCTCCTCAGTAGAAATGGAATACGGACATACTGGAAAGAAAAAATAAAGTGCCATGAAGATATTGAAGGGACTGAAGCATCTGTCTTATGAGAAAAGGCTGAAAAAGCTGGAACTGTGCAGCTTGGAGAAAAGAAGGTTCAAAGGTAAACTCATCAATGTATATAAATACCTGAAGGGAGGGTGCAAAGAAAATGGAGTTAGGCTCTTCTTTGGTGTCCAGTGACAGGACAAGAGGCAATGGGAACAAGGAAACACAGAAGGGTCTGCCTGATAGTGAGGAAACAGCTTTTTACTGTGAAGGTGGCTGAACACTGGAACAGTTTGTCCAGAAATGGTGGTGGAAACTCTACCCTTGGAAATATTAAAAAGCCGTCTGGACGTGATCCTGGGAAACCTGCTCTAAGTAGCTCTGCTTGAGAAAGGAAGCTGGTCCAGATCCAACCTCACCCGTTTTGTGATTCTGTGATATTTTACTCATGGTACATATAATCTGTGGGTTTTCCACCCACCTAGGAAGGCTGTGATTGATAACCATCTTCCACCTTTTTCTGTATCTCATTGGTGACATTCAGAAGCCACAATATTCCTAATGATTCAGGAAAAAATAAAAGTGAAAAGCAACAAATGCCAAATAGGAACCAAGAATGTTTTGCCCTAAAAACTCTCTTCCTCTAAACTTTAGGGGAAACTATTTTTGCCATCATACAATAGCAGTTTCTGAGAAAAAAGTTTTTTTAAATGCACAGCACCACACGCAACATAGAGTTCTTGAAAATAGGCAGGCAGAAAACTTTCTTTTTTTCCCTAAAAACCATAGCTATGTTAAGACTGAGTGACAATAAATAAAGTCATGAAGTTAGAGCAAAGTTTATTGGTTCCTCAGATTCTTTTTTTTATAAGGGAAAGCACAGCTGAAAGATGCTGAAAAAAGCAGTCTCCTAAAATAGTTCAAGAAAACACCAACAAAGTGTGTATGACATGGCTTTAAATTGGTCTCTTCCTCCTGGATTTAAACTTAAGCATGATCATGAATTTAGGTATTTATGACCTCCAAGTATCCAAGCATGCAGAGACATAAAAATCTCATCACCAAGACTCCTGAATATTCAAGGAAGATACAATATGGTCTTGATCCAAACCCCACTGAAATCAACGGGAATGTTCCAATGATCTGATCATACTTTGGCCTGGCCTTCCAGGCTAATAAATTAATGAAGCACATAAAAGAAGACCCAGAGTAACACTAGAGTACTAAGAGATCTCAATTGTGTCTGAGCTAATCACACCTTAATGTAATAAAAAATGTTTTTGAAAATTTTAGTATTTAAAATCTGATTTCTTTCCTTTCCCAACAGAAAAATGTATTGTGAGGTATTCTGGTCAACCAAAATCTGAATTTTTCACTGGAAAATCTCATCCAGATCTATGATAAAACAGAAAGGAAATGGCATTACACTGTAATTATACATCTTGCAAATTTACAAGTACTAGAATACTGCAAAGGAATATGGATTGGAAAGCTTCTGACAATGTACAACCTCTTTTGCAAAGTGAGCTTTACAAAAGAATTAAAAGGCCTTTTTTCTACTGTTTACCATCTAAGAAGTGAAAGTGGCCTACAAGTCACCTTTCAAGCTACTAGTCAAAGTTAACATTTGCTAGCAAGTATAACTTTCTTACTCTTATGTACCCTTAGATCAAATCAAACCAAATTCAGATTATGTATTTTCTATTTTCTTCTCTAAGCTTTGAGATTTAAGTGTACAGGGAATTACAATAAAGTCATAATTTAAAATTGCTAGTTTAAATAGTGTTATGTGTTTGATCCCATAACTAGGTCTCTGGAATATGCACCAGGCTTTGGATGATGAGCACTAAGGCTAATGAAGTTATTATTTGAGGGCTTCTGTAAGAAGTCTGCTGTATTTCTGTGCATGGTAAATAACATTTATACATATGGGGGGTTTAAGTACTGTTTAACAGGCTACATTTTGGTCCTGACAGCCTAGTCATTCTAAATTCCTTCCCTTTTCCATGTCTTGGAATAAATAGAGGAGGAAGTCATCTTGAACTGACAAATATTTATCCCAAACCACTTCCCACTCACACTACATGCTTTCTGTGCAGAAACAAGTGCAAGATGGTTGGGAAACAGAAATTAAAATATTTATTGACTATTAATAATTATTAATTATGCATCTCAATCATCTACCAAAGACCTTGGAAGTCTGGGGAGGTTCCTGATGACTGGAAGCTAGCCAGTGTTATTCTAATTTACAAGAAGGGTATGAGGGAAGACTTAGGGAACTACAGACCTGTTTAGTCTAACCTTAGTTCCTGGAAACATTATGGAGAAGATCATACTAAGTACTATTGAAAGGCATTTAAAGAATAATGCAATCATCAAGCACAGTCAACAGGGATTCACAAAGGGAAAGTCCTATTTAACTAATCTGATATCCTTCTATGATGAAGCCACCTGCCTAGCAGATGAAGGTAAGGCTTTTGACACAGTTTCTCACAGTATCTGTTTGGACAAGTTGTGCAACTGTGAGATGAGTGGATACATGGTGTGCTGGGTGAAAAACTTGCTGGAGGGCAGGTCTCAAAGCACTGTAGTGAATGGGTACTTCTGGCCAACAACCACTCACCAATGGTGTTCCTTGGAGCTTAATTCTAGGGCCAATTCAGCTCAGTATTTTTTAACAATGATCTGGATGCAGAAGTTGAATGCACCATGACCAAGTCTACTGATGATGCTAAACTGGGAGGTGCTGTTGACTCTCTTGAGGGACCTTGCAGAGGAATCTGTGTATATGGGAGCATTAAGCAATCATTAATGGATGAGATTTAACAAGACAAATTGCTGGATTCTGTACCTGCAACAGAATATCACTGAGAGGAATGGCTGGAGAGCAGCCCTGGAGAAAGGGATCTGCAGGTGCTGGTTGACAACAGACTCAGTATGAGTTATTATTCAGCAGCATGCTCCAGCAGCCAAAAGGGCAAACCACAAACTGGCATGCATCAAACACAGTGTAATTGGCCAGTCAACAGAGGTGATTAGCCTGCTGCATTCAGAGTTGATGTGGCCTCCCCTTGAGTATTGTCTGCAGTTTTGGGTACCACAATTTAAGAAGGATGTTAAGGTACTTGAATGTGTTTGGAGGAGGGCAGCAAAGCTGGTGAAAAGGCTGGAAGACATGTCCCATGAGGGGTGACTAAGGACTTTGGGCTTGTCTAGTTTGGAGAAAAGGAGCCTAGAGGTGACCCCATGGCTCTCTGCAGCTTACTGAAGAGGGGAAGTGGGGAGGGAGGTGCTGATCTCTTCTCCTTCCTGGTGTCCAGCAACAGGATGCATGGGAATCGTTCAAAGCTGCACCAGGGGAGATTTAGACTGGGTATTAGGAAGCACATTTATTTACTAAGAGGGTGTTCAAACACTGGAAGAGGCTTTCTAGAGGGGTGGTCTATGTCACAAGCCTATCAGTGTTTAGGAGGTATTTGGAAAATGCTCTTAAGGGATGACAGGGTCATATGGAAGGAAACAGGGGCTGTCTGTGGTCAACAAATAGTCGCTGTTCCTCCTCTGCTTTTAGGGCTAAAGGCTCTGAGAAGGACACCACTGGACCATGACACACTCTGTGCTCAGCCACTTGGCAGCGAGATTTGCAGCCTTCTGCAAGGACACTGACATAAACATAAGGACTCAAAATGAGATCTGACTGGAGCTATTTTGAACTTGTCAGATCCTGGCACCAACTCAAGCAGTGTAGTGGCCATGTCAGAGTTAGCAGCAGACTGGTGGCAGATTGGCCCATGCCACTGTGGGTTGTTGACAGCCAAACCAGGACGGGCATCTTTCGGCTGTCAGGGAGACGTAGGACTGACAGCCTTGGCCTGAGGCTTGTGAGAGCCCTGGACAGAGGTTGCCTCTGGTGACCTAAGGTGGTTACTCCTGTTTGTTGATACTGTCCTGTTTCTCACAGCCTCGGGCCCAGACAGAGATATAACTAGAATATGGTGCACTCCCATCCCCTCTTTCCTCAGCCACTCAGCCACAGATTTCTGTAGCTTTCTGCAAAGCAATTGAATTAAGGACAGCTATGCACAGGCCCAGTCTGTGGCGCGTCTCCCACAGTCTCACAAGCAGTTGAAGTTGCCCAAAACCATGGACAAGGGAATATCTGAGACAGACACCTTCTTTGCCTGAAACTTACCTTGAAATAAAGTTTCTGATTCATGAACCTATTGGCTCGTTCTTCTGGTTTTTGTGGGGGTTTTTGGGGAAACATTTTGGGCCTTTCCTTATGTAACCAGAGCCAGGATTTATTAGAGCTGCCAGCATGCATATATCAGTGGTAAAGGGTGTCCCAAAGCTCATTTGCCTCACTTTCACACTGACATCTGAGATCCCACTTCCTCCTAATCCTAAACCTAACTTGCTTAACTCATTAATTTTTCAATCTGATATCAGCAGATAAACAAAGACAGTTTCATCTTCATGGAATTTTGCAACATTTTATAGGCATGTAACTATCATCCAAGAGATAAGAATTACTTACAAATGTGAGCCAATCATCTGAACATAAAACTGCAAGCAGGATAAAAATGTAATGTACTCATGGAGTTGAAAAACTGTAAATTCCTTCTGAATTACTTAAAATATATGTCCTGTATTTCCTGTTCTTACAGAAAATAATACTGTGAGTAAGTAATGGTTAATCACTTTTTTTTTCTTACAAGTTAGATACTGAACTACAATTTGAAAGAAAAATTCATGAAGATTATAAGACATGCTTAGTTATGCTAACTTACTTTAAAAAGTAGGAAAAGCTAAACATCTGATATTTCTGAATTTAAAACAATACATTTACTCTTTTCATGGAACTATAAAACATTTATATTTATGCAAAACATTTGAGCTTGATAAGACGCACCTATTCAGATTATAGCTTCCTGAAAAAAAAAAAAAAAAATTATCTACTTTTATTTTGCACAGGAATAACCGCCATATGCCGTCCTTCTCCTTATGTTGTAACCAAGTGAAATACTAGGAATATCCATTTAGGGGTTCATTTCTAATTTTTTTTTTTAAAAAAAAAAAGTTAAAATAGTTTTTTCTAAACTATTCATTAATATTTGTTTTATATTTTAAAAGATTTCCTTACATAAAATTATAAGTTTAAAACTGAAGACTTCAGTTTGAATTTCAGTATGATAAAGTAATAAGACACATTTTCTGCATTTTCTACATGAAGACAGGTTTTTTGTCACAACTGTATTGTCTTGAATCCCTTTCTAACATCATGGTTCAGATTTCTCACCAGTTCTGATTGCTAAAATTTGCAGTCATCAGAAATCACAGTGTTAGTTACAGATTAAAACAAAGAAGCCAAGTACTTCCAAATGTCAGAAAAACAAAGTTCTGAAGCTTCTCTAGGATAGGAAGAGTAGGGTTAAAAGCAGCTACTTTTCAAATAGCTTTTTGCGTTTGTTTTTTTTTTTTTGCCTTTTTTTTGCTAGATAATCTGAAGGTAAAGAGATAGACTCAGCAACACACACTTTCAGTGTATTTGTTGCAGTGTGATTACATTTAAGAATATTATATATGTTGAGTTATGAGAAAAAAATTATTAGATAATCCAGTGCTGACTCCAGCCTTCTTCTATGGTACTAAATTTAGCTTACAATCTCATCATGGTGCCAAGTGTCTTAATAGTCTATACAGAATCAGGAAACATTTCTTCCTGATCTTAGATGACTGACTACAGGGCACTGCAATCAAAATTCAAAGAAAGCAAAACCCAACACCATAAGCCTATCTTGAAACCTAGAAGTACTGCATTTTTTAAGCTTTCAAGAAACAACCAAAATATTTCAGAGTTTTATTGCTATTGGACATCAAAAAAATAAACTGGAAATAACTCAGTTTCAGCTTTGAAAGGTGCCAAATATTTCTGACGTGTTAATTCTCTGTGCTGCTGTCTTTCACCTACTAAGGAAGAACCCATTATTCTGAACAGGTATCTGAGTTTTCAGAATTATTTACCTTATTAAAATTAAAGAAATGCAAAGTAGTATAAACTGCAAAGGAAGCGTATAAGTGTTTGGAACATTTATTTGATATGATCATGCAATGCCTTCAAATGTGATGAAACAAGGTTGTATACGACAATGGACTGAGTCAATTATTCTGAAGTCAGGAGCAAATCAGTATCAGCTCTATTTTCCACAGTCACACTGGAAGCAAAATGAATAGAAATATGCAAATAGTAAGGGATATATTTTGTCAGTGTTGCAGGATGAATGACACCATTCAAATGACTACCTTGAATACAAATTTCATTACATTTTAACATTGCTGTGTGTATCGCGGAGATTTCTTAGGCTGATGCTACATACGGGTTAGCATTTTCTTTATGTATATAAAAGCACCAGTTAACTTTTTTTAACTCAAGTTGCTAAATTAATCATCATGTCACATGAATGCTGATTAAGCAATATGAATTTATAAAATATCTCCTAAAAAACTGTTCCACTACCTATTGCCCCTTTTTATAAATCTAAGATTCCTTGTGAATTAACCTACTCTTTTATCAGTATCATCTGTTACTCTAAATTATGCATTTTAGCTGTTTGCACTGAGTTTTCTTGCTCCAAGTACATGGGCTTTCATTTCTTGAAAATTGTTAACCTGTTCAGCTCACCACTACTACAAGTCTTTCTTTATATTCATTATAATTTCCCTTTCTGTTGAGACTGATATTTTTCTTCAACTGTTCTTTAAAAAAAGCAGTATTTCCAACCAAAGAAGTAAAATTAATACCTAAAATATATTCTAAATATTCTATTTACTAAACGTAAGTACAACCCACTTTAAAAAGATTAATTTATTGTGTTTCCTTGAAGAGTAATAAATACATTCTGTCTGTGTACATTTAAAATAAAGAGGAAAAAAACAAGAGAGAAGATTACAGGGCCACGTCCTAAACAGAGAAAACAAAAGAAAAATAATTAGGATGAACCATTGTGATGTGGTAGTACAATACAAGTTTGGTAAGACTAACTTTTTCCTATATTTGGGGGCATGCGTGTCTTTAACCTCATCCCTCCTCACACTGTATTTTTTCTACCTACATTTCCCTAGCCTTTTTCTGTTACTCAGTTTCTTTTAATAATTTCACTGTTAGGGCTCATTTAATTCTCATTTCAGTATCATTAAGGATATCAGTATATCAAATAACTATGAGTCTAATTCACAGATGACAAAACCTCAAAAATCACCAAGATCAACAGTGCAGCTTAATTTCATAGGGGAGCTCTGGGAACTCCTCTATTTGGTTTTGTAAACTCGCAGACACAGGAAAATCTCCATTACTTAAGAGTGACCGTTGCTTGGGGGGGGGGGGGGGGGGGGGGGGGGGGGGGGGGGAGGGGGGCGGGAAGATAAAGCAAAAAGAAAGAAAAAAGAAACACAATCCTTCCCAGGAAGAGAACAATGAATGACAGTGCTATAAATATCAAGAGGATGATATTGCAACACTCCCCCAAAGGATCAATTGGCTGGTCCCTGCTTCAGAAGAAAATTACCTCTAAAATGCCTGTGATATTTTACAAAAATACTCAAAAAAAACCCCCTCTTGTCTCTCCAGATCATTTATTTCCTGCCTTTACGTATAAAATATGTGAAAGCAAATGTCTCAGCCCTCAAACAGTGTTTCTAAGTCCGTGTCACACAGTGTTACAAGCTCTGGAGAAAAAAAGACATCAACTGTGCTGAGTGGCTGCCAGCGGATTTTGAGACAGACTGTTCTGTTAGACTTTCTATGAGACTATGGCCAGGCCTCTCTCAGGTTTGTCACTGGTAAACAGGGTTGACAGTCTTCTGCTATGTCACTGATATGCCATGGAAATAAATTCATTGAAGAATACTGCAAAAGCATAAGAATATATGTGAATGAATGTTACTTACTTCAATTTGACCTCATTAGGGCTAATACTCTTGTGATTATCCTTTAGTCTTCTTCATAATCACTCTTGTGTTGAAATGATAGAAATTGACACTTATTGTATTTCATGTCTTAGATATGCAAAGCCAACAGTTATCTGAGAAAAGAGAGCATGTCTTCCTGTCATGTTATTCTGCTGTCTCCACTAGCACTCCCCTGACACACAATGAGTCCTAGAGAGCTCAGCACTGATACTTAAAAAAACAATGGTCTCACTTTCTGCAAGTTTATCTTTTTGATAACAGTCTGATGAATGTCACACCAACATAGGAAAAGGAGCAGAAGCACATGAATTGGGACTTTTCTTTCAGTGGTAACTAGACTATAAATTGTTATTTCCACAATGCTAAAAAAACTTTTTGGGTATTTGGAAGTCATGGCCAGCAACAGAGAAGAGAGCTCTTTAACAATTGATCAACCTATCAGAATAAATGATTGCAGCCAAGCCAATTTTTTTCCAAGAAATCTCTTTAAACAGTGTGGTTGTTTAGCAGATGAGGTCCTAGATAGAATTAGGACTCATGAACACAAAACCACTGCATACTTTTTAAAAGAAAGACACATTTACACCCAAAACAAAAAGTAGTGAGAAGGAATCAAGTAACTCCAACTTCATTTTCAATGTGATACAAACAACTGTCATGCTGAGATATCCTAGATCTGAGTAACTTCATTTAGATGCTAGAAACTGTTTAATTGCATCAACATAACACTGTCCTAACATTAGCTATCTTCAGATTTAGATTACAAAAGTGTGTAGAATATCTTTAAAGATGGAAGCACTGAAATAATAATATTGTGTCTATTATAAGCAGGGTAAGGGAATAAGAATTTAAATCTTCTCCAGCCTGGAGGTACTTAGCCTAAATTAGAATAAGTGCCAGAGAGAAGGCTTAAGACTGCTATCTTTTCACTAAAAAAAATTGTTGAAAGATAAGAAGGACTGTACAAAACTTTAGCATATACTTAGAATTCTCCCTTCACAGTGATTTTTTTTCAGCATAGAATTGGAAAATCTGACTTTTATTGGCAAAGAGATTTTACTGTCGAAAGCTGCTTGTTTATTAAGAGTGAATTTTCCTTGCTGATACAATGCTCGCCATGAGCAATATCTGATAATCATTCCCAAGATACATGAGTACAAAGAGAGTGTTTACTGGCATCTTTAGATGACAAACTTCAAACTAAGATGCAATATAAAGACTGTGAAAAATGTATTGCTCAAATGAAGTTTATAGTGCAATAATCTGTATCTAACCATTTGCTTTTGTTCAAGAAAGAACGCAAGGAGCCTTTGGCTCCAAAGAGGTGGAAAAATATCTATCCCTCAAATTAAAACAGGTAAGTGTAAACAATTATATCAAAATCAGGAATTTTAATATATAGCAAATCTGAGGCCTAATTTAGCTCAATCATTTTTCTTAAAGAACAAGAATTCAAAGTTCTGCAAAAATGCTAGGAATAAGACAGGGAGAAATAAATTTGGTCTGAAGTGGCCAGAGAGTACTTGCCATTTCTAGAGAGAGTGTGAAAGATCACAATGTAGATGAGCAGGAATGATACTGAAATAGATTGATGCAATTTTTTGTACCTGATGTGTTTTATAGGACTGAAAGATATTTTTTCTTTGAATATGTTTCTCTGAATTCTTTCCTGATCCCACATTCATGGTCAATCTAGGCCATTCAAAGTCATGTGTGTATTAGACCAGAAAGGTGGCAGCAGGTGATCAAGCTAGGGGTTGTATTTGCATTTGGAGATGGGGGAACTGCCTATTAAGACCTGTCACTTCCCTACTCTCATTTTCACCAGACTGAAACAGTCTCTCTCTCTTAGGGTATGGCACAAGCAGGCAGCCTTCCAGGAATGACTTTACAGCCAATTAAATCAGTGCTTCTCCTCCTGTAAAGTCATTCTCAGCAGTATTGCTATTTAGAGGCAGCACAACGAAGAATAATATCAAGAAACATGGCATTGCCCCAGTGGGAATGTAGTAGTACAGGAAGGAAAATAGAGGGGTTTCAGGCTGCTGTTTCGTACAGATCTAAGCTCTAGTAAACAGGCCCCTGTGGACAGATAAAGTAAAAATATGTTTAACCCTTTTTCACCTATTAGAATGGCATCACAGTTGTTTTACCTTGCATTTGATAAAGTCTGGCAATTTCTATTCCAATGCTGTCATAAACCCAAGCTGTAAAAAGAACTCCGAAATCATAGGGGGGATAAAACAAAAGTAAAGCAAATAGTACTGTCCTCCTTTATTAATATGAGCTAGTAATATTAATACAAATGTTAGTATTCATTCTTCATCAGAAAAAAAGTTCCTGGCAGACTGATGGGCAAAAGCAGCAGCCAGGGCTGACCCAGACGTGGACGCAAGGGGCAGCCAGATGCATGCCAGATGCAGGCCCCTGCCCTGCCTGATGACACTGAGGTCCATCCAGGGCCCTTCTTGCCTCCTTCTGCCCTGACAGGCCCAGGGCACACCTGTCCTGGCCATGCCCTTGTTGCACTGCTGTGGGACAGGCCCAGCCCACCTACCTCCTTGGCCCTTTCCCCTCCCCTGGGGCCTGCGCCCCCCAGGGAGGGCTCTGACCCACCTGGTGTGTCCCCAGCTCCCAGCTTCTCCACCCAAGAATGCTCCTCCTCCAAAGCACCTTCCTGAGATGCAAATTGTGGATGGAGGCCAGGTTCTGAGACCAAACCATGATGGATAGGTCCCACAGTTGTGCCAGTGGCTGCCCTGAAGCCACTCTCCCCCCACCCTCCACCCCCATCCCCATCCCCATCTGTGTGCCGTGGGGCCAAGATTCACATCAATGTTAAAGCAAAAAGTCATAAACCATAGGGCCTTACTCCACAGCTACGCCAATGTTCTCCCCTGTGACCCCTTTAAAACAAGGTGCAGTGGAGTCTGGGTCTGGGCCCACAGCTACAGCTAAGCTGAAGCTCATCAGTCTCATCTTTCCCCCTGGTCCCTGCCACTGGGAATCTCTGGGCTGATTCTTCTGCCCCCACTTCTGCCACCTCTGGGGCCTGTGGTCCCTGTGCTTCACCCTAGCTCCATATCCCTGCTCTGGCTCTTTGTCACAGCCCCCTACTCCTTCCCAGGCCTCAGTCCTCACTCCAAAACAGAACAAATGAAATTTACAAATGTTGTCTTCTTTATTGAGGTAGAATAAGTATTTTCTCCTCACCAAAAATTTTAGGGTTTAGAACTTTTTGAAAAAAGTTGATTTTCTGAGGTGTTAGAAGTTTGGTTATGGCCTTGCAGTAAATAATTTCCCTTAAGCTATTTGTTCATGTATTTCTGGTATTTGGGAAAATATAGAATCATAGAATCATTTAGGTTGGAAAAGACCTTTAAGATCAAGTCACAAAAACTGGGGGGGAAGAGGGGATTTTTTTTCATCAACTTGTCTATTAATTGTTCTATTATCAAAGCACTAGAGAATTAAATCCCATATTAACCTTAGATTTTTAAAAAACTCTCTAGATTAAATACTGCCTCATCTGCAAATTTTTTAAAGTGGAAGCTGTTGACACAAGTTTTTTTTCTGAGTACCGGGCACAGAAGACATCAGAGCAAAACCAGCTTTTT
Source organism: Falco naumanni (assembly GCF_017639655.2). Taxonomy (NCBI): domain Eukaryota; kingdom Metazoa; phylum Chordata; class Aves; order Falconiformes; family Falconidae; genus Falco; species Falco naumanni. The sequence goes on along the minus strand of NC_054080.1, from coordinate 53,463,070 downwards.
GTATGTGAGCTAACTTATTGTGCCTTGGAGACAACTGCAGTAGTGACAATGCTCTGTATTTGCAATACAGATAAAAGGTATTCTTTTATAAAACCCACCAATATTCTTAGTACAATTAAGCATTTGGTAAATGAAACACATATAAAAATTGCATTCAGTTACTACCTCAGGGTTTGTTTGTGGTTCTTTTATTTTTTTCCCCATTTAAAAATAATTTGTTTCTATGGCTTTCTAATTCTGCTTCCTTATTGGCTCCTTTATATATCTAACGAATTCAAAGAGCACTCAATAACATTTGTCATTTATGAAAATAACATATTATCACATAGAAATTATTCAACGATGCTTGTAGAATAGTAAGGACAATCCATTAATGATATGTCACCCAAATGCTACAAAACAGGCATTGGTATGCTGAAAAATCATAAAAAGAAATGGGGAGGGGAGGAATTGCAAACCAAATCCTGAAAATTTTGCAATTATTTCTTCTTCAAGAGGAATAAATAATAAGAATAATAAACAAAATAAAGAAAAGAATAAATCAAGAATAAGTTATAAAATGCACCCTGGAGCAGGACTGCACTAAACTTTTCCCTTTATTCTATGATTCTACTTCTTCTTTTAGTCAAGATCTATCATCTAAATAACATATCTGTTATTGTGGAAAATGTCAAATATGTACGTATCCAAAAAGTTATGTTCTGTAGCAAAACAAAAAATATCTTGAATGTACTACTATCATAAAATACAGTGCATTTTTCAAAAAATCAAATATATGAATAGAATTCACCACCAAAAAAACTCTTGAGTGTTAGAAAATTAGGATCCCTACTTTAAGTCCTTTGAAGCCATGATGTAGTCCAATACTGTCTCAGTGAAGCCAAAGTTCCCAAGGATAGGTTTACAGAAGAAAAGCCGAAGTGTTCTTCTGCCTATTCCCATCTCTTCACATCATCTCACAATAGCATCCCGTCTCTCTGACCTTTTCTGAATATAACACATTTCTACAGGAAGCTGATCGATGTGATCTTAGAGCACAAGCAATAGCATATTGAGGTTAAAGGCAAAATGGCCAGGAATCCTCTAAAGTCTTCTGAACTGATGTGGCAAAAAGTATTTTTTTTTAATTAAGCATAAAGGAAAAAAGAAAACTAACAATAAAAAATATTTATGTTACAAAAAAGTATAAAGTTAGAAAATATTACTTTGCAGTTGCCAGTGCACTTTTAGTTATTCCTTTCCCCTGATACATCCATTCTGTATACAACATAGATGAGAATTTTTCTGTCATGAGGTAATTGAAAGCTCTTTCATAGTACTTTTATTAAAAATCGTGTTTTCTAATGCAAGGACTTTAATCATATTTGGGGTAAAAGCACAATATCCTTTTAGATGGGAAGCAATATAAAAACTTTTCAGCAGATAAAATGCTTTGTAGTATTAACTGTCATGTTGAAATCTGGGTCATAGCTGTGCTGGTTTAAAGTAAGCACAACATTTTTTATTTCTCATATTTGTCACTAAAGAAACTCAGTTAAATTAGGATTCTCTATAGACTTTTATTTCATTAGCCAGCTTTATTTACAAGTTCTTTAAATATCAAATAACAAGGAAATTGGTGTCAGTGGCAGCATTATATATATAATCCCTTGATTATATATGTATTTTTGATCATTCTTCTTAGGTATATGACAATAATTCAATCGTAGTGAGCTACACCTGGATCCTAAAAAGGCTTATTCATGTATTAAGGTAGAGTTAAACCAGGAATTCCACTGTAGAGGGATTATTTGCATGCTAAAGTTAAATCTATGCATAGCTGAATAAGCTGTAGGATAGAACCACAAGCAATTGCTATCTCAGTAGCTGTACTGATTTTTCAGCAGGAGGAGAAAAGTCACTATAACACTCTTTTTGAGGCACATTTAAAATAAAATCACTTAATTATTTATAGGAAGCTCCCGCATACACCGAATTTGAGTTAATTGGCTTCCTTCTAAATATTCTGTGTCGGTATCCCTTGAATAGGAAAATGTTGTGGTCTTCTGAGATTAAAGAAGTATGTCTGAGCAAGACTCTCATTTAAAGAGACTGTGTTTATCCTGTCCAATACTACCTATACCACAAAATTTTCAAGTAAGCAGAACAGCTAGGACTGACAAGTCCACTGTGAAGCAATCCTTACAGATGCTGAGTAAAAGCCAGACCACCCTCAGGTTCTTGCAGCTGCAAAGTTAATTTAAGCAGTGCAGCCCAGACACCTAAGTGCAGATTTAACTACAACTTTGATTCACCTTCATTCTTCTGTATTATCAATGCAGCAAACTAATTATGACATTGGAATTAGATGCCTCTTGGCTAGTTTCAGATGACATAGTGACAACTGTTGCGCTTGGTCGTCTTGAAAATTAAAACTGAAAAAGAATAGCCCGTGCAAGTAATTTAGCCATGAGTTGGAAAAAAAACAAAAAACCCCAAACAACTCCCCACCCCCCCCCCCCCCCCCCCCCCCCAACCCAAAACCAAAACCAAAAAACAACAGGAGTTTCTGCTTAGGTTGATTGCAAATTTTTAGTCATAGATGGGGTAGGTGGAGAGTTACTGCCATCTGCTGGAAGGATTCCTCTCCTGATTCAACTATAAAATAAACAAAAAAGGAATGGGGTTTTGGTTTGTTTTTTATTTTTTGTATTTTTTTTTAATGATTAAGGTAATAAAACATTTAAACTCTTACCATTGCTGAAATTTAAGTGCATAACATCTATATAACCATCTAAATGCTCATTATTCTAATGGCATCAAGAGTGAAAAATCATGAAAATATGGACATAAATCTCTTTGAACTCCAACATCTGTATTGAGAACTGGTTAACAACACCAGATTAATAAATATGAACTAGAGGGCATAAATAGTCCCAAAATTGGGAGATAAGAGGATATGAAAGGAGGGGGAAATTAAAGACAGAGATTTCTGTGAACAACCATTTGCTTGATTTTATAGCATAAATCTCAATACTACTGTTTCATTCATGAATATATGTAAAAATATTATTTTAGGAAAAAATAAAATTAATAACACCCATATGTTATGGATAGATAGCAGGGGCCTCACAGTGAATACCGAGCTTTCTGTAAGAGTTGGCAGTTCCAGAAAATTAAAAAAAAAAACCAACAACAAAAACCAAACCTAGCCAAAAATACACACTCATTTTGTCCTCTTGCTAGGAGACTTCTGTTTAGGTCAAAAAATATGCATTAGTAGCTCCCACTGCAAGGTCATGTTGATGCTGAATATAGAGTAAGCAACAACACATACTTTACACAGCATTAGACATTTTTTAAGAGCTATTTTTTGTCTTTGTTCTCAATTTTCTTTCAGTTATATATAGTCCTAAATTCAGACAAAACTGATTACTCCTTTCCAGCCAAAGGCCTTTAAATGTCATTTTTATATCAGCCTGCTGAAGATTTCAAGATAGCAAAGCTGAATGGTGAATGGTGCAGACCGACCTGTGTTATGCACATCAGTACTCAGCTTCACACATTTGCAAGTCTAAACCAGAATGCCTATATGCATATATCCTACCAGGAAAGACAGATTTCATGATTAGTCTCTATTTGCTGTCTTGAGGCTAGAACTCTATTGATAGTCATTACATTAACTTATTTTCATTTGTTTAGAAATTAATGAAACTGGGAAGAAACTGCAGTGAAGGATGGAGTGGAAGTGAGACCAGCTAGGATGAAGAAATCAAGCTAGTTGAACCACTTAGAAATACTAAGATAAAGTATTATGGGATAAAGAGGTGCACAATGTAATGGTTGGCTAGCTAAAGAGGGAAGAATATAGATACACAGTTGAAGATTGTGGTGAAAGGGATCTAGGATTACATAGTCAGAGGATAGATTAATTTAAGGTTATTATTCCTGAAATGTTTGCTGTACCAAGAAAACTTGCAACTAATTGTATAGCAATTAAAACTGTATGGTAAGGTATGCATTTCCTCCTGGACTGGGGGTTTACATTTAATGTCTTCTGCATCTCACCACACTGACTGTTTCTAAGCTGCAAATAGCAGTTCTTAAATTTAGCACACTGGAATTTCAATGTCAGTGATTATTTATGGAGCCATAACTAACGTTGTCTTCAGGTCCAACATTCATTACCCTGGTACCATCAGTGTTAAAGTGACAGACACAGATGAGATGTGCTGAAAGATTTTTTTAAATGCACACACAGAGTTACATCTCCTCCCATTTTGTTGATTTATTCTGATGAGCAAGAGCACTACGTTTTTCCTCTCCATAAGCTAGGTTCTGGAAAGTCCCAAATTTGCAGTTATTTTTCCATGGTTGGCAGCTTTCTGTGTGCTGAATGTATATATACCATTTTCTCATGCCTTTACAGGTCCACACTAACTTTTTCTAGGTGTTGGATAACTGCAAAGAAAAGCATTTCACAAAGAGTAGGATGTACCTTAACCGTAAGAAATTTAGGAGAAAAGTATTCAAGAACTACCTGAAGCAACTACACTGATGTCAGTGTGATACTGTGCTTAGGCTAATTAGAGAGAAAGACATGAAAAGCAGAGATAGCCTGTACTGAAGGAATATTGGAAGATGTGAGAACCGAGGTAAAGAAACCTGTGTGTAATCTTTATGATCAAAATTCCTACATTCAGGACCAGTTGTTAACCTTAATTGTAACTATATTTTTGTGAAGTCTAGAAGACCTAAGAAGAGGTTAAATGTCAGAGGTACACTCAGATTCAACACATGCATAGACAAATCTTATACAATTTTTTTTTTTCTAGAAATGTCAAATGATCAACACCTTTTGAAAAACGTCTTTTCTGTAACTTATATGTAACATTGTAATGAATCTGTGACACACCTTTGCAAGAAATTGAGAAACTCAACAAAGTCAAACTGGACAAAGTAACTCCTTGTAAATAAATGTAAAAAAAAAGTGCAAGGTATGTTTAATCTATCACAGCATAAATAACTTGTAACTTTGTAAAATAACTTTACATTTAGTTCCTGTGTTCAATGTATTCTGCCCAGACCTGTTAGAAGCCATGCATGAATCAGAAAAAAAAAAAAAAATTAGTAAACAGCATTACTGTCTGTTTATAAAATGGATGTGTTTTCCTTAAATAAATGAGGAAAAAAAAATAAGGAAAGATTTTTTTTTACTCTCAAGAGCTGTTTTCTTCCCCTAAAGAAGATATGCCTCTAAACAGCGTATCTTTCACTGTCCCTTGCTGCTTAACATAGTGGAAGCAGTATTTTGTAATACTTGTCTCTGTAAAGTAACTGCCTTCTGCTTACACTCAGATTTTCTATTCGCTCGGATCTTAGCCATCTTTTTTCAAGAACACTTAAGCAAAAAGGCAAACTTGCTGACTTGCTAAAGCCACTAGTCTGTGCTGTTGTATAAGAAATCTGTATTATAAGCAATCTGTATTATAAGCAATTCTGAAAAATACAGTGTATTCGTTTTTATAAACTCTGTACTGTTAAATAATACCTACTAAATATTTTGGGTCTAAATTAAGTTTTAGCTTTTATTTTCCCCGCATATTTATATAATGAAAATCATGAATTAGAAAGTGTACCATATTCAAAGTATTAAATACGCTTTAGTTCTTTGATCTTTTACTAGAAATAAAATAAATGTGTTAGGCTAACAGAGATATTAAATATTTAAGTTTTTAATACCTAGTTGCTCCCCCCAAAAATTAAAATATGCAATAGGAGGAATAATTTTTTTCTAATAATGATGTTGATTTAGAAGAAAAGGGGTAAGGGGTCGGGGGTGAGGGGTGGGGGGACAAAGTGAGCAACCACTAACAGAAATAATTTGTTTGTGAATGTTATATGCGGTTTACACAGGAGTAGTCTTTGTAGACTGTTTAATGATTATAGATAAGGATTAAGCTACAGTTTCAAAAGGGTGTTAATACTATTTGGAAATTATCTTCCACTATAATATAGGTGTTTTCAGGGATGGGGAAAAAAAGTTCCATAAAGGATATGCCTAGTACATTTTAATGGGATCAACTCAGCGAGGTAAAAATGTTATCGGTACCCTTATATTTCTAACATATGAGTAAGACTCCCTTTTTTTTCTTTATTAAAAAAAAAAAAAAAAAAGTAATCAAAAGTGATTCTTGCTGCATTTTAAGATTAATTTATAAGGGAGACTCTAGAATATTTTTGCTAATGTGAGTTTTGGCTTTAATCTTTCTTTTTCTCCATATGGACTTACATGATCTGTATTAGAAAATAAAGCACCATAAAAAAAGTTTGAAATCTGATATGTTTCCTTCTTCCCATTTAAAAACATGAATATTACATTCTACCATAAGGCAAAATCTTTCCTAATGACAACCTGTAAGCATCTTCACAGAAGGAATTGCCTGCAGCAATTTTCTATTATTATCTTCTCTACTCAATCAGCAGATAAAGATAATCCTTCCTTGATGCAATGGATTTTATGTGTACAATTTTTATATTCTATAAACATTTTCACTTCTCCTATAAGATACCTTTGTCTGTGAAGGATATAAATCTAGGAGTATAACAGAAGCATTTTTTTTTTTAGATTTTAATTTGTAGTTTTGAAAGAATCAGAAGTAAATATAATCTTTAAAACAGTAATCCCAGCAAATATGTGTGCTGGTCACATGTATGGCAGTTCAGCAGAACAATTAGACTTTTCTGTCACATTAAAATTTTGATTCATGCATTACAGAAACATAGTATCACAGGAAGTCTATAATCCTGGACTGCCTATCTAGTTAAATTTTATACACTGTACAATTCTGATTTTTTTTTTTTTAAGAACTACAGGCTTTCCTGTCACACAGAACCTTGCCTTTAGCACTTTAATAAGCTCAAATTAAAGGCACCAATCTGAAGCATTTTGCAGGTAATAAGCAGATCAAATATTCATGAAAATGGGCAATTCAGTTTTAATAACCATGGACAGTTTGTTTCCATGGATGTTTTACTACCCATACATTTCTGAATGTGGCGTGAGCTGAAGTATTTAATCATTGTATAGCAGCAATGTGATTTTGAGTGTGTCAGTGGAAACTCAACTTGCATATAATTTGGACACTGCCAGCTGTTTAGCAACCTTATTCACATGCTACACATACAGGAAGTGCATTTCAATTTCTAAAGTTCTAAAATTAAGCAATTCATGAACTTCCAGTGTGCTTAATTCTGCATGATAATTATAGTCACCATTCACAGGTCTGAATTTCAAAAATATTTATGATGATAAACAAGCATTATAGGCTTGAAGATTTTGATTGATACAGAGAGTCTAATGGAGAATTCAAAAGCACAAATCCCAACCTATCTCTTCCCATGCAACAATTTTTATGGCAGGAATTCCCACAGTCTGTATGTCTTCCATTTCCAAATCAGGACATCAAGGAGAAATGTTAATGCATGGGAAAGTTAGCTACATGAGTCCCATTAACTTTAAATGTATGCCATGCTGGAAATATTCTCTGCCTACTCTGAATTCACACATACATGCTCTGGTCACACCCATGTGGAAGACTCAGCCTCCAGGTCTGCAAGGCAGCATTAACAGACCTTTTTCCCTATATTGCATTTATTAGAATGCTATTTGCTCTCATTTAGCTAGTTTAGTTGTTAATTTTTTCAAGACTTTGTCGTAAGCATGACAAGGAATAAACATGCTGTTGCAACTTACTATGAGGAAAGTCAGGTCTGCTACTGGAGTGGACCTTAAATGGGGCAAAAACATAAAAGAAAAAGTTTCAGTATATGTAGGGAGGTGGCCAAGTCTTCACATTGCATTCTATGAAAACTAAAAATTGTTGATGGCTTGGATCAAGCATTCTGTTGCTTAGTCTCAAAATGAAACTGTTTACCTTAGTGAAGTTAGTCTTGGGAAGAGTCTCTTTACCTTCATGTGCATGTGGTCACTGGCTTATAGAAATATGTACACTGGGGTCATGGGAAAATAGCAAACTGCTGGTAAGAAAGTCTCCATGAATTGAATTCTTCATCATCAAGAAACCTATTTTATTTTATTTTCTCAAATATGCAAGCTATACTGTATTGGCTTGGCATGGGAAGGTTTGGTAGTGGGAGGCCTACAGGAATGGCTTCTGTCAGAAGCTGCTAGAAGCTTCCCTATGTCAAATGGAGCCACTGCCAGATGGCTCCAAGATGGACTAGTCAGTGATGGTGGTAGCACCTCTGTGAAAACATATTTAAGAAGGGGGGGAAACTGCTGCCCAACAGCAGCCAGAAGAGAGAACTGAGAGAATGAAAAGGTAGTAACTCTGCAGACACCAAGGTCAGTGAAGAAGGGGCAGGAGGTGCTCCAGGTACAGTAGCAGAGATTCCTCTGCAGCCCGTGGTGAAGACCATGGTGAGGCAGGCTGTTCCCCTGCAGCTCATGAAGGTTGATGGTAGAGTAGACATCCACCTGTAGCCCATGGAGGACCCCACACTGGAGCAGGTAGACGCACCTGAAGGAGTCTGTGACCCTGTGGGAAGCCCATGCAGGAGCAGGCTCCTGGAAGGACCTGTGGACCTGTGGAGAGATGAGCCCAGGCTGGAGCAGGTTTTCTGGCAGGACTTGTAGCCCCGCAGGGGACCCACACTGGAGCAGTCTGTTCCTGAAGGACTGCACCCTGCGGAAGGCACCCACACTTGAGCAGTTCAGGAAGAACTGTAGCCCACGGGAAGGACCGACACTGGAGAAGTTCACGGAGAACTGTCTCTCATGGGAGGGACCCACGCTGAAGCAGGGGAGGAGTGTGAGGAGCCTCCCCCTGAGGAGGAAGGAGCAGCAGAGACAGTGTTGATGAGCTGACTGTAACCCCTATTCCCTGTCCCCCTGCACTGCTGGCTGGGGAGACGGTAGAGAACTTGGGAGTAAAGTTGAGCCCGGGAAGAAGACAGGGGTTGGGGGAAGGTGTTTTTAATACTTGGTTTTATTTCTCATTATCCTGCTCTGATTGGATTGGCAATAAACTAAACTAATTTCCCCAAGTCAAGTCCATTTTGTCCGTGATGGTAACTGGTGAGTGATCTCTCCCTCTCCTTACCTCAACCCACAAGCCTTTTGTTATATTTTCATTCCCCTATCCAGCTGGGCAGGGGAGTGACAGAGCAGTTTTATGGGTACCTGGGCTCCAGCCAAAGTCAACCAACCACACTACATCCAGCCACACTTTTTAAAGGGCTTAGATAGTAGTTAAATACCTTTTCTGAAGTTCTTAAACACTCAAGAGTTTTAGCACCTATAATTGAATGGGAAACTCATAAGGTGTGAAGTTTCTGGATTTCTAAGGACTCACCACACTGAGGTCTTAGAGTTCTCAAGTTTCCTCTGAAGTAAATGAAAGTATAAGGCTTTCAGTTCTGTACGAGGTCAGGACCCACAGTGGAACAAAGTAAGAAATGGTTATAAGAACACCAAATTCCTATCTGTAATCCTAAGCAAAACTAAATTACAGAGGTGTGCTCCTAAGTAACCTACTGTACGACAATAAAGTATTAAATGTAAAATACGCTAAAATCCCACGCAGATTTTACCCAGGGAGATTTTGCCAGTTACAGGTTTGTTATATGCTGGTCATACATTAAGTCATGTGACAGTTAAGTACATGTCACCCACTTCAGATAGTAAAACTAATTCATTTAAGACAGTAGTCTGAATTTTAAGATGTAAGTCTGTGAAGAAGGTAAAAATTCACATACAGGCAGCCCAGAACATTGTTCATATTAGTAAACACAGGAATTCTAATATAAGAGCAAGAATATGAAAAAAAATAAATATATATATATAGACACTGCATTAATTTTCATGAATTTTCCCCCAGTGTAAAAAAATAATTTCCTGCATCCTCTGCCTGTAAAAATGAGACTGACAGGTATTTTTAAATAAAAATTTAGAATATAATTGTTAATTAAAAATTAATAAGATTAGTGATTATACATTTCAGTTGAACTTGTTAGCCATCAAACTGTTTAGAAAACAAAGAGCATATTCAGTGGGCCAGTAAGCGACCCTGTATCCATTGAATTTCTCCCAACTGACTCAAATAATTTCTCTACCTGTACAAGGCCTCTGTCCTACTGCACTGACAGAGGCAGGATCTTAAGAAATTTACACTGTATTATATTGAAAGAGACCATAATATCACTTTTAACAAATTCTTTACTACTGACTTTTGACCTTCAAGGCTCATGACTAGCAATGAGAAGTAATGAAATCCATAATACAGTGGCATAATAAGGTGACCTGACACTATCCAGATTTTTCTATCATCAGGTACCATGCTGTGTAAGCTTCTGCTTTTGTGCATTGCTTTTTTTCTCTCTAACACTAATCTTATTTCTCTAGGTATCAAATTTTGATAGTACTAAACTGCTCTTTTTGGATTAAATCTATCATAGGTAACCCTGCACACACAAGTCTCTACATATCCCGCCCGCTGCCAGCTTCCAGCACTTGATACCCAATTGCTAATGTTTGGCAGTTTTTTAATATATTCAGATTCAGTTGTATGTCTTTCACAAGGCTCCAAGAGCAGGGAACAGGGCAGGGGAAAAAAACAAAACAAAACTTAGGCCATGAGAATAAATATGTGTAGTTTATTATGGTACTCCGTCCTCAGGTCACATTAGTGAAAAGTAATCCTCCATATCCACTGAACCTTCTACTTCATTAACCTGTGTTTTATGTCCTTGGTTTTGGTTTTGTTTTTTTTTTTTTAAATATATATGAGAATGTAGATTTTTAGTTTTCCTCAGATATGAGAGAGAGGCATTAAGACCACTTCTGCAAAGTAACAGATTTTACAAGGTTTCTCAAACAAACATTATACACTATAAATGTAATATTTGTTTAAAATAGCAATCGCACTGTAATCCAGAAAAGAAAATTAAAGCTACAGGGAGAAGAACAGCAACAGGGAATTGATGAAAAAAATCCAATTGGTGAAAGGCAGAAACGGAGATAAAATACTGGCCTCAGTGACAAAACGCAAAATTACTATATGTTTTGCTGGGACCAAGATTCCAACTTTTCTGTTTTGGAAGCTGCTCTTAAAAAGGTTTCCCCAAAGGACTGAGATACCAGAAGATTGGTTTAACTCTGGTGTCAGGAGGTAGGATGGACAGCCCCAGTTGTAGTACTGAAGAACTAGAGCTAGCTACGGACTTCTGTGTCATTGCAGTTGTTCAGCATGTGTTAAAAAAAAAAAAAAAAAAAAATCTTGGGTAGATCAGAAAAATGCATCCTTCCAACTGTAGCTGTGCCTCTGCAGGAAAAGAGATCCCTGGCCAGTTCCTTGAACAGGTGCAAAGCAGCAGTTGCATAGTTGGCAGTAATATGATGCCTACATCTTGTGTGTTATTTCAGCTCTATGCAGCGCAATAAATTATGTCAATGTTACAATATTCTATGCTGTTTGGGGGTATATTGGGTTTTTTTTTTGCTTTTTTGGTTTTTTGTTTGTTTGTTTGTTTTAATCAGAGAAACATTGCTCTTATTTTTCTGCCCAGGTTAAATAAAATTTGGTCTAAGAAAGATCCCTAGCATATAGAAACTGACCTTGCACTTGTGGCAATTAAACCTTGCTGTAGATTGGGTCCCTACAGGGTAGATCAAGATTAAATTCTTCCTTTATCATTAGTGTTCTTTTCAGTTATAGTTGTGTGTGCAGTGTAGACCTGATACAGCACTGAATGCTAAAGACTTGGTAACATTGACAGAATTGGAGTCTGGTGGTTAATGACTTCTCAATCTCCTGCAATATTAATTTCTCTTCCCCTCCTTGAGTCCTTTTTATCCATTTGTTCTAGCTTCTTAAGCTATTGTTTTAACTACTTTCCTTCTTTTAATCAGGATGTAGTGAAGAATGCTTGCCCTTTCTTACTAATATGTGTGATGTGCCCAGAATACACAAGACCTAGTAACAAATCTACAGATTACTTTGTCAATAGAGAATATCCAGCACATAAGCCACAGCAAAAGAATGCTTAATATAAAATAATTTGCTTTGTGAAGAGAATAATAGAAGAACACAAACAGCCAGGAACATTAATTTTCCTAGTTAACGATCTCAGAATGATACATTAATTTTGATAGGAAGGGAGTTCAGGAAGTCTCTAGCTCAACCTTTCATTCATACATAGCAGGGTTGATCCTTAATTCAGACCAGGTTGCTCAGGGCTTTGTTAATTTGTGTCTTGAAAACCTCCACAGATGGAAACAGCACAATATCTCTAAGCAACCTGTTCCACTTCTAGGCTGTCCTGGAGAAAAGGCTTTTCCTCTCTGTCCTGAGCTTCTTGTGTTTCAGCTTCTGCCACTGCCTTTCAACATTCTGCTATGCACCACTGTGAAGAGCCTGGCTACATCTCCTCCACCCTCTCCCAAAGGTGCTGGGGGTGCTTTGGGTGTCCCTGAAGCCATCCTTTCTCCCAGCTGAACCAGCCTGGGTCCCACATCCTCTCTTCACAGGGCAAGGACCCTGAGCACCACCATCCCAGTGGCATCCTCTGAACCCACTCCAGTTTGTCCATGTCTTTGCTATATGTGAGGGTCAAAACTGAATGCAATATCCAGATGTGGTCTAATGAATGCAGAGTAGCAGAGGATAATCCCTCTCTTTGATGTTTTTCTCCTGTTTCCATCCACGAAGCCTGGTACACTGTTGTAGTTTGCTTCTGGAGTGCACTGCTGACTTCATCTATTCTATTATAGCCATAGTTTTGAAATATTAGTGTGGATGTCTTAATCAAACTTTTACATTGCATTCTGGTTTTTTCTTGAAAACATGTGAGTCAATTCTTCTGTTACACTGATAAATTTTAATCACTTTTCTGTACTGTCAGTGACACTGGATTTTTTTTTTCCCTATGTCAAGGGACACAGTATCACTTCTGCATCACAAAACCCATAATCTGTCTCTAAATATGAAGTTATAGTGACCCTTACTCTCCTGTATCAGTTGTACTATTTCACTTTAATCTAGATCACTGTTACAAAATCATCCCTTTTTCCCATGTAAGAACATTATAGGTAACCTGAAATATGTTTTCAGTTACATACAACTTGCAGAGTTGTATGAAAACCCAATCTTGCCATATTATGGTCATTCACCACTCAAAATGAAGCCAAAACCTCTGATTATTTAGTATCTAGCATTTATTGCAGTGAAGGTTCTACTACATAAATAAGAATTTTACAAGGATATTTACATAACCATTACAGTATCCAAGTTACATCACAGATAATACTAGTATTTACCATATCATCCTTGACCCTGATAGGTGAAAGATGATGCTTCCTAAGCACATTTTGGCGATAAGTTTAGAACAAAATGTTTTACCTCATCATAGATTCAAATATTTTTTCTTCTTTTCTAAAGAAAGACCTGAAAACATGAATTTATATCAGCTGTATTGTAATTTTCTATTTAGCTGCCATTTAGAAAATTTGATATTTTTTTTTTAATTCATATAATCTTTAAAACTACTACAGAACCTTCAAAAAAAGAATTTTAATTAGTTCTATTTGATTTCCATTCTATTTGGTTTACGCAAAAATCTACCTTAGAATTTATATCAAATCACCATTGTGGAACAGAATGCTGTATCTTAACGAACTTCTATTAATTACCTCTATGGATTCCCCCAAAACTGACATGGAAATATAAGAAAGCTGGTTTCACAAACACCCTGAAATGGTGATGTATGTGAGTGCAAGACTGTGCATTTCAGTACTGTCAGAGGACACTCATGATTTTATTAAGTACAAGGGTAAGAAAAAACCCAAACATTAGACTGAATACTTGAAAGTGTTTCAAGTGTGAGTAGATAAGATATCAGCACTGAAGATGAACATGCTTTATTGCTTTATTACATAGTACTGTTTCACCTAAATATTTTCAGCGTCATTTTCATTTATAATTCAAAGCATCTCTATCTGCAATAAAGCTGAGACATATGTGTGAAAATATTCTGTCTGTATTTTCTTAGGCTTATGGACTCTGTGTGTAGAAAATTCTGTGGGGAAGGGCTGTTTTCAGAAAATTGTCTAGCTGTTAGAAAGATCCAAGTGCACTGAGCCTTGGGACAATAAGACAAGTAGAAAAATATGATTCCATCAAATAGTGATTGAAGAAAAGGGTAGTTATTATGTTCTTGGTTGTTTAACAATCCCGTTGATCCAGTACATTGCTATGAGGGCACAAGGGTCTGTCCATGCAGATTGTATTTCAGGAGTCCTAAAAATCTGTCAAGAAGCTTCAAGAAGTTCATTTCTGTAGTATTCATTTAAGCAAAATCAACACTGAAATTGACTGGAGGATTTAGTGGTTTTACTTTTATTCTTATTTAGCCCAAATTTTTTTGAAAAGACAATTTGGATTAATAAATATTTGCTAATGGTACAGCCACTTATAGAAAAGTAATTAAAACATACGATATTGCAAAATACCATGAATTTCAGAGGAAGCAGAGAAAAGTTCATTCTTCATTCAAGATTTATGAATGTTGGTGATGCAAAAAAGGCACATTTCACCATCAACAGACTTAGAGTTCTAAATAAATAATGGAAATTATTGATGAAACATACAATGTCCTTGCAATGTTAGAGGCAGTCTGGAGTTTTTCCAGGCAAAACTAGCTTCTAATTTCTCAGAATGTAAAGTGTTTACAAAGCGACATACAGAATGTCACAGGAAAATAAGACAACATGTAAGGCTGAATTGTGCCATTTTCTGCCACTGTCATAAGTATTAATTCTTCTCATGTCTTTAGTACACAAGGGGAGTGTAAATGACATAACTTCATTTTGTCTTCCAGAATATAATCAGAGGTGTTGATTGATTTGCTTGTGGGTGAACTTTTGTTTTGGCACAGTCTACAACCTAAAAGAGGTTGATGGTTTAGAAAATTGTATCATTATTTCTTTTTTGATCCCATCGATTTTTGACCATTTTCTTTGTTTTAATCATTCTGTCCTTCACTACTTAGGAACCCTGGTAACTTAAATTGTTAAATTGTTAAATTGTAAAAATCCTGTTTAACTGTTAAAATGGGTAGAAGGAAAGTTCATTCAGACAGTCAGAACTTACTTTAAAAGAGTGAAGATATTTTCCCAACTTTGCTTAGCTACGCATCAGAAAAGGAGGTGACAGTGTGTTCAGCTTACCTACTTGCTAATATTCCAGATGTTTCAGCTCAAAAATAAAGTGTCATGACAATATCACAGCTTTAAAAAGAACAGTCATAGCCATCATCAGAAAGGACAGGCACTGCAGGTTAAAAAAGCCCAAACAAACATCTGGGGGCCTACAGAAAGTTGAATAAAGAGGAAGACCCAGCTTCATACTTCTAGCGTTGCTTCAGGATTTGACTGACAGTGAAATGGCAGAATTAAGTATTCAAGGATGGAAAAGGTGTATCATCTCTGCAAAAGCTTAACCCTTGGGGTACCAAATAAATAAGATCTCTTCCAAACAGCCAGTGCAGCAGACTCACAATTTTCCTTTCTGTTTTGTTAAATCATGGTGTTTATTGAACTGGATGATGTTACTAGGGCCTTAACAGAAAACTAAAAAATTCTAGGCATACAGCCTCATTATGGACTCTCTTTCTTTGTTCTGAACCACCCAAGTATTTTATTGCCATCAGCAGATTTTAGATAAATATCTTTGAGGCTAGCACTTAAAAGAAGAAAAAAAAAAAAACCCAAACCAACACAAACAAAAAAACAAAACCAAAAGAAACCCAAGCCAAACCCACCAAAACTTACCAGTCTTACAAGTAATTTGTTATTTCATATTTATCTAACAGCACATAAAATGCCAAGAACTAACATTATTTATGGGCTGTTGTGAAGTATCCTGATACTGTAAAACTTCACAGCCCTTTCTAAGGTCTGCTGAGATTTTTCTCTGTATTTTTCCCAAGAATTCCTATCAAAATATGTGTCTCAGTGAACCAATATTGTTTAATTTCTACAGTTCATGAGAAAATATTAGTACTTTTACTGAAAAGGTTGTTAAAAAGGGATATATAGTTCCCAGCACTTTAATCAGTTTTAACAGATCATTGACAGGTTACTTTTGGACTAGAATAAAATTGTTCTTTATTCTTTTAAAGGACTGTGGATAATTTTGGTATGGTAAATAGTGTTGGGGTCTGCAGACAAGTTAGTTGACTTCAAAAACTTAGCCGTGTACTTTTAAGACAGCCACAAATTGTCAGATATGTAAACAGGATGTGAAGAACCGGAACTTAGAACCGCAGCATACGGGCACCTACAGCAACAGCAAACAGCAAGCAAGAAGAAGGACACAAAAACCTATCAGGGTCTAAAGCCTGTACTGTCTAAGATATATAAATAGTTTGTACAAACAATAAAGGCCATTTTGTCCAAACCCAGCCACGCTGGCATAGTATTTTTTTCAGTCTACCTCGACTTGTGTCACCACAAAATAGGATTATGCTTCCTCTCAGTGACTGTATGCGCTTGAGCAGACTGACCTTTCTTGGGTTTACTTGCACAGGTAGTTACAAATAGCACCTACTTTGTTTATAGCCAGTTTACAGCTTTGTAGATGAACTGGGAACAGCTGGGTCAGAAACCTTCAGTAAAATCACTATTCATCAGTGGCTGGATACTCCCTCCCATAGAAGAATTTCCAAATGAGCTAATTACTTTTTTCAGGGCATCAATGGGAAGCTGTTGCTTCTGACATTTTTGTAACTGTTTATTTCCCTTTCTTCTCTTCTCTGAACATCAAATGCTCCCTGAACTTAAAACAACCCAAGTATTCATTCTCCCTAGCAAGTCATGGAAGAGATTCAAAGCTGTATGCCTTGAAAGGCTCCCTTTCTGTCTCTCTTGTACCACAGCAAAAAGAGCCTGCTGATCAATACATAACCTAAAAGGTCTAACGGAATTCTCACGATGTGTAGACATACTTGCTTAATTTCCTGGGATTTTGGCGGTTGGGTTTCTTTTCACACTATGCTGTGTGCTTACTCAGTAGAAAAGAATTTTCTTCAGTTACCATGTTTGATCCAGATTGCACACACAATAGTAACAGGTAACATGTTCAACATGTTAGTTCAAATCACAGCACTCAGCTCTTCTACTGTTCCTACAGAAATAGACACAGACATACAGAATGGTATTTATATTCACCCAATCCTCATGTAATGTTTTGTGAAGATGCACACCATCAGCAGCTTTATGCTTAAATATGCTTCCATAACTGTTAATCCCCACCATCCTTACTGCACTTCAGGTGATTATGGTGGCACAAGAAAATTTCTGGCAATTTTTTGTAGGTCACCCCTCCCATAACTTTGGTTGATTCAGGATTATGTTAGAACACAAAACACAACATAATCTTAATCCCTTAGGTGGACACATCTGTATAACCTTAATAACAGTGTATTCCCTTCTGTAAGAGTACTCTTTCATGAGACCTTGAAATGAGCAAACCTATTTCACAGCAGAACCTCCTTCATTTTTCCTTGTTCATCAGGACATGCCCCTGTATCCCTCCTTTGCAAGGTAACAAGAGACAACCATAAGAAGTCAACAGGGTTGATAATGAGTATCAGTTTGGAAGGAGTGAGGGGGGAGGTGGGGAAGAGTTTCAAACACATTTTGTGCCTGCTCCTTGCCCCTGACCTAATAAACCCATGAGAGACACAAATAAGGTTTAGAACTGTATTTGGAAAAACTTATTTGCTTTTTTGGCTTGCTCCATATTTATAGGATTTCCTGATTTAGCAGACATGGTCAGGGAACTTTGGTGCACAAAATTAGAAAAGATGTCTGTTCCTGCTAAAAACATTAGAATTAACTGTATGCTAAGCATCTATGGAGTGCTGAGTAGATTTAAAAGCTGAGAAAAACGTCAGCAACACTTTGACAGATCGCTTCCAGCCATAAAAACAATGAAGTAAAAATTAAGCGATTTATAATTCTGTTCAGATAGAATAGTCTTATTTCAGTTAAATCAGAGGACACTATATAAACCCAAGATAATATCAGAAGTCAGGTACAATGTTAATTGATGTAACTCTGTATTACTTGATAGGATTTGATTCACCTTCATTTGCACAAAAGACTAGTCACTTGAATTCTTCTCATAACAAAATATGCACTAGTAGAAATTGGTATCTAACAATAAATTCCTTTGTGTGTGTGTGTGTGTGTGTGTGTCTGTGTGCATAAGCAAAATTGTTTCACATCTAGTAGCCTGAATGCAGAGTTGGAAACAAAATCATCGTATGTATCACATTCTCCCAGCTTACATGACAGTTTTGATTTCATTTTAAAGTCTGACTCCATTGAACTGTCACCAAAATTCTCCATCTAATTCTGGAAAAAATCACATTTCTGTTATGTTTACAGAAAGAATCACATTTTTAAAATATACAGATATTATGAAGAGAAGAATTAATCCTACTGTTTGCATGAACATGTAAAAACAATTCAACAAAGATATTTTATGCCAACAGGGGCAGTGGGACACATTTCCCATTTTTAGTGTATAGGTACTTGTAGAGCAACTCTCTACCCTTTCATTTATGCAGGGTGATTAGCTGAAGTCAAAAGGATTTATAGGGAGCAAATCTTTAATGGCAGTAAACCACACTTATTGATAAATGTTTCACTAGGTTTAAAATCAGACAATAAAATACTAGCACTTTCATACACAAACTCCTTGCAAAATTAGGTGTTTGAATGGCAGCAACTTTACAGGGTGAGCTGAAATTCTGCATACCAGTCTTTTCCCATGCTTATGTAAAAAAAAAAACAAAAAAACAAAACAAAAAACCCAACAACCAAACACACAAAAAAAATCAACCTACTAAACAAAGTAAGAAATTTACTTTTTTTTCATGAAGCTGCTTTTAAAACAGTACTGTAAGATAACTAAATTAAATTCTACCCCATTCCTAACACACTCCATACCCTCACTCCTACCCCCTGAACTACTCAGCTTCACCCTAAATCCTTTTTGACTCTCTTTTTCTCTGGAGAGTCATGAACATCCAATTTACATCTAGGTGAGGTAAAGACATCAGATCTTTGTCTACCTGAAATCTACTCATGATTTTCACCATAGATTCCAAAGTATAGATATTTCTTACAAACACTGACAAACATAATTCTTCATAATAATGGAGCAAAATAATTTCAAGGAAAATTATCTGATATCCCTGAAAATTATTGACCTAACAGTCATGAAAACAATATACTGGGAACATCAACATCCAATTTAACATCTCTTCAACAGGCTGAGTATTGGTGTATAATTTTAATATGAACAAAAGAACATGGTTAAGCAGATACAGTTGATGGGGGGCACTTTCATCTGAGTTGATGTTTAAATATGATCTGGGTAATTAAAGATTTCTCTGATTTCTCTACCTAAAAGACTCTATAATCTAATTCATGAGAAAATGAGAGGTAACGTTGTACTGCATATCGAATTACTAGCTTGACTGAATAGGAAGCCAGGATCAACTCTAAAAATGGATTATCTTTAGTACTTTACAGCATGGTGAATTCCTTCATTGTGTTAATATAAAACCCATCTGTATAATTAAACAAAAGCAAACAAACAAACAAAAAGTCCCCCAGGTTTTTTGTTTCATTTTCCTTAATAAAGCATGTCCTACTTTTTGAAGTTGTTTATATTATTGATAGTTTCACAAGGTAATTTCTCTTTTGAGAATGATCAGCTTATCATATCTTATGTTTCCATAGCTTGATACAGATAATGTTTTATTCTGCTAATGAGCAGCAAAACCAGAAGAAGCTATGTCTTATCTCTAGGCTAATTTGAAAAATGGTGATGCAGATAGCATTGATAAAAATGTTGATGCAGATAGCATTGATATAACAAATCGTACCCTGTATTTTTTAGTTCAGCATTCCTTTTAATACTAGTTAAAACTAAGCAAACATCAGATACATCTTTCTGGGTTATAATAACTACAGTTCTGTTCCTGAATCAAAATAAGTGTGAAATTTCAAGATTTTTAGTGTTTTTATGATTAATTTTAAAATGTAAATTCTCTCGACCTCTGAAGATTTAGAGAATAGCAAAAAGTCCTAATTCAACGTGTAGTTAATAAACTTCTACGTAAACTGTTACTGTTAAAAAACAGGTTTTTAATCATTATAACAGAAAATACTTTCAAATAATTGTAATTTTAGAAGCATACACGGAATCCTTGGTACTCTTGAATAAACAATATTCAAAGACTAGCAGGTAAGCATTCTTTTTGAAGATAAAACCGGGTTCTTTAGAGGAAGATGTCAAAGGTTATACTAACATTGAGCAATGTTGAGGACTTAAACTTAAAATTTTATTCACTTATCTTCCATAATAAATTATGTAAAATACTTCCACTTCAATTTTCACTCCTTGTCCCATGCATGAAGATGTTTTCCAAAGATGTTACCCAGTATTGGATGAGTAGTTTCTTAATTAAATTGTTCAGCTGCCAGCTGTGAATTGTGGTTATCCTCTTTCAGGATTGGTGTTAAGGTTATAGAGCATACAAGAAACACTCTGCCTGGTAATGTCATAAAACTTCCAATGTCAAAGAAAACACGCACTTATAAAACACAGAATCACAGGACAGGTAAGGTTGGAAGGACCTCTGGGGTCATCTTGTCCAACCTCCCTGCTCAGGCAGGGTAATCTACAGAAAGTTGCCAAGGACCACGTCAGAAAGCTTTTGAATGTACCCAAGGAAGGAGATTTCATAACCTCTAGGTGCACTCTGTGCCAGTGCTCAGTCACCCTTACAGTGAAGAAGTGTTTCCAGATGTTCAAACAGAAGCTCCTGTGTTTCAGTTTGTGCCCGTTGTCTTTTGTCCTGTCACTGGGCACAACTGAATGTTTTTTTTTAATATCTCCAAGGATGGAGACTCCACAACCTCCCTGGACAAACTATTCACATGCTCATTCACACAAAAGTAAAAAAAAAACAAAACCAAACAAAACACAAACAAACAAACAAAAAAAAAAAACACCCAAAAACAAAACCAAAAAACCCACACCGGTTATGTTCAGGTAGACTCTACTGTGTTTCAGTCTGTGCCCCTTGCCTCTTGTCCTGTCATTGGACATCACTGAGAAGATCCTGGCTCTACTTCTTGAGACTCTCCCTTCATATATTTGCACACATCGAAGAGATCACCCTGAGCCTTCCCTTCTCCAGGATGAACAGCCTCTGTTCTCTCAGCCTTTTGTCATAAAAGTTTCCCCAGCCCCTAAATCATCTTTGTTGCCCTTATTTGAACTCTCCAGTATGTCTGTATCTCTCTGGTACTGGCAAGCCTAAAAGTGGACACAATACTCTAGGTGTGGACTCACTAGTGCTGAATAAAAGGGAAGGATCACCTCTTTTGCTCTGCTGACAACACTTCTACTGCAGCCTAGGAAGCTCTTGTCCTTTGTGTCAAGGGTACGTAGCTGGCTCATGTACGACTTGTCCTTCTGCCACACACACATACCCAGCCTTCTCTGCAAAGCCATTTCCCAGATGGATAACCCCCAGCCTGAGCTTATTCCTTCCAAAGTGCCCGTCTTTGGACTTTTTAAACTTCATGAGGTTCTGTCAGGACATTTCTCCAGCCTACTGAGGTCCCTCTGAATAGCAGCATAACTCCCTGATGTATTAGGCACTCCTCCCACTTCCATGTTATCAGCAGACTTGCTGAGGGTAGACTCAGCCCCATCCTCCAGGTCATTCATGGAGATTAGAACAGAACTGGACCTGTACTGCTCCCCGGTATACATTGCTAGTTACCAGCCTGATTGCCTATTCAGCTTGCCTATCCATCTGGTTTTCAACCCACTTCAATGTCCAACTCCAGCAAATCTATGAACAGCTTGCCTGTGAAGATGTTATGGGAGGATGTGACCAGTGCCTCCTTCTCTTTACCCATAGTAATACTGCTATCATAATTCTGTCAAGAAATCCTAAAAGAACTTGACTGTCCCATTAGTGTTGGATGACAGAGACCATGTCAAAAGCCCTACTGAATCTAGGTAGACAAGATCCACTGCTCTTCCCTCATCTACCAAGTCTCTCATTTCACCATAGAGGGTTGTCAGGTTGGTCAAGCATGACTCCTCCTTGGTGAATCCATGCTGACTTCTGGTGATTTTCTCATTAGTAAATTGCCTGGAAATGGTTTCCAGATTTGCTGCTCCACCACCCTCTCTGGGATGAAGGTGAGGCCTGACAGGCATGTAATTCCCTGAGTCCTCCTTGCCTTTCTTGAAGACAGGAGTGACATTTTCTTTCCTACATTCCTCAGGCACCTTTCCTAGTCACTGGGATCTTTTGAAGATAATCAGGAGTGGCTTTGCAATGGCATCAGGCAGCTCCCTCAGCAATCATGAGTGCAACTCATCAAAGCTCATGCCTTATGACTTATGCATGTCCAGTTTGCTTAAGTATTCCCTAGTATGATTCTCTTCCACCAATGGAATGCTTTCCCTACTCCAGATGTTGCCCCTTCTTTCAAGTATCTGTGATTTGTGAAGGCAAATCGTGCTAGTAAAGACAGAAGGGAAAGGTGTTCAGTACTTCAGCCTATTCAAAGTCCTATTTCACCAAGGTCCTTACCTCAGTCATCGGGGGACCATATTTTCCCTGCTTATCCTTTTGCTGGTGATGTACTTATAGCCCTTCTTGCTGCCTTTGACATCCCTCAACAGATTCTATTCCTGGGGTTTGATTTTCCTACCTGCATCTCTGCATGCTTAGGCAGTCTCTCTGTATTCCTCCCAGGTTAACTATCCATGCCTCCACCTTTCATATACTCCCTTTTCTGTCTGAGTTTTGCCAAGAGCATCTTGATCTTCCATGCAGTCCCTGACATTTATTGCCTGACTTCCTGCTTGTTGCGACTGTTCTTAAGCTTGCAGGACATGAGCCTTGAACACCAACTACTTTTCTTGGGGTCTTCTTCCAACCAAGGCTTTATCCAATGGGATTATTTCAAGCAGAGCCTTGAAAAAGCCAATGCCTGCTCTCATGAAGGCCAGTGTTGTTAATTTTCTCTTTACCCTGCTCCCTCCTCTCAGGATCCTGAATTCCACCATCTCATGCTAAAGACAGACAAGGCTGCCTTTGGCTTTCAAATTCCCAACAAGCCCTTCCTTGTGTGTGAGTATGAGGTCCAGCAAAGCAATTCTCCACTTTGGTTCCCTTGTCAGTTGGGCCAGGAAGTTGTCACTGAAGCTCTCTAGGAACATCCTAGATTGTTTATGATCTGCTGTTCCAGCAGATACCAGGGCAGCTGAAGTCTCCCATGAGGACCAGGACCTGCAAACAGGAAGACCCTTTCAGTTGTCTATGGAAAGCTTCATCTACTTGTCCTTCCTGATCAGGTGGTCTACAGCAGACATCCACTACTATGTCACCCGTAATGGTTTGCTCTTTAATCCTTACCCAAAAGCTCTCACTTGGTTGACCATCCACCCCAGGCAGACCTCCATGCATTTCAGCTGCTCTCTCATGTAAAGGACAACTCTACTTTCTCATCCTCCTGCTCTGTTCTTCCTAAAAAGTTTGTATTCCTCCATTGCAGCACTCCAACCATACGAGCCACTCCACTGCACCACCATGATTCCAGCAAGATCAGAGTCCTGCAACACTACACAGATTGCTGTTTCCCATGTTTCTTCCCCATGCTGCATGCATTGGTGTATGGGCACTTCAGAGAGGCACCCCAGAATGCTGACTTCCCAGAAAGTACTTAGGGGAAAAAAAAATTATGGGATTTCATTTAGTGTTTTAAAAGTGAGTCATGACATACACAATATGTTTCAGAGAATTTTCCCAGTTTCTTTGAAATAAACAGAATTTTAATTGGAGTTATATAAAATGTAAGAACTGGTTATCATTATTTCCAGATCACTTCACAATTTTATCGCATTCATATTTAGATTTCAGATAGAACAGAAATTCTACATATGAACCAAAAAGAGCTACCTTTTACCAGCAGAATTCAACTATTTACTGAGCTAGGTCACCATATTAGTAGTTCCAATTTATGTTGCAATAGATTAATTTCTTTGTTATTCATTTTTTAATAAACATTGATCCCAACTTTTGTCTTTGATTCCCATGAGTCATGCAGCAATGGTATTTGTATAAGAAACATTACATTCCTAATTACTTCTCTTTCATGAAGGATTTCTGTGGAAAACATACGTTAGTTAGTCCACATTACTCGTTAACACTTGAAGGCTAAGATCTGGATACAAGCTACAAATAACCTATAGTCTTTACCTGATGAAAACATCTACTTAGGACAGGAGAGTTTTGCTTATGGAGTTATGGTCAAAGCCTTATAAGCAGCAGAAGGAATTATTTCTGCCTGCTTGGATCTTGGAGCTAAATAATTTTACCTGCTGACACTTCATGGAGGTTTTACAGAACTGTGAGCTATACTGAACTATACTGGAAGTAATAAGACACTGTGGTCTCATATTGTGAGTGCTCAGCTGGAGGCACAGCTGAAGTAAGATAAAACTTAACTTTAATATGTTTTTGTCAAATGTAAATGTTTCTATAGAACAGTAATAGAAAAGTCAGTTTTTCATAGTAGTGAGTTTCACATGAAACACTAGCACAACATTATTTTGAACCCATTTTTATGCCTAGGGTGAAGTATTTGAACACATACAGGCCTATCCTACAGTTTTATATTTATTTTCCTGCTATCTTGTTAATCTCTTGTTCAGACTTTTTCTATAATTTAAACAAGCAAGCAGAAGAATGATTAAGAATCAAGAGCTGATGACAATAAACTAGATGGTGAGGTGAACACATCAGAAGGGAGAGCCATCTTGCAGAGAGACCTATACAGGATGGAAGGGTGGGCTAGCAAGAACTGTGTGAAATTTAACAAAGACAAATGCAGAGTCCTGGTTCAACATAACCATAGAACCCAGTACAGACTAGGAAATGGGTGGCTGGGAAGCCTTACTCAAAGGCAGCTGGAGGTCCTGGTGAACAACAAGTTGAAAAGCAGTCAGCAGTGAAATGCAATGAAGGTTAATTGGATCCAGGGCTGCATGTCTAGGGGCATTAGTAGCCCAGATGTGACCATCCCACTCTGTGCTTATCAGGCCATGCCTGGACTACTTTGTCCAGTTCTGGTCCCCACAGTTCAAGAAAGATTCAGACAGACTGGAGAGGACCCAAAGGAGGACCATGGAAATAATCAAAGGGCTGGAGAATCTGCCCTGTAAGGAAAGATTGAAGGAGTTAAGTCTTTTCTCTCTGGAGAAAAGAAGTCTCAGGGGGTACCTCACCTAACCACCTTAAAGGGTGGCTAGAAAAGGGACAGACACTCTCTCTTCACAAGGAGTCATACGGAGAAAAAAAGGCTACAGGTACAAGTCACACCAGAATAAGTTTAATTGCAACATAACAAAGAATTTTTTTATGGTGAGAACAGTCACTGTAACAACCTCCTCAGGGATGTGGTAGTGTCCCCATTACTGGTGGTTTTCAAGATGTGATTGGACAGGATGCTAGATAATCTCCCTTTCCCACAAAAGATTGGACCAAACAATCTTTCAAGGTCGTTTCCAATTTGGGCTCTTCTGTGATTCTGTGGATTTCTTAAAAAATATAATCATGTAAAATCTAACATTTAATAGATGATGATTAGATTTATCACTTGTTAGGAAACAAATAAAAAAAGGATATTTATCTCCAGTTGACAACTGCAAATCAGTTACCTGTGTAATATATGGTATACTTCAGCATAAGTGGAAAGTAAAATAAAATAGAACAATTTAATTCCCAATTACTTGCAGCAAAGTTATATATGCTGCAGACTAACTGTGCATATCTGACTCCATGCATTACAACTTATTGGTTCAGCTACAGTTTAATACCTAGATGTAAGTACTAAGCATACATGCAGAGCATGTACATCCCAACATGGAGTCCAAGCTCCTCTTTGACTCAGAACCTTGCAGGCAGGAAGATATCCAAACAGATCAGAAAAGCCAGAAGAATATGACAGACCCATCACTGAGCTGAGCTGATAATTCCAGAGCTGACTCTTGTACCATACTCCACACATTTGTCACAATACCAGACTCCCCTCTCCCCCGTTTTGTTTTCTTTTTTTTCTTTTGTGGGTGTCATCCATCCCTGTCCATCCCTGTGTGTGTGTCCCCTCCCATTCCCCCCTCCGTTATTCAGGGCATGAAATCCTGCTTGATTTTAGTCAAAGGAGTTTACAATTTTTCATTCTAAATCAGAAACAAATAAATCCATTCAGAGGAAATCTGACTTTTGTTTTCTAGAATAGGTTCAATATCCCCAAATACTTTAAACTAATTTTCAGTTTCTGATATTAGTCATTCTTGTCACATTATAAGAGATACCTATAATCACATTTGCTTTATGGAAAACGAGAGTCTGCATAGCTGATTTCTCAACAGGAACTCCAGCAAGAAATTAAAATAATGGGTCTTACAGCATCAGACTGCTGTGATGAGAAAGCTAATTTTCAAGGCTTGAAAATTTAAAAAATGTTTTGACAACTATCAGAGAAAGCTTTCAAGCCAGTTCCACTTCTATAAGAAGTGTCATAATTTTTATTATGCATTCATAATCACAGACTTCTTCACATGAAGTGGAATTAGCAATCCTGATTTATTTTTCATTAAAAAGAACTGTCAGGGTTTTTTTAAATGCTATGCTTTAGTTCTATATTCACTTCAATGCTAAACACAGTGAAAATTTTGTATTTAAATATTCCCGTAATAAATTACAGGAAGGACTAGTAACATTCCTGAGCAAATTGCTAGAATCTTTATTTGGTGTGTAAACAGGTATCCACATGTCATATACTATCTGATATACTGCAATTTTCATCAGGCAAATACTCTGATTGATTTCAAGGTCTACACCAAAAAGTTAAGAGTGATCTTCAGATTATACTAAAGCTCAGATCTACTAATGATGCCTATTGTGCTATTAGGTTCTACAGCTCAGTTTCTCGCAGAGATCCAGAACATTACTGAGCAGTAATGGGAACAGAATCAAAAGAATCTGGCTAGTATGAGATCATGTTTCCTCACTAATAGTTGTCTAAGTAATTGCTTACATACAAAAGTGAAAATTGTGAGAATGATTCATTTGAAAATCTTATTGGAAACTTTGCCAGTCATTTATGACAAATTGTGTGTGTGTCTACATTGCATCTTCATATCAAATGATGCAAAGCTGTAGAGCACTATAAGCCATTTTTTAAATATAACCACTTGAGGTCTTTAAGTACCTCACAGTTACTATTTGTGAAAATATTTCTGGAGAATTTAAAAAAATGTGTTATCTTCCCCAATGTATAGTCTAGTTCGATCTACGAAAAAGAACATTCAGGTATTCATCTGAAAACTTTCTATAACCTGTCAATATATGCTGCATCCCGGAGTTACATTTGGAAAGATTTTCATTGTGAGAGGAAAATACAAACTGCTAAAAATCAAATTCAGAAAGTTTGTACTGATAGGTGAAAAAAGGGTCAATGTATAAAACTTGAAGAATTTAGTAATAACTACCATGGAGATTTATATCGGTTATATCAGTTTCATTATCATCAGTATTAAAGTTGAATTTGAAAAAAAAAAAAAAAAAAGGGTGGGTGTGTGAATATTCTGCTAGGTCTTGCTGAATAGCCAGTTGAAGTGGAGTATGTATGAACTTAGGAATATAGCTCTTACTTATATCACTAATGTCAAAATGAACTGGACACTCCAGAACAACATCAAAAGCAAATGGATAAATAAATTAGGAGAAAAAAACCCCATGATCTGCAACAAAACATCTTAGGCCTCCAATGGATCTTTGGGTCATAGAGTCAGTCCCTTACAATCAAAAACAACTAGAAAATACAGTAACTCAGAAAATGATTGTCAACGCAAACCCAGGTTTCAGCTTGCACTACCTTCCTACTAGAACGCTGTTCTGGAATTTTATGAAGGTTTTTATTTCTAGGGAAAATCTATTATATGGATAATAGATTGTGTCCTGTTGTTTCACTAGCTTTTTTCTCCATTTAATATTTACATGCACTTCTTTACTCTTTCTCTCTAGTCATTCACTTTCCCATACGTAGAAAGACATGATGTCCCCTTTCAGGTTTTCTTTTACAGGGTCAACTAGGCAAGATTTTCTAATTTCTCTTTTAAAATGAGCAGAGCTAAAAGTCTTTGCCTGTATCCATTCTATTTTGAATTCTTCATTTGTAATATTATGTACATTTTATTTTCATAGAAGTTTTTCTCACAGATTGTGTTTTCCTAAGGAGGGATACTAGGGATTCCTAGGGATACTCAGTAATTCAGTAGTACTGGCAATAAGAAGCATTTTATCAATTATTTTACCTGGTTTATTTTGTCAGTTTATTTTGTCAGATGCCAGAATACTCTTATATTGATTTATTTGCTACTCGGTTGAGGAGGTTTTAGTTTAAATTACTTTGTAAACAACATTTTATGCAATGTCTGGTTAAAATTACTATTATTCATTATTGTTTTCACAAATATATTTTACATTTCAAGGTTGTTATTAGGCATAGTTGATATTAATGTTTTCTTGAAAGCATTTTCACAGAACATATATATCATTTGACACAGTTATTTTTTATGAACTAATCACTAAGGAATAGAAAGTGTAAAAATCAGTCTACCCCCCTATCAAACATAGCTATCACTGAACAGAGCTATTAGTGGCTTGACTTACTGAAAGCAAATTGCTCAAGACAGTCTGAAAGTCCATTTTTCATGCAGAGTTCCCTTTCATGTTATGCACTATGCTGGAACATAATTGAAGATGCTGAAATCGCATGAATTTGGAATGAGAGATTTAAAACAGAACAGAATAGAATAGAATAGAATACTACATTTTACTTGGAAGGGACCTACAACCATCATCTAGCCCAACTGCCTGACCACTTCAAGGCTGACCAAAAGTTACAGCATGTTATGAAGGGCATTGTCCAAATGCCTTTTAAATGCTGACAGGCTTGGGATGCCAACCATCTCCATAGGAAGCCTGTTCAGTGTTTCACCACCCTCCTGGTGAAAAAATGATTACTAACGTCCAGTCTGGTGCAGCTTTGAAGCATTCCCATGCATCCTATCAGCACCTTCCTCTCCACTTTCCCTTCTCAGGAAGCTGTAGAGAGTAATGAGGTCACTCCTCAGCTTCCTTTTCTTCAAACCAATTAGCCAATGTGAAATGCATGAGGGTTGCTACACAAGATTTTTTTGAATTCTGTATTTTTTCCTCCATAAAATCTCTGAGATGGTTTATTTCAGAATTCAAAAGCTGAATAACTTCAATCAGAGGACCTTAGCCACTAGCTTGCTGAAAATATTTCTTTAAACTTAGTATTTGGTAGCTTTTTCAGAAGTATACTCAGAAATGAACATTTTAAATGTTTTAGCCTTAAATGTCTCTTTTGCCGTATCCTAGGTGAGAAGTGAAGGTACAAAATGCATCATTCAGTACAACTGTTTGATGAAATTATTACATTTCTGTTCATATGGCTAAGGAGATTTTGATAGTTACTTTAAAAGTTTTTGGTTTTTTTTTTTTTTTAAAAAAAAAGCAATAACAAAACATCATTGTAATAAGACCATAGACCAAGTTCCTGCCCTGACTGAACCAGACTGTCTGACATCCAATGAATCACAAAGCATCAGGCAGAGAGATGTTCAGCCGTTAGATCTTCCATTCTGCTAATCACTAGACTTTATTAGAGACTGGACTTCAGTGCCCTTTCTTTTTTCTGCTCTGTTCACCAAAGTTTCAACCGAATTAAATTCAAAATATTTTAGCTAGATTTATTGGGTAATACTACTCTGTTAAGCAATACAAGAGTTAGCCTAATTCTCCTCACAATTTGGTCTCCCAAAACTGCTCAGAGACTTCTGCTTATGTGGCAAAAAGTTTTGAAAAATCTATCGTTTCCATGATGGAGGAAACTCATTCTCCAGAGAGGCCTTTTTTATAGGATACAGAAGCCATAAATCAGACCCAAGATTAAAATATGTGCTTAAAGCAGAATAAAAGAATCCTGTTAAGAATAGTTCTTAATTATGATAAAAAGCGACATGCTTTGAAGACTGTTATAACTGATCTAACCTTTGAAAAACAGCACTGATTTATCTCTCCAATATCACATTTTAGTAATGAATCTCTGATAAATGTGTATCTTTTTACAAAGACACACAAAGGGCCATATTGTGCTTACCTTACATGACTATCATAATTGATTTAATGACATTTCTTATAGAAACAAAATTAATAGGACTGCAGTTTTCATGTATAAATGCTGAGTATTTACTTTTTAGAACTAGAACTGGTTTAAGGTGCTCTCTAATGATGTGAAAAGTACATATATATTCAAAGAAACAGTACTGACCTACTATCTGCACTTTTCTCAAGCTATTTTCAGCACCTTCTGCACATTTACATTTTATAAGCAAGAAAGGAACATTTCTCTACATTGCTTTATAAAAAAACAGGGACTGGTTTTGGTTTTGATGGTCTAGAAGCATGCTTCACTGAATAAAACTTCAAAGTCTAATCTACAGCCTGTCTTTTGGCTTGTGGCAAGGACATAGCTTAGGTCAAACTCTTACACTGTCAGTGCTTTTGGCAGGGGGTGGGGTGGTGGTGGCAGTGCTTTTTAGTAAAGAAGTATCAAAAATATATAGTTTAAAAAAACAAGGTTAGAAAGAGATCATCCTCTTGTAAATCTCAGAAATCCACAGACAGGCCTTACATGCTCATATGTATTGGTTATGTGAAAATCCGTACTAAGCAGAAGCAAGATGATGTTTTCCTGGGTAATAATACTTAAACGTTCCTTCTGAAAGTATGCATGCATTCAGGTTATTTCCTCTGAAAAAAATATTGTACTGAAGAAAGTATCTTTATCAACCATGCTAATCTTTTGGTGAATTATTTCACTAACTTTTAAATAATCTTAACGTTATCTTGGTCTGGTGTTATGTCTTTTCAGTGCTAACCTGCAAGCTAAAGTTATTGAACTAAACAAAACCTTTTAGACATCAATGTGAATGGACTAAAATCCAGTCTGATAATCACTGTAATCAGAAGAGTCCAACTGAAGTCAAAGATAGCTCCCACACAACATGGCAAAGGACTAAAAGAAGCTATCAGAAATATCACAGCAGCAGGTGATTACCTCCAGTTCATGTGTTGATGAATTTATCATCAACTAACACAAAGTGTAGATGTAAATAGCATCATACAAAGGATAACCCTAGATCTCAGCCAGGATGAAATTCGGAATAAGATTTTAAAAAGTACATAAAAGCAAACTAGCAGCATTAATCCAATAAATGAATCAATGAAGGAATTGTACAAAAGCAGCAAACAAAAATGCCTTATTCAGTAGTACCCATAGTCATAAAAACTCCACTGTATTTAACAGTAGGTCATGATACACAACAAGATAAAAAGAAAAACAAAATCACAGTACTAGAAAATTTAGACATAGGCAATTAAGAAAAGTGCAAACTGTACTTCACTTCATAATTGTATTTGTAACATTACCACCAGTTCATCAGTCAAAGATAGCTACAATACGTTATGGAGCTTAGCTGAATATTAGAATGTATCTAATTAAGAGTAAAATGGAAAGACTAAAAACAGTTCAGAAAGATAACATAATATTCATTTTCATACTATATTTATAATGCAAACAGAATAATGATATAAAAACTTGGAAAGACATTTTATCAGAATGAAAAATTAGGATTATTATAGCATGCTAAATAAAAAAAGAGCAGAGGTGGATGCACCATTATTCATAAATATGACAAATGCATCTGAACTAAAATGTAAGTATGCCACTTTAATACAAATATTAGTGAATTGAAGACTAGACTTCTGTAACACTGCTCTGATGTCAGATTGATATGGTGAAGAAGGAAATGAACCTTGGAATATATTCATTGCAAGAACTCATTTTGTTATATTATTTATATCTGTAAGTATGTTTGAGATTCTTTTGCAACCCTGAGAAGTCAAAACATAATTTAAACAAAGGTATTGATTTTAAACATCATTCTTACTCATTTACTTCCGAAGTCAGGTGTGATGTACAGAATCTTATAAGTCCTATGTATAAGCATACCCTACCCATATTTATCTCTGATGCTGATATTGCAATCACATACACTGGACAAAATATTTGCCAAAGATATTCCTGATATGCTTCTGTGTAACAAAAGCTTTGTATACTGGTGTAATGACGCAAGATCTGAGAGAATGGATGTCTGAGGGCTGAGTGACCACCTTCCTGGTAAAAATCCTTTAATACCTCACAGAAAAGAAAAAAACAAAAAAAGAAAAGAAAAAAAAAAGATCAGCAGTTCAACAAAACAGTGATTCATTGGCAGAACTATTGCATGCAGGAAAAAGGAAATGTTTCTATACATTCAGTTTATTACACACAGTTTACATAATGTTATAAAAGTAAGGGAAATAAAATTAATAATTCAGAAGAAAATATTTTTTTAAAGATGGTAACATAAACCAAACATCAACAAAGAGCTGCAGGGGGTCTGCAGTTGTTGGTGTCCTTTCTTACCCCTTTGGGAACTAAACTATTACAAGACAACAAATCAGCTGAAGTAATTCTACTTGTCTCTACAAGCAAAGAATAGATTCAATCTAAAGCAGTGAATATTGAGATGAACTAATCTGGACAATTATTACTGAGAAGAAATAGGCATTCACACTGCACATCTTATATGAAATGCAATATTCATTCAGATTATAGATTTCTGAAATAAAAGGTGCACACACTTTCTCTCCCTTAACAAGGAAAAAAGAAATCTGTAGATTTTCCAAAGATGAAAGATGCAGGAAGATGCAGACAGTTCAAAGAGAAGGTAAGTATTTCAAGAATACTTGACCTACTGTCAAAATTAAAGACAGGCATGAAATAAAAAGGTACAAAATCAGATTATGAAATATGTTACTAAAGCAATAAAAATTAAGACGAAAATTTATTTTAAAAGGCACAGACTGTTTCTAGAAAAAAAGGGGAGGGGGAAGAGGTGTTGCATATTACTTTTAAACTTCAAAAAGCAGAGAAAAGGTTCAAAATCTGTGTGGGAAAAGACTATGTCATAGACACCCCCTGCTCACTTATGATTTTCAGTCTGGTCCTTTTAGTATTATTTTTAAAATCTTTTTAATCCAGGTAAATCTTAACTTGATTTTTTTTTTTAAAAAAAAAAATCTTTGTATTGGGAACTATTCCCTTTTTGTCATGCTTGTTGCAGATGTGTTGGTCTTTTTTTTTTTTTTTCTCCAAACTTACTCTAACTAGTCATATTGCACAGTTTTAACGTTTAATGTCCTGCCAGGTGCACCTGGGGAATGACAGTGACATACTTATTTTGTTAAAATTAAAAAGGAAGATTTGTTGGGTAGGTATTCTCGTGCCATGGATAACTCAGCCTCAATAGAGCCATCTTTCATAGGAAAGATAATTCTGGAAAACTGTATGCATTTTTTTTTTAAGTTAAAAGGTAATATACATGCAGAAACATCTTTTTTTCAAATCTATACTTTTCACAATTCTGCATGTGTTTTCCTTATCACACACTGTAAGTGCAAGGTATTACAGAAAAACAGATACACATAAGGAAAACATTTATTTTGAAGTAATTGCTAGTGTAAATCCTGCAAAAAAAGTGTTGGGGGTTTTTTGTTTGAGGTTTTTTTTTTTTGTTATATCCTGATTTTGCTCCCTTAGAACTGTGAAGAGAGGCCATAATATGGCAGCCAAGAACCTGCACAGAGCTGCATTTTTCAGTGAGGAGTTCCATGTGAAAGTGCATGTCACATGTCTTCCATACCTGCCACAACTACAACAGAAGCAAAAGGCTGTCAGTAACTGGGAGGCAAACTGGCAAAGTAAATCCAATCTATTTGAACCTGTAGCAACAGATGTGTTAAACATGCCCCGAGAGGCATGACTTTGAGTATCTTCACAGCAGATAGAACAGGCTGAGCTTAGAATAACCATAAGAAACAACGAGCTAAGATATTAGGTAACTTCTCTCCAGTCAGTGCTATTCACATTATAATCTGTCAGTGCAGGGAAATTATGCTGGGAAATAAAGGAGAAGGAGGGAAATATATACATCTGTTTCAGTTTTAGATCAGATTTGAGGAAGGGAGGAAAATTGTACTGGATGTCAGAAAAGTAAGCTCAGATTATTGTGCAAAAAGATTGTACTGTTCTACAAAACATTAAAATTTGTCAGTAGTCCAATGCTCATCTAATAAGGACAAGGGTAATTGGCCACCACCTGGTTCACATGAATAATCCTATGGATTTCAGCAGAACCACTTGCATGAATAAGCCAAATATAATTTTCTTCTTACTAAGCATTCACATATCATCCCTCTTGAGTCTCATAATAATTTCTGAAGCTCTTAAAAATTTGTCTACAGTTACTCCTTTTTAATATTATCTCAAAGTCCATATTCTCTACCATCAGGACACCTCTGTCTTTCTTTCTTAAGCTATGTTAATAACCTCTGATAAAAGGACAGCTGTGCCCTGAATAATGCATGCGTGAATAGCAAGACTGTAAAGTTATTAATCTACAATACCTAAAAATGTTATCTTACTGCTCAGGATAGCACACTTTTGTTGTTAAAGACATCATTTCTACATCCCTGCCCATGGCAGTGGATGATCTTTAAGGTCCCTTCCAACCCAAACCATTCTGTGATTCTATGATTCTATGATTCTATCATTCTGTGTCCTACCATTGTGACTCAGTCAGTTTACAACATGTGAAATCTTGCTGTTATTTCATTTACACTGATTTTTTTCATCTTTTTCCTATTGATTCTAGCACTGCTTATTCAAGTTATAACACAAATTATTTCTTTTATTTAAAAATATTCATGTAGTGCATATTTTTTTTCAAAAAATATATTCCTTCTTCAGTCTCCAGAAGACTTTCCCCAAGTTTTTAAACATGTCCAGTGAGGCATCTAAGATAAAAACAGGACTGTCATGCTGTGCTACATTATGTATACCGTTATGACAAATGACTTTATCAGAAATAATATTATTACAGTAACTACCAAAGAAGCAATAATTAGACACTAGATGTAAAGTGTTACTAAATTTTAATTCAATATTGCAAAATTGCATTATGCCTGCAATATAGAATTTATGTTATTTCCTTCTTTATATAAAAAACACTGCAGTTGTGAAGATGCTGATATGCATTCTTTGCTCAGTGCTTAGTAGGCAAGGAAGAAGGTCACTGCAATTCTCTTATTTTTAAAGTCTGAACATCTCTGTTCTTGTTTGCAGAACTGTTAGCCATTGTACCTAGGAAAGCAGAAATTTCTGAATCAGGTTGAACTGGTAGAAAAAGAGTGTGCTTGCTGAAGAAGGTGGGGAGTTATGTCATAAGCCAAACATCTACTATTATGCGAAGACTTTGCCTGACACACAAACTGCCACAGTCCTACATTGTCACTAATTTTATTCAGAGATTATTATACAGTATTAAATTCCATTAACATGATTGCAAGCTTAAAGACTGATTTATCATAAACATATTATTAAGATTACATTGTCTTATTTTTCTTTGCAATGCAGTAGCATTTATTTTGTGTGAATGGAGGCATTCCCTTCAAGGCATTAGGAGTGATTTATTGGCAGCCAGAACTTAACAGACGTTTTTCTTTTACAATTCCTCTCCGAAAAGAACAGCAAAGTATTGAAACAAAGTGCTGCATAGGCCTGCATTAAACGTAAACCAGACCTCCATAGCTGATATATCTTATGTTCTTGCGTGCACAAGTAACAAAAATCAGGTAAATACTCAGCATGTGGAAGATCCCTAGACAGTTAGGTTTTAACTGTACCTTTGCAAGGAACTCTCTCTGATTTTGACCAGGTTGTACTTGTCCTGTAGGTAAAACAAGAATACCACTTCACAGGTGTAATTTCTTAAACAGTGCTCACCATTGTTCAATCCATCTGTGTTAATATGAACACATAAATAACCAATCACAAAATAAAAATGAAAATCCTGAGTCAATTGGGAGATAATGGGCATTTCTGACATCAGCTTTAGCAGACCTTTCAGCTCCTTAAGCTGGGAAGAGAAAAACAAGGGGGATGAAATCATGTAGGATACTCCAAAGGCTTTGCCTACACAACATGAACTTCCCAAGTGATGTGTTAATATTCTGACATACACTGCAAACTTTGCACAGTAATCATATTACAAGGATATTGTTCCATTTAGATTCTACATAAGGTATGAATAAGAAATCAAGCAATAACTATTTTTATCCCTCTTTCTTTACATGATTTTTAAGATGATGAATGGGAAAGAACTTTTCCAAATAACTAAGTGTAAATACTGAAATCTATAGTACAAAAAGAATCTTGAAAATATCCTTACTGTTTCAAAATATTATACAACATAGGTGGCCTCAGAGCTGGAATTTGGCCATAATAAATACTAGTGCATATTAAAAGGAGATGATAGCACAGGGAAAGTTACTATTTTTATGCATGATGCAAAGAGGTCATGATGGAATTTTCTTCAGAAACATGCCCAGCAGTCCTCTGTATGCTAAACATAGGTGAGTTGTGAAACAGACAAAGAATCAGGTGGAATAGAAATAGTGTTACAGAATTTTTTAGTAAAATTTATGCATCTCCCACTGTGTTATACCTTTCCCTCCAATGCCTAAATGAGCCAGTGTAAGAAAATTTTATTCTGAACTTATTCTAGATAGCTCTCACAATTCACATTTTACTTCACATTTGGACCAGAATTATGTTCCAAGTGTGTCACATCACATATAATAGTTTTAAAAGAAAATCAGGAA
Source organism: Falco naumanni (assembly GCF_017639655.2). Taxonomy (NCBI): domain Eukaryota; kingdom Metazoa; phylum Chordata; class Aves; order Falconiformes; family Falconidae; genus Falco; species Falco naumanni. The sequence continues at coordinate 53,426,041 of NC_054080.1, read as the reverse complement.
AATCTTAAAAGAAAGTTTTACATGACCTACTCTTTATAAATAACTAAACAGAAACCAATTAGCCATATTTGCTTTTAGAAAACGAAGTCTTTTTCCTGTCATTATTCTGTCTCCTTTCAACTGGCCCAAGACAGCCTCTTTCACTTCTTTTTCATTTATCCTTCCTACCAGTTCCCCTTCGCTCCACACTGAAAAATCTGCAAATAAAATTAGTAAATCACTACCAGAACTACAACTAATTACAGGAAATATTCATAATGTTGTATATTTCCTCCTACTTTTAAAAAATAAATTTTAAAAGTTCTAACTACTACTTAAAAATATCAGAACCATAGTATGCCTCGTAATACTTAAAATTTTGCTTGCAAAGGCACTGTTCTCTTTAAAAGGCTTCTGCATAACTGACCTTCTTGGGATTAGTTATTTGTATAGACACACAAATTCTGACTATATCTAGAGCAAAATATGAGCTTTTCATATACTCACCGGAGACTTCAGAAGGTGATTAAAGCATAATTCCGAGATAGCCTCTACCCATTGACTACATAAGAAGCCTAGATTCATAAACTAGCTGACAGGATTACTACCAGAAGTAGTAACCTGCCCCCACTTCATTTTACACACACCTGTTCATATGCCTGTGGGGCAAATCCACCTGGAGACCCATTCCAGCCAGGAAACTAAACCAATTTAAAATAAATAAATAAATGAATAGGTAAAAATCTAGTGACAATGTCTCTTTAGCTGTGTGTCTACTGGCCCGGTTACATTAGACACTAACACTGGAACACAAAGACCACACCTACATTACCAGCAAGGCCAAAAAGCTCTGATCTGTAGAGAGAAACGCTGCTGAAATTCTCAAATTCATACTAGATGCATTTCAGGTATTTTTCTGTTTTCATTTTGGATTAATTATAGTTCTGGTGCCTGTCTTCCAGCATAGTATCACATGGAAGAAACCAAGTTTGTGCTTTCTAGTGCACCGTAATTCAAAGTCTCCTAAACTGGCCAGAAGATTTGCTTCAGAAAGTGGACCTGTGATCGGAACAAAAATGCTAACATAGTAATATTCTTGCTTCCTTTTATTTATATTTAAGCTCATCACCTGTATTCACCAAAACCCTAAAAATTAATACTGTTACTTACTAGTGTTACTAAGTAGTGGTTAAGTACTGTTGTTATTAACAATGTAAAGGCTGAATAACTTCTTGGACACATCCATTGAATGTTCCATCTTAACATGATTTAACGTAGAGGTAGTTTTCAATTATTTAAAAACTGAAGGCCTGAAATGAATAGAAAATTAAGAGAAAGCATTCTTTTTGAGCTAAAGAATCATAGAAGCACATCCATAAGAAAATATTTTTTATGGTTTAATGTAAGTTTTTTCATTAAATAAAAAACTTGAAGTATTATTTCAGCTCAGAAAATCATTTTAATAACTATAAAAGATTTTGAGTGTTTTCACTACTACAGAAAAAAAATAAAAATGGAAAGTAGTTTTGACTGAAATACAAAAATAATTTATTTCTGTGTTAAAAGAAAATATTTTACTTGATTTTTAAACTTGTGTTTGCACAAAATTGGGAAATGTATTCATGAGGTGTTTTATTCAGTCATATCCATTTTTTTCCAGCAAAAAAATAAATAAATACAGTTCTAGTTTTAAAACCCATAAAAGCTTTTAAAAAAGATCAATCATATACACGTCAATACACTCATAAATACATTATCGGATTACTGTGATCCTGGAACATCACAAAGTAAAGACATTCATATAAAAAGCCTCTTCTTTACATAAAGAACAATTTAGGTAGAAATTTAGCCAGAGAATGAAACAACGTAAAGAATGAGGCACCATACCTGTGCATTCTTTTGTTTCTTAGATTCCTCTCCATCCATGTTATCAATGCATTTTTTCTGGCTAAACTAATTATTAGCCTAACTTGGGCAGTCGGCAAACAAAAAAGCAAAAAAGGGTTAGAATGAAACTTCTTCAGCTGAAGCTTCAGCTGCTTCTGCTGAAGATCCCTTATGATCTGCCTCTTAACAACAGCAATATCCCATGCAACAATGTGAAAACCAACACATTTCATCTGAAAAAGAGTCAGCTTTTAGAATGACTCTTCATGATGTAAGGCATCAGTCACTCATTGACTGCACTGTAGAACAGCAAGAAAAAAGGAGTGGTTCACATCACGAATAAATAGCTGTGCAATAGTTTTGGCACACAACAAAGAAACACCAACACAACTGAAAAGCAGTTATTTGGTATGTGAGCCACTGAAACCAGATCATTAAGGAATGAATAATCTGATGGGCCTTCTATAAATAACTAATACCATCTGTAAGCTGAAAAATACATACCTGGCCTGAAATTTTCAAAGTTCTCTGTGAGATTTTAGCAGGAGCCAGGCATCCATCATTCATAGGCAGCTTTGAAAATTTTGCTTTTCACTTTTCCTGGCTTTCCTATTTTTTAAGGAGGGAGAAATAACAACTCTCTTACCTTACCTGTTTTGTACCTTTGATACAAATCAGGGAAAAGGTAGATTTGTTGTACAAATGAGTTAACTCCCATACAGTTCAGGAAAGGGAGAACATTGATGTCTGCTTTATGAAACAGAATGTATGCGATGTTAAAAGAAAATGTACAATGTGATAAATACATCTCCCATAGGAAGCAAGGTTGTGTACTACTGCTCATTTGATAACAATACCAATAAAAGCACTTCTATTTCCTGTGTGCTGTGGAGGTGTTTTAGAGTCATGCATCATTTTAAAATCCAATAGGTGAATCATAAAGAAAAGCACAGGAAATTAATACAGAGTACCATTCAGTGAAAGGACAGCTTTGGACTGCAGTTTTTTATGTGAATTGACCAAGGCCAGGTTCTTAGATCCCAATAAATTAAATTATCTTAGTCTTTATCACATTTGCGATCAAGGAAATTTTCCTTTATTAATATCAGTAAAGTGAGGTGTAACACTGTGGTCTATGTCAACAGATCAAAGCCATTTTTTTAACAGTTCTGTTCTCACTTATTACATGCAAATCAAGGAAATAATTTGATCCTATCTAATCATAGCTTATTAATTATCAGTTTAACCTGGCAACCAACATGGCAGACTTGAATTCACTAGAAAGCGGGGAAGAATATCACCTGCCAAAAACAGCTGGAGAATAAAGGAAACAGAGTCTCCATTCTGGAGGAAATGTTTTGTGCTGGGACAGTGACTGGCATAAGTCATACTTTAGCAGATGACCTTCTTAACTCTGTGGTGGGATATGGAAGAAAGAATCTTAAAGGAAAGATTCAGGGAAGAACCTCAGAAGTCTTGGAAAACTGAATAAACCTAAAAAACCCTAAATGTTCCTGAGGAAACTGACACTACCAACATGAAAACAATTATACAGTACTGTCAATATCTGTCCATTCTTTGAAATCTCATTTAAACTGAGAATGTATGCTTTTTCCTAATTCCTTGTGAGCTTCATTACTTCCACACTCAACTTTTCCCAAACAGCTGAGTTATCAAACAGGAGTGCCTTGCAGATCTAAGCACTGGTGAAGAATTTGTTAAAGCTATTTGATACAGTTTTAGATATACAGATCTAGAGATAGATGGAGAAAGAAGGAGATGTTTTTGTCATTGGGAACAGCTATTGACTGCAAATTCTTGATGGACTAATGATAAATTTGCCTTCAGCAAAAGCAGTCACAGGAACAGAAAAAACTGTTGTTCATTTCAGTCAAGAAAATCCTAAGATCCTTAGATGCATTGTTCAAACACAACCACCTTATTGATAATTGCTGAGATTCTTATTAAAATCATGTTCAAATTCTAGACTAAAATAACTGATCTATATTCGGAAGTATCAAAAGTGTGTCTATTGAGTTTGCATGGCAAGGTTTTAGTAGCAGGGGACTTACACAGATGGCTTCTGTGAGAAGCTGCTAGAAGCTTCCTCTGTGTCCAAAGGAGCCAATGTCAGCTGGGTCCAAGATGGACTCACACCTGGCCCAGGCTGAGGCCACCAGCAATGGTGGTAGCGCCTCTGGGACAACATATTTAAGAAGGGGAGAAAAAACCTGCACGATAGCAACTGCAGCTAGAGACTGCAGTAAGAATATCCAGAGACTGGAGTAAGAATATCTAAGAGAAACAGTCCTGCAGATACCAAGGTCAGTCAAGGAAGAGGGGGAGGAGGTTCTCCAGGTACCATGAATACCATGGTGAGGCACACTGTCCCCCTGCAGCTCATGGAGGTCCATGGTGGATCAAGTGGACGTACCTGAAGGAGTCTGTGACCCTGTGAGAAGCCCATTGTGACCCTGTGGGAAGCCCATGCAGGAGCAGGCTCCTGGAAGGACCTGTGGAGAGATGAGCCCAGGCTGGAGCAGGTTTTCTGGCAGGACTTGTAGCCCCACAGGGGACCCACACTGGAGCAGTCTGTTCCTGAAGGACTGCACCCTGCGGAAGGGACCCACACTTGAGCAGTTCAGGAAGAACTGTAGCCCACGGGAAGGACCAACACTGGAGAAGTTCACGGAGAACTGTCTCTCATGGGAGGGACCCACGCTGAAGCAGGGGAGGAGTGTGAGGAGCCTCCCCCTGAGGAGGAAGGAGCAGCAGAGACAGTGTTGATGAGCTGACTGTAACCCCTATTCCCTGTCCCCCTGCACTGCTGGCTGGGGAGACGGTAGAGAACTTGGGAGTAAAGTTGAGCCCGGGGAGAAGACGGGGGTCGGGGGAAGGTGTTTTTAATACTTGGTTTTATTTCTCATTATCCTGCTCTGATTGGATTGGCAATAAACTAAACTAATTTCCCCGAGTCAAGTCCATTTTGTCCGTGATGGTAACTGGTGAGTGATCTCTCCCTCTCCTTACCTCAACCCACAAGCCTTTTGTTATATTTTCATTCCCCTATCCAGCTGGGCAGGGGAGTGACAGAGCAGTTTTATGGGTACCTGGGCTCCAGCGAGGGTCAACCACAAGTGTGTATAATCTGAAATCTATTTTACAGAAGTGTGCATATCAACAACGGCAACACCAAAGGTGCAAGTGAATCCTCACCATTAGCTTACCCTGCTGAGATAAACAGCTCTCTTCAAATCCAAGGCTTATGAAGCACAGCAGACAATTAGAACTGTGAACTAATGGAGTGAAACAATACATTTATGTCACCAGCACCAACTGTCTTGTGTAAGCAGGGCATACTGCATTGTGGACGCATTGTTACCAGACATGTACTGTTTAATTATTACATTCAAATAATTTCTTGTCAATTTTCTCTGTTAACCAAGAATGCCGTATTTTCTCCAGGTATATGGAGTTTGTGGAAGTATCATGTTCTTCTAAGCTCCAGCATCATAAAGCACTCTCCTCCACAAGTGTATTTTTAAGAGGTGTGACCAGGAAATTTTTCTGATTTGTACATATAACATTTCCCACATCAGAGGTTCATAACCTTTTAACATACTGAAATGTTGTCTTAAGCTGAAACAATCTGTGAATAAGGTTCATATTTACAAAATGGAAAAAAAAAAAATCTCTAGTTGTAGTAACGCAGAGTAATACGAAGTAAATTGGGTATCAGGCTACTGTCATGTGCTGAAATAAAGAAACATAAATCATTACAGAAAAACCTTTCTTTCACAGACCAAGTTTAAGAAAATTTCAATACATAGATATAAACTGATCTATTCAATATGTCATACTGTGCAGGTATATATTTAATTGTTGTAATTTATTTGTAATTATTTTTTTTAATTTGTATCTAAATCATATGTGTACCTTTAATTCATTAGATCACACAACTATACACTTAATTATCACATTATATCACACAAGTACCAGCTCACATAAAATGTCTTCCTAGTACCACAAGATTCTTTCCTGTTATGTGTCTCTAAGAAATTAAGTTTGCACATCATGTGTGCTTGGTGCACGTTAATTACAGAAATAGTTATACCCTATATATAAAGAAGGGATAACCTCTTTCTATTTCAATGCAACATACCACTGTCAATGATTGATTTTCATGGTATTTTTTAGGTGTCTTTGATGTCACAGCTGCTACCACTTATTAGAATGTCTTGGGCATAAATGCATGCCCACTGCTTTTACGGTTTTGTTTCAACCATTTTTAGTGTTAAATGCATATGCAGTTGTATAATACATTTTGCACACAATTTACCTATGCTGGGAAAGAGGCAGAAGTTTGGACATGGCACTATTATATTACTCAGTGCAAAATTTTTGCCAACCTGTAATTTCTCCTATTCCATACTATTCAAAATTTTCCACAGGTAAATTGAAATGACTTTTTTTCCTATGTCTAGAAGCACAAAAGAGAGATATGAAGAATTGTTGGGTTATTCATTTATTTAAATTTCAACCACACTTTTCTGAACTGAACCTTTAGTCAGACAGCTTGTAAATGTCATTTTACCAAGTCATTTATATTTGTTGGTAACACTAAACTAATCCCAACTTGCTTCAAAACACCTGTGAAATACTCTAGAATAATCCTACCTCTTGTAAATTTTGTATTTTCATTGTCAAGAGTATTTTTCAAAGCACATTATTACACTATTACCCAGCAAATAATGCCATACATACACATTCCGTCTATTTTGGGACCACTACCTTCCAAATGGCTGCCTCATTATGTTTATAAGGGAAGAAAGGTAAAGCAAGTGTACTTAGAAATAGAGATAAGTGACTCACCTTCAACTTTAGAATCAGTTTTAAGGTATCAAACTCCCACTCCCTCAATCTGATATAGGAATAACTTTAGAATCAGACTCGTGCTAGGGATGTAAATAAATTGATTTACATATAACCCTTGTAAATTAAAATGTGTGTATCGTACTGCTTATCTGTGAACTCAGAAGTTGAAAGATTAGTGTCCTAAATGAACATATAAACCCAAGCATTTTTCAATTAGATTTTATAATATTTTACTACTAACCACCAAATAAAAAGGAAGCACTAGAATTTATAAATACATTAACTAAACAGACGACAGATGTTATTATTTGTTAGAGTTCTCTCTTTGGTTTACAAAGCTCCTGTGATTGTTTTACAGATGTTCTTCATCTTGTTTTAAGATTTTTCCAACTTGTGGGAAATGTTTTTATATGTAAAATAAAACAGGATAAAAGCATATAACATATTTATGATAGACAGCAGTGATTTACAAAATAGATAATTATTAAGTACCAAGTTAGTCAATGTGTATAAGAATTTAATACAAGCTGTTATCTAGGGTACTCTGCTTTGGAAAACACCCTCGCTGGTAACTTGCTATTATCTGAAATTTGTAAACTATTAAGCTAAAATTTTTACAGACAACTTTTTTTTTCCAGTGTTACTGATTTTCATATATTAAACAAACAAACACACAGACACACCCCTGTCCCAGCTGTCTATCTTTAAATGGAGCAATATAGTGTCAGCCTATTCTGTTCTCAGAGGGCTCACTCTAATGGTCTATCACCAATTCTCCAAAAGCCAAATTTGCAGCACTAATGGGGTCTAAACATCTTCCGCTCAATACAAGAGGGTTATTCCCAATGTTTCCTCTCTTGTTGTCCTTGTTTTGGTCCTTTCTGGTTTCAGCTGGGATAGAGTTATTTTTTTTTTCCTAGTAGCTGGTATAGTGCTGTGTTTTGGATTTAGGATGGGAATAATGTTGATAACATACTGGTGTTTTGGCTGTTGCTAAGCTGTGTTTACACTGTCAGGGACTTCTAAACTTTTCATACCACCAATACCAGTGAATGGGGGGCTCAAGAAGCTCCAAGGAGACACAGCCAGGACAGCTGACCCAAACGATATTCCATACCACATGATGTCATGCTCAGTATATACACTAAGGGGAAAGCTAGCTGGGGGCCACTGCTCAGGAACTAGAAAGTCAGCGAGCAATTGCATTGTGCATCATTTGTTTTGCATATTCTAATTCTTTATTATTATTATTATTGTTGTTGTTGTTATTTATTAATTTCTCTTCCTTTTCTGCCCTATTAAACTGTTTTTATCTCAACCTACTAATTTTACTTCTTTTCTCCCAGTTTTCTCCCCCATCCCACTGTGGGGTGGGGATGGGGGGGTGGAGGGGTTGCAGGGGGGCATGGGACAAGAGCGAGCAAGTGGTTCTGTGGTGTTTAGCTGCCTGCTGTGTTAAACCATAACACTTGGTTAGTCCTTTCCTTTATGTCTAAACAGCAGACTCACACAATTTGTCATTCTTATGAGAAGGAAAAGTCACTGTTATCTAGGTGCCTCAGCAGAATAAAATAATAATGTGTAGCTTTTGTTCTCCCTTGGTCTCAAAGCATTTTCCAAATAAATATATTACAAACATATATATACAAACAAATATAGAAAATCCACACAAAAACTTTTCTGCAGGAAACAAACACACCATTTTGTAATGAAAAAAAAGACTTGAGGAAAAAAAGGTGTGTTTAATTATGCCTTTGTCTTACCAGTGAACAGGCAGCCAAACAGTGATTTTGTTATGCTTAGATAATGCTGCTTCACTCCAGAAGGGACTGCTAGGATTACCTTCTCTTTTGTAAGAAAGGATTTCAGACTCTGAAGTTGAACTGAATGCTGACGAGGTGCTCAATATTGTCTAGTTCTCAAAAAAACATATTAGCCAGTTGAGATTTTTTCTGGTTTCATACATGACCAAAAAGTTTGTTACATTATTCAGTCTGTGTGGAAGAGCTGTTCTGTATGTTTATGAGCAGGAATATACCTCCCTGTATTGCTCTGCATATTAGTTGGTTCATGCATTCACTTGGTTTTATCTTTGCTGGTACTTGTTCTCCCTTTGTTTTCTACATGTTCTTTTTCATAAAAACACCAATACTGAAAAGGCCTAGAACAGCATTAAATTCATTAATGATTTTATTAATCCAGTTAGTCATCAGGTACAATTTATCAATTGTGCATACCTTTCTGCTCTATTTTTAATAAATATATCTTCTCTGGAATTTAAATTATGATGAAAAAGTGGCTGACTAATCTGAATTTCTCAATTTATTCATGTTCAATAAAAAGCTATTCATCAGCTTAAACTCAGCTGTGAGTTCAAATGAAATTCAAACCACCTGGGAGTAAACAAAATTGCTCTTCTTCGCTAGCATGTCAGCTGTGGATAAAAATAACAAGCACATTTCCAAGGAGCTCAAGATTCTGAAACCTCTGTTTCTACCAACAGATTTTGCTGAAATGATTTAACGATTAGAAAGAAACACCTTGGGTGCATTTTAGATTGATTCAATATTTTGATCCATGATTAAAGGGAACAGAAAGAAAAAAAATAGTGGTAAAATCTTATTTGGAGGTTATAAATAGGCTTTTCTTTTCACTAGTGTCAGTATTAATCAAATATTTATTGCAAGCATTGCAAGCATATAATTTAGATTATGTTGTCACACTTGCTTGACTATTTTTCAGCATCTTCACCATATATCTCTCCTGTTTTCCTGCCATTTACAGACCATGTCCAAACAATTTCCATTGGAAAAATTAGACTATTGAAGCTATTAAAGAAGCAAAAGGAGTGTAGGCCTTGGCTTTAAAGTAACATTTAAAAATAATGTTTAGCTAGCTAGCTAGCTAAATTAAATACTGTTTTGCCAGAGTTCTGTTTACTTCTGACAAGACAGTTCTGTTTAAAACCCCAGCAAAATGTTCTGATTAAGCTTAAGGGCTCTGGAATCAGAACAGCCAACTGTCAGGACCCTTTTCAGGAGTTAAGCTGTTTATGCCTAAAGCCACCCCTGACACAGTGAACACTCCAAACTGGATTCTGGCTGCTGGGAAACTGCTGTGTGTGAAAGAGGTCAGAGGTGACCTCTCATCACTTGGGAGCCACTTTCAAGCTCAGACCCTTATTCTTGGGCCTCTCCTGAGCTACACTGCAGCTGTGCCTGATCACGTGCTTTGTGAATCTGGATGATGACCTGCTGACTTGCCTTGGAGACTTGACTTTGGACCTGCTGCATCATTATAGAATTGATTGGCAACCCCTGGTCTCTTTGCTGTTATCAGACCTGCTTTGCTCTTCTTATTTGGATGTTGTAGGACTCTGGTTTTGGCCTTACAGGCATTGCCCTTCCATCACCAGTTGCTCCTGGCTTGCCTTTATTTCTCTAGCAGCCATTCTTGCTGCTTACTCATGACAGCTCATATATTGTAGACTGTTAAATTAAGATTAATATATTTTTAGATGGAGTATGGTAATTATGAGATTTGTCTCTGGCACAGAGGGGGAACTTGTGCAGTAGGAGTCATTCCATCTCATGTGTTGTAAATAACTGGTTTTGTATATTTCACTATAAGTAACGGGAGATAATCAGAAGACCCCATCTAAGCTGTTAGCACGTAAACTGCTGTTGAACGTGGATGAACTGCAGGAGACTCTTATGTGATCACACTACTTATGTGACCAGGGTGTCATGTAACATCCCTTTTTATCTGCAAGGCTGTATCTCGCTCAGAGTTACAGTTAGATAGCATTTTTCTTTGCTGTGTAGTCATATTCTTTTATCAGAAATACAATACACTGCACTATATAGCAAAAGCTGAACGAACAATTGTGGCAGCTGTAGCCTCTGTCTCAAACTGCAAAGATTCAGGAAAGGAACAGGTTGTAATAGGTTGTACCTATGCAGATTATACAACAGATGGTATGAAATGAAGAATTCCTTTATTATTTTTTTTTACCTTTTATAAAATCCTCCTACTTGGAAACTCTGAACAGAAGATGACACCTCTAATAATAGTGAGATAAGAGATATTTCTGATGGTGTTCATATTACTTCAGCTCTTAAGGATCCGAGTGAAGATCTCAAATCAATAATCACTAAGTAAATGGTCAGAGAGAACAACTTTTACACTGGAAAAAATGAAAGACAGGAAGGGAAAAGTTGCAGTGAAAAATAAAGCAACCTATCATTTACCTATCAGAGAAATGGCAGAGCTAGGATCAGAATCAATGTGTTGATAAGTATAGCTGATCATGAATTTAGATAAAAACTTTTCTTTCATTCAGTGTCACTGAAAATGAAACCTTTATCAGATACAGAAGTTTCACAAATAGTGAATTGGACAAAAGCTCTCACAGTTTCATGGTACCATTGTAGTCAATGAAAGACAGCCAACTACCACTGTGGACATGAGACAGTTTAGTCACAAATGGCCTGCTCACTTTTAAGATAGGTTCTTCCTTTTGCTCCAGGTGTAAGTAATTAAATTTTTATTTCCTCTGTCTCAGTGGTTTTTCAAGGCCTACTGTAAGCAAAATTTTTCTGAAATATCACAGTAAATTATGTTTATCAGAAAATACATAGGGAGATATAGTAAGTTAGGTATTTTGCTAATTAAAAATGTAACACCAAATGACACAGTAACACGTATTCAAGTTAGCAGTAATTGCTTCCAGTTGAGTAAAATCACATCAGTTTATCAAAATCAAGTAACAAAAACCTGCACGGCATTAATGTCTGCATATGTGTATATATATGGATGCATCAGTGGCATTTTAATACCGGACTTGGAAGAATTTTTAGCATCTAATTTACACTATTTATTCTGCTTATTTACTTGAGTGGTTTTATGAGAAATTTAAATAGAAACCCAAATATTTATTAAGCTCCGTAAATTATCTCATTCATGATCTCTAAACAAGCCTATTCTTTATGATGTTTAACTCTACTAAGCTCAGAAATTCAGAAAAAAATAACTTTAGAAATATCTTTTTAGAGCTGAAGAATAACAACTTTTTCTGCAGCTATCTGCAAAATAATAGCTATCACCTGTGTGATTTTTTTATCAGTTTTACATAATTTTGAAGTTAAACCTGCTACTTCTATAGCTGACATTGATATCAATTAAGTCAACAGTAAAATACTTATCTTTCTCCTGAATTACTGAAGGTGTGTTCATAGGTATATTTAACATTGAAATGTGGGTTTATTAGACAGCACACACTGTACTGACATCAACCTTCTTCCCAGTGAAGACCAAACTGAAGAACCACTGAACCATCTATCAGCTATTTCTTGCTCTGCTCTTCTGCTAGGAAGCAAAAACAAAGGCAAGAAACTAACACATTTAGGAACATTTACAGAGAGGCTGGATGATTCACTGGAAGGTATGATTTATTTCCTAGTAGAAAGGAGTTGAGGGAGCTTCACTACAAGGAGACTTTTCAAGGACAACGTTAGCACATTTTTGGTGGCATTCAATCTATTTGATCAAATGGTTACTCCCACGTGGCAGCTTGATCGTGAAAATGCTTTTTCTTTGGTCAAATGGTGATAGGTATTCTAAATTTTGCAGGTGATTTACTTATGAAGGTCATCTTCAGTTATGATTCCTCAGTATATCTGCTTTGATAAGCACTGAAGCTACTACAGTTAATGAAATGCTGAGTTATCTTCTGACTACATCTTTCACATATATTAGAAATCCTTTTGGTTTTCTTTACAAGTAGCCCATATACACTAAACATGAATTCAAAGGATTTCTTAATGAGTCCCCCTTTTGCCCTGTTCTTTACTATTTTGTGGAAAATTACTGCCAACTCGTATTTGACTTACAGCCTGCTAATCTACACCTATTTATAGGTGAAAACATGGATTGAGAGAACCACTGGGCTGGACAGTATCTATCTAGTTTAATAGGCAACTCTATCTTCTCTTCGGCTTCAATGGATATGACTAAAAATCATTACATTTATGTTTTTGGATTTTATAAATACACCACACTTCAGTAGGTGAGCAGATATGCTCTCCCTCAAATCCATCATTATCAAAATACATATGCCAATTATGTCAAAACTTAATACTCTTAACTTGCATTACATCATGTCTCCAAAATGAGATGACATAAAGCAGAAATATCCTGAAATAGAAATGTGGAGTTCAGCTCTTAGGAACAGATACATTAAAAATAGAGAATTCATTAAAAATACATACTAGGGAGAGCTTAAATATTTACAATAATAAATTTGTCTTGCTCTAGTTTTTAATTATTTATCTACATGTTTGCTGCTTCTGTGGATGAGTATTCATAAAAAACACCAAGTACAGCCATATTATGTTTCTCTCCAATGACAATAATTATGTATTGATCTCTTTGTAAAATCAAGTTAATATTTCAAGCAGATTATTTGTTTAAATCACAAAAGTGCATCAATGTTTCAGTTTATGAACTTTGTAATAGAAATTAATGAGAATATTATTGTGAAAAAAATAAATAATTAATGTTTCTACTTCTATTATCTCTTCTATTACCTAATGGAAATACATTGCCATCAGGGAGAGGCAAGCATGGCTGCTCCCTCAGACAGGTATCTCCCTCAAATAGAATGGATATTTCTGATCCCCAGCTGCCTAATTTAAACAAGTTCTCTTCTGTTATGTGCTGCACTGCCAAGGTAGGTGTCTCTTAATTTGCCTTTGTATAAAACCTCTGTCATACAGCCATGAAAGAGCCAGGAGAATGCTGTCCCTTTGGCATACATGAAAGAAAGGAATTTGGAGAAAGATGCTAAGAGAATCAGGTCAACAATGGATGTTCACTGCAGACACTGTCAGTTAGGAAAACTTCCAAGCACAACCTTTAAAGGAGTATGTATTTTGAATCAGGTGTATTGTTTCCTAAACTTGGCTGTAACATGTACACCACATCCTTTCTGTCTATACAGTGTGGGTGGGGTGAGGGGGAGTGGGGGTGGAACGAAAAAAAAATTCAAAATCTACAAATCAATGTGATGTTGAAGAAAACTTTATTGGGATTGAAATTATATCAAGATGGAGAAATTTCCTTCCACTCCACCGACAGGGAATATATGGTATAAATTGCTGGTTTCAAAAATCTTAAAATCAAAATAGCGTTTTATATCAGGAAATTTATTAGTTAGCAAGAGTTGTATCTTGCTTCCTATTGCCAGTTGTAGCGTAGTTGTTTGGAAAAGACAGCAGAATGGAGTATTCTACATATAATGTCTGCTATCAGTACTATCACATACTGTTCCATTTACATTCCATTGCCTTGGTAGTACAAGTCTGTTATGGCCTACTCATAAGTAATTGTATTTGCTTTTTATCTGCAGTGCATTTGATTACTAGGCTTCTTTTTAGCATCTTTTGTAGATGAAAACACAAATTTTCATCTAAATTTTGTTTTACAAAACTATAGAGAGCAGCATGTAAAAACTTCATGCCGCAAAAGCAGGAGCTAAAGAATAATAAAAAATACTGCTGAATACTACTTCAATTAACACTTTTTATACTAAGAATAAAAATGTCTGCTTTCAATAAAGTAGGCATGTTTCAGCTTAACTTCAAAAGGTAAACTCCCTTAAGCTTTACCAATCCACATCTATAATATATTCAACAGAATACAGGCATACAGCTGATCAGATGTTAATTACACAGGCAAAGCATACACTTAATGAAATGACTAGGCTATTTTATAACACAGCTCACACAGGAAGATTACTTGATTTATTATTGAGCACAGGTCCCGCTGTGATATATTTTAAATGTAAGATTGCAATGATCATTCATTGATGCCTCCTTGTACGCGCCTCTGCTAACTGCCATGCATTCTAGTAAGGGGAGATAGTTGATAATAAGAAAAAAAAAGACCTGACCTTTTTTTTACTGACCAATATATTGCCAAAACCCTTGAAGCTTTTTGTGTGTTTCCATATTCATTCTCCTTTCAATGAAAATTCTAAACTGTGCTTCAGATCTCTAAGCTATGCACACACAGAAGTAGTATAGATATAAATTTGCTGCATGTTTTCATCAAATATTTGACTATGACTTTTTTAATATAAAATGCATACCAAAATAAAGCAGAATGCTACCTTTTAGGTATAATAAATTTTCACACTATACATGGTTTATTGTTTACCATTTATTTACCAATAAATACATGCATTTATTGTCTTTTGTGCTGTGACTACTGCTATCAATCCCAGCAACAGACCTTCCTACTTTTCTCTGCCTGTTGACATCTTCCTTGCTGTAGTAATAATATCTTGGCTATGCTGTTTGCTGGCCTGTGATGTGAACCAATCAAAAAATCAATTTAGATTAAGAAAAATTTGACAAAGAAAAAGGAGGAAAGGCTAAGCTGCTTCATCTGATGCTGCCACTTAAATAAATGCTTTACCTGCCTAAATTAATTAACCTGGTTAGTGCTAATTTGTTGTACAGTTTTTGCTTTTAGTTGAGGACAGCTGAATAGAACACCTGTTGCTTCCTGGAACAGCAGAACACAATGAAGCCTAGTACAGTTAGAGAATCATGGACAGATAAGCCATTGTAAACAGGTTCATTCAGAAGTGAAATAGAAATAAATGTACAAATGAAAAAGAAAGAAAACATCTTCTGCACAGTAATATAAAGCATAAAACCCACATTATTTTTAATAGAACTTCATGATGCCTTTTTATACTGACTATAAAATCTGTTAAAAGTAACCATAAAACTAAACTACAAACTGCTTGCTATTTTTCCAACTATTTCTTGGAAATTAAACATATTGCTAACTGCAGTTATATTAGATATTTTCTCATACTGGTGGAAAAAAGAACATTAAAAAATGTTTTTCTTTAAAGAAAATAATGAACAGTAATATTATTTGAATGATGTATCTCCTAGTAAGAAATTGTTGCTACTGTTCTCTTCCTAGGGACCATGGTTTCACAGTTTGTTTAAACCCCTCTGTGAGTGGGTTGGTGCTGAAAGATGTGGTCTTGGCCTATGTTGCCTTCTGCCCTAGTTATTTGTTCCCGTTTCTCCCTCAGTCTCTATGCAGCAAGTTTATCTGACTGAAGCCTTCTTTTGCTGTTGCTGTTGCCAACAGCAGGGACATAGGAGGAATGTGGAATGGAACTGGCAATACAGAGTTGTAGCTTCAACTGTTCTTTTTGATAGCTTCCAGGGCTAGGACAGCTTAAACTCAAACCTGAACATTTGCATGAAATTACACATTTTATACATATATAAATATATACACACACACACAGAGATGTGCACATATATTTTCTATGCAGATGCTTACATACATGTTTGTAGTATATTTATTCAGCTTAGACTATATGAATCAGATTTGAGCTTTGTTCAGTACTTAACAGACTTTATAGTAAGAGTACTCCAGATGCACAACTTTTTAAATTAAACATAAAAATTTAATTATGAACAGATCTAAAAGGACAGATTAATTATGATTGTATAACTCAGAGCAATATGAAACAAACAAAAGCTAAAAAAAAAAAGATTAAAAGCTTTAAGGGTTCAAAGCTTCAGAAGTGTTTGGGGAAGCTTAGCATTAAGTAATGTTATTTATAGATTGCCATACATCTTAAAAATGCTGCAGTGAGAAGATCGTAATCTGTGGACAATCAGGGAAGGTGAAGCCTTGAGAACTTAAAAGTCATCTTATGTGTATTTAATGTGAAGTTAGGGGACATACTCTGAGTTTTCCAGCTTTATTCTTCTTTCCTAAAATGTTCCTCTTTTTATTTTCTACTTGGATTTAACTTTGGTATTCCCTATTCTGCTCAAGATGGAAATCTAAATGAATGAGGATATGTCTGGAATGTTCTTAATTAAAATTTAAGGCATGTAAAATACATTGCTTTGCTCTTCCACACTTCAGCTCATAGAAAGAAAAAAAAATACCCTTATATGCTTTGCAATTTTTTTTTTCACTTCATCACATCAAGCAATTCATACAACTTAGTCTCACCACCTCAAATCTCACCAGCTATCTTATCATCTTTACAAGCGTGGTACAACAGTCAACCCATGCTCCTGAAGCATTTGTCATTTCAGGTTTTAATTCCTAGTATTTCAGAGAGAGTGTGATGAAGTCATATTTATGTCTTGTTGCTGAGATACAAAGGATACAATGTAAATTCAGCAAAGTACTCAAAGAAATACCACCATGGAGTCCATCCTTTTTAAATTTTATAGTAGAATATTAATTGGAGACACAAAGTTGTAGATGAGTTAATTGGGATTTTACTCCATGTATAGTAAAAGATCTAAAAAAAAATGTTTATCATTGCTGGGCATTGTTTCTTTGATGTTCATTGTAAATTGTTGTTCCATGGCCATTCATACTTCCACTACTTCAGGCTAGATTAATGATTATTAACCTTTATATATATATATATAAAAAATAATAAAATTAAGTATGCACCATTCTAGAAATGTTCTACAAGCTTTCCCTCCAGCTTTTCAGATATAACAGCTGCTGCTCGACAAGTTATCAAGTAGTTTCACAAAAAAAAGATCATTCTTAAAAGTCAGATTAAAAAATAATAATAAATGTCTAATTATGAAATAAATTTTGCAACGGCCACACATTCTTTAGAGTCTGTGACCTTCTTAGGAAGAAGAGAATGCATTAATGGCAGTCAAATAATTTCAATTTCAAGTTCAAAACTGGAATTCCAAAACCAAAATTAAACTAGACCTATATGTATATGTATGTTTAAATATTCACTGCATATATATGAAAGGGGATTGTAAAATGTATATTCATATCTATAAAAAATGCATTGACATAACATGTCAATCTAAACTATACTCTTTAATGAGTTCTTTGATTTTACCTTCTCTGTGTAAAATGGAAATGAATACTTATTCATGGTAAGAAAAAAATATTTGCAAGATTTTTTAACATACGAGAAACTTATAAGCAGCAGTATCACACACAAGAGATTTCAGAATAGAATATACCAACCTCTGCTTTATGGCATTATGTCATCAAAATAGTGTAGTTGTTTTCTCTTTATTTTGAGAAAAGCTTAATCAGAATTAAACATTTCCATATCAACACAGCAACCTGTGGCCTTTGGTGGGTTTGGGAAAATAAGAATGAGTAGGTTTGAATGATAGGAACAAACCATGGGTGGGTCTTCTTTACCTTAAAGGTAAGCGTAAAACCTTAACTATCCCCTGAAATGTAGTTATGCACGTTAACTGGCTGTGTCAAGAGAGTAGAAATCATTTAACTACAGCTGTGGACTAGCCTAAATTATAGCTGGCCAATCAACCATGTTTTCTTCTCGGCATCTTGAGTAGTTAGAGTTGAAAGGAGATTCTAATCATTCAGTATCATTAAGGACTTGCAAACTAAAACAACAAAGCAAATGTGGAGGTATGTCCTCTCTAGCACTAATTATTCTGACTATGACTATCAGGTGTCTGTAACCAGTCTGTAATCCACTCACGGGACTTTTAACTTTCAGTTTCAGGTTAATGCACTACTGTGCATTATGCTTGAGTCACATCAGCTCAGGAAAATACTAAGGTTTCCACTTACACAGGAGAAATATAAAAAAGATAAATACAGAAAAAAATAGAGTAAAAAAAAAAGAAGGAAGTTGAGATAGATAAAGGTAAGCGGAGGTAACATTTCTGACGTTACACAACAGTGGTACACAACAAGGTTTATACACCTAGAAAACCTGTCTCCTGAAACCTCTCAAGAGTTAAGGAATCTAATGAGGTTGTTTCTTGAAAGAGCAGCATTTTTCATGGAGTGTGAAGAGGCTGTCTCAAAATTCCATTTACTTTCCCCTGTACTTTACAACAGAACTGCAGAAAAAAATCAGATACAATGTGTGATTAGAGCACTTTAATGGCACTTCCTATGTATTTTATATGACAAAAACATTTAAACTATATTTTTTATTATTTTCTCTTAATCTACGTATAAAAACTGGACTTGGACACTTCTATTCAAAGTTAGCAGAGATCAACTGGTATTTTTATAGAATATGTTATAATAATGAAAAAATAATTTATATGGTGCAATAGTTGAAAGAATGATGCAATAAATTTGCAACATATATTTAAGATTTTTTTCTGAGCTCCAATTACTTTCTTCTATTTTGATTCTTCATAAAACTTAAACAAAATGTCAAAAGAATATTTAAGGAAGCGCAGAAAATATCTGATCACATTATTATAACAATTGCAATTTTGTTTAACAGGAAGTAAACCGTGTGATAGATGAAAATCAAGGTCACTCTTACACAGAACATCTATCATCTAACAGCTTACACTGGCAAACCAAGTTAATGCTAGCACACACCAGATTTCTTTATTCTTTTTTAGTATTGTTTATCCAGAAAAGCAGATTTCAATATAAACAACTTCTTCATTAAAAATCACCATGTGCCATAACAATACTGATAGGAACCTCTGAACTACTATATCATCAATTATTCTAAAAAATGTGATTTCTTTAAATACAAGATCATCTGTCCTTCAGACAATAAGCATTGCCACAAGATATGAAGAATTGATTTCTCAGGAAAATTTGTTTTCTGGGGAAGGTGACAGGTTTAATAAGGGATGAGATTTTAAGACTACTTTAATTAATGCAATTAAATAATTACCCCATAACCATGAGCAAAATAAATCAAGACTCACACATATTGGCAGCCCTCATAAGGCAAGAAAATAAGACAGGACAAGGGAAATAAGAAATGCTCATAAAATTTCTCAAATTTTCAATTTTCAATTCAAAAAATAAAAAAAAAAATGCTCGTAAAAATTCATATAAAAAATAACCTTATCATGTTTAACTACCTGTTCAAAAATGGATGCTCTTCCTGCAGTGTATATATTCAGAAGACATGCTGAGGATTCTGGGTTTTTCTGTCTCATACGACTGGGTCCAGAACTACCAGCCAGATATTGCAACAGTGATGGACATTCTGAAGACTTTTTTAGGCTACCTCACAAATGTCCTCCTGACAAGTCTTTATATGGGGTTCGGTCAGCAGTTAAGGATTTGTCACAGCATCAGCTGCAACAAGATACCATGGGGGTTTGTAGTTTTGTGAATATCTGTGAAAATTCATTGATGCTATTGCAATAAGGACAATTTCTGGTACAATGTGGGACATAAAGTGCATGTATAAAATTCCCTGAGGCAAAAACAGGTATCACAGCCTGACCCTTATTTCTTCCAAGTTAATACATCAATCATGAGAATATCAGGTAGAGCTAATATTACAGCACTATTCTCAACCAAATTCTCTGTGGGGCCTGACTCGGATTATGTTCCTGGAAGGCAGCTGGCAGATTAAGCTCTAGGAGTGGAACAGATGAGGGAATATTTACTTTGACAGTTCTGATGAGATTTTCGGTACAAAGTAAATGTCCATGTGCTCAGTGCAGATGCAATGTTGTGCAGAAACACTTGTGCACATGCTTAGCATGAAACATTTAGGAAATGAACGGACCCCATTTGCAAAACTCTGGTGCTATGGTCTCTAAAATATATTCATGTCTCATTTGCAGCTCAGCAGGAATTGTGAAGATTTGGATTTTGGATTTGGGCTTCTTTTGTGGTCAGTGGGACAGAAGTTCTGTGAATCTAGCACAGAAAGTCAGATTCTCATATATCTAAATCAGAGGTTAACAAGCTGCATCCCATTGAGTGAATCAGCAGCAATCAGTTTGAATATATACAGTTTATGAATGTTTGACAATGACAAATGTTCTATATTAAAGTAACATTTCTTCTGACCGTCTCTGAAATGCAAAGAAAATACTTGTACCAGAGAATTATATAGTTCTATAGGGTTCTGTTGTCACACACTCAAATCAGTTAAGAGACTTGTAGTGAACTTCCAGACCATTGGCACATAATATTACAGATGATCAAAAAACTATTTTTACAATGGTTTACAACTAAATAAAAAAAAAGGGGGAGTGGGGTGTGGGGCAAAACCAGCTCATTCTAACAAGCAAATAGAGCACAGAAATGTAATAATACTTTTGTCTAGGATTTCACAGCCAATATATAGATTAATTGTCTTTTTATTTAGAACACTGAAACCTTTTTTCTAACAAGACAAATGTGCTGTTATTTCTGTTATTAAACAAACCCAAAATAATATTTAATCTTTGTAAAGATTAAAAAATTTAAACCAGATGTATAAGTAACACTCACACATAAAACCAGTCCACTAGGAAAGACTCTCCAGTGAGTGTGGTAGGGCAAATTTGTCATGAACTCTAAGCTAGTTTATGTGCTGTACCATAGACCATTCCCAGTCAAGTTAAAAAAAACACTTTTCAGTTGAACTGGCATTATTTTTTCTGACTACTTGACTCATTTAATAAAAATTTATCAAGCATTATTTTCATTAAATTAAATATGGATTTTATTGAAAGAATGTGGGTTTGTTTCCTTTATAAAAGAACAAAAAAGCATTTACTTGACCTTTTACACAACAACTGCAGTATGTATATCTGTTGGAGACAAATGGCTGCTATTTCTGGTATAAATTGTTCCTCACTAGTTTACTAGTTCATAGGTCAAAACAATAATACTGCAGGGTTTGTCCTAGAAGTTAGTAGCATTTTGGTTATGAGAAAGAAACTTTGCAGTGACTATTTCAGGTCTCTCCCACACTTGGTGTATGAAGTATGACAATTGCTATTCATTGTAAAGTATTTTTAGAAGCATTGTTTTTCCATTGTAGAACAGAAAATATCTTATTCCACAGCATAGTAGTATGTAGGTATGTCATGTTTCTTGATGCTGCCCTTTATCAAATATATTTTTACAATATAGATAATTTTGTGCACATATATATATTTAAAAAATAATAATAAAAAAAAAAGTTCTGGAATAGTGGCACACTTAAAGGCTGACACTTCAGAGAACAATTGGCCACAAGGCTGAAATTCCCAGCTCTCTTCTAATAGAAGAAAAAACACTGTTCTGAAATATGATGAAACAGAAAATCTGCAATATTGCTGAACTAGTTTCAACAAGTCTTCAAAACAGTTTGTAGTCAATTTACTTCTACATCTCTTTCTTAACTGTAGTTCAAAATTATAGGAAAATATTATCGATAGACTGTATTTTCCATAAACCATCAAAAAGTCTTATAAAAATTTCTTTCCTAAAGAAGGTGACAAGTACACATTATTCAACAGACTGAATAATAAGAAGGTTTAAATTAGGTAAAGTTGCCACAAAATGTGTAACTCTTTGCTGGGTTTTATCTCTTTTGAATATGAGAGTATCAATTCTGCAGTCATTCTAATATGTTATGTTTTACGTAGTAGAAAGTAGTCAGAAGGCTAGAAATTTTTGTTCAAAGGAATAATTGCAGTTTCAGTTAAAAAAAAAATAATTAAAAAAAATTAAGTCAGCATCCTTATTTCAGTGAAGAAGAAAAGAACTACATCTAGTTTAACCTGTAACAGACTGCTAGTCTGTGATCTGCACTGCAAAAAGAGGGGATGGAAGTTATACATTAATATCCATTATTCCAGTGATTTCTAGATTTTTTTTTGATGCTTAAAACAAATAAACATTTCTGCTCAGTGTGAAACTTCTCTTCCAAATACAGGTAGTCAAAAGAAATCAGACTTCAAAATCATCATTGATCCACAATTAATTATTATCTTTTGTAAGTTTCAAAAATCAGCGTAAGCTTAAAGGGAAATTTAGCCCATAGTGGATAATTGATTTTTCTCCCGTCCCCGCCCCCCCCCCCTTTTTTTTTTTTTCTTCTCTTTGTTTTGCTTTGTTTTAATGGTGGCTAAAAGGAGATTCCCAGTCTGGGTGAAGCTGAAGTAGTTAACAAAATTTGAAGGATGCTATAAAGATATAATACTACATCAATGACATGCTTAGGCCAAAACAGAATTTATTTTTTGTTCCTACCTCTCATGGGTTTTCTATGTACCTCTTAATGCAATAATAATTTAATTTATCTTCCATTATGCTCAGAGGTTGAGGTTTTTACCTAGTTAGCAAAAAAAAAAATTACTAGAACTGAATTCTGCCAAAAGAAAAAGCAAGTATTGTGGTGTTATTTTTTTCTGCTTCCTTTTACTTTTCTTTAGTAATTAAGTGTCTTGCAGATTGTTATTCTTGAGGGCATTTCTACTGAAGTCGATAAAAATGCCCACATTTGCAAATTATTTTGACAGAAGGATTGTTGATTGTTTTAAAAAAAGATTATGCATATCTTAAGTGTGAATCTTTCAGTGTTTGTTTAACATTTTACTACTAAAAAGGATGAAAAACTGCAACTTTTTAATCAGGATTTTATTTAGGAATATAAATTTGTTTTTTACCTTTATCATTAGGTTTTGTTGTAATTAATTAGTTTTGGTTCACAGATGGTCTTTAGCTGAATACAAAACTTAAGAACATTTTGGTAGTCCAAATATTATCTAATCAGCATATCTCATTAGTTAAAACTCTTGTCATGGTAGCTGACATTCAAACAAAACACATTTTGAACTGATCTTTTAATTGGATTTTAAATTCATCATTGATTAAGCTCGATGGCATAATCTGATCTAACATTTTAATCATACATTATTTCAATTAAATGGAAATTCAAGACATGGAAGTTGTTACAGAATCAATTATAAAGGGTGGGCGTGGGGATTCAAAAAGCAAATAAGACCTTTATAGGACTCACAATTCAGCTGAAAGGCATGTTTTTCCTAAAAAGGTAAGAGATTTAACTGTGAGCATCAAGACTATAGAGGGTGGTTAAAAAAGACATTTGGTAGATATTTCAGGATGATGGTACCTAAGAGAGAGAGTTGCAGCAGCCACATAGTAGCACATTGAAAAGCGTGAGGAGTTCAAGGGGGAGTTATGGCAATAGAGGATGAAATGAACAATGACTGCTTGAAGAAGGTTGGAAGGAATTCAGAGAACAACTGATACCTGAAGGATTAGCATTACAAGCATTGTAGTGAGGTGAGAGTGGCAGGATACCATTGGGGAAATTAGAGAGAGGGATAAGAAATGACATATGGGACACACGGAGGAAATTCAGGTGTAAAAGCTGCAGAACAAACAAAACCTCTGCTACAACTATATTATGGTTTTGACTTTCCCGCCCCCCCTTCCCTTTTTTTTTTTTTTTTTTGTTGTTTTTTGGGTGGGGGTGGCGTTGCTTGTTTGTTTTTAACAAGACAACTGTTCTCAAAAGGGACAATGTCTCTTTTGCCAGGCTACCTGGATAGAGGCTAATCTCTGCAGACACAAGAATGGATGAGGAATGCTGGCAACTGGGGGAGGATGGAACGCAACACATGATTCCCAGCCACCCACCCAGAGTCAGGGCAGCCTCTGGCTTGGATGTCCCAGGTGATTCCAGAGGGGTGGGCAGCCCCATTGGCTAGCCTAGGACTCTCCTCAGGACGATGGCCCTGCAGTGGCAGGACTGTGGCCAAGGACAGTATATATATATATATCTACACACACTACACTCACACACACCCCCCAAAAAAAAAATAATAAATCTGTATGTATTTTATATATATGTATGTGTTTAAACATTTTCCACTAAAGGCCTTTCATTCTAACTGTGCCATACTGGCTGATTAAAATAATGTAAATTGTTTCATAGCAAGTTTTCAGGATGCCTGTCTTCAGTAATAAGTTAGGAACTAAAAGTGACTAACAACTATATATATGTCAATCTAACAGATCAAGAGGATTTTTTTCCTAAAAAGATGCTGAGACAGCTGATGCTGATATCAAAATAAATTCTCAAAGCTTTAGCAATATTCCACAGGGTTTACTCTGAAATGTGAAATAGCCAGCAAGTCCACTGAAGAGCTTACTTTCTGCCTGCCCATCACAAAAGGACTGCCAAGATTCTTCATGTTGGAGCAAGCCACTGAACTAACGGGGAATTCTCTACCATACAAAGAGAAAGCATGTCTCAGATTAAACTATTGAGTTGTATTTGCAAAGGAAGGTCTGGGCTTGTGAGCCGGCTGAATTTCTGAGACAAATAACCAAAGCTAAGGTAACACTGATAATATCATCAAATTACATTTCTATGGTCATGAAAAAAAATAACCTATATATGTTATTTATATATACTGTACATAAATGTGTATACATACATTATAATTTTTACTTTTATATCTACCTATATCATACTTCATATATTATAAATGTTATATATATGATACATATATTTATATATACATGTTTGTATGTATGTATAAAAATGTTCTTAGCTAGTCACACCCGTGCTTTGCTTTCCTTCCATTCCTTAGACCCACCTGTCACAAAACTTCTTAATAGTAAGGTGTTAAATGAAGATAATTTTAAAAAAAAGAGGATAATTGGAAAGCGCAGAGTGTCTTACTTTAGTGTCTTACTGAATCTGTCAAGAAGTAGTTTTGCAACTAGATTGGATTCTACCATAAAAATGTCTTATTCATCAGCTTACACAAAGACTGGAAAAACGAACACTAGTCCATTACTGAAAAATAATTATTTGTGAAAATAATTATGATAATTATCACTTTTAAGTCACATCTGAAATACTTTAGGAAGGTGGAGCTTAAGTGACATGAGCTTTTAATATAAATGCTTCCTAAAATCTTCAGAAAAGAAAAAGGACTTTTGGAGTGCAGCATGAACACAGAAAAATGAAAGAAGACCATGCATTACTTTTTCAAGTAAATTAATATTAATAAATTTCACTTCCAACACAAAGATCAAAACCTGTTTCCACATGTTTCTATCAATTTTAAATTTGGAAAGAACGTACAAATCCTGACAAAATGCTAAGATCCTGATGTATCAAAGTTTGTAAATTCCAGGTCTTATTCTTATAACCTTTCTGCATAGAGTACCAGACTGCCTTTATCAAAGAGAATCTTTACCTTCTCAATTAAACCAGAAGCAGTGTTATTTTAATCCCTTGGTGGAACATTGTAACAAGGTGATACACATGTATTTATTCCATATAGAGTTTTCACTAAAAAACCCTTTTGTCTAGGGACTCTATAAAAGAAATGGACATGAAAATTATTTAAATTGTGGCAAAGTCCTCGATCTTTGGATTACTTTCTCCTGTACATGGTAGCAGAGCAATGAAATAAAGTATGACTGGTTAATCTGGTTAGTGGGTGATTTTCCTAACTTCAGGGAATTATTTTAATTTGGAAAAAAGCAATAGCAAAGAATTCTAAGGTGGGGAAATATAGATGTATCAAGGAAGACAAGTTAGTAGCAGAATACAATGGAAGGTGCAATGTATTTGTCTTTTCTAAGATACAGAAAAGAAGTACGACTAGAAACTAAAAGGAGGAAAGCAAAAACAAACAAGCCAGCCTGAGAGACCTGAGATATGTTGAATGGAAGGAACTGACTGACATAGTACAATTCAACCTGTAATGTAGCTACACGATTACGTTAAAAATTCCAGGTTGTATGGTCCATACTAACTGACAGAGCACTCATATAGCACTCATACAGAGGACTGTTTTATCCTAGCTGTCAGTGTAGTCTTGACCAATAGTTGTTAGTGGACTGTGGTACCTTCTGAAATCTCAGTAGTTGACTGGTTTTTGGTCATTAAAAGCTAAACGCTTGCTGTGATTTTGTGTACCACACACCAGTACTGTATAACAATACCAAAAAAAAATACTCAAGCATCAAAAAAATACAGAATCAAAACCCTGATACAGTTTCCTTCCTAAATACATCATCTTAGATGTCGCGACGGAGGGAAGACACAGTCACTCAATATGAGTGATCAGCAGACTTCCCTCCGTCGCGACACTTAGATTCCACAGAAAAAAGAAAATAAATTCCATAGTATTAGAAGAAAGTGTGTTTATGTAGCAATGTAAACGTAACTTGTAGATGAGTTAATTTTTCATCTAGATTATTTATTAAGACATAGAAGCTTTATTACTTTTTAAGAAATAGATGCCTGCAACTGGATAATTTTAGACAGCAAGTTATTAATTTGCCTGAGAATTCACCCAGGTACTTCAGGATTTTTTGTATTATACATATTCAACTTACTATGGAGTGATTCATATTTGCTCAAAGGCCTCAAGAAGGCCAAAACCCTGTCATTTTTTTTTCCCTTCACATCTAAGAAAATTGTGAACAGCATAAAAATGAAACTAATTTCTACCGTTTCTGAAAAATATGTTAGTGAAATCTCCACCTTTTTCCTAAGCACAACAGCTTTCTGTACTCAAAGATTATATAGACTGAACAAAATCATAATTTTAGTTCTGAGGGCAACCTGTTTGCTCTTTGGCAGCTCTTTGATTTGTGATCGTTTGATTTAGTAGCCTCTTACCTGGTTCATGATTCACACTCTCTTTCCCTTTCTTAACAACAACTATTTTATCTGAATGGAAGGTCGTGCTGAAAATGAAAATAAAAGAACTGAAAAAGTGTATTTTTTGTTCCTTCTAATTTTTCCCCCTAGCACTTTTACACCCAGTTTGATTTTGGATGGTTTGTACTCAGGTAACAACAGTCTGTATGCTTTCGGCATATCATCACATTGTACAATTTGATAATTACAGTTGTCCACTGTAGATAATTTTGAACTTTCCATGTGATTTCTTTTTTTCCTATGGGTGTGTCGACAGCAGAATGGGATGTTTCATCTTTGAAGATTAGCATGGTAGTTGAAGTTTGCTGGGTATTTTGTAAAACATGCTCAGGTATCAGAGGGGATGAAAATAAAACAACTTACTTTTTCTCTCTCTCTCAGTTGCAAACTTTAGGGTATACTAACACACATACACCCTTTTTACTATCTTCCCATGTGAGTCAGAACAAAAAGCCTGTTTGCAAATAAGTTAATTTTTCCAAAATGTTTCCTTATCATAGTAGTAAGAACAATTAATGCAACTGAATTATTTTGTCGTTGCTGTCATGGAATGTGGTGGACATTAGGTGGTCCTTGCAGAAGTGGCAGGGTTCATTTTTTTGTTTGGGTTTGGTTTTGGTTTTTTGAGTGGGTCTTTTTTTGTTTGTTTTTGGGGTTTTTTTACGGTGTGGGTTTTTTTCAGTGCAGTCTGTTAAAGCCCAAAATCCTCAACTTATTTCATGGAAGCTGGCAAGACAATTGTGTACATCAGCTATTTCAAAAGTATTAAGAGACTTGGAAAATAACTTAACTAGTAAACATAAGAGTAAAGATTGTTACATTCTGCTGTCCAATCTAGAAATTCTGCCATCCATCCTAGAAGTCTTCTACTTCTCAACAACTTAGTTACGTGACAAAAGTTCTTAAACAGGGACATGTCATTTTATTGAAGGAGAAGAGAAAACGCATATTCTTGGTTCTCATCCTTTCCCTCCCTACATTACATATCCAAACTTAAAAACTAGATGGAAACTTAAATTATTTCTAAAGTAAGGTAAGGTAAGAATGAGGTTTTATGTTCAAATTCATTGTTCCCCAATTACTTTTCTTGTTACGCATATCATGCAAATTGTTACTCTCATTTTCCCAAACAATGTGGTCATATAAAGAAAGATTGGTTTTGATACCTAGTGAATCAATGTGAAATTCTTAACATTGACACCAGAAGTAAAAGCTATGCTTCTGGTAACATCAGGAAATAGATGAGTTTTACCCATTGCCACTAAACTTGATGCCATAAATCTCAGAAAAGAAACCCTGAATCTTGGTATGATATTACTTATTCAAGACCAAAAAAACCCAAACCAACAAACCAAAGCCCTAAAAACCAAACCCATAAAAGCCTCACTCAGATTTCTAAAGGCCAAGCTTTCAACAATATTAAAAACAGTTTTGGAATTGTTAATATGTTATAACTTCAGCTTTAATTAGTTAAGTATGTATTAATGTTAGGGGTAATAAACCACTCAATTACTAGAGAAATCTTAAAACCACAAATTTTAATATTTTGTATTTTTAATAATTTCTAATGTTATTTTTAAAATGTTAATAATTTCTATAATTTCTTCTAGGGGGAAACGATGATAAGTACAGTACAATATTTTTGCAACTGAACATCATGTTTCTTGCTAACACTGATAAATTTAAACTAGTGACAGAGAGCCATCGATTGAAGTTGAATCATATATGTGTGGGTGAAATCTGTATGGTATTCGACAGGCATCCATGCAATAAAGCTTTAACATACTGATAAGAAAGTAATGGAGGCTATCACAAGTATCTGTACAACTGCCAGGGTGAGGTAGTGGTTACTGACCATTTGCCTTGGTAGATGTTATATTATTAATATTCTTTCTTTGTATCCACACACCTACAGAGGAGATACATGCATAAACAGAGCCTCAGTAGTTACTAACCACTGGCTTAAACATAAATCCAGATTTCAAGCTATTCAATAGCCAGAAATCCAAATACGCTTGCTTCTGAAGAGAAATTAATTAACTTGTAAAATGTAATATATTATGTCAGAATAGTTATTCAGGTAACATGCACATATTTTTATTTTTTGATCTGCTAGAATACCGTAAAATTCCTTCCACAAAAGTAGAGCTTTCCATTAACACGGCTGATCTGTCTACATATTTTAACCATGAATGCATGTCTTTTATTTCTTGAACAAACAGACCTCTATGTTTCGATGTATTTGTATTTTTCATATTCACAGTAATAATTTTTGAAGTGACAGAGGAAGCATCATGTCACATATGGAAAAAATCAAACTTAGGCATTTCATTTTGTATCTTGTGTAAATACAAGAATGAAACAGATGCTTATTAATTAAGTGTAGGCAGATGACGACAAGGCACAATGGCACACTGCACCAGCTGTGAAGACTGCACACAGCTTTTTTTCCCCCATCAGCCCATTTTCAAATTATCGAGGAAACATTCCAAGTGTCAGAAAAGGTGTCAAAAGATAATG
Source organism: Falco naumanni (assembly GCF_017639655.2). Taxonomy (NCBI): domain Eukaryota; kingdom Metazoa; phylum Chordata; class Aves; order Falconiformes; family Falconidae; genus Falco; species Falco naumanni. Next base: position 53,396,295 of record NC_054080.1, on the reverse strand, counting down.
ATAGTGAGAAGTAAGAATTCATCATTGCTGAAGCTTCAAAAACTTTTACCTTTTTTACATTGCAATCACACCTTCAGGTGAGAGAAGAAATACAAGAAGTTTTATAGCTATTCCAGTTACTTTATATCAGTCCTCATTTTGCAGACACTGAATAACTTAAGATATTTAAGAACTTGCATTGCAAACAGGATGTCACCATGATAGACAACATGTTTTAAGTTTGAAGGACATGTGCTCCTTATCATCTCCACCAAACAGCCATAGTAGAAGTAAGCATTTTTAAATTTAGATAGGGTAAAAACCAAAAATATCAAAAAGAAAATATTTCCATCAGCTTGAATGGGGTTTTTTCTTTCTGTTCTGCATTATGAAGTGAATGTACGCTCTGGTCAAATATACTGTGAATTTAGGAAATAATGAAGGTACTAAGATACAGATGCAGTCATTAAAAAGAGAAAAGAAGGGCAGGGCAGGGCAGGGCAGGGCAGGACAGGGCAGAGAGGAGAGGAGAGGAGAGGAGAGGAGAGGAGAGGAGAGGAGAGGAGAGGAGAGGGAGAGGGAGAGGGAGAGGGAGAGGGAGAGGGAGAGGGAGAGGGAGAGGGAGAGGGAGAGGGAGAGGGAGAGGGAGAGGGAGAGGGAGAGGGAGAGGGAGAGGGAGAGGAGAGGAGAGGAGAGGAGAGGGAGAGGAGAGGAGAGGAGAGGAGAGGAGAGGAAGCTTGGAGTAGAACAATAGTAACTGTAAAGCAAGCTGTAACAGGCACTGTTACATTTCAAGATATTGAAGCCTGGCACATGCAAAACCTTTTGGCAAGTCTAGTCTCATCATTCTATTCACTATAATTGCCACAGAAGTAAAAAAAAAAGGTAAGACAATGCTTGACTATTACAGGAAAATATGATAGGTATCATCACAGTCAGGTACTCAGGTAATATTTTCTAAAGACTGTTCCTGTTTTCATGTTTTATTTTTGTGAAGATAGAATGCTATATAGGATTCATTGACACTTTTCCTTCCAGAACTTTTCATACATTCAATTTTCTTCATCAGGAAGTTGGCTCTATATAAATATTTCCATTAACTGCAGTTAAAATTAAGGTTGCATATAAGAGCAAAACTAGACTGCATTACATCTAAAAATTCCTTCTGCAACCAGTAGTACCACAAAATACCCTATTAAGTAAGTAAGAGAATTTTTAATGGAAGAACATAAATAATATCACAAAATGTCTTACACAGTACTACCTAATTTACTACTTAGCTCAGTTGCTTAGCTGTTTTTTTTTCAGAAATTTTAAAAGGCTCATTAAGCTAGCTTTGTGTAATTTTATTGGGTTGGGACATTTAACCAAATGAGCTTGAATTCCATTTTACATGCACAATGGAATTTGCTTTAACTGTCACACTCTAAAGAAAATAAAAATTCTAATTAAGTAATCATTTTGATTAGTAGAGACTCGTAAATGAACACAGCCTTTTAGTAAGCAATTATTATTTATGCAATTCTTTATAAATAAGTATGGTGTATATCAAGTAGAAAAGGCTAACATTTTCTTTCTCAGTAAAAGGTCAATTACCACACCTCTAAACATTAATTTTCAGCTTCTCTGAAACTGTATCTGCAAATTCAGATCAAATGCGCCAAAGAAGTTTAGTGAAAGTAGAAATGGTAAGCAGTTATCTAGGAGCAGTCCGTTTTTTACTTGTTACTTGATACATACCAATTTTGTACATGGCGGACTTAGATTCAGTTATCTTCCTTGAGTATTTTAACCACACGTACAATGTTCGCTTTCTAGGAAAGTGTTTACCCTCCAGGTATCTTTGAGACTCACTGCTATGAATCGATCACACCAATTTAAACAAGGGATCTAGTGTTTGCTTATACGGGGACTAAGACTAAGCTTTTCCAAATTACTCACCATGTTACTGAACTATACAAAATGATTATAGAAAATCAGTATTTGATGCAACAATAATAGATGTGTGGAGTCAGACTGTGGTCAAAATGCCCAGGTGGATCTCACACTAGCAACAAAATCTGATTTTCCCACACCCTTGCCGCAGAGATTTGCCATATATTGTGATGGAGCATTTTTTGTCCTTTCAGTTCAGTAAGCTCTTTTTTTGTGTAAAATATGTATTTATGTAAACTACAAAAATATCAAGTCATAAATTCAAGTGTATGGCCTCTCAGAATACCCAGTAAGATGTTCTCCTCTGTTGCAGGTTCAAACCAGAGGACATAGAGGAAGACCACATTTTCTTTGGGAAAGAGGTAGAGGAGCATAAAACATCCACGAAGAGATAGGAAAAAAAAGGGGGGGGGGGGGGGGGGGGGGGGGGGAGGGGAACCCTTCTGTTTCTGCTTTCTTTGTTGAAGAGCTCTCAGACCTCATCACCATGACCTCCATGGATAATAACCTACAGGGACCATAGCCTTCCCTGCAAAATGAATTGTGTTGTATATGTGGCACCATGTACAAACAGCTAATTCGGAATAAAATTCTTTAGATGATTATTTTATGTAAGTAATGATAAGGATTGAAACTGGCCTGAAACTAGTGAGTCTCAACCCCTCCTCTCATAGCAACTTCTCTTTCCCAGATACACATATATAGATACATATACATATATACACTAATGTATACAGATATATACACATATATTTATATACCAGAATATGTACACGTATATGTACATATATGTATGTGTGTGTGTATATGTATCTGTATTCCATTCCAATAAGAGATAAAATAAACCAATAAATAAATAATTTCTGGTCCATCTGTTGGGATCGACTTTTAAATATATTGAGATAGGTTGGCAACAAAGAATACGGTAATATTCTGTCTCTATCTTTGAACATACAGAAACTTTTGCATAGCAGAGAGCACAGTGATTCTGACATTACACTCTCCATTTCTTACTTTCTCTTCCCCCTGCACCCAAATTAGGCTTTTTGGGTTTTTTTACAGAGAAGACAATTTGACAACTTGGGTATTAATATTTCAACAAAAAACAGTGGCAACCTCAGTCTTCTTGTCCATTATTTTTCTACTTAAAGAAAGAGTGAAATAAGTCCAGCAGTTTTAATAATTTGACAACATAACTGCTTCAGCAGTCATGTCAGTGGCCACTACTGTGGAGTACAAGAATAATGAAATCAATTACTTTTTGTTCCTTCTGATCCTGATAAGTTGAATGGTTTTTGTTTCTAGTGGTAAAAAGATCAGTCATCACTAAGAATCACTTCATGTTTCTCCAGAAAAAGAAAGGAAAATAGTAGCTTAATTTTGCTGAAAATCAGTGAGTAGAAACTTCCTAGTAAGGGCACTTAAATGTGAAAAAGCACTATGATACCCCACTTAAATATCCTGCTGCTCTACTCCCATGATATTGAATTTATTTCCTTGCCTGCCTTTTAAGCCAGAAATCTTTATGGAAGTTATCCAATGGATTGCCATTATCGTATTTTTGGTAGCTTTATTCATCCTCCTTACAAAGTATGAAGGATAGGATTACTCAGATTATTAAGGTAAACCAGCAGATGTGAATGATACAGCTATTTATCTCCACTGCTGTCTTAGGAACATAGTAAAGTTAGTACTGAAATTTCAAATGAAACATAAGCCTCCTAAATCCTTTTCTAATAACTACTCTCCACATGACTATCTTGAAACCTCTTGATAAAATGTTTAGCTAAGAAAGAATTATTTGTTGAAGAGACATTGATATTAAAGACAAGCATTTGGAATTTCACTTGCCATAACACCTTGTGAATTTAGTAGAAAGGCGGGCCAGAAAAAATGCTATCTTGTTTTGTAGTTGCGTACACTAGGTGGCACTGATAAAGTATTGCTCAATCCAGTAATCACCTTGAAGTGTTTTTCTATTATTATTGAATGGTTTATTTCAGGATTTAAAAAAGAAATTAAATAAGATGGCAACATTGCTTTGCCACAAATAAAGATAAGAAGGAAAAGTAAAGGAGGAAAAGGAAATAATTTGGGATTGTCCAGCATATTTTAAAGCTAGCAGTCCCTGAAGATTCATTCCAGATTCCACTGGCAGTTCCACAGCCACATTACAGACAACTTCAGAGACTTGGCACTGCCTGTTTCAAACGGGAGTAGCCTAAATGTACATAAAACTATGAGAACTAAGGTTTTTTTTGCATCAGCACTGAGTGGTTTACCTTAGGAAGGGATGGTATTTAAGGAAGATTTATTTCCCTTCCAGTCCGCTACCTCATTCCACTCAGCAAAGCTTTGTGCTGTTCTGATTTATCCCCGAGCCAGGCAGAAGGCCTCACTCACATGGGTGGCAGGAGTGCATGTCTCACTTTGTGCTCCCTGTGAGGCTATTCAGAAAGGTTATCCACAAGTACAGATAACATATTTGTAAGGCTTATCTCTGTTAATGCTGGGAGCAAGACAGGCTCTTCTGGAGGGTGATAGCAGGGGAGGAACCCCAGCTGAGTGCTCTGAGCTGCCCTGCAGCACGGCTTTGTAGCCCCATGTAGAGCAGAAAGGGTGTAGAATATTCATCTCGTACACCTAAAATTGGTTTCTGTGACTACTTCCCAACATATACATTCCTGTATACACGCTACATTACCATTACAAATAATTGCATTTAAGGAAGATGAGCTGAAAGAATCTGTAAAAGTACTGCTAACTATATGAATGTTTGAAAGTCATTGTTACATGTAGTTACCTTATTTGCTAAGGACAACAAAATGTATCATTATATTTTTTTGTGTTAATGTTTTCTTTATAAATTCTTATTTCACACAGTAACAGAAAATATGACATGAACTTTAATCTGTGAGAGGAAAAAAATGGTTTGACATAATTATTTGAGGTCTGCTATCTCTGTCCGCTTCTTTGTACTCATTTTAATATAATGTGTCTTGTTTCAGAAACTGTGTGGGGCAAGCAAGCAGTTATGCTACAGTGTATCTAACAGATTTTGTTTAACTAAAGAAAACAAATCAGCCTAGCTGTAACTTTTACACATGCATATACAAAAGCTACTTAAAAGAACCTGATGAAATATTCTCTCTAGCTCCACAGAACTTCATTTATACATACAGCACCTATCTCTAGGTCAGATTTACATGTAATAACAACTAATTTTATTTAAAATGGTGAACGGTGAAATGCATTGGCTAAGTGTCATTCTTGAAATTATATGATCAAAATGAGTTTGTGACAAAATACGGGATATGTTAAATCAATAGTTGTGCTAAAGGAAAGCTGTTCTAAAATTCTCAGTTGTGAAACCTAATTCTAGATCAGGCATGCTCTAACACACTTTCAAGTCTTCACTGTCTTTTGTTCTTTTTAATTCTAAGCACTGGCTAACTGTTAACTCTTGTGGTTGAAGAAGTCAAGAAGACACATGAAAATAAATACGTATCATATATTATTAAACAAAACAAAGAGACTGTGGAGAAGCCTCCTCTTTTTAACTCATACACCAGCATATATCTGCTTACATTGACTTTTGTGATACAAACGCAATCTCTCAGAACCTTTGGTATAAGCTAAAAGTAGCTTTTCAGAGCCTTCATTTTTAATCTCTTTGCCTTCTGTAATTTAAGTAGATGTTTTAATATTATCTGGTAAAATACACAAAACAATAATTCTTGTACTTAAAAGGTTTGTACAATGAGTTAGACTAATTTCTTTTTCAGCTTTGGGCATCTGGGCTCATTCAAGTCATAGCTCAGGTTAAAATACAATTCATGTTACTTTCCTGCTTCTCACCCCTCTACTAGAAAATGATTGACAGCACTTGCTCTGGAAAGCACAGAAGGGTAATACAGAATCAGGTAAAGATAGCTATACTTATAGTAGAAGTTGGGAAAAAAATTAATATATTTATTAATCATATGCAATGTGCAAATTTTCTAGGGATTTATGTAGGAATTCCATTCCCAAAGAAGCACAAATATAGAATATATCTCAGGGAGGACAATTATTCTTTGAATTTCCTTTACAAGGGGCATTAGCATTCATTTCATGTAGTAGCCCTGCCCTACACGCTTAAGAGAGCAGTTATTCTAGGCCAAACTGGAACATAAAAAAAGAGTTGCTTTTCTATGTACATGCTTAAAATGTTATAAATTAAGTAAATTAAATAAAAGGCATTTCAATACAAGAGTTCTTTGCACATTTTCACCTATTATTCTTCTGGTCTGATTCAATACTACACATCTGGCAAACCTCTGTTTTTGAAAACAAAACTGTGCTACAGTTTTGGCTAGCTGAAACACAAATGAGATTGGTCAAATACTTTGACAACTGCAGGCTTATCCCATGACCATAATACAAGCTGGAAAAAATTACCTTGTCCTAAAAAAATGTTTTTAAAATGTTAGTTAGCTTTGTTGAAACTGATTTAAACTAAATAGGAGAACAATTGGAATTAGTTAGAATTCTGATGAAAATATTCCATCATGGTGTAGGCTCTAGTATTTTATTTTCTAATCAACTTAGGAGTACTAAAATGCGTTCAATTTTAGATGTCTTTTTCGTTCTTCACTGCCTTCTACCTGAAGTATATACCCAAGCTTCATATTTGCACTTACACCTTGCTTATCACATCAACAGGTGTATGATTTTTCCTTAGTGCTCATAAATTGACCCAGGAGTAAAAAAAGACTGAAAAATTAAGCCGTTCTCCTTGGTCCAACTCCTTGAACTTCTCTGGTATCTTTATACATAGTACAGAAACAAAGTTATCAAAACTTCATACACTTCAACTAGTGCATCAGGAACTAGGTTGCTAGATGAACAGCCCAAAGAAAATATGGCCATCAGGAAGTGTTTTATATATTTTGTTCATAAGTCAAAGCATGGTAATTTGTCCGGTCATGTTTCTAGGACAGCCACAGAGGCAAATATATGTTCTATCTAAGGACATGTGAGACTGGAAAGAAGGATGGCTCAACTGGCCATGAAGAGAAATACAATAAAATTAAAAATATAAGCAGGTAGTAAAATAAAATAAACCACAAAACATTTAGCACAGGTTTTACATAATGTCACATCTTTTAATGTGTTTATTTCAGTGCAAATAATGAATGCTTCAGTAACTAACATAGGCAGATAGTCCATCATCATCATTAGAGTCTTTCTACCACAGGCAAAAATGAAGCAGAGAGATTGAATTCACAAAAGGAGTCACTATCAGAACTGGAATTAAAGCCAAGGAAACTTCCCTGTGAAAGGTCACTTCTCCCTATCCAGTTATAATTACCGGCTTTATGTATGGGTTGCACTTCTGTCTGTTGAGGTTTGGAATTCTGCTCACAAACCAATAAAACCCTTCTGCATTCAGGCCTCACTCTGATGTACGATATGAAAGTTTAATATTCAGTCATACAAATTGCAAGTACTGTTCCATGTCCCATGTTCTGTAAGAAAGAACTGATAGATAGTCTAGCATTGACTGGAATGTATAAAGTAGAAGGTCCCAGGATATCCAAGATTCAAAGCAATTCATATTCATTAAAATTGTGCATGCTTTTTGTTGAATGATACACTCGCTAGGGCAAAGAGCATATTCTATAAAGGCAGCCAAAACCCCCTCCTGAAATTGGTAAGTATAAAAAAAAAAAAAAAAAAAAAAAAAGAAGAAGAAATATTTAGATATTTTTTACATATTATTTAAAGATGAAAGAGAAAAGTTGATCTGTGGGGCTATCTGAAGTTTTACTAGTGATCTTATTTTAAGAGTCCGCTCCCAGTTTAGACATTACTATTATTATTTCAGCCTGCTGATATTCTTTTTTAATGCAAAATATATACACACACAGATATATATACTTACACTAACTTTCAGTCCTTAATTTATTCTATTTATTGGAAGTCTAATTATTAATAGGCACACAGGCTAGAGGATTTCAATAATATCCTTTTTACAGACATCAAACTGTGGGCAGTAATGTTGCACCTTACATCTTTTAGGGTCAATGAAACAAATCTTGTGTGAATTCATGAGAAAAGCAGGATGTCAGTTCAAAGGTATTGAAATTATAAAGCTTGTGTAACTGAGAAAAGCATACAAATAATTTGGTGACACATTTTACATTGCCTTCAAACAAAACAGCAAGTTACAAGAACTACACAATAGAAACAGCATGTTTATGCTCTGATAAGAGTTCATTCATCACTCCAAATCAATTTGTGAAAAAGAAAATCTATTATATTAGTTTTGTTTAATTTAGCTTATTATAGTATTTACTTTTAGTACATTATACAATATCACCACATTTGATACCTGTTCTGCATCTTGGGGGACAGGGTTAGGTGAGCAAGAGAGCAAGAGAAGTGGTGCAGGGATCTCAACAAAAAATGCCCAACAACAAATGACTAATAACACAGGTGCTTTAGCAAGACAGAGTAAAAGAAAGAATGCAGATAGCAAGTAAGTCTTGGGAACTTCTTGGGAACCCTGTGTTGGTTCATCATCAGAGAGACACGAGATAGGCTTCTTTTGATGGATCCATCTGTATATCATAGAATCATAGAATCATGCAATCATTTAGGTTGGAAAAGACCTCTGAGATCATCAAGTCCAGCCATTATTTCAGGACTGCCACCACTAAACCATGTCCCTAAAGCACGACATCTACGTGTTTTTTAAATACCTCCAGGGATGGTGATTCCACCACCTTCCTGGGCAGCCTGCTCCAATGCTTGACCACCCTTCCAGTTAAGAAATTATTCCTAATATCCAATCTAAATCTCCGCTGGCATAACTTGAGGCCATTTCTTCTTGTCCTATTGCTAGTTATCTCGGAGTAGAGAACAACCCCCACCTGCATACAGCCTCCTCTCAGGCAGTTGCAGAGAGCAGTAAGATTGCACCTGAGTCTTCTCATATGAAGCTGCACCAATGCATTTGGCTGACCAAATATGAGTTAATTAATTTTTTAAGTAATCAACGTTCATAAATTAGAACATTTAAGAAATAAGAACTCAACTGAACTTATTGAAAAATTTATTAATTTAAAAAAATAAAACTATTGAGTTCTGAAATATTTTTCATTATTCACTTTTATGGAAAGAAAAGTAACTAAGGATTTGTTATTAAGATTTATCTGCTAGTCAGCACAACAGGTTATCATCAGCTTTTTTCTGAAGAGAAGGACATAACAAATGTCATAATTTGCTTAAACATGGATCTTTCATACAGTTCACTTGGCTTTTGGCATTCCTAAGATTCTTACAAGAGTGACACCAATTGTCAAATGCTCATTATTTCTAAACCAGATTTAGACTTTGTATAAATAATTTGGTACCTTTGATAATTGGTAAGGATTTGCATTAAAAACAGAAAGTTCCATAGTGATGTCCATTTTTTTCCCTCAGAATAGGATAGCACAGCTTTAACCCTGTATGATAAAAATTGGACTTAATGTGATCTAGGATACTTATTCTTCACACATTTTTACATTTTGCAATTGAATTAATTCTATCAATTGTTTTCCAAATAATTGCAAAAACAAGAAAAAAGAAGGGAATAAAATCCTACTCACAAAAGGTTGTATATACATTTTAAAATACGTAAATTATTTAAACGTAGCAAAGCTTATTCCATCTCAGACGGACAGTAATTATGAGATAAAGAACGATTAAGAATTCTGTAACTGGAGTATTAAGTTTAGCACAGATCTACTTGCATTTGGTCACAAGCGCTTAAAAAATTCCTGCATGTCTAGCACATGAGTTTTGAGATTCTCAGTAGACAGGAGTCAATAGAATGAATTAATAAATTATGAGCTAGAAACTGAATTGATTTTTCAAAGTCTTAACTGCTTAAGGAACTTAAGATGTTTTTCAGTACAGTAGCTAAGCACCCAAAGATACATTTTCAGAAATATCTAGAAATGCTGATATATTTCAAAATACTGTGCTGCTCATTTCCTTCTGCTAACTTCATTATTTTGGGAAATTTAATGTCAAATATATATATTTTATTAAAGTGACACGGTATGCAAACTATTTCTAGATAATTGAGACATCCCCTGAACCTCCAAGAAGCTGTTTTGAATCAGTGCATATGTTAAAACAGAAAAAGAAAAGAGCTATCTACAAATTATTATTTCAGAAAACAACTTAAAGATGTGACATTCAAATAGCACTATTTAAATGCATTAATATGCAAGGTGATGTTTAACTGAAAAAAAAATGATAAGGAATTGCATTAAAACCACAGAGTTTTATACTGATGTCATTTTTCCCCCCTCAGAATAGAATAGCATAGCTTTAAACCTGTATGATAAAAATTGCACTTAATGTGATCTAGAATACTTATTCATGCATTTTAAAATTCTTTAATTGAATTAATTCTATCATTTTTCTTATTTAACTTAAATTGTATTTTGATTAATGAAAGCTGTGTACAGTTGTAGTTTGTACTTTAAGTAGCTGAAAAATTCGGTGAAGTTGAAAATTATCATTGAAGCCTGGCATAGCTATCTGACTGAATTGCTTAACTAATGCATTTTATAGCACATCTACTATGATTATTTCCATCCTCCTTTTGTGATTTTTTTCTATTTTATTATGTTAATAAGCTTAAATTTTAAAGACCATGAAATATTAAATATTCCATGCTATTTTGAAATACAAAAGTCACATGCCTTTTGCTTTAACTGCAGGCTATTTAGCTTCAAATTAAAGACTGCCGAATTACAGAGCTCATGAGGTTAAACTTATTCATAAAACAGTAATTGTTATTTACAGCTGAGATTGAAATTATGAGAAATGTCTCATGACTTTCAGATTACAAAGGTGTAGATTTCCTACCCTAGCAGTATATGAAACAGAAAAAAAGGGCTTTAATTTTACTAAGACTTGTGTCAATAAAATCCTTTGAAACTGGCAGCAAAGGTTGAAAATAAGGCTAGCAGAAAACATTCCTCCCCTCATTAAAATAAAAAAAAAAAAGTTCTTCACACTTTTTTAGTCTAAAAATTGTCAATCCAAAGAAATTTTAAATTTAATTTGTATTATACTCGTATTTTGATTTATGACATATTATATTTATTATAGATTAGAAGCCTCAATTCATGTTATTGTTATTGATAAAGCAAAAAAAAATTATCTGAACAAAACATCAGATTAAATAAAGGCTTAGACACTCAACACCAGTCTTTACCAGACCCTGGAGACTAATTGAAAAACTTGGATACTGGGTGTTATCCATCTTGGAAACAGCTTTGCAGAGAAGGCTATGGCAGGGATCCAAGTTGTACATGGAACTATCAATGTGTCCATGCCACAAAGTCAGCCAACAGTTTCCTAGAATGCATTAGGTGGAGCATTGCCAAGGGAGGTCATCCTTCCCCTCTACTCAGGAGAGGCGGAGGCTACTTCTGGAGTAATATGTCCACTTTTGGGCTCCCCAGTACAAAAGAGAGATGAAGCTACTGGAGTCCAACAAAGGGCTACAGAGATGATTTAGGGGCTAGAGAAACTCCTCTATGGGGAAAGCTAAGAGAATAGGAGAGAACAGCCTGGAGAAGGGGAATGAGGGGTGATCTCTTCAATGTGTGCAAATATCTGAAGGGAGGGTGTAAAGAAAATAGAACGAGGCTCTTTTCAGTGCTTCCAAGTGACAGGACAAGAGGCAATGGGCACAAACTGTAACATAGGAACTTCCATCTGAGCATCAGGAGACACTTTTTCACTGTGAAGGTACTAAGCACTTGCACAGGTTGCCCAGAGGTGTTGCAAAGTCTCCCTCTTTGGAGATAATCAGAAGTTGTTTTGACATGGTTCTGGCCAATTTCCTGTAGGTGACTCTGCTTTAGCAGGGCAGTTGTACAAAACGACCTCCAAAGGTCCCTTCCAACCTCAACCGTGATGTGAAACACCATTTATTATTTTAATGGTTATAATAAACTGGTAATCAGCATTTTTTATATACACCACTTGGACCTTGATCAATTTTCCAAGACTGAAGCTCAGTATATCCCTCAGTGGCTAACACAATGGATACAAATAACATGTTTCAGTATCAAAGTATACCTCCGTTCTCCCAGTTGCTGTGAATGTAGAACACAAGAACATACAAACTAGGTCAGACGCACAGCATCCCACTTCTAAAGGGTTGTACAAAAGAAATAAGACATGGAAGGTTATTTTTCCCTGACATACTATTTTACCTTCTGACAATAAAATATTAGCTTCTAGCAATTGACAGTTAGGGACAGAGAATAGGAAAAAGTTAATAAAGCTGTATATTAGATTGCAATTTGGAAGAGATATCTGGCATTTTTTGTTACTTCTATAAAACATTAATAGGGTTTATAAAGTGTGTTTAGTATTGTGTAATTTCCTATGATTATTTTCTTTTACTTTGAAATATTTATGCAGGGTTCAGTGCTAACTGTTGAAATCATAAGTCATTTATGGTGACTGGGAAGTAAGTGTAAAGATAGTTTACTGAGAATGAGGGAAACAAGTTTTAAGGGGAAGTGGTTGTAATTTCTTCAGAAAAACAGGCTTTTGAACATAAAAAGAGGGAGGAGAGATGTAATCCAATGATAACATAATAAATAGGCCAGTGAAGAAAGTGCTTCCTGCTTAAAATCAGGGACAGAAAGAAACAGGGTTTACCAACACGCAAAATAAGTCTTTATCACCTACCAACTTTAAAATACTTTTGCTGCCACCTTCCAAATCTGTTTTCCATACACTGCCTCCATATCAGTCTTCAAAAGATCCCCTTTCTAATTTAATTTATCTTTAAAGGAAGTCTTAATATTTGATAGCAGAATAAAACACTCCTGCAGTGTCAAGGTAAATTGTTAATTCTTCTATAAAGGGGTTACTGTTTCTGGATAAAAGCTACACTGAACATGTAAAATAAGAATAGGCTTTCTTGGGGAAACCATGAGCAAGACATAGGATGAATAAGGGCAGGAAAGTTTATAGAGTAAGACAAAATGTATTCATTTTGTAAACAATGGTAGATGTTGGTAGCTGTAATACATGTGCTTTTCTTCTGCACTACATTTCCATCCACGTACACAGAAATGATTATAAAAATGTTTGAAAGAGTTTATTCCAGCATTCAAATTACAAAAGGTACTTCAACACAATCAGGTACAAAAAAGATAAAGTAAACAAGAATTAACAAAACAAAAAATAAACAAGATCAAATAGCACTATGGTGACCAATAAATATATTCATTCAGATGAAATTACTTCAAAAATGAAGTTTATTTCAAAGTTGGAATTATCTTCCAGAATTCAGTCCTGAAGATAAAAAAAAAAATAAAAAAAAAAAAAAAAAAAGACCTGATTTCAGCTCTCATGGTAGTTCACTGTGAAAAATGTCTAACCAGTTAATGTGAAGAGATGGTGGCACGTCATAATTAAATAAATGGTACACAGTTGGTCTGTTTGCAGCTGATGTCAAACAACCCTGATGGAACTGAAAGAAAACTTTAGACTACAGTTTCAAGTGATCAAAGGAGATTTGAATACATAAAAACATTTTAAATTGTATTACTTTAGGTTAAAATCATACAATCTTTTAGAGAGAGACTAAAAACATTTTTTCATCTTCATAATGTTATGTTGTGGTTTTATTTTTCTAAAATAATAATAATAATTCTGAAACTCTGCCATACACTATATAAAAACAGAAGAAATTATGCATTTTGTTTTGGAACAATGACTTTTGTTCATCAAACTCATGACCATTACAAGAAGTATTTTAGACTGGAATGAAATATACTTTGTGGCTCTTTTGTTCAGTTCAAGACCCACAGAAATTCCAAGTACTGTTCCCAGAAAAAATTGTATCTTTTAAACCTATAGTTAGAAAAAGAGTTAATTTGTTAGGGGAAATACATTTTTTGTTATGGGCTTGTATTGGGGTCTGGCTGAGCCCCACGGCAGCCCTCACAGCACCGTGCTTGTATTGGTAGCTGGAAAGGTGGTGGTAACACCCAGTGCTTTGGCTAGTGCTGAGCAGCGCTCACACAGCACCAAGGCTGCCTCTCCAACCTTCCCCCACACACACCAGTGGGCTGGGGGTGGGCAAGGTCTTGGGAGGGGACATAGGCAGGACAGCTGAGCCCAAGTGGCCCGTGGGATATTCCATACCACATGCCGTCTGCTCAGGTATGAAAGCCAAGGGAAAGGAGGAGGAAGGTGGGGGGGCATTTGTTATTTACAACATTTGTCTTCTGAAGCAATTGCTATGCATGCTGAAGCCCTGCTTCCTGGGAAGTAGCTGAACATCACCTGCTGACGGGAAGTAGAGAATAACATCTTCTGTTTTCCTTCCCTTCTGTGCACGACTTTTGCTTTTGCTTCATTAAACTGCCTTTATCTTAACCTACAAGGGTTTTTTTTCATCTATTTTTATGCCTGCCTATTTCTGCTGAGGTGAGGAGTAATAAAGCAGCCTGGTGGGCACCTAGCATCCAGCCATGGTCAACCCACCACAGGGCTCTTTTTGTTTCAGCAAAAACCAGAATGTTATTAATTGGTGACAAAACCAGGAAAACTTTCCATGTATGCAAAATTATTAGAATTTTTTATAAATAAGTGTTAAAGAACACAGCCTTGTACTGAAAGTCATGTTTAGATATCTGAATATTTCAAAAATAATTTTGTTTTTTCTCCTTGGCTTATTTGGTGTTTCCTACAAAAAATGTTTACATATATTCCTGCATAAATCAGGAGAGATTGCTGTGTTACATTTATAGGAACACACAACTATGCAACAACAGCTTGCTATTTCAGTAGCACATTTTTACAATCAAAAATGTTACAGAAATGGAGGGGTTTAGATAGTTTTGGGGAAAGAGCTGTGGCTCCTAACATACTTTACACCCTTACATCAAGAAGAAGAAAAACGCATTAGTTTTGCTGGTATTATGCATGGCCCAGTATTTCATAACTTCATTTATGGGGCAGGCAGAAGAGCAAATAAGATATTTCATATTTATGAAAAGTATTTCATACTCTACACTGAATTGACAACAACTGACTTCAAGTATCATCTAGAGGTAAAAAAAAAAAAGAAAAAAAAAAAAGAAAAAAAAGCACAAAAGAAACCCCAACACATCCAAACTTTAACTTGACTTCTTACTAGGGTCTTGGATATTTTGATAATCCTTTGAAGGAGAGTCTGTGTTAACAATATGTATCTGGCCCACAAATTGTTCAAAAAAGAAGCAAAGCACAATATTCTGTAAAATATTTTCCAAAAATGTTGAAAATACAAAAGATTATATCAGATCTTTGAACAGTACATTGATACATAAAATAAAGATTTTTGTCAAGTAGGGACAAATTCAGTGTCTTCTATGCATTGTTGGCAAGAATATATTTTGGAAGAAAAATGTTCAGTCACCATTTCTTGAAAAGTGTTGCCTTCCAGGTTTCCATCCTTTTCAATAGGCTTATATACTGAACCACTATACAAAAGAACAATGGAAATCTATTATAAATACAGCATTAAGGGTTCTAACTTTGAATTTGTCTTGTTATGTAACATTTAAAGAACTTTTGAACAACAGTTGTTTTATACAGCATTACAAATTTTCTAAAATTTGTCTAAATGTTATTTGGGTAAACAGTAGATCAACTTACTTTCAATTTACTTTTTGGAGCAAGATCAGGTCTAGAGTAGAATGAATACTAATTGTTTACCTCTCAGCAATTACAACAGTAAAAAGGAAATACATTTTAGCAGTCTCAGCATGTTTCTTAACACAGTTTGCATGATCAAATAATTCCCATGAACAATTTGAAAGTCTTACTATAAAAAGGCCCTAGTGTCTTTTCCAATTTTTTTTAAAGAAGCGATATTAGAATGGTTCTTTTCAGATCATTAAAAATTATATACTACATATATTATTTCAAAGAAATAGGTGTGAATTTCTCCTTTCCAATAAAATTCCTCTCTGTAAATCAAGTGTTCAAAAAATTTTGTTCATTGTGATCAATTCAGGTGTTTTGCATATGGATAATATAGAACTACTTAGAACTAATGCTTGAAAAGTCATACCCACGCGCCTCAAAAAACGGTTAGGTTTCAGATATCGGTTGCTATAAGAATAATAATCACACATTTTTAGCTGGATTTATAAACATTAAATTATTGCCTATTACAAACCTTTGTGTACCTAGGAAATAGTGACAACAAAGACAGTGTCAATGAAGACAGTGCCAAAGAAGAGAGGTTACTAATGCTATAACTTTAAATATATCTCTGTATCCCTCTAATTCATCATGTACTTACACATTTTAGGAATGCAATGATCATACATTTTAACAAGAAAAGTCCTACTCTTTTACCACAGAAGTCACAGAAGCTCACACAAAGAACTCTTACTATCCGGTAATACTGACTATATTGCAGACATGTTAATATTATATTACTTACTATGTTGTTAAAAGTAGTCTTTCTTATCTTTCATAAGTATTATTTATGCATTAAGTCTAATCCCATTAACTTCAACAGACAATGGATCAGATCCAAGTATTTTCGCATCAAGGTTTATTTCCAGGTTGGTGTTCCTATACTCCCATAAACACAATATGATGTAAAAAAGACACAATATAGAAAAATCATTCACTGAGAATCTGTAACAAGTCCAAGTACAAATAAGACATGTACTATACTGCAAGAAAAGCCTTCAGATAAATTTCAGAAAATGTATTATCTCTTTGTACAGGACATGAAGTATAAAGTGCCCCAAACATTAGATCATCTTCAGTAACTAAAGAATGATAATGAAGTTGGGATCTCCATAATTTCACTGATGTCTCCCAAGTTACAAGCTAAAAAAAGAAACAACAAATCTAGCTGAATTGCAGCTCACAGTTATTTGGACAGCCATATTTTCAAGGGGGGGAAAAATTTAACCATATAAAGTAAAGGGAAATAAACTGAGAATTTCTAATGCAGTGGAGGATATGGTGAGTACTGTAGCAATTGTCCAAAGACAGTCTTTCAGGCAGAAGTTCATTACTGTTTGATGATATTCTCTAAAACTAATAACATGGAAAAGCCTATAAACAAACATAGTAATGAAATAAAATAGGCTTACAAATGGGTGGTTTAAACATTTCAGTGTTTGGAGAAAGATTAAGAACTAAATAATTTTCCCTGCTAAACCTAAACACTAAAACTAATATACTTTGGGGTTTTTAATAACCTTTTTCAACTACAAATCTTGATGCATCTCAGAAAGATAGATATTAAATGTTAAGCTAGTCAATATACTAATCTTCAGTAAACAAACAGCAGAACTTTGTGCACTGCACCAGTTTATCCAAAGTCACTGCTATTTAGCTCATTCCATTAGCTCACTTTGCTTATTTGGGGATTAACATTGTTACTTTTAGAGCAAGAAAATCGGTGTGGAAGCTCATACAGGTAAGGTCCCACTGGTCAGAGCTTATCGCAGACAGAGTTTATCTTTCTGGGAATGAAAGAAAAGTAAACAAACATGAGGGGATCAAAATCTGCAAATCATTTAGGTGCTTTCAACTAACCTGAGTAATATTTTTTACTTGCTCATTATTTTAATTGCTATTGGTTTCACTCCATTTTTTGTCCCTTTCCAGCCCATAGCAAAAAACAGGGATAAGGGACAAAATATGGAGTGAAACCAATAGTACCTGCACTAAAAAGTAGCCCTCAAATCGATGTCAGCATTTCAGCATCTGAAATCTGTAAGTCTTAAATACTGTGCCGATGGCTAGAGTCCATCAACAGAGTATATGGATCTGAGGTTATAGAAATTAAACTTATGTGGTATATTTTCTTCTACTCCTCCCTGGGAATTGCTATTAACATTAATTGGAGTTGTGTGCACAGATCACAGTGAGAAGAGACCTCGCGCTGCAGATAATAAAATGTTCAGACACGAAGGTGAGGTGAAATAAATCCCTTCTAATAACATTAGAAGCTCCTCAATACAGATTGGAAATTACAGACCAGATGTTTTTAACTGATTTACCAGACTGGGTGTAAACTCAGAACTGCAGCAGCATTCACACTGACAAGGATACAGACTGCAGAAGGTTATCACTCAGTTTTCAAGCAATGGTCTGAACGCTATTACAGACCAAAAAAAAAATGACTCCAGTGTTTAGGTAGGTCCCTTAATTCCAGAAAAAAATTCCTAGGTTTTGTTTGTTTGTTTCTGGGTTGTTGGTTGTTTTTGGGTTTGGGTTTTTTTTGGGGTGGTGGTGGTGATTGTTTTGGAGGGGACAGGGTGGACAGTTAAAAAAAAATATCAGTTTTCTCCATCTTCCTTGCCTTTTTAATATGGCAGATAAAGGGGTATGCTAGAGCACTCCTTAGTGCCAGTTGCTTTGCTTTTCTGTTTTGTATCTGCATAGCTGTGTAATTTTCCTTCCTCTGTGTCATATACTTCATTTTCAGAAGTTCAGCCAATATCCTCTATTTACTCATATCCTCGTACTTTTTTGATCTGTTTTCTTAGGAAAAGCAGGCATGTATGTCAATGAGGAAACTGAATTAACTTCATCTCTCTTTTCTTAGCAACAACAGTGAGTGGGATGATTATGCAGTCAACTTTTGCCTTAGTAAACTTCCCCTTTTTGTCTTACAGAGACCATTATGTATTCACTTTCCTCTCTTTCCTTGAGTACTCTGAGAACCAATGCTTCATAATTCTTTCTTTCCAAAAGCAAAATCTGCAGATGGGTTGACAACAAAACACAACAAAAACACAGGCTTTGATTGAGCCAAATGATAAAGATCAACACAAATTGCTTTGCACTGACAGAAACTATTAAACCATCTGCTGCCTTCAAAGAACTAAGTGTATTATTGTATACGTTTGTAATGAAACAAAGGCTTTCTATCAGTACCTGAGAGAAGTAGCACTTAATGCTTCACAAATAATTGCTTTGACTTTGAACTCATAATTACAGCTTGCTTCTACCCTGGTCTAATGCCTCTCCCAGAAAGTCACCAGGCGAAAGGAGAACCAATGCTTTGTAAACATTTAGAGGTCTCCAAACAGCTATGACAGGTATTCTGAAATGTCTTGAGTTGGCCCTCAACTGCTAATGCCTGTGCTGTATTCATGGGCCATATATCAAGGGCTAGCATAGCAAAGCTCATATCCTCTGGTAAAGTCTGGGGTTAAAATAGAATTATTGTATAAATATTCACACTTCTTTCTACACAGAAAGTACATGGACTTCATTCTTTCCTTCTTGTGAAAGTATTATGGACATCAATGGAGTGGTTACTCCAGATGATCCTTAAGACAGAGAGGGTAATACTTCTTCAGAAATTCAAAGAAGTTTGGTAATGATTTTCTGGAAGCATAACCTGGACTGTAAAATTAATTATATGCATCTGGTTGTTCAATTAGTGTTAATCACTTGTACATAAATGTTAGCATTTCTGATATCCTTTTAACTTTTAAAATGACCTGACCTGTTTTATCACACCATTTAATCACTGTAAGAAGCTACAATCAAAACATAAAGCAGGAGTGGGGATATAATTAATTTTAAAAAATGTTACTTTTTTCGACATAGTTTTCTCTTCTCTTTTTGTTATGTTACATGCTTTATTATAAATTTGCATTTTAATGGTAAATGCAAGCACCATAATACATGCTACTTTTGCTCTCTTTTATTTTGGAAAGATGGCAGATTATTAATATAGAAGGTTTAACAGATACATTATCATAATTTAAGAGTGCTGTGTAATAATGAAGGTTTAACAGATACATTATCATAATTTAAGAGTGCTGTGTTTTGAGAAGTTCTCATTGTATTGATCTTTAACATTTATTGCTGTTTCACAATGCTAGATAAAGCTGGGCTGCTACCAATCTTATAGAAGTTGGCTGAGACAGAGGAATTTTAAGAATGGTAAAATGTCAAGAGTACCAGGGAATCACCTTCCTTAAGTTTTCATACAGTTGAAGAATTTGTTACTTTAAAAAAGGTTTGATTTTTTGCCTGAATATCCAAGAGAAAGCATGAGTAACATGCAGTTTTAAATAGATACACCTTCACATCTGGGAAATTGTCTTCCTATTCTGTTCCAATAGTATCTGAGTAAGTCCAGGTTACATACTTTGCATCTTCTTGCACTCTACTGACTCTCCACTGACTACATGGTAACTCAGCCCTAAAATAAAAACCTGGAAAAGCCTGCCTACCTTGTAATAAAGGAAAACATTTACTGTCTAAAAGGAAGTTTTCACAGAGAAAATATTTTCATGATCTTTGCTTGAAGAAGGAAATGCCCATATTTAGACATTATTGGCCAAAATTTCTGATTACAATCTTCTGTTTAGGCAGTCATTCCACTTCTTTTACTTCTTAGAAATATTTTTCCTAAATGTTTTCTATTAAGTGACTGTATGGAGATTCAGTTTCAGCATTGTGTCAAACCAGCTATATGTAAACACAGGGCAGGAACTGTTGATGGATATTTTTTTCCTCCTCTTCCTATTAAAAATAATAGTTTAAAGAAGCCTTCCCTCTGCAAATAGATTAATAAACAAACCCTTGTAAACTGGAAGAGCTATGCAGCAGCAAAAAAACAGCAACCATAAATACGACGTCCAGAAAAAGACCAAGGACAGAGCGAGCTGATACACTCCTTCTGAGTGCTCCCTCAAGCCTCACTAGTTCTCAGCTCAGGATTTTCCACCTACATGTGTTTCTATGTCTATATATACACTCTCTGTAGATATGTCTTCTAGCAGAGATCCAGTTTTCCTTGAAGGACGTGTAAATATTCTTACCCACTGCATCCTGTGATAAGGAGCTCTACACATGGCCTCCGTATTGTCTGAAGTAGATTTGCTTTTAAGAAAGATCCACCAGGTAGTTTTACATACTGCCCTTAGATCTTGCATTCACAGTCAATGTATGGCTCTTCTGCACAATCCCTGGGTACCCTCCCAGGGTCAGTAAGAATTTTGCAGAGTTCTATAATGTCTTTAGTAAATAAAATCTTTTTCAAAATTTTCCAATACAGAAGTTGTTCCATGAACTTGAACACCTTTCTCATCCTTTTCTGAACCTCCTGTTCTACTGTATCTTCTTGAGAACCAGAAGTTCATGCAGTTTTTAAGGTGCAATTCAAATATAGGCTTATATAGAAATATAATTATGTTTCAGGGTTTATTTTGTTTCTTGGGGGTTTTTTTGTTGTTGTTTTTGGGATTTTTTTTGGTTGTTGTTGTTGGTTTTTGTTTGTTTTTTTCCTTTAGGGTTGGTAGTTTATTTGTTTGTAGCTGTCTGGTTTTTTGTGTGTTTCTTTTTTCCTTTCTATTATTTTAAACTTCATGTTCCATAAAGCTAATAAACTATTCTTCATCTGTCTGCAGGGAAAGAGGGATTATAAATATATAGAGAAGAGTTTCATTGATCCTCTGGATACATGGCAGATATGCTACTCCTCTCAGGTGTGGTAAACGATGGAAGAAAAAAGGAATATTTCCCAAGTTTTTAGCATCTTTTTTCTTGTTTACTGGATCATGTCTTGTTGAATAAGCATTAAAAGACCTCTGATTTTGTAGTATTCTTCATTAAACCTAAATTCTAATTTGTTGTACTATCAACATAGACACATATACTGGAAGAAGGTCTTCAAAGTGGTTAAAAATCTGTATTAAATGTTATGCCTGTGGACTTACAGAGGATGAAAGGACCACTTAAGGTAATGTATATTACTCTGTGTTTCACCAGAAAGGTGATGAGTGCATTCTGGAGATGCGCATGACAGTATTTGACATCCAAAGTTAGACAAAAGCAGCTAGAAACCAAATGTCTCTTTTTATAAAATTGTCACGCAGTTCCAGAGCATGGTAGATATCAACAAAGGGTAATATTACATAAATTGTCTGAAAAAAATGAACTAGAAATAAAGCATTTTCATAAAGGAAGCTTCCTATTTTGTTTATAAACAGAAAAATCCTAATGTGGTAAAGGGAAGTCATAACTGCCATGAAACGCATAACCTTTACCTTTGTGTTGAATTCAAACTAATTCACAGCACATAAACACTAAAAATCTGGTGATAATGATCCAAAGTAAAAATTTAAAACTAACTGAAAATACTGAAAATATGTATTGAGAATATAAATTAGAATGCATATTAATTAAAAATATATATTTACAGATTCATGTATCTGTTTTAGATATACAAGATATCCTGAGATTCTTGCATAAAAAACCCCAAACACAAACAATCCAAAAAAATCATTAAAGATCAGTGAACAAACTGCGAGACTAAGGGTCTCACTTATCTTATTCCATGACTAAAATAATATGAAACAGATAAAGTAGCTGATTTTATTTTTTTTTATGATGAATGCTGCCATTACGGGCCCAGATCTTTATCTCTGTGGTTTAAAATTAGCAAAGTTTCTTTTCCCACCAGAATGCATGCTAAATGATTACTTCTACATGGAGAAGATTATTTATTTATGTATTTACCCTAGAAATATGCATTGGTATGTGAGTAAAATCTTCAGTCATGCATACCTTAAAACCACAAAATGTTATGAATTGCTCTTGTTTTATTCCAGCACAGCCTAAAATCAGTGGAATAATAGACCTACATAGTGAATTCTAAACACACTTGTTCTCCTTCTTTTATTTTACTTGCCCCCCACTCCCCCATTTTATCACAATGACTGTCAAATTGTAAAATATTATTTTAAAAAATTTATTTATCTAGAAGCCTAAAAATAGTTGTTTGGTTTTTTTTTTCAAAAAGCACTACTCAAGATATGTGCAACATAATGTATCAATACACTACTCAAAATATGTATAAAAAATGGAAGTTAATTTAAATGAATAGGGCTAATTAATAGGGTATTTTTTGGACACAAATATACTCAAGTTTCAATCCTCGTCTAGCACTGAGTAAAACAGTAATGAAAAAATGTCTTTTCCTTGGTCCTCAAAATCAGGGTTGAGAAAATGGAATGGTTGATTACAAAGTTAGACCCTTAGTAATTTTTATTACTTAAACCTAAAAATCCTAAACCTTTATTACTTAATCAATATGATGTTCCCACATGTAAATGAACTCTGAAAGCACAGAAACATTCTATACTTGTGTATGTGTGGAAATACTTTGGAAAAGACAGATTACTTTCATAATTTCTGCTGTAACAAAGCTTCTTGAAATAATAACAAATTCATTAAAGTTCTGTGACAGGAAACTAAGATATTTAAAATAACATTTTTTGTATTATTCTAGGACTGTTAAGAAACAAAACCCATGATGTTTATAGAACATAACAATTACAGTCAATAAATAATAAAAATTTTTTTTGGTTTCAATTAACGAGCTATACAAATTGCAAATATTCTTTCACAGTTTCCCCAGAGATTTTAAAAAACTTTTTATAGGAAACACATTGGCTTAAACAGAACAGTTGGACTGATATCCCATAATAAGTATTCAAGCACAGAAGTCTACTTTTAAAGGATTAGGTGAGAAAGTTACACAGTCTGTACATACAAAATGTAATCTCTTTTATATGTAAATCCTGTCTAGATTTTTTGATCTGAGAAAATAATGTGTGCTGAGAAATCTTTATACTGCAGTATATTTTCACATTGCATATTGCATATATCATGCTAGATGATTGAAAATAATAGCTAATAATGTGAAAACATTGAGCACGAGTGTCTCAGTATCAAAGCAATTCTTAACTCTGTATCAAGCATGTGCTGCATGGTATCGGCTTTTTCTTACAGTCTTTCAGAGATAAATGTTTTCATCCTTGTGCTCCAACCATTTTAAATTTATTATTTTAGAGAAACCATAAAATAATAAGTTTCTCAGTATATTCTACATATCTGGACTTCAGAAGAAAATATTTGACTCATAAAATCTAACAGTAAAGAACAAAATGAAGTCATGCCATTGAGAACATTTTTTTGTAGGAGAAAAATAAGAATGGCTGTATTAGGACAGTAGATTACAAGTGAAAATCAGTTGGAATTAATCTTCTGCAAGAGTTCTAACAGCTTGGTCTACTCTATGTAGGTAATATTTGAAAAAAAGCCTTGACCTAGCAAAATGGATGTCTCCAAAATCACTGGTGATTTCACAAAACAACATTACAAAAAAAAAATTCTAGTCACTCATACTCAGTCTGCCTCTGCAGATATTCTGTAGGACAAATAGTCTTTGCCATGCAGAAAATAAATAAATTAATCAAATAAATAAATAAATAAATTAAAAGATTTAGCTTCTTGCCAAATACTGTGAATGGTTCTATGCAGCAACACCAGCTGATCTTGGCATGATCACTTACACCAGGGAAAACACAAAGTGAAAGGTAACATCAGTGGAGTAGACCTAGTCATGAGGAAGGATTAGTATTTGTCATCCTAAACATTTTTTTCCCGTTGTCTGTTAAGCTCTCCTCCAGTGTTTAGTTTTGTTTATTTACTTAATTGCATACCTAAAAGTTGCTGATTTTATGTATTTATTTATTTTTACAAAAGGTTTTCCTACCTAAACACAGTGCTTCACCTACAGGTATCTCAGCAATTGAATAAAATTCCTAAGAAATAAAGCTCTGCCAAGGAGTAAGCTAGGGTGACAGAGGTATGACTGTTGTGTATTCCCATTTTTGACTTTGCTGTGTGCTGAATAATATTGAAATTGGACAGACAAACCGCAAGTTTTTCCTAGTAAGTATAGCACAAACAAGTAATGCTTAAAACAGAAGTAGCATTATGAAAAAAGTGTTAACATAAATGAATACATGTAAGAACATGTTGAAATACGTATGCTTTTATGGAGAAAGTCCTTAAGACTACATTAAGAATCTTAAAAGATTTGTTCTTAATAACTAGGCATTTAAGGAAAATAAAAACTATAAGGAAACTAACTGCTTTTAGAAAAAGAATTTGTATGAATTATCTTTGTTCTGTGTATTTGGTATTTGGCTGCTCTGAGTCTAGATTATTTTGATAGTCTGACTTGATTTTGGATAAAAGAAAGAAAATGTATGTGTGAAATTTATTTTCAACAGATCTGTTTTTAGGATTTATGCTTCTTATAAACTACTCTGCTTTCAGCATACCTTAGCTCTAAGTCGAGGAGAAAGACTAAAAAAATGCCTGAATGGAGTTAAAAGTACAAATATTTTCACTTGTGTCTCCTGCTCTTGCCAACCTCAGACAAGTCACTTCTTCAGACAATTCTGTATTCTAGAATATAGATATAAATTCTGTATTCTAGGGTAAGATATATAAGAAAATGCATTTATGACATAAACTAATCTGTTATTTGAGGTGGAAGTGATCTGAAAATCCTGTAAATTCAGAGTTAGTGTAGTGGTTGACTGATCTCTATCATATGCACTCATCATCTGCCATTATTCTGCCCCTAGTAATACTATTAAAATTGTTACATTAAATGGCAGAGCAAGCTCTTCCTGCCACACACACAAAAAGCCTAGACCTCATGCTTCAAGTTAAAATATTGATTTCATCATAAGAGTGCTAAGGAAGAAAGGATCTTTGTTTGTGGATTACATCTTGCAAACACAGACAGACAAAGGTCAATTACTTGTTGGTGTATGTACAATATCTAAATCAGGTATACATGCATTTTTTTCTGCTTTTTTTTCAGAGAGGCACTGAGATGAAAAATAATAACTATCAACAAATCATGTGGAAATTATCTAGTTTGATTCTAGCACTGACGTTGATCTGATTATTATATGCTATAAAGTACATAGGGGATAATCAGTCTGTGGTAATCACCATAAAGAGAATGGGATAGTGTAGCGTTACCCAAAATGGAGGGAATCATATCACAGAAGGTTTATGCCCCCTGTAAAATTATAAGGCTATCTGACTGCCAAACGTTGTTGCAGGTGCATTGCCTAGCACAGGGATTGCTTTCTTGACTTAACAACGCACAAAGATGACGATTTCTGTGAAAAACTGTCAACTTGCCCTGACCACAACTGTGTAATGGAAATTTATCTACACCTTAAACTTTAGCAGATACTACATGGTATAGGCACAGGAGTAATAGATCTTCATATTGAAAGCATACAATATGCCTTACAAAGACTCTATTAAAGTTCTTTTTTTTTTTCCTTATTTGCAATTAAATTAAATAACAACTGTATCATGTAGCATTTATCAGTAACTCGACACTTGAATTCCAAATGTTGCAAAATCTGATTACGAATCTATCTTCAGAAATACAGCCATACAACAATATATCATCTGAAGTAGAAATGGAAAAAAAAAATAAAATCAGAGTTCCAAAACACAAACTTACAGGAAACAATATAAACACTGCTATTCTAGCTATTCTAATTTCAAATCTCTTGAACAATCTGCTCAAAGTTGGACTAAAATTAATATATTTATTATATTACTAATGTTTAGAGTGGGTGCTATTCAAACAGCTCTACTGATTTTATTTTATGACATTACAAATATTCTCACACTTGAGTTTGCAGGAACATTTTTCATAACTTCCAAATATTTCTTCAGGTCCCACAGTTGCAGAACCATTGTCTCCCATAGAGTTACATGGTCCACATTTCTGAATTCTGCTTTTCTTTTACCTGTGCATAGATTTCTAATTCCTTGTTTTCCCACAGGGTTGTGTTTGCCAGACATGAAACTGGGTCAGCTTAAAATAATTCTGTGTGTTGATGTAGCAGTGGAGAATGTTTGAATTTTTTCACAAAAGCAAGGATTATATTTCTTATAGGTAATAAACTGTTGTCATTTGTGTGCAGCTCAATGGCTGAAAGGACTTAATCATGTAGTCTTCACTAACTCTGATGCTAGCAAATAATTTTAGGCATAATGGTAGGTAGAAAAGGAAATTAAAATAGGGCCATATATCTAGTTTTTACTTGTGGCAATGACCTAAAATGCTGCTGTTCTACAGAACTAATTACTCCAGTTTGCTTCAATCACCACTGCTAAACTGTTAACAAGTACCTTGCCTATTGATAAGTATTTGCACATAGTAATTTTAAAGACATTAGATTTATTCGATATCTCTGACACAAAACTTAGGAATACAAACAGTGTAATACTATTGGCAATTGAAACACTGTCCAAAGAAGAATTCAAACTGAAAATGTTACAGCAGTTAATCCTTGCCACATAATAAGAGGGCATCAGCCTTACACGCCTGACCCCACTACTACATTGTGTGTATATATAGGTATGTATGTGTGTCTGTGTGTGTGTGTATATATATATATCTGTATATATACACACACCATACAAAGCTCAAAGAAACATGAACAACTTTGGATTCTTACTGACTGACTACATTTTTGTATTCTACCAATACTATTTCATGAACTTACGTTTTCTTTGGCTAAAATATTAACCATAATATAAGGGGAATTCACTTAATACAAAGTATTATTAATGATCACTATGAATTGTATTCTAGTTGCTCTTTTTGTAATTCAGTAACTGTTTAGAAATTGTGCAACAATTGTTTTGTAATATTTATATCACTACTTATATTCATATGACTTCTGCACCAGAAGAGACATGTGAAAATAAAGATCTATTGAAAACGCAAAATATAATTTTATAGCCTGCTAATGGTTTGGAAAATTAAAAAAAAAAAAAGAACCAAAAAAACCCCAAAAAACAACAAACCAACAAACATGCTTAGGAACTTTGATTGCTTTTCCTAATTGAAACCAAACCCTATATTTTGATGTTTTCCCTGTTTCAGTCTTAATAATGTTTGAAATGAAGAATATTCAAAGAACTGTAAAAGTATCTACATCCTTTTCTGAGTCTCAGCTGAAGTCTTCAGCCATGAAGTTGCATTATCAACCATATCTAAATAATAAGCACATATATGACGGTATCTGCTCACAACTATATCCCATGATAACTCTTTTCATGAAACAATGAAGTGAACACCCAAGTAACCAGATGAGTAGAAGGTTGGGGGCTGAGGGGGTGTGGTAACACGCAGTATGGATTAATACATGCATACACTTTGAACAAATCTCATCACAAATTGTAGTTAATATATGTAGTGCCTCTGAATATGGGAACACAAAGAAGTGTAGGTTTTGAGATCAAGTGGAAATCCTAGAACTAAAATTAAAGAGAAGCCAAAAGTGATGGACTGATTATTTTTTTTTTTCCCTGCAAAGCTTTGCCACCCAAGGATGAACTTTAAAATAACCAGCTGTCTAAAAATGCAAAGATCAAAGAAAGATTAAGGAAACCAAGTAGGTAAAACTCACAGAAATCATTCAAAGCAAACAGCTCTCTTTCTCGGTGATGAGAAATAGATGAAGAGTTGAAAAACTATAATTATTGAAATTCTTCCTTTGCAACTATGAATTATTTGAAAATTGTAAATCCACTGAGTGAATTAGAAATGGGCACTTACCTAGAAGACTACTTTTATGAAAGCAAATTGGTTGCCCTAAATATATATCTTTTTTCTTAGCTTCAACAGCACAGCAAAATGAAAACTAGAACAAATTAATTTATATGTTGTAGATGTTACAATGAAACTCCCTATGCTGAGATTGCCATGTCAAGCACTTTGAAAAAAAATGGTGGGTAAGAAATGGCTCTCTTCTGTTCATCAAGCTTTAATGATGAGCTGTAAGTTACTTTGGTGAAAACAGAAAAACCCAAAACTTAAGACTAACCTAAAATAAATCACTATGGAAATTCATCAGGAGTACAGAGACTGAAATGAAAGTCTTACTCACTCCGAAACTCTAGAACATCTCATCTACTGATCTTGAGATAATTTGATTATAGGGACTACACACCTCTGCTAGGTTCAAGTAGCAAATTTAAGCCTGACTCTGACATCTTGAGTTTTCAGTTACTAGGATATTGCATGAGGTGTCCTTGCATGTTTGCACACAGCTCCTTACTCTTCAACACTCAGTCTTCACTGTTTCTCTTTTTACTCTATAAATGACAAGAAGGGGCCAACAGAATAGGAATGACAGTCTGTGCCTGAATATCTAGGTTGAAATACACTTGTTCTGGACAGACTGCTCATAAATTAGTTGCTAAATGGCAATACATTTCTATAAAGAATTTTTAGTTTGTTGTTTGGTGTTTTTTGTTTTTTTTTTTTTTTTAAGAATTGCTACTTTTTATTCAACAAGAAGTATTAGAACACTGTAAAAACATTCCGTCATTTTTTCCCCCCTAAGCTAATAATGTTAAGTAAATTACTTTTTGTTGTGAATTTGAGAAAAACAACACTGATTCAAACATGTGACATGGACAACCCTGTCCAGGTTGTTTAAATCTCATGGTGCTTTAGTAGCCATAAATAAAAGAATGAAACACACACAGTCTTATCAATATAAGCCAGTGGTCAATGAAACCAAGCTGGCAGAGAAAAGCTGACCTTGCTAAACCAATCCAAACTAAACCAACCAAACAAAGTGGGAAAATAGAACACAGGAAAAAAATTATTGTAGATGAGTTAAAATAACAAAAAAGGTAGAAAATAAATTAACAAAACAGTTATACACAAATTATTACTTTAATCACAGTTATAAAAAATGTCTTTCTGAAGGGAAAAAAATGCAGTTCTCACCATGAAAGAAAACTCATAATATACAGAAAAGATGTCTGTTTCCTCCCTCTGATATGTTTTGCATATTATCAGACAAAGAAAGAAACACAGGTTTTCTGCAGTAAGTATAACCAGACTACCTATCTCCTAGTATATGCTTTCTTGATACATTTTTTCTAACTGGGACCCTCATGAGACAAAAGAAGAGTCATTCATTGTATAAATTATACAGTATCTGCAATTTTAGAAAATGTTAAGAGGAAAAGCTCTTGAGAAACTTCTTAATATAATTCTTAAGTTCAACAGAAGTGGTAAAAGGTGGTAGAGTGGCAAAATATGTTCAAATAATTCTCACAGAAAGCATCCTTAAAGCTAATCACTTTTTATATTGCTAAGACATTTGTAAGCCATCTGTTAAGTGCAAGAGTAATAGCCTGCTTTTCGAGTTTGTAGCAGCAGTAACTCTAAGAGCCTAAATACAAAAAAACCATAGGGAAGCCTCACAAAACGTTAACACTAAATAAACTGCATAAAATATGAGTGCTTGTAACATAACAGTGTCCCTTGTGCTGTAGTAGCCACAGTTTTAGTAGAAAACCTTTCATTCTATCATCTACTGAAGAAAACGGGCAAATGAAATATGAAATCTATAATAACCTGACCTGACTGCTAAGACATATGTAGTTCATAAGATGAGCCCAGCAGGAATAGTGTACCTCAAAATATTTCTGCAGAAATTTGGGGAATAAGAATAAACTAAGTTTAGCAAACACATTATATTCTCACTGAAAGAAACAACAATAAGTTAAATTTTGATTGACTCCTTTGGGAACTCAAAGCTGGATTGGAGAGCAGTAAGCAAAAATAACCCTTCTACAACTCGATTCCATATTTCCTCTCTCTTAGGAGAAAAAAAAAAAAAAAAAAAACCAAACAAACCAAAAACACCGCCCCCCCCCCCCAAAAAAAAAAGAACAAACCAAACACAAACACACACCACACACACACCCCTACCTCATCAAAATAAACAAAAATATAGGCACTGACTCAGTCTTGGCGTGTCCATTTAAATCTCAGCAGTCCCTCATGCTTTGGGAGCAGGAAATACAGACTTTTCTAGTGACTCCCAGGGAAAAGATTTAAGTGGCTCTTCCAGTGTTGCATGTATATTCATCTTTAGAACACAGACAAAAGTGATCTGATGAAGGTACATAATATACATATCATCACAATCATTATTCCATGACTGCACAGTGTGTCTGCCTCACAGCTCTGTTATTGCTTAGCCACAATTGCTTAAATTTTCCTGTCTAGGATAGGTAAATAAAATTAATGCCTTCATTTTATACGATAGAAAAACATTTTGTTAGACTAAGTGGAACACCTGTGATGGCATGAAATCAGTCAAAAGAAGAAGCAGCGTGAAGCAGAGCAAAGCATTTCTTTGTGCTCTTCTGACTGCTGAAATCTCACAGTTCTTTGTATTACAGCTTGCATGGTAATATTATTCCCCCTTTTACAGATCTTGAATTCAGGGATGCACTTACCTAACTGCATGAAAAAAGATCGGAAGCATTTTCTTCCAATATATCTCCAATTATCTACTTGCATTTCAAGACTTCTGCAGTAAAGTGCCTGGCTTTTTCTGCCTCTCTTTCTCCAGCAGAATAACAGAGAAAGAAACTCAGAGATCTGAATCCTGTTAAGTGCCCTAACCTTTAAGTGGGTTCTTTTAGAACTGGGCTGTTAAGCATCATTTTCAGGAGCAAAAATATGCACTGTTATCCAAATGAACTAGCTCAGTTGTGCTAGTTCTCACTTGGTTGTAGTGCAACTGGATGACAAGGTTTCAAATGTGTTAACTTGTCTCATAAAAAATGCTGAAGAGATTTTCAGTCCCAAATGAGCTAACAAAACAACTATTTTTGCCAGTATTTTGCCTAAAATAAGGACTGTAACAATACAAAAACTCCTGGTACATTAATAGTTGTCTGAACGAGGGCACTGTTCAAATCTATACATGTAGACTGGAACAAGAATATTTTGTGCAAGTACTCAAAACCAAGTCAGTGGAATTGTTCACAGATTTCTCAGTGGGAAAGAATAGTGAAAATTCTAGCACTCATTAATATATACTCATATCAGGTTGTAAAAGATTATGCTTGCAGGCTATACTTTCTGTCTTTAATAAAGCACATCCCAGGGTTATTTCATAAAGTGACCAGTGAAATACAACAGTTAATGTAGAGGACAGTTAAGCTGTTGGAAATATTATCATAAACAGAAGTCATAAATCCTTGTAATGCCTGCATGCGCAAGATCTTAGCATCAATAAACAAACACAGAATCAGTATTAATATATGCTCAGAGAAGGCAACAGGTAAAATTTAAACCAGTTATATTGAAAAGTGAAACAATAACAAATAAATTACTAACCTGATTTTCGTTTCAGAAAAAAAAAAAAAAGGCTTTGACTCTTCTCAAGTGAAATAATCTAGTACATATTGTCCATAACAAAATATTTATCAGGCTGGTTATTTTATCCTCCATATTTCAGTTAATAGTTCACAGTCATTTAAAAAAAAAAAAAAAAAAGGGAAAAAAAATTGCCAAAGTTGCAAATACACATTATGATTTAGTAAAGAAGCCTTCTTTGAAACTAGTAGCCCTTTTCACGCTATTACTCAAGTCATGGGCATGCCTGAACGCACAACTATGAAAGAGAGTCCATAGCTTACTGATAATGGTATCCCCATTCCTCAGATAATGTAGCGTCCTAATTTTTCACTATTAAATTTTGAAACAATCAGTTTGGATAAAGAGCAACAAATAGAGAGTATCAATATTTTCAGTGAATTGTTATAAAAGATCCAAACCAAAAGAATGATCACCAGTGGCCAGACTTGCATTATTTATCTGAATAGAGGATTTAATGAAACTTGACCTCATATCTGTTTATTTCCCAAAAGGCACATTATCTGTTGCTACCTCCACCTAAGAACCATGCTGTAATATCTTCTGGTACCCAATCTTATAACATCTGTCACAGCTTTGGCTTCCTGTCACATTTCTGAGATCATACAAGGAGGGAGGTGGGTAGCAGGAGGCTATGGAGAGACTGAGCAAGAAGCATCCAGGACTGTGCCAGATTGCTCTTCTTGCCAGATGTACCATTCTACTTGCATGAACCAGAGACCACTGCAGAAATTTCTGGAGGAACTAGCATTATAAATCTCACCCCTGCTCACTCCACAACACCCTAGGAACCTGTAGTAAATTAATACTGGGGGACTTTCTACTGAATTTTTTGAAATTGGCATAGCTTGAAAGTTATTGGCAGGCAGGGAGATTGGGAAAACAGTGAAAACGTAAGATTCCTTTCTTCAGAAAATTAGGTAAAAAAGACTCAATGAATGACAAGAAACTCTTTAAAGCTAGCCAAGTAATAGTTCTTCAGGTGAAATACATCTTACTCTATAAAGTCACACATGGCTATTAAACTACTTAAACAGGTACTGCTATAGTAATTAACTGCCAAACATGTGAAACAACTGCCCCTTGAACACGGTTAATTTCACACCTCAAACAGAAGACAGGGTGTTTACAAAGAATAATGAAATAAGCCAGTTCATTGTTGAAACACGTCACATCCACAAATTTTTTCTTCCTGTCATCACTACAGTTATCTGATACAAATAATACAAAGTT
This sequence comes from Falco naumanni, assembly GCF_017639655.2. Lineage (NCBI taxonomy): Eukaryota > Metazoa > Chordata > Aves > Falconiformes > Falconidae > Falco > Falco naumanni. Next base: position 53,362,991 of record NC_054080.1, on the reverse strand, counting down.
ATACTTTATTTCAGATCAATATTATTAAAGGTAATGGGTTCACCTTTGATTACTTGGATAAATGAGTCTTTCCCCCCTTTTGTTATGGTACTGGCTATAGAAAGACAAATATATTAATCTAAAACAAAAATAATTGTTTGAGTTACCTTTCAAAGATAGATATAAATGGTAGTGCATTAAATTTCCATTAAAGACAGAATGGGAACAATGTGATGTATTTTAAGTTCTGAATGTGTATAGCTGAGTTAAAGTTGTGAGTTGCAATTGAGGTAAATACAATTCCTGAGGTTGTATTTCAAAACAGAATTCTGAGGAGAATGAAATGAATTTCAATATGTGTATTTAGTTTTTTGTTATTTTATTATTAAGTGTAGGAGACAGTGCAGCACAGCTGGGACAATTACTTTCCATCTGGTGCAACATTATGAAAATTAAACAAGGAAATTCACTTACATGAGACACAGTCTATTGTTTGATCTTAAATTCACTGGGTAACAGCTATCATATACTTTGACTGTATACTATTCATATATTTTCACATAAACATAAAATAACCTACTTTTTCATAAGTTGGTTTCATTTCATAATGGAAAACTTCAATTTCAAGCAAATAAATTAAAAATTAAGGGGAGTTAAAAAATTGTTACTGAAGTCCAGTGGGACCAGCTGGTTTCTGTGCTTTCAGACAGAATCACCCCCTCAGTTTTAGCAGAAAAATCCTTATTAGATTAATGTATGACATAGGGACTGATTTTTTTTTTTTTTTTTTTTTTTTTTTTGTGATTTTATGAAGCAGTAGAAACCAACCATAGCATAAGTAAGAATTAGGCCAACCTCTATTTATAGGCAGTTTTCTTTGGGAGTCTGCTTCTTACCCTTTCAGCATCTCCTTCACACCATTCCAATTTCAACCAAACAGCAAAAAATCTGTGATTCCTGCCCGCCCCCCACCCCGCCCCCCAAGCTCACATATTTTATTCTTGTGACATTTGCAAGGATTAATTGCTGATGACAGCTTTCTTATCTCTTGGCATAATACAATTACGAAGAAAGAATGTTTCAAATTACAGGTACTATAATTTTAGCAAGAACAAGAGAAAACAGACCTGTTCTTAAAGCTAGCTGCTGAAATACACTTTTTTCTATGTCTGTATCTTCAGAAAACAGAGAGTAGCTTTTTTATCTGACAGCTGGATAGCAACAAAGGCTAACAATTACATTCCAAACATGAATTCTTCTATCTGTGCATACTAATCTCTGTGAAATTTACCTTTGCTATTTTGGCTAAATAGCAGATTATATTTTGTAAAGATGTTCACTAATCAGACTTACATTTCTTTTCAATATGAATTCAATATTGTTTTATTTCACTGTCTTCGTTAAAACAAACAAACAAACAAACAAACAAACAAACAAACAAACAAACAAACAAACCACAAATGAAAACATCGATCAAACTTGAGAGAAATTTGATGACAAATTTGGTAATGACATAGTTAAAAAAAAAAAAAAGGGAGGGGGGAAATGAAAACAAAAAAGCTGTTCTAGAAATCGTAATCATTGTTTACAGATATAATTTAGAAAGTTTTCTCTGCAGTTTACATCTGCATAATTTAGTTTATATCTGAAGTTGTAGAAGGAATTTCAGCCCTAAGTGTTCTTCTCAGAACTACAAATCAATGCAGACTGCAACCTGCAAATTTTAATAAGAGTCCTATAAAGGACTTCTAAGTCCAGACTTAAAGGGAGCACAGCACCTTATGCCAAAGCTTTCTCCTGAAGTTGTTCATTCTCAGAGGTGAAGTTCTATATAAAAAAAATGTAGATGGAAACATCCACATGCTGCAAAGCTGGTCCTGTAATCTGCCAGTGCAGAGTCATTGATTTGACAGACAGAAGGCCAAAACTGTAAATTTTGCATATAAAGGATAACTAAAATCTGCAAAAAATTGCCCAAAGACAATCAGGATATACATTGACATGAATGATATGCCTACATGTGTAATGATCTCCTTCAGGTCAAAAAAAAGCTATTTATGTAAATGTAGAAAGCGAGATATTACAACTGTTCTATACAAACTCTCCAACAGAAATCTTTGCTTGTCATTTTTACTGCCTTAGCTGTTACATGTCTTTAGACACTAAGGTAGGAAAAACATGTCTGGATTATGGCAAAGCCAAAAAAAGAGAAACACAATTTTCCCAAGAGTAAACACAGCAACTGTTGGCAATGCTGCTTAATTTTACCAGTTTGGGAGAAAAGAGAAGAAAAAAGGAAATGACAAGAATTCAGTGGAGAAAGAACACTGGCAAATTAGGAAAAGTAGTCAGCTTCCCATTCCAGTAATTATTGGACACTGTTGACTAGCAATTGCATGCTGATGTATGTAATTTTAGAACCTAATGTCAAGTTCATAAACTGTTGGAAGATACTTCACAGCAAAGTTTATACTTTGGCTTCAGCTACATGTAATTTCACCATTACTTTAAAACATCGAAAACATAAAAAGAAAACGTGATGAAATAGGTTTACTCCTATGTTTTAGAGCGTCTTTCTAAATAAGGAGGAGTTTTTACATGTCACTGATAAAAAGATATGTACTGTAAAAAGTGTTTAAATAAACAGGACATGTGATGCCAGTAACTGCTATGTAAGATCTCGAAGAATATACCTCTGCATTTCCAGGCTTTTGTGAAGATCCTTACACCATTTTTTTTCTCCATAAAATTCAAAACTTATCTTAAGATACTTAACACTTCAAAACCTTGCATGCCAATAGAACCCTAGAAATTAAAAAAAGAATTCAGTGTCCTAAAATTCACCCAGATTTGTCAGTACAATCTCCCTGTTCCACAAGAAAACAAAACATTAATTTCTTCAAGATTTCATTGAAGATAGATTTATAGAAACATTTTGGGGGAGGTTTACTAATTAAGTTTTGTGCCTGGGTATTCAAGATGTGGAGAAGGTGGATGAGAAGAAACATTTGGCAGACGCCTTGAAAAATCCCTCTAGGCTGTATTTTGGTTTCATGCAATTTCTTTTGGACAAGCTCGATGGTTTCTCTCACACAAAGTCAGGCATGCCAGTATTTGCCTTGGCATATGAAGTTTACTGCTACAGATCATATTATAGGTTTTAAAGGATCAAATGCTATCAGATGGCACAGATGAACATTTCATTAAAAGTAGTTGTCCAAGAAATCCTGATAGAGGCAGTGATTTGAAATTTAAAAGATTCACACTGCTCCAGCTACCATGCTCTAGTGGTGCAGGATGTAATATAACTATAACATCAGAAAACATTTCTTCTTCAGGCTTTCACTACTTTAATTCACCTGGAATACCAATGGATAAACTTATCGTTGCTGAATCATTTCAACCTGCACAGCAGCCCTGCCACTGCAGGCAGTGAACATGCAGGCAGTGAACTTCTATAATCTGCGGCCAGAAGTTGTGTGTGCAGATAATATCAGCAGGCTCAAAAAGACAGGAAAATCATGGACAAGAGGTCTGCAAATAGATGTTAAATAGAATAGGCAGATATATCCCTCTAACAGCTCTGATGACATCCTGTGGCTGTTGCAGCAGTACAAAGTGTATGGACTGCAGATACTGATCAGGCGTTATCTGAGGAGCGTGTGTTTTGCCTTGGCCAGACATAGAGCTTGGTCAGATACAGAGGTGGGTCAGACATGATAGAAAATTTGTTGAGTTTATATTGTAAGCCAAAATATGTCCCAAACTGTCAAACCAAATATTTTATTGTGATGATATCTCTTCCACTACTAACAGACTCAGAGCAGATGGCAAGTAACATCAAAGTCCTCTTTCGTACACCGAAAGACTAAGTATGGGAGGCAGGGCCTCGGGGAGGGAAGAATATGTAAGGGAGTACTTGCAAATGTGGAGACACACCAATTTCTTTTCTCTTCTGAGCTGGGGCTGACCGATCCAGCTGACTAGCTCTGTCAGCCACATAACCACCTTGCATATGTTTGTGATAGTGTCTTCCTTTTTAGTTATCCTGGTGTCCCTACCTTCTATTGTAATTTAGGGATCTAACCAACTGGATTTGACTTGCAAGGCGCTGGTAAGTTCCCCTTTTGGACTAAATGAGCCCTGTGGATGTCTTACTTCACTTAGAGTTTCAGCTAGGTAAAGTTATTTCCGTTATACTAAAGTTTAGCACTGCCCTGTGAGATTAGAAATGGCATTGTTGCGGCTTATGGCTACAGTTCAGTGCAGGTCAAAGAATGAAAAGATCAGCTCCCAGAGAGATACGGACTCCTCTGAACCACCGGCTTATGTGGAGGGGGAGAGCAAAGGTCTGCAAAGATAACTCTTTTTTGCCTTTACACCATTCCGTCACTAATTCACAGAGGAAAAGATATAGTCAGGGATGAAGGACTAAGCCAAAACCTTTGGCTGTAAACTGCAAGCCATTATAATTATCACTGGAGCAAGTTCCAAAGCCTTTTGTAAATGAATGCCGATGCTCTCTATTATTTCTATACATGAAATTGCTGCCTCCCTTTCCAAATCAACTTTGGGCTAGATAGCAATATATATATATAACAAACACGCACATATGTCCAGATCTTACTGTGGGATGCGAGCTCTAGGCGCTGATATTTAACAAAGCAATATTCTCAGTGTTGCAGATAATTCCCCTATGTTATTTTTGTCTGCTGACCTTCCATCTTTTTTTTTTTTTTTTAAAAAAAATTCTTTCTGTTTCTTTTCTTTGCTTTGTAACTGAACTATAACAACCAGCAAACAGGTTTTGTTGTTTGTATTGCTTTTCTCATTGTTTTTACTTATTTCAAACTATTGCAATATAATAATTTGTAATACTTTTCACATTTAAGGCTAATGCAACTATTTTAACATAAAGCGCACAAAATAATTTTATATATAAAGCATTATAATGTCATTTGAATAAAATACATTTCCTGAAAAATCCACTTTTATTCTAAATTATACTGCTTAGCTGTTGGCAAATTCAAATATCAGAAAACAAAAGAAAAAACAGAAATTGATTTTGTTTTAATGGAATTTTCTGATATAGGAAGAAGCTTTCTTCGTTGAGCAAAGTTTTTATGCTTAGACATAGCTAGCAAATATTCACAAAGTAAAAAAAAATCTTCAAAATTTTAATTTTTTGAGGATGTAATAAAGCAATGCTGATTCAGCCTACCAAAGTCACATGGATAAAATTAAATCCATTGGTTCAAATCAATGCCAGACTTTTTGTCAAAGTTAATAAGTGACACCAATTGTGACATTTTATAGGAATTAAACACCGTGGCTCTGTTACTGTAAACTGCAGCTAAAAAGTAGGACACAGAAAAAATAGCTTTAAAGGGGGAGTAGAGAGATGAAGTTTCTTAAAGAGTGTTTCATTTAACATGTATTTCTCTTTCCTTTACAATAGTTGAAGGGTAAATCTGATGTAATCCCAACTGTATTTTAGACTTCACAAAATGACAAAATTTAGTTTCAGCTACTCACAAGCCATACATATGCAACAAGCTTTTTCTATTTTCATTGTGCTGTCCTTTCATGACATTGTGCATTAAAATGACTGCAGCTGTCACAGGAAAACCAAGCTCCCATAAATTGTAAAAAATATGTTCAGCAATAGATGAAAACCACAGTGACAATTTCAGCAAAATTCAGATAGAAAAATAATGAAGTTTTAATCTCTTAACATGATTAATGAACTAAATTTCTTAATCAACAAAAATGGTGTTTGAATATCTTGGGCCTGTATTTTGCTATGGTGACCATTTTATTCTGTGGTCGGAATAAAACCAGGAAGATTTATTAGATGCTTGCATCCTCTTTCTAGTACAGATTAGTTGTCTACACTTTATTTCCAAGCATTTTATCGCATGTCACATCAAATTAATCAAATGAAGGTATTTCCACATCTTCAACGAGGAGATTTTCCTACCTCTAGCAGATTTTGCCAACAGGTAAATATTGAAAATATTTACATTAAATTTTTCATTTGCAGTGTGTGATCATGTTACTGGTAATTAAAATTCATGTAATTGCAAAACTCTCCTCACTACCCTCCTCAGTCTTTTATCACCATGCCTTGAAATACTTGAAAAATTACATCACCTTTCATTCAGAAGAATTCCAGCTCATACTCATTAATTTTCAATTTTATTAGAAAGTATTTTTCCCTTTCCCAGCATACTTTGTCATTAATTTCCTCTCCTGTTTTGACATAATTCTACATTGCCTCAGATGAAATAATAAAAAGAAAAAAACCAAAACAAAATAACCAAACAGCCCACCATCTGACAAAATTTGCAAGGCCCTCTTGTAGGGTCCTCTTTGCCTGTAAGTTACTGTCACAGTGAGAAAGAGTTCTTTATGCAGCATAGTTTATGGCACTTCTCATTTTGTATTCTTCCCAATTTAGTCTGTTACACGATTTTTAAAATGTGGTAGTGTAACCCATCTTGAACCATCCACATAGGTTTCTATAGATAGACCTGCCTGAGACAATTTGTAGCTTTTAGCTTCTGAGGTATTATGAAATACATTTGGTTATCCATTAGGTCAACACCTGAAAAAAATAATACAGAAATATAGAGAAAGTATCTTAACTCATTCTTGCATCAGGTTTTTTTTCTGACTATTTTTTCATTTATTATATGATACAAATAATTCCTTCTGTTAAGCATTTCATGTCAACTTCCCGTAGTCTTTGATAAAATCACTGATACAAGCATAAACGAGGAAAACTGAGAAATTAAGATAAAAAAAGAACTCTGTGTAGATAAGTTGGGTTGGTTGGTTTTTTTTTCTGGCAGAGGAAAAAACAAAACCAAACCTAAACCTGCAACTGTCAATTACTTAAAAACAAGTAACAACAAAATATACACTGAAGATTCACAGCATCCATTCTTATAAAGACTTCATTTATTTCAATATTCTCCATACTGGAACCGCTAATAAGCAAGTCCAGAAGGCAAAAGAAAGGTATTATCAAAGTAGGTGATCTGCCTCTTTAACAAAAAATTCCAGAGGTGTTTCATATGCAGAAAAGAGGTTCAGAGACTAAGAAATTCATAAATAACAACAAGAAAATACTTGAAGATTTTTGACATATAGATGTGGAGGTTGGATAATAAAGGCACTATTGTAAGTCACAAGGGAGAATTGTAGGGATTAATGTATTAATCTCCCATCTGTAGCAAACTGCAGATGAAAGACGTCAGTCTTATAAAAAAACAAACACAAGCATTCTTCTTCCCCCAAATCACACTAAATCAAATTAATAACACATTAGATTAAAGTCTCCTTTTAAGTAACTAATAAACCACACAAAATAACTTGCATACAGAGCAATTGATGTGAAGGCAAGCATCCAACAGTTGACTATGTTAAACAATTAAAGTGACTATTTTATGGTTACTTTTTTCTTTTTCTTAACTACTGTTAGTTTTGTTATATCTGGTTTTAATCTGGATAATGGGACCATGACTGTATTTTTTGTAGTTTTCTTCAATCCCTTCATCATCCCAACCCAAACCTAACAACAAAGAAACTGTAATGCCTGGTGAAAAATAAAAGAATCCCAAATGGTAAATTAAGATGTTAATAATGAATTAATGCTAGTAAGACACTTCAGAAGATACAGTCTCCAGAAGGCTGTTAAATCTCTCCTCTTTCTCACGTTGCCATTAGGAACAGACTTCAGACTTTTCCAAATGTAACTTAGGATTTGGAGGATTTCCTATCCTCATGATTAAGCATACCATATTTCTGTATTTTCTTAAATATTTCCCACTTAATTGCCTATCCTTATGATATGCTTAAGTATGAGGATAGGAGATGCAAAGGGAAATATTTAAGAAACCAGAAATCCTCCTGATCTTAAAACCAAAACTGTATATTGTCTGATTCTTTCTGTAATATTTACCCAGATAATAGTCACCTCAGCTCTTGTACTCTTTCATTCCTTATATAATTTTCATTTTAAATATACAAGCATTAGCAAATGGCAAACTTTTAAAAATTATGAAACCTGAGATCACAAACAGGACAAGAGATACATAAAAAATATGTATATATAACAAGGAAACAGAGATTAATTCCCTTGAAAGGAGCTTGTTAAAAGGATCAAAAAATTATATCCCTGGCATAAAAACAGGATGATGGTGAACAAAAATTACAACACAATTCATTGAGTTTTGCAATCCAATAATACTTACGATCCTTTGCCACCTGTGATATTCTTTGCAATTCAATAACTACTATGGCAAGCACTTTTTTTCTTTTTCTATTTTAAAAAATTTATCACTTAAGATCGTATCACAAGTGGGAGATGTGATTGAATGTACACTAAGATTTAAATCAGATTTTGCCTTACGTACAATTTAATATCTTGAAACTCACAGGGGTTGTCTGTGAAAGGCCTGTTCCTTAGTAGAGAAGCTTATTTGCCACATACATTGTGGTGAGTCCTAATGACAGGACAGTATGTTCACTGAACTATGTTGAGAAAATGATGAAACAACACAGCTACATTTTTAAACACATATAAATTGCATGCAAGTTTGAAATATCTTTTAGTCTAGGATAAACAGGTTTTTGGTTGTTTTTTTAAAGCACAAAACTGTGTGGGGCTTTAAGGTGGTACAAACTCAATTGTTCAGTAGAAAATCAGAGTAAATTAGGAATGAATTTGCAGAGAATGTCACCCTCATGAATGATGTAAGAATTGAAATGAAATATTGGTACATGGAAGGAAAATAAATCAAGAAATAGGTGGATATACATAAAACATGATGTGTCATTTTTTAAGTTCCATAGGGAAGTGAGATGGGCAACACTTAGAGGAAACAGGAAGCCACAGATGGAGAAAAAATGGACAAAAAGCTGCGGAAAGAGTTATTAAGCCTGCAAAGCAATTGTTTTTCATGACACTTCATTTCACTATAATGAATATTTTCATGGATAACTCCATGGCCCATTGGTGAAGATGACTAGACCAGCCTGCAGAATTTCATCTGGTCCTTCAGTTCCCCATTTTCAACACACCGTGTTCCCTCATTACCTACCTCACTGCCATAGAAAGACGTATCCTGTTCAATCACTCTGCTGTAAAACCAGTTTTCCCTTTGCCAAGAAGAATTACGAACAGCACTCTGCGATTCACTGGATTTGGTGGTCACAGAATTGGAAGGTAAACTGGGGGAAAGGGATCAGGACTGGAGATAACCAGTAAAAGTGCAAAAAAGCATACCCTGAAGAAAAAGGAATGTGCAAATGAAGTAACTGGGAGAGGAGTTTAGAAAAAGAAATAAATAAAAAACCCTTGAAATTTCTCTGGAATGATCTTCCAAATAAGCTGCCTTGGTATCTCCAAGTCTAATGCAGACCTCCTTTCTCTTTTGGGGTGGAAGGAATATATTAACTTATTCTTCTGTGGAAATTCTTCTGTGAATCATATTAATGAAATACTGTACATACAGAGTCAGAGTTATTAAAATAGTCTGTGTTACTGACTCCTCTAGACTTAAATAAATTGGAATTTTTGTTTTATTTTAGTTTCTAACATCCATCACCCTAGAAATGAATGGCTTCTGGACGTAACGTCTGAATGCATAGTCATCCATCTGTATGAGCTAATTACATGACTCAACTGACACAATTCTTTGCTTTACTGTATAGACATAGAGAACTCAAATAGTTAAAGTTCATTATCACATATTGATTTAATGGTACAGAAGTAGACCAGAGGGTTTCCTTAAGCAAGGCCTGAATACTGCTAGAGAAGACACTTGAAAAATAACGGCCTTACATGTACTGCAAGGCAAAGATGGCCATGGAAGAGAATGCATAGGAATGCATAATGTTTCCTGGCACCAATGATTCTACCTTCTCAGAATTTACTCATGCTTGCTGTGAAAGTAACTATCTGATTTACAGGGAGACGGTCACAACATTTGCAAATTTCATTTTTATCTCCATTCCTTTCCAACACACATAGATATCCTTGGACATATCAGAACACTTAATCGTTCTGTTAGATATGCATTTTTGAGTGTTTTATGCAGCAGCATGTTTATATGACTGCATTTTTTTATGACAGTAAATGTACTGAAATAAATGTGTAATACACAAACATAAGGTCAAATGACAAATGCCTCAAAAAAGCAAATGAGTAAGTTCATATTTTGCTAATCATCTTTAGTATTTCATGGCACAATCATAGTTATGAAGATTTTTTAATTAGTTGCTGAATTTGTATTCCTGATGCCATAAATCCTTAATACTCTTGTAATCCACAACAGTGGCAAGTATTTGTTTGAACTGAATCCTATGCCAACGTAAACCATCAAATTATATGTTTTCATCATTTTCTTAATTCAATTATCTTTTTAGCCCTAATCAATAATTAATCTGTACTAAACTGAAGCAAAATACTTGATTTTTCTTTAGTATACAAAAGCCGTATTAGGGATATATACAGAATATACACCTTGTTGACAAAATAACTCTATCAAAAGCAACTTTTGAACTGTTAATTAATATGTGAGAGGTTCCCTTTATCCCCTTCTTGATTGAAACACCCCATCAATACTCTCTTTTAATGTCTCTCTGACATTCTTTTGAATGTTTCTAGAATATTTTTAGAATATTAGAAAAATATGTTGCACTCATGTATGGAAAATCTCAGGTTTAAACCTGCTTTCTCTAGGGGAACCCATGTACCCTTATTCAAATAGTTTTTTTGGGAAAAAATACATACCCTATGGATTTGGTTTTTAGGTGATATTATATGAGGGGTTTTTTTACATGTAAGGAGGAACTACTCAAACAGGCTGGTGATAAAAAACATCCTAATTTCTTATAAAACTTAGCATGTAACATATATTCAGCAGTATCATTCACTGCAAATCATTTCACTGATAAATACTAGGTTTTCTCTAATTTTTAGTTTATATACTAGTTTTTATAAAAAAGCTGAAATAGATTAACCTTAAAACCACCATTATAGGGTCCATTGTGTCTGATGCTAGAGTAAAAGTTTAATTATAAAAAAACTCCACTTACAATTTCAGTGCAACATATATAGCATTGCATTTCCTATTAGAAAGGATGTTTGTCATATCAAGGAATCAGTTGCTTTGGGGAATGTAGAAAAGGAGCATAAAGTTCCCTGAATATTATTGATTGAGAAAAAAATCAAAGAAGTAAGCTATAGTGAAACAGTGCACTGTACAATCACTATGTATGAAAACCTAAACTATTAAAGAGTGTTACAGCTGCATTCAAACATTCATAAATTAGGACACCACTCTTGCCAATCAAATACATACACATCCAGTATTTATAGCGCTCTCTTGTCTTGAGCTCCATATCATGGTCTTAACCATTTCCTTCCCTTGTTTTCCATCCCTAAGACTCATTCTTTTCTCAAATCTGCAACTTTTTTAATTATAAACTTGTATTTTTTTTTTTTTTTTTTTTTTTTTTAATTAGCTGGGTGAAACAAAAGGGAATAAGAAAGGAAGATGGCTCCCAACTTGCCATTTCAGTTTTTACAGAAGGTTTTGCCTTGGTTCTAGGCATGATGGCCAGGATCCACTTTACTCTCTGAGGGCACAGTTATCAGTAGTGAAGGAGGTTTAAGGTACATAGCAATTTCACTGAATTTCAGTTTATTCTTAAAGGCACAGAAAAAAAAAAAAATGATGCTGCCATTTACTATGTTACCTTTATGAAACCAGTGTCAGTGCTCAGCAAAATAGCTATTTGAATATATTAGCATCAGAAAAAAATTCAAATTATTGTGGAAAAAATGTTGAGAAGGCTGATTTAAATTCAACAACAATTTTGGAAGGAAGTGGAGGGAAACTGAATTTCTACCTTCACTGATGCTACACAACACACCGATGCAGAAAAAACTTGCCAGACTTTCAAGCTTGCTAAGGTAGAAATATAGCCTGGAAACAATTTTCTTAAAAGGTTTAGAGAGTCTGGCAAAACTGTGAATAGACTAAGTATGGAAAGGGAGTCTTGCAAGTTTGGTACAATGGACCTGCAGAGATAATTTGTTTTAAAGTAGAAACAACTTTGAATGGGCAATTTCCCTCCTCTGTCCAGCTAACTGGCAAAAAGAAAGCTGTTGAATATCAGTATCAATTAAAAAAAAAAGTGCTTCAAATTGCCTATTTTCTATCCCAGTTAATTCACCTCTTCAAATCCTACAATGTCATTACAGACCAGATAACCTCTGTCACATTTGCTATTTGCTCTTTCATATGTCATGAAACAGGAATAGCAACATTTCTTCACTGGGGTACTCAAGTCATTAGCAGATGCAATGCATGGTGATATCTGCTAATGGGATATAGTACGGCAACACGAAGTGTTGTTATAATGAGGAATGCATGTGTACTTTAGACAATTTTGAAAACTGGTCCATTGTGTTTACTAGTGAACTGCAGTTTATGATTCAACAAAACTAGCAGAGAAAAATCTACCTAAGTTTAATAAGTCACAAAATGCAGTTATGAAACCAGAGTCAAATAAGTATTTGATGTGATTTTGTTACAGCTTCCAAATATGATTCAATTTCCTATTCCATTCCAGTTTTCTAATAGAACTTTAGGTGTTACAGACACAATCACCAATTTTTACAGTCATATAGAATAACTGGTTTGTTCTGTGCCAGTAAATGTTTGCTATGCATTTTTATGAGTCCACATTTCAGGGAAGAGGGGAGTCAGTTCCACAGTCAGATTTGAAGTGCTTTATCTTTCCAACAACTATATTTCTTTGCTCAGTAAGGGAAGGAGGGAAGCTTGGTTAAAAAAAAAAAAAAAAAAAAAATGTTGTAAGTTACACATGCAATCCTTAGTATAAATATATCAGGAAATGGATGAACACAAAAGTAAAAAAAAAATGCTTTTTAAAAGGAAGTTACCCCAAAAATGGCTTTGCTTAAATTAAGAAAATTATCATCCTTTTGTAATTTGGATGCAAGGGCATCTTCATCATTAACTTAAAAAATAAGATATAATTAAACATTCTGGTGCTTTTCCTCATGTTTGGAAATAGTGCTTCCTATTCAAAGGGTAGCAGGAAACAGTTACTGAAATTTTCTTGTCATAGCAATATAACCACCACTGTAATAATAAACAATTTTAAGCTGAGTTCATGATTGGTGTGAAGCCAACATTGTCATTGGAATGATTTACGCCCACACATCAGCTAAGCTAATATATAGTTAATAGCTGTGAACACTTACTGTATTTTAAACCTATCACTGACTTAAGACTGTTTATAGCTGAAATTGTAATAGTAATTTTGCTCAGCAAATGTTATTTCCTAGATGGCTGAGCCAACCTGGTGAATCAACTCTTCCTCTTTTCAAAACACTACACACGTGAATTTCTGGGACGCAATGCACTACTCATTGCTGGTTCCATTTAATGCACATTTATTCTACGGATTCTGATACCTTCTGAGGCCATATTAAATTCACCACTCTAATCCTTCCTGAATGCACTGAAGTAGAAGAAGAGATGTGATAAAACACTACTTGGCATATCCCTATGTTGCAAACAATTGCTTCTACGGACAAAAGGTTTCTATGTTCATTTATGATTCCTTCAGTTTGTAGAAGGATTACTCAATAATTTCCTAATTAATTTACCTGACACAATAAAAAATACATATATGAAACCCCTGTATCCTTTATTGTACATTCTTGTTCAACAGAAAATAAAAGATGAGGACTTCCAAATAGGACAGATTAAATTTTTACATTAAAAAATCTATTTCAAATGATCTCCCCTCATCTAAAAAAAAATCCCACAAACCAACAAAAAACAAATACCACACACAAAAACCCCAAACAAACAAACCCTAAAAAAAACCCAAACAGCCAAGAACTGGAAACAAAACTAGAAAAAAAGTCAGTCCACTGCACTGCAGGGATTTAAAAGGATAACAAGATAACAGGGCAAGAGTAGAATGTCACACTACTCTTCCTTTGAGTTTTCATGGTAAAATCCTGGTATATTTTATCATCAAAAACTGTTTTCCACCTCCTCCAGGACACATATTTCTGCATTACTTTATTCTTAAATTTTGATTCCAGCTCTTCCACTGCTTCAGTCTGACAAATTAGTAATTACTTAATCTTTCAAACATCTACTTTTCTGTCAAGTGGTTATACTATTCCCTGTATTATGTTATTTCTTTAAAACCTTTTAAGAATGTACCCTATTTATAGAAAACATTTTCATGAAAATTATAGCAAATGTTCCAAATAGAGTAATAGAAAACTATAGTTCATGGGGTTTTTAATATTTTAAGCCACATAATTCTTTCTGGTAAATGTTCTCAAATCATAAAAAATGAATTTCATTAAGTACTAAGCTTAAGAAACATAGTTTTGAAGAGTTGAAATTTCCATCTAATATTGAATGTGGGCACTACCCCACCTAGAATTTTCATCCTCAGAGCCACTGTAATCATGATGTAGCTTCACAGACTACAGGCTCATTTCAGTCTAAATGTCTTCTACAAAAATGTTAGCCAGCTTTGAAGCCCCACTTTGGCTATTTGACAGTTATCATAAATTTTCGCAATCTAACTCCATATAAAACAATCTATCAAAACCATACAAATTTCATATGAAATGTGAGTATTTCACAGTGGCTCTACATTTTGATATGGCTCATATTTATATAGTCTGTAAAATTAATCTCTGGTTAAAAAAAACCACCCACCAAGGTATAAAAAGGTACATAGGGTAAAAAATATATCTGAAAATGTATATCCCATCGTGTATCCTCTACCAATGGGGCTTTGGGTCCAGTACTTTACCTGCTGCATAACTGCATTTTTAGCGTATTAGTCAAGCACCATTTACACTCTAGGAACCAGTTTCTGGCGCATAATTAAATTCCAGATCAGCAAAAACATAGTGTTTGAGGTGGTGCTTAGGGACATGGTTTAGTGGTGGACTCTGTAGTGTTGGGTTAACAGTTGGATGTAATGATCTTAAGAATCTTTTCCAACCTAAATGATTCTATGATTCTACAGTTCTGTGTTTCAAACAGTTCAATGCCATCCTATTATATTTCTAGTATACGGACTAGTTCTGGAAATATCCTACTGAAGGTTGAGAAGAGTTTGTATTTATTATTTTTTTTTTATTATTATTATTATTATTATTATTATTATTATTATTATTATTATTATTATTATTATTATTATTATTATTATTATTATTATTATTATTAGTGAAGTAGGTTCATTTTTTCAAGAAATCCTACTTAATTTCTCCAGGAGCACTATATGAAAGGAAAAAGTAATATAGGCTCAATTAATGCAGATATTTTATGAAATCTCTCCAAGAGTCAAAGAATATACAGTTAATACTTACATTGCATTAGAGTGGGGTAGCATGTGAATGTGGTTATTTTTAATATAGATCATTAGGTTTCACTCACTATTGCCTAACTTAACAGCACCTACTACTAAAAAAGTCCACCTCAGAGTCTACCTCAGCTATCCCAGGAGACTGAAAAATTCTACCCTCTTGTGGTTTCACCCCAGTTGGCAACTAAGCACCACACAGCCACTGGCTCACTCTGCCCACCCCTAGTGGGATGGGGGAAAAGAATCATAAAAGTGCAAAATCTCATGTGTTGAGATACAGTTTCATAAGTAAAGCAAAAGCCACACAAGCAAGCAAAGCAAGGAATTCATTCACCACTTCTTATCGGCAGGCAGGTGTTCAGCCATCCTTGATAAAGCCAGGCTCCATCATGCACAACACTCACTTGGAAGACAAACGCCATAATGCCAAATGTGCCCCCCTTCCTCCTTCTTCCCCAACTGTATATACCGAGCATGACATTCTATGGTATGGAATAAGCCTTTGGCTGGTTTGGGTCATCTGCCCAGGGTGTGTCCCCTCCCAGCTTCTTGTGCCCCTCCAGACCTCTGGCTGGCAGGGCCTGAGATACTGAAAAGTCCTTGACTTAATATAAACATTACCAAGCAACAACTGAAAACATCCCTGTGCTATCAGCATTGCTTTCACACAAAATCCAAAGCACAGCACTGCACCAGCTACTAAGAAGGAAATTAACTCTATCACAACCAAAACCAGGACACCTTGATACATGACTTAACCTTGATAATTTATTAATCACTCTTCCAGCTGTTTCCTCTTATGAAAAGTCCTTTTGTTAAGGATTTAAGCTCCAAGCATCTAGCTTTGCATTCTAACAGAATATGAAAAGAATAATTGCATAATTTTTGCCAGTCTCTCAGGTCTATAGAGCCTCCCTGGTTTAGAATCAGAAGAGGAAATCTGGAGCACCAAGAAGAATCATCCATGCTGTATTATAGTATAAAAAGGGATACAACAGAGTGAAAAGACCAGACATTTTAACTAAATGAGCTGGAATGTATAGTTCATTTCCACTGAATACTCAGCAGTTTCCAGTGAAAAATAAAACCCACTAGTGTATATGAAGGCAAAGCAGAGCTATGTAACACCACCAGCATCTATAAAAACTCCCTATTTTAAATAAATTTGGTTCCCACCTACAGTATTGTGAAAAATAATTGCATTTAAAGCCCAGCCTTTAAAGCAACATTGGAACCCATGTTAAAGATCCAAGCACAACAGCCAGAAAAGAAGTTTAACCTCCCAGTTTCAGGGAACAGTGAAACTCTGAAATCAAAAACTCTTTTTTTAAAAAGTCATCAAATTCTTATCAATAGTATACCATCACAGTGGAAACTTGTTAAAAAAAGTTGAAAAGTAACTCAAAGCTGACTGAAATTCCTGTCATTAAATTAATATACTAGACATAAATTCACCTTTAAAATAATGTCTCCTTTAAAATAAAATATGTACTAATGCTTTGAAAACCTCCTCACTAGGGTTTAGCTTGAAGATACTGACCAGCACCAGGTGTCTATCCACTTTAAATTTGTCAACTAAAGCAGGAATGAAATAAAGAATAAAAATCAGTCTGTTTAGCTCATTTGGAAGACAAAAAATAATAAATACTCCTCTAAGTACAGTATACAAACTTGAGAAGAGAAGTCTTAGAGGAGTCACATAGATAAATGTTGCTATTCTGAACTGCCCTGCTGGTAATAGCCATTTCAGTCCAGATATAATTGTAAAAATTGGATATTGGAAATGAAAGGAAATAATTTGGAAAGCAGATATTAGGTTAAAAAATCAATTCTTAGTCTTCAAGTTTAATATTTTGCTGATCATCACACAAAAGCTGCCAGATCTCTGTGGAATTACAAACAGGCTCAAAATTCACTTGTCTAGACATGAAGAATGAATATATTTGTTAGCATGGTCTAAGAGAATATTTACAGGGCTTTTTTGGTTGCTGTAAATCTCTCCTCATTAGCTTTCAGAGCACTGTGCTACACTAAAGATTATGCATATGGGCTACCCACTAATTTTTTGTTATTTTTTTCAGAAAGCAACTCTTTCAAGCCACATCTGGTTTTAA
Source organism: Falco naumanni (assembly GCF_017639655.2). Classification (NCBI taxonomy): domain Eukaryota; kingdom Metazoa; phylum Chordata; class Aves; order Falconiformes; family Falconidae; genus Falco; species Falco naumanni. The sequence continues at coordinate 53,345,448 of NC_054080.1, read as the reverse complement.
TACTTCTTGGTTTTTGGACCAAGATTCTTTTAGAGAACGACAACTTGTTCTGAAAAAACTAGATAAAGCTAGAGTCTTTTCCAGTCCTTCTACTAAGCTAGTGAAATATCTACTAACCCCCCAAAAAGGCAGTTTGGAATAGGGCAGAATGAGTTCATGTATATTCATATCCTGAAATACATGCAAGCAAAAATAAACAGCAGCCAGGCACAACTCCACTGAAGAATGAAGAATCGATAAAGATGCTATGTTTTCAGTCAACTTTTCCTGCACTTTGCACACCAAAGCTGACAAAGCCCTGGAATGATTCAGTGTGAGCAATGTCATAACTTCTGGACGTGAACTATATGTTAAAAATTTAAATTCTAAATCCCTTTGCTTCATACAACAGCTGCTGGTTAGATTAATCCTGCTTGCACTGCTGTGTTCTGAACATCACTGAGGAACAAGAGCATGCAAACAACATGCTGGAATTCCATTTCCTTCCTATCTAATTAAATGTGAATCTATTTGACAGTACTTTTAAATTTAATATCTAAGTCTGTAGATTTTACAAAACTGACAAATATTGCTGTTAGATCAGAAATATTGTCTCACAAAAAAAGTATGAAACTCCAACACCAAACACACAAACCCTCTTCTAAGCTTCTGAAATTAGCCATAAATGCAACACACACTCATAGAGAACTGCTAGTGATGATTTCACTGAATAGTATGGTCTTGGAATACTAAGAATCCTGGCGACAGTAAAGTCTAGATAATTTTGAAGTTTTCCCAAGATTTTCACTGCAAAAAGAACCTTCCCACTGAAACAGTTTGTCCTCTAGAGAAGATTCATAGGGATCCCAGCTATCTGTTTATGGGTAAACAGCCCTTATGAGAAGGTCTTTGAAACCATGTTTCAACCCTAAAAGGGCTGAAATGAAAAAACATAAGCCAGGATCAGCAATAGAAGTTTACTGAAAGAAACACACACACCAATGTTTTCTGTTAGCAAATCACATATATAGGCCAGATTAACCCATATTAAGATTTGTGGGGTTTTGGTTTTTTTTTTTTTTTTTTGGGGGGGGGGTTGTTGTTTTTTTTTTTTAATTAAAGTATTGTCTTACAGTGAACTAATATTTTCAGTTTGCAACTTTCATTTCAAAGACTGGTGAGTCACACTACTAGTCACGCTGTATCATTATCGCTTCAGATCCAAAAAACCTCTAACCCAAACCCTATTACTTTTTAATAGAACATTCTGTATTACTGAAAGTACAGCAGAAATGTATACTGTATCATTTTCATTATATGGCAGCAATAACTGAAGAATGTTTGCTAGTCACAGTGTCCATCAGTAAGTTATACACTATGTAATTCACACTCCTGAATGGAAAGATGCCTTAGCAAAGGGAAAAAGCTCTTCTTTTCACATCAGAACTTGCTGCTCAGGTAAATCCCTTACACCTTAAATTGCTGCTGAAAGTACTTGTCCCTGTTTATGAAATGATCATTATAACCTATATAGATGCAGAAGATTATTTCATGACCATAAACATAATTATTAAAATTCCTGCAAGAATGAATGTTTTTGGCTTGCTGGTCACTGCAGATGGTAGTACAATTAAGATGCCATCAGTCCAAGTTAATGACTGAAGTCTCTCCACTCCCACCTACTAGTTTCATGGAATCAATATACCTTAATGAGCCTCTCATTATTCTCTGATGGCTTTTTTTATTTTCTTGAACAACTCTTTAGAAAGCCTGTTGCCTTACCCTGATAATACATGACTTGTGAAGCTAGATTCTTGCAGCAATTACGCATTTTAACATTTAGCATCCTACATCTCTGAAATTATGCTATTTCCAACTTCAAAATGGAGGGGAATGTAAAAAATTTCCACCTTGAAGAACAGAAATTAAAAGAAAAAAAAATCATTACAATATGAACCATGAAATAATAATACAAGACAACCACAATTTTAATATTTGCCTACTGATTCCAGCTTACCTCTGTACCCTGATTTCCTACACATACAATCAATTGTACTTCATCTGTACTATCCCATTCAGATTAGAATAGGAAACTTTTTTTGAATCCATGGTACAAAATTACCATAATTTCTGCACTTTGTGCCCAAAAGACATTTCCACCTTCTGGAATATTCTATACAAGTTCACAGAAATCTGAACGGAACACGACAATTAGAAAAGACTGTTTTCTTGATAGATTTAATGTATCTATTTCATTGTAAATTAATCCAGGATTCATGAGGGATTAATTAAATTATAGAGCACAGGGGTAGCAGGATCCTTGTTGCATTAAAGATGAAGTTTATTTTCAAAAATCTGCCTTTTGCATAGTTTGGTACATTCAGTTGCAAAAATCTATCCTCAGAATGTTTTAGAAATTACATTTCACTTGGACCAACTCAGTGTCTTAAATTAGTTTCTCGACATTATAGTGGCTCAGCTTTTCAGCTGGAGTGGGTTATACATCCTCTTATGACAGCACTAAAAGGTTGTTCCATCTCTTCCCCAGTCAGAACTGTATTCATCAGGGGCCCCAAAATACAGGAATTATCTGAAATGTGGTATGTGTCGGTATGCTTATTTTGGGCCAAAATCTGCATTGTGTGTGGGCATGGACTGAGTCAGTTTCTGAAAAGGTAGCAGATTACCCACAGAAAGTCAAAGGTGTATGCACTATGATTTAAATTGGCCTGTGGCATTTTTAAAGGACTGGGGAAAGGGAGTGGAGAGGAGTCACCCAAGAATGCTGGTGAAACAAATAGAGGGTAAACAAAATCAAAACTACGGACTCAAAAAATGATCTGATATTGTACTAGTAATGGAGTGAAAAAATGCTAAATGGAATTCACTGTCAGTATACACCCAAAAAAGTATATGCAAGAAGACAATGCAAGTGTACATCCACAGCCAAGGATTTTATGTGTATGTAATCACACAGGGATGATCTGAGCAACAGTTTTTGAAAGTGTGCACAGGGTTTAGTGATAGACCAAATGGAAGACAATTTTATAGCATTCTGTACCTTGAATACTGTACATAGTTCCAGTACTCCTCACTACTGAACACAATCCAGCAGAATAAAAAGGTGGCAATTGCAATCAGAGGTACAAAACAACTTCTCAGTAAGCAGAGATTCTTTGTCACAGTCCTCATACAAAAGTCCCTTAGAGACTTTTGCTATCATTCATCTTGGAAAAGGGAAAACAGAAGGGTGATGTGAAAAAATGCAATTAACTTATGAGAAGCAAGGAGAAGTAAAAAGGGAACAATTATTGACTATAATTTGTTATTGAAGGTGCTCAATAAAGCTATAAAACAGTATAGCAGCACAGCAACAAACAGAAAAGTATCTTTTCTATACTACAGGTGATGTAATCATGGACTTCTTTGCCTTAGGACACTGAGAAAGTATAACACAATTCAGGTAAGGATTGGATACTTGTAGGTGCTACAACAGCCATTAAATGTGATGATCTAGATGAAACTGATGGTTTAGGAAGTCCTCACGTTGACGGTACCTGGAACAGTGTGCCACTCTATACTCATTTATTGTACCTTTTAACCAAAGCATCTTTTATTTGCAATGGTGAAAGACAGGTTCCCAGCATGAATGTTCTTTAGACCTGTTGAGGATTCACCATTTTAATGTTTGCCACTATTTGGCCCTACACAGAACAAGGGAATCTGAAACAGGAAGATGAGATAATCTGATTTAAGCCTTAGACAAATCTGGCTGTTCATGTAACCTGGAAAATATGAGAGGGGAGTTACTAATCTAAGCAAAATGAAGATTTTAGTTCTTTTACACTATGTTAGGTTTGCTGGGGAAAAAAATCATACTGTCAGGTGCTTAAAACATCCTAACAAAGACAAATCCTGCTGTGCTCCAGTCATTTGGAAATGGAACAGAATAACTACAGTTTCACTGTAATTTTGTGCAATTTTATATTCTTCATAAGTTTTCTCAAGAGAATTTAAGAGGGACTAATTTTTTTTTTTAAATATTAAAAGCAAAAAACTGAGTAGCAGTAAGAAAATAGCATTGGAGCTCTCAGACTATCTACAGGTGCCCTTCTAAATCTTGGGGTTTTATGACTTAAATGATCTTCCATTTCTTCCTTGCAGTAAAAAACCAAAAAATGCTGTCCAAGATACACCACACTGTGGACAAAAAACACATAATGGCTCTATGCTTTGTAATTTTTTTTGCTTCCAGCTATTGTTCTATTTCCTGCCAACACTGCATTTTAAATGCTTTAATGATACAATTGTTCTTGAAAACTGCAGAGAAACAGACACCACAAACAGCTAATTGGTGCCTCTGAAGATGCTAGAAACACACCTTGAACTTTGCTGTTGTTGTTAAAAAGTGAGTGAGAGGGATTTGTTGCTATTAGGCCCTATCAGATGCTCCAGAGCTGGCAAGATTTCACTCCTGCTCACTTAATTAATGTCTGTAATATACCTGTCACTTATCAAGTACCCTGTGCAGTTATTGCACTGTAGTTACTGTTCTGTATCACCCAATTTTGTATGCCCTGAGGGCAATTCAGTTTAGGGATTCTGCACAATTTTCTGTCAAGTTTACTCTCAGGTTCATTGCCATTCAAAATGTATCACAACAAAATACAGCTCTGTTATCAAAGTCCTTTTCCTCTCTGCCAGTTTTGTATTTTCCTGGCTGCTTGGTTCCTCATGAAAATGGGTATATAATCACCTTCTGCAGCTGTGCAGCCCATTTGATTCTTGCCATCTTTCCAAGGTTTCTTTGATAAATGTGATGAAAATAATTCCATCTTGTTATCACTGAGGTACTATAATCTCCTGCGCACTACAGATTTATACATAACTAAACCCCTAAATTTTCTCCTTTCTGTTCTTATATTAGCTTTACTAAAAACACATGCATGCAGTCATTTAATACTGAGCTATTATTTCCAGCTATGAATCTGTAGAATCAAATTTACTTTTTCTTCTGTGGTTTTATTATATTATGTATCATTTTCCAACGTTTAGACAATGCTTCCTCTCATCTATCTGTACTACTCCATTATCCACACCCCTCATAAGTTACCCACACATAAGAGGGGAGGATTTCCACTCTTACAAGTTTCCTACTTCTGTATCTGCTCTCTTACTGTTACAGTTCCCTTCAAAAGAATGTTCTAATTTTTGAACCAAGAACTAGAATTTTTGACACCTTGGTTAAAGACTCACTAGTATAACCCAAAAGGTTCAGTTTCCATTAGGAGATTACGGAGATGAGGCTGTGTAAAAGTCATATTGCTACCTTGATGTAATCTTTTGTCATATAAAGCATAAAAGAATATATAACATGTAGATGCCCTTAGTAAATTTGATTCCAGATGGATATAATTTAAAAAAAATCTAATCCATTTTATAAAATTACAAAAAAAAATCCTATTACATATTTTCATTTAAAAATGCAAACTTCTAAATCGCAGGTGACAGTAAACTGGTCAAGTGCATAAGAAAGTACGATAACATTGTTTAAAATAAGTATCTGAAGGTATATGAAAAAAGCATAGAAGCAAGGATTTAGTTTTAAAGTATTTAAAAAAAAATCTAACAGGATATGCTATTGTCTATTTTGATGACAAAATATCCACTTAACACTAAATGGTTCTATTTAGAGTCTTTAATATCTATCAAATAAGCCAGAATTCTTACTGCCCTATTATTATGACTTTTGTAGAGTGAACAAGAATGCACCCTCGGGAAGAAAGATGTTAGATACAATGTCTGCTTCTTTGATGGTCATCCTGACCTATCAGGAAAAAGGTAGCATTCTACGTCTTTATTTTATTACTTTTTTTATAGACTTAAGAAAGAACAAGTATTCTGTCCTGGGGAGATATTTAATGGCCTATCTCATGTCAAGAAATGTACTTGATACCTCCTTGGGATGAATAAGATTCAGAGAGATAAAAGACAAAAAATAGCATTAAATGGAACCTGGAGTTATTCTTGGGAATAATGGAAAGGTTTCATGACAACTTTTTCAAGTGATAGAAAGGGATATACACATGAAAGGCACATCCAGGGGGAAAATTAGGGTGACATTCCTCCATTACGAGGCTGCCTAAAGAGGTTGGTAACATTGTTTTATCACTCAAGAATGGCTGCTTTACATAGTTTGAAAATTTGTGGTTTCAAATGCCTTCTGATCTTTCTATCAGAAGCAAAGCATGACACAAGGATCTGTCTTTTCCTTAGAGGCTTTATGCAAATCTTTCATATTTTGGTAAGTGAAGTGCAGGAAAACTGTGTGTGAGAAACCCCAATTCTAAATTTGACATGTTAAAAGAAAATTACAGATTTTAGGTATTCAGCTTTTCTGTAATGGGGTGAATTTTCAAGGAATTATTATTTGTGGGTTTCAGGTAAGAAACATTATTTCTGCTTTCAAGAAGCAAGTGAAATCTCCTTCCTACAATAGTAAATCAAACCTTCTGCACAGAATCACCATAAAAAAGAAAGGAACAGATATTAGTGTCAAGGTATTAGAAACAACAATACAGCCTAAAGCATATTAGAATTCATGTAATTTGATCCTGTCATTATTTCAGTTACTTCAGAGAGGTTTTGATTAAGGATTTTTATGATGCAATTAACAGATTTATTTTAAGAAGAGAGTTCATAATGCTAGAAACACTACTTCATGCTATTTTTTCCATTTCAATAATGCCATCTACTGCATCAAAGGGAAAACCTTAGTAAAATAAAAGTAGATGTGTCTCAAATAAGGGTATATATATATCTGCTTACATACACACACATTTATACAGAGATATATGGATATATATGTACATAAGTACAAATAATTAACAAGAGAAAATCATACATAGCTGCTGAGAAAGCAAAAATACAGTATGTTACATAGGGGCATATGAAGATGCTTTCCTTTATCTCACTGAACATCACACATATTTTCCTCCTTCTGTTAAGAACTATGTTTCAGTTGACTGCTACTAAGTTTATACAATATATTGCACAGAAAGGTGAAATTTTACATCACCTGTGCAGACACAACAGGCAACCTGTCTTTTTAAAACATTTATCTTGTAAGAAGACTAAAATAGAGAAATATGCAACATCTGTCACTATGAAAATACTTCAGTATTGGACTTCAAATTTTATGGTGTTTAAATATGGAATTTCAAATATGAATTAACTTCAACATAATGAAGACATAATTGTTAACCATTTCAACACAAAACAATAAGATGTGGATAATCACTGCATATTTCTTATTGTATTGTAATGCATTGGATTGTAAGATATGATATGATGTGATGTGATGTGATGTGATATGATATGATATGATATGATATGATATGATGGTATTATTTTTATTATACTTTTGGACAGATAATTACCATAATTACCCATCCAGTCCATGTTTCTACATTATTTTCTGAAAATCTGTTTAGGAAACAATCGGTGTCATAGGACTGTATTAGGTACCAGTATTTCATTCTCCACATATGAAAAACAAGATAGCACTAAGGAAAGTAGCACATTCAACAGTAATTACTGCCTATGTACTACCAGTCTCTCTGATGGGTTTAGTAAAAAATCTGACAAAAAATACCTACTAAAAAGTCACTGGCAAATCATCCTAATTATTTTTAAAGCTGTAAACACAGAAACAGATTAATATGGACATTTTATATATAAATGTAAAATTAATATTCAATATTTAAATATCTTATAATTGCCTTTTATTGATATACAGATATGAAATAAGATAATAATGTTTTCTTACAATGATTAAATTTTCTGATATATTGAAGCTTGGACTGAAAGGAGTATTTGTGTCATTGTATGCCTGATACTAGACTAAAATATTCGGTATATACAAAATGCAGATACAGTAAATTTTGGTCAGATCAATTAATTCATTCATTTTTGGAGAAAAAAGCTTTGAGAAAACTTGAAATGTCATGCTAAGTTTTGTATTTATAATTTTTCATTCAGTTATCCACCATACATTTGAAAACATACCAGAGAAACCAACTCCAGCACTTTCAGTCTCTTGCCAGGTAAAATCCAAGCAGTTCCAGAACAGATCAGCTTTAAATTTTACTAGCTACTTTAACTCACTATGTACACTTTTATAGTAATATAATAATTTATTTTTTTTAGTTTTTGGTGTTTTGTTCTTTGTGTAATATGCTGTCTATTGGCCACTGTTCAATACAAATATATGTGGTATGGATCACGCAACATGTTTTTATGGCAGAATATCTCATCCCATAAACACAACACAAAACACAAACACAAATGACTCTCTGAAATGTAAAGAAAGGCAGTAACTGTTACCGAGGCATCAGAGGTAGAACAGAATATTTCAGTTGGAAGGGACCTACAACAATCACTTCAGGGCTGTCCAAAAATTATAGCATATTGTTAAGGGCATTGTCCAAACACCTCTTAAATGATGACAGATATGGGCTATCTGCCACTCCCTAGAAAGCCTGTTACAGGGTGTGACCTGTTTTCTAATTCAAGTCTGAACCTCCCCTGATGCAACTTTGAACGATTCCCACACATCCTATCACTGAATGCCAGGGGAAGGGCATCAGTACCTCCCTCTCAAATTCCCTTCTCAGGAAGTGTAGAGAACAATGAGGTTGCCCTTCAGACTCCTTTTCTCCAAACTAGAGAAACCCAAAGATCCTAGCTACTCCTTACAGGACATTCCATATCCTATGGTGAAGGAAAGATGATGGAAGATGGTGAAGGAAAAATAACAAAACAACGCTTAAAAAAACCCCGTGACACATAGACTTACACCTTAAGTAATATTAAGACATATGGCTTAATATATGTCTGGGTTTTTTTAACCATCCCAGAACATCTAATAAAAGATACTCATTCTCTCCAAAACTGTGTCTTGCTTATATCTGTGAAGATCATCAGGAACGACATTAAAAACATTTCAGTTGTAATGAAAACATGGAAATTTCATTCAATTAATACTCTTGAATTTCATGGGAATTCAGAAGTCACAGTGCACCACAGACTCTACAGAACACCTGTGAGCTCAATTCACATGGAAGAACAGAAATTATCCAGAGCTGCCAACACCCTAACAGACCTGTCCTGTTTTGCTTCTAACAGAAAAAAAGCAGATTTGGGCAAAATAGAGAAAAGTTTTGCAGATATAAATACCTCTTCTACCTTCCTACAATCACTGAAGAAAATAACACAGAATTATAATTCTATGTCTTTCACAGTGTTTACCATTCCACCATAACTTTTGCATTGCTCGGAAGGTCTCAGTGACATTTCGGGAACACCTGCAAGCAAGAAAAAGCTAATTCTTCCACATACAATCATATGTTCATGACAACTTTCAATATTTTCTTGAAAGCATCCCTGCTTGGTCATGGCAGAAGCATTCTGAATTTACCAGTGGAACAGAATATAACCCCTTCTGTACGAGGCATACATGTAACAGTGCAAAGATTGGCTAACAGTGGTGTAAGAGTGGCAGCAAAGAACGTCTAAGATTGATTAGTTTATTGCATATCCTAGAACAAGTTCATAAATATCCAAAACTTAAAACAGATAAAACACTTTTAAAAGGAATTACCTGATTAAACCATATGAAACTGTGCTTGTCCTTTACCAAAGAGCATAACAAGAAACACCTACAATTATGAAAACTTTTTCATTACTTTACACTTCAGTATTCCTTATTCTTGACCATCAACTGTTAGTCACACTAGGAATTTATTTACTTGAATAATTGAGCATCTCTTCTTTATAAATTGGAAAATTATTCTTAACCAGTCTTTGAAAATTTTACAGATCATGACATAGTTATTCCTGATGAAAAAAATTAACATCTGACTGAAAAATTTGGTTGACATCACATTTAATTCTTAAAGAATTTCAAGAATGTTCAGAAAAGAGCTTTCATAGTCATAGATTTAAAACAAAAATTAAAAAAAAAGTAAAGAAAAAAAAACCACCCACCAGCATGCATTCCGTAAAATAAAAGGATTGATATGAAAATAAAAGGATAATCAGACCCTATGGCCAATCTCAGAATACAAGTTGTTCTAATGTATCAGGCAGTTGGCTGACCAAAACAGTTAATGTGTGTTGGTAGCTGACATCAAGTCTTGATTCCAAAAGAGGGTAGAAAAATTAATACATATAGCAAATTCTAGAACACTGAGAAAAATATCTTCATAATCAAGTAAGTTGTTAAGCAGCAACTTCCATAGGGAATGCTGTTTAAAATGTGAACAACGAACACTTGGTGTCCATTTTCAGTATACGTAAGTACCCCTTCTCCCAAGTACCTCTTTTAAAAGAGGAGGACTGTTGCGGTTTTATTCCCTTCATCACACAGGCCCTCCAAAAGACCTTCCATAGGCCATATGCAAAAGTCTACACTAACATATAGTAATGAATAGTAGTCAGAATATCAGCAAAAGCCTTTAAATTACCTTGAAAAAAAAATTTACATTCACATATAGTAAAATAGTGTGTGAATGTAAGGGTGGGTCACTCCTATTTGTCTTCTACTTTTTTGTCTCAAATACGCTCTTAAACCCTTTCTACATTGACTTATCTTTTTAAGCAAATACTAATGCGGAAAAAAAGATATATGACCCAAATGCTGGAAAACTATTTAAAAGTTCTGGAGTCATCAGGGACTTTTTTCAGTAAAAAAAAACCAAAGAAAAACAACCAAACAACCCCCATCAACAACAACAACAAAAATATCAAAACCTAAATATCACCTTGAGCATCATTTAGGGGAGTGGGGGTTGGGGGGTGGTGGGGGTGGGGGTGGGCAGGGGCAGGAATCAGTCTCTACCAATTGTCACAGCAAGTTGGACATATTTGACTCATGTAACTCCTAGCCACAGATTTGAGCATCTTGGTGGAGAAACAACGGAACAGACTTACAGGAAAAAAGCCAGAGGTCCAGAGCAGAGGAAAGCCTGGACTCTCATCTTCCATTGGAAAAATGACAGTGTAAAGTCAAAGTCCTTGGTGTCGGTGTGCCATCACTGGTGTTAATAAAGAAGGAAATAACAGTACTAAACAATTGACACAACAGATGCTAGAAAGATGTTTCAAATCAAACTTTACACAGTCTGTAGAAAAATGTATGAAGGAAGTAGACAGCAGAATTTAGAAGCTGATATAAAAGTGAATAATGTTGTGTAAGCAATGAGGAATTGGTTCAGCCAGGCAAAAATTCTGCTGATATGAGTTAGAGAAAATGAGTACATTATATTTATATCTAGCTTATATAACTGCAGAAGATGCCACAGATTTAAACACATAGATTAACCGCACCTTGTTTCCTTAAATTCTGTTTGCTAAGGACTATTAACTAGTGCACTGTGCCTAGCTTTCTAATGGATGAAATTACTCATATGACTAGTTTATTTCATGGTTAATTGTTTACAAATGTTAACATTACAAAACTTAACAAAACTTTATTAGAGTATGGATTTTGCTTGTGAAATGCTGTGCTTGCTCAAAGTACTCTGTAAACAGATCATAATGATCCATGACATATACTAAATTATTGTACCTTTAATTTACTACAGAGGACTGTTTATCACTTTCATCACTCTGAGACAATGAAACTATAATAGCTTTATCATAAGTTAGTGCCTAATAACACAACAAGTGTTTTATATGATTCTAGCAAAAATCTTAAGCAGACTTTTTTTCTGTTCCCCCCCTCTATGAAGCAGTTTCACAAAGTTTCATATCTTGGTTTTTACTGTCTTCATTGTAAATATATTTTCCTGTAAAAAGATTCTTCAGAGAAAAAGAGAATAAGCAGCATTTACACAATACTTGGAGTGTTTGTTGTTGTTGGTTTTTTTTTTCAAAAATCAATTAATCCGAATATATTCACAATTAAACACGCATTTTTGTTTTATGGCCCTCTTATTGGCAAAATTCTATTGCATAGCACTCCATTCTTAAAAAAGGAGCTATGATGCAATAGCGACGGTCAGACCGAGCAGGCAGATATAAGGAGGGTGAATTTTCTCTATAGCATCTATGAGATACTTATTTTTTCTAAAACAGAAAATTACACAAAAATCTGCCCCCACCTCAGAATAAATATGAATTAAAACTGATCAAAAACCTTACTGGAATAGTTTTCTGTCAAATAATACTGTCAAAATAAAACTCTTTTACATTAATATATTGAGTATAATCACCTTTTTTCCTTAAGTATGATGATCCTAAACATGTATTTTTTTTATTTGATTAACATTGTTTTACTAAATATAACAAAAAATATTTTCCCTAATATTAAATTAATAGTATATGAAAATATACAAATGCATCAGTTAATAAGTGACGGAAGATTTCATATATTCTAAGTCTATAACAGCATTTCTGTCCATTACATTTTGGATCAGAAACATGCTGACGCAAAATTCATATTCAGTTCAGTCTCTCATGGGTTTTTATAGCCTTGTCATTATTTGAACATTCTTGATTCTATAGCAAAACAATTCTAAACAAAGACCTTGTTCCACAAAAGGCCAGGAACAATTCTGAAATTTCAAAATTGCTTTGGATAGAATTGAGGATGAGACAATTCACAAACAACAAAAACAAAAAATAGAACAGAAAACTGCACCAACTGAATAAATTAAGAGGATCATTTTGATAAAGTAGGAAGACAACCTCAAAATTGCCCTTTGAAAAATGACTGCTAAAAATATACCTTAAAACAATCAATAAAAAATCAAAGTATTAAGAAGACTCACATAAATGTGTAATTCTATTTCCATTTTAATATCTCAATTGTATTTAAATGTTAATAAAATCCAGGATTAAAATGTGAATAAACTCACATTAAGTAAATTTCATAGCCACAGATGTCATATAAACTACTCTGAAAAGGAACCCATGAAAACCTACAGATAAACACTGTCTAATCTTTACCATCAGAGGACAGCTCAGGTTACTACCTACTGATGATTGTAAACAGAGCTATTTACCATTTTTTCAAATATTTCATTCAATACACAGCACAAAGTCAGAGTTTCTGCGTAGGACATAGGACCTAATCTATAGGTTTGAACATAGTGTGCTTTCTAAACTATGGCAGTAAAGCAAAAAATCATTACGAGTATTTCAGTTCTTTGAAAAGATAAAATCAAAGCAATGGGAAAAAAAATGCTTAGTCCCAGAGATCAAATAATTTTCTTTTACTTCGAAATGATAGGATAGTTGGATTTGGATTTTGTTTTCCATACAAGTAAACAACTATAAGCATTTTTTTCCAGAAATGATTCCATATAGTTTTAGTACAATAAATAACAATGGCTGTTACACTGTTCTCAAGGGCAAATGGTGTACAAACTTTGGGATTTTTTTTTCTGGAATGATTATTAGCTTTTTATCAGCTATGGTGTATTAGAATTACCCTGATGAAGGTTCTTTCAGCCTCACCTCCACCAGGAAAAAGAAATGAATCACAAAAGTTTTGACACTAGGGTTTTATCTTTTTTTTTTTTTTTTTTTAACAATTCTTTATTGCAGCATTTGAACTGTCCCTATACACTTTCAGAGATTTCAAAAGTTTCAGAAAGACACTGGTCTCCAGAGATGCTTCAATCAATCTTATGGATTTTGTTATGACCATTTAACTGTAAAGGACAAAGACATCCTTTAATATGCATGACACTTGCATCTGATGAAATCTTATTTTTACCATTCATTTTTCTTCTAAAGGGCTAACACTTCACTGCGAAGAATTAAATTGATTCTGTTAATAAACAAATGTTTCTTGCTGCATCCAGGGAGATGATGCCAAAGTCTATCCTGACTTGACTGGTGGAGCTAACGTTCATTATACATAATTCCTGACAGATAATTTCATTGTTTTTATGTGACCATTTCATGGACACTGTATTTGGAATTTTTACACTTGCATATGAATGCCCTGCACCATTTAATCAGGGAATAGAGTGTCATGCAATTTGCATGACTAATCAAAACAGTATGAATATTCATTACTAGTTCACGTACTTTTTAATAGTTTGAGTTTTATGCAGTTGATGTTTGATCTTCTCATATATAATCCAACAGGCAAGCAAGTTGATCACATGTGATCCAAAGGTAAGTGAATAGCACATTTTGAATTAATAATTTTAAAGTAAATCCATAAAGCCTATGTGAACATTAACAATATGTTGTGGACCACAAAGACCTTGCACTATATTAAATGTATTATGAGGTAAATTTGTATGACATGATTGTTATGTCTTGTCCTATTAATTCCAAAGTATTTCAGTTTTGCTATGAGCACCTGGATACAATGAAGGCAAGACACTGCGTGATTTATCAGCCAGTATACATAGTTCTTTGCTCACAGATATGCAAAATGAAGTTTACAGCAGGTTTTGGGTTCTCTAGTTATGTATGCCTCTTCAAAGCAAATAAACAAACAAAAAAACCCCAACCACACTTTGTCTAGGTCATGCAGGATGACAAAATTGGGAAATGCTCTATCTGCCTGCTCAAGAGTCTGCTTTTTGGTTTTTGGTTTGTTTGTTGTTCATTTTTTTTACCTGGCCACAACTGTCACTATGGGCCTAACCAGCAAAACTAGAAGTCCTTGATTTTATTTTCTCATTTTGATGGTTTACCAAACTTCACTCCACTGTCTTTGCTTCCATTAAGTTCACCCTTCCTATTCTGGTATATTGTAAAGTATTAACTACTGACTAATAAAGACTTCAGCCTGCACAGCACATGCGTATGGAGTGTGAGGATTTATGTTTCTGTAGATTGGCTCTAATTTTTTGACAAATATTTCTACAATAGCACTCACGTTCAAATTCAACTAGAGTCTCAAGATAAAAATATTCACAATTAATGTAATTATTTGCTCCTATTAATGAATACTAATAAAAAAAAAAACCCAAACAAAGCAGAAGGAATAGCAATAGTATGTGGATATTGGCAATTTGAATATCAGCTTGACTATGAATTTTAGCAGATTTTAAATGCAAAATAATAAACGTAAATTGCAATATGCAGAAACTACTAATATATGTGCCTGAGAGCATGAAACAGAGATGAAGTCTACAATCATATACAATATCCATTCAAATACCTTAAATTTACATGCTCACACAGGTGTTCAACTAGATAAAAATTTTACATAAACTGCACATAACCATACAAAATAAACAGTAATTTTTATCTCTCATAACTTGAAAACACCTTGAAACTGAAAAATTGGCTGTTTTTCTCTCGTATTAACCAAGCTATTTTTAAAATCTTGGTGCCAAAAGAAAATAAGAAAATCTTTCATCTTAACTGGTGTCAAAGAAATCTCCAAAATCTCTGTTTTATAAATTAAAATAAATTGATATATTGTACTGAAGTCAGTTTTGTAGAATAATTAAATTTATTTAACATAATTTAACTTATTTGCATAAACGGTGCTGTTAAGCAACTTCAGCATGCACAAGGGACACTGTTATTTCATGAAAAAACTCAGTGTGCTCAGTACACAGGGCTAAGGCTTATAATGTTAATACTGTTATCATGCCCCAGACTGTGATATAGCTGAGACTAATTCAACTGAGAGTAGCTATACAAATTGTACCACATCCTAGGTGTAATATAACTGTGATGTGCTAATGCAGTTTAGAGAATGAGTATGAAAATGGAGGCACTTATTCCATTCTCCAAATTCTCCCTTTATTTTTAAAATGTGTGAGAAATATTCTACCTTCTTTCCTAGAATTAAGTTTTTAATTTTGTCTTAGAATGGACTTTCCATTTATTTCACCCCACCTACATGCTCAGAAGAACCAGCACTAAGTCACTGGCATCGTTCTGTCATCTTCAAGGCTAAATGGTAGAGCAAGTGCTGTTTAAAAAATAAAGCACACTCCCAATTCCCTGACCCAAAAAGCACATAATTCTTTGGCTAAAAAATATGATTTTTTGAATGTGCTGCTTTGAACAACTGACTATATTTTAAACACTAGAAGCTTTCAGCTTACCAATTGCATCAGTGGAAATACAGATAATTAACATTAGTTTATTCCAGTTCAGCTGATTCTTGTTCAGTAGCAAAGTATTTATTTGCTAACAGAATTTTTCACAGTCATGCAGGAATTTATTCAATTGCTCTTGGAATAAATAATTTCTTATAAATCTGCATACTGTATTTTTCTTTCCTTCCAACATTTTAAAAATAAGTTGTTCAACTGAAAGAAGGAAGAACCGGTTACATTACTACATCTGCTTATTCTCACTCAGGATCCTGTGGCATGTTTTACCCATTCAGTTTCTTACTTGTCTTTGTATACCTATATAAATTTATCTTTCAAGACAGCTTTAGTTTACACTTTTCAACCCTAACTTACGTTATAATAATATTAACTTTAGATATCTCGGAGATATTAGATGTTGGCTAGAAATTTTCTTTACACTTATATTTGTGTTCATAGGATTAGAACTTGGTGAATAAACAGACTATCAGTCATTATTATGGACTATCAATCTGTTTCAAAACCAAATGACTGACTCATGAAAAAATATGGGTCTGTTCTGGGAAAAGATTTGCAATGAGGCTCTTGTAGGTCTAGGCCATATCTATCATCAGCATTGAAATCATGATGTCATTTCTAATAATCTTAATGTTGGTAAATTATTGAATTAGGTTTATTAGGTTAAAAAAAAAAAACAAAAACCAAAAAACACAACCTTTTGAAATTATTACTGCAATGGGGGTATAAACAACAAAAACATAGTTCATTAGTGTAAGAACAGATGGAAGATTATTATGGCAAGTAGGCTTGCAGAAATTTGCTTGAGATAAATTCACCAACAGAGCATAAAAAAAATAAAATTATTTTAATCGTGACAAAAACTGCCAGATGAATGTAGCAGAAAAAAAAAAAATATAATTGTCTTTATCTAATTAGTGTGTAGTGTCTTAGAACTACACTACTACTTAGAAAAAAAAATATAAATTGTGAGGAACAAATTATATTTCACATTTCAACCACCCAGAGTATCCAATGTATCCCTATTGACTGGGACCATCCTGGTGTTCCCCTACCAAGAGGGAGTCCGGCTTTAAAGTTCTTTTTCTCCCACTGCTTGTTAATATTTTCTTCTGTGTTAGCTAATGGACAGATATGATGCCTATAGTACTGAGGAAGAGTGATTTAGAGAGAGAAAGAATTTTCCAAATTAATCAAATAACAATCCTGTTTTGTGAACACTTCATAGTATCACCCATTAAAAATTAAAACTCCGTCATCGCATATTGCAGCTTTTCTGTTTCTTAGTTAACATTGTGGATGGCCATCATCCAATGTGTCTATTCCAAGAACCTAAAATATCTGTTGTTTCAGGAGGTGACAGAGAACCAAAGTTTTTCTTGGGATTTTGGGTAGCTTATATGAACGATCTAGCAGTATGTTTCATCTTCCCAGCATTTTATCCCTACCACACAAACAAATTAAAAATAAAAAATGCCAATTGCACAATGTCACATACATTTATATTGTTCAAACAGTTAACATTAGCTGTACAAGATAAGACAACTCCAGCAAGGGAAAAATACTGAGACATGTACTGAATGCATCTATAACAGACAACAACAACAAAAAAAACCCCAAGAAAAACCAGTAGATGGTTAATGAATGAAGAAGTGTTATATTCTACTGTTCCTTCTATTTATTCTTTCTAAGTTTTGTTTAAGCCTGTAACTCTTGCAATTACATAATCACACAGGTCTACTACATCCATTCTAACTCAGTCTAGAGGTACCATATAACATGAGAAAGTATAGAAAAATGAAATGCAAATTATCAAAATGGTATTGAATACAAAGGAAAGAGGCAGCGTTCATGTATGAATGTCAGATAAGTCTCAATGATATATTCATCCCGTGTCCACATAAACAAAAAAGCTTACTGAACTCAGGATATGGAAACCTTGCATCTCTCACTTAATTTCATTCAAGAAGTTTGAAATAACTAATTCTTTTTTTTCTCTATGTTTATTTAATATTAGTCCAGATACTTGGACGATTTGAAAACAAGAAAGCGCACTCTACGTTTCATCTCTTCCACTTAATGTCCTCCGTGCCTGCTCTTTGAAATTCAGTTGCTTCCTGCATAAGCATATAGTCAAACTTTCTAGCATCTTCCTTAATCTGCCTGAAAGATCCATACATTCAGTGCAGTTTAGAAAAGATGTGGCTATGTACAAATAATCAGTTAATACTGTAGTGTAACTCATTAATGATTAATAAAAATAAGTCTCAAATGTAGATTGATATGAAAGGTTTACAAAGATGAATTAAGCAGCTGGCAGGACTGTTAAGACGTTGTTTAACTTAGATATGATCAGAAGTCTGTACAAATCTTACTTTATAAATTAAAAGAAAGTTTGAGCTATTTTCTTTTAATGCTCCTTTCTGCTTGTATATTTTTTTTTCTTTTTCGTATTACAGAACTGCTTCAAAAGATTTACTTCAACTTTGGAGTTAATTCTCAATCTATACAAGTGGAAAACTTCCCATTTAAGTGATTAACCTGTTAGTCTGGAGCTGTGACTTGTTGCTACTCTATGTCTATTCAGATACATTTCTGGATGATGCCAGTTCCCCATTGCTTTATACTAAATTATTTAGCAATTAATTTTTTTTCAGGAATTAATATAAAGTCAACACAAAACAATATAAAAGAAGATTTTCCCTTAGTAGTTGGAAATCAGCAGCGGTAGTAACCCTTTACCTATGGAGTGATATGTAACTAAGATATCCTTTTTACCAGTGAAGGGACTGCTTGGTTATTTCATGCAATGGTAAGAAAAATCTGATGTATGAAAGCTAAATCATATTACTTTTAAGTAATTTCTGTTTTGCAGACAAAAAGTCCATATTAAGTTTGACTTAATACGTTTATTCAGTGGTCATGCACAGGGTAGCCAAAATGTCCAATACGGTATCTTTCACACATAGAGTCATTGTCTACACAAAAACTTGTATGAATGAATAATTCTGTTCTAAAATTTGGTTATTTTTTAAGCCTTTCTGGTTTGCTATGTAAGAATATGATATATTTGCTCTGATCTGTTTATATTTTTCATCCTCTGCAAATCTATGTATCAATAGTGTTCCCCTTTCACTGTTAGAAAAAACATAGAAATGTAAATGTCAAACATTTGATAGATCTCACAGAGGAAGCAAGATAGAAAACCAGCATTTCCTACAGTGCATCATCTTCATTTCCTAAGGTAACATACAAAGATAGTCATTATGATAACATTGACTATATTATGATCTGAGAAATACTAACACAAAATGCAGCGACACACAGAAAACCTTTTCTTTTCATTAATGTATCAAATGAATGAACCCTTGTGGAAAACAAAGAATTTATGTCTATAAAGCATGAATCAGTGTTAAAGACGCTTTTTGAAGGATGTTGAAATAGCATAAACGTAAAAGGGAGACTATGGGCTATTAGAGTAAATAATGTAAAATACATAGTTATTAATGGGCAGATAGCACTGTTATTGAGTACTAGTTAAACACAGTCTTCCTAAGAATGATTTTGTGATCACTAGATATCAATGTATCTCTACCAGTAGATCTAAAAAGCTGTGTTTATTTCAGATATGTCTAACCTTTACACACAGGCATGATAATTTTAATAAGAACACTGTAAACTTAGGCCAGGGATATTTTAGACCCAATTTGAAATTCTAATAATATGGCAAGACGGCAAATTATGCTACAGAAATGTATAGATTTTAGACCTTTCAGCAGCCTTAAGGACCCTAACTAAATTAGTTATATTTCTTCCACTTAAAAGGATTAAATCACCAGGGAGTACAACCAAACAATAAAGCTCATAGACATTAGTTACCTTAACCTGAAAGTAAGATTAATATTATGATGTACTGTATCTGTCATAGGAAAATAGCTGTTTCTATACCTCTTACAGAAACACGAAACAATATTTTAGGATGCTTAACAGCTGTTTCCATGAGCTGTGCACTTGACAAGTAAATAGATACCATCTTTTTCAAAATTAGGTAGCATGCTAGAATAGCTGGCAGCTTGTTAGGATTACAGGTTGGTATCTTAAACATGCAATGTCATGCAAATAAGTTCATTAACTATGGTTGGTATATTATAGCCACTGATAAAATCAACTTCTTTGCAAAAAAAACAACCCAAACCACCCAACCAATCCAAACAAAACAACACACTTCTGTAAAGTCAACAGATTCCAAGTTCACCTTCTCAAGGACATCCAATAAGCTCTGAAGCAATCTAAAGCATTCCACCCTACAGATTTCACAAGGCTCTTCATTCCCTGCTTTTTGAAGATTAAAAACCTTTCTGCCTTGAGCAGCACAGGGAACACTGACAATGCATAAAATAGATTGAATTAAAAAACAGCCGTTTTCAGTGTCCATGCGGATCTTCTGAAGAAAATTTCATCTCATGGACTGTTTTTCTCATGAATTAATTGTCAGAAATACTCAATGTGTTTTAACATTATGAGCTAGTTTTGCCCTTAACATTTCTCTGATATGAAGGTCATACTGGATTCTGGTTCTCCCTTTACTAGCAAAGATTCAATGCATTCTATCCTTCGGAATTATCATCAACATATTGAATACTCAGCAACAGGACTTGCAGAGAAACATGGTGTAACAATTAATCAGCCAGGTATCACAATCTAATTTTCCTTTGACTACTTCATCTGGTTTATCAGGTATCTTTAACACATAAAGGCCTTCACACCAAAGAAACTAGCCGTATCTATAACTGTAGCTATGTATAGCTGTAGTTATGGACTGTTTGGTGGGTAAGGAATTGACTGGATGGTTGCATCCAAAGAGTAGTGTCAATGGCTCAATGTTCAAATGGACATCCGTAATGAGTGGTGTCCCTCAGAGGTCTGTATTTGGACCAGTATTGTTTAATATCTTCATCAGTGACATTGCCAGTGGGATTGAGTGCATCTTCAGCAAATTCAAAGACAACACCAAGCTAAGTGGTGCAGCTGACATGCCTGAAGGATGGTCTGCCAGAGAGACCTGGACAAGTTGAGAAGTGGTCCCATATGAACTTCATAAGGTTCTAGAAGGCCAAGTGCAAGATTCTGCACCTGGGTCAGGGCCACCCCTGGTATCAATACAGGCTGAGAGATGAAAGGATTACAAGCAGGTCTGAGGAGAAGGACCTGGGGGTACTGGTGGATGAAAAGCTGGACATGAGACAGCAATGTGTGGTCACAGCCCAGAAAGCCAGCCATATCCTAGGTGGCATCAAAATAAATGTGTCCTCAAGGGAGATGACTGTGCCCCTCTACACCACTTTTGTGAGACCTTCAGCTCTGGGACCTCCAAGATAAGGCGGCCATGGACCTGTTGAAGCAGGTCCAGAGGAGGGGCACAGAAATTATCTGAGAGGTGGAACACCTCTCCTATGGGAAAGGCTGAGAGAGTTGCAGTTGTTTCACCTGGAGAAGGCTCCAGGGAGACCTTACTGTAGTCTTTCACTACTTCAAGGGAGTTCATTAAGAAAGATGGGGACAAACCTTTCAGCAGGGCCGGTGGCGATAAGACAGGAAGTAATAGTTTTAAATTAAAAGAGAGTACATTAGGCTAGATATAACGAAGAAAATTTTTACTATGAGGGTTGTGAAAGACTGGAACAGGCTTCCCAGAGAGGTGATAGACGCCCAATCCCTGGAAATGCTCAAGGTCTGTTTGGACAGGGCTCTGAGCAACCTGGTCTAGCGAAAGATGTCCCTGCTCATTGCAGGGGTATAGGACTAGACAACCTTTAAAGGTGTCTTCCAGCTCAGACTATTCTATGATTCTATGATAACGCAATGTCCTTTTGAAGTTCTGCAGTTGCATCTCAACTTGTACTCATTTTTTTGGACTCTGTATTAAGCTGTGCTCTATTCCTGAAGTAAGTGGGAATTTATAAAGTTTCCAGGACTTGTGGGAAGAAAGGGAATAACTCAAAGGCCACACCAATATTTCTTTCCATTTTTTTGTCAAATATTCTGCTTGATAAAAATCAACCTCTTCTCCTTCTCCATTGCATAGAAGGAACATTTCACAAAATGCCCATGGGCAAGCCAGAAGAGCAAATAATAGGATAGTACAGAACACAACATAAACCAGTCCAAAGAGGATTGAAGAAAGACAAAGTTAGCTCTTTTTTTTGTTTGTTTTTAAAGAGAACATAGGAATTTAAGGCATGAAAGGCTGATCTGGATATCCAGATACTAAATCAAATTATTAACAAGCAGAATTATTATTACTAGTTCAATATTCATAATAATTCTGTAATGAGATGTAAAAAAATTAGTAACATCAGATTTATCACTGTCTTGATAGGCTATCTGGCCCATTGCATAACTAAAAATAAATAAATAAGTCTGTGATTCAGATTATACAGTTTGACTTTAGCAAGGCTTTATGATTGTTCTGTATGGCAAATATTTTAATAACAGATACATTAATTCCCCATGAAAGAAAGTTAAAAGCAAGCTAAAAAGCAAAACCCTTAAGTCTGTTAAATTCTGTTATTTCTAACCTTAGTTAAAAAAAAGTGGAAAGCACCAAGCTTAGAGGTTTGAGTACAGGCTTCAAATTCATATGACTTTAACTTACTAGGGGAAAGGTTGCAATCCCACTAAAATGAGTGTAAAGACAAGAATGCAAAGTACTACATTTAGCAAGAAGAAATCATAACCAAAATGGAAAATCAACAATTACATAGCAGATCTACCAAAACTCTTTGTTACACTGGATCACAGCCTGAGTGCCTCACTCTTCCAAAATGTCAAATGACTTTCAGACTGTGTCCTCTAGCAAGTCTCCTCTAAGTGAAAAACTGACAGTAGCTATTCTATCAGTCACTCTGTATTGGGAAAAAAAACCAAAAAACAAAAAACCACGAGATTTTTCTATACCATTTTGTAAGACAGAGTTTTTAAGTAAAAACAGAGTAGGACTGAATGATAGGGGATATGGAATACCCCCTATACCTCTTAGTATAGCCTGAAGGAAATTATTTTTGTATAATCTAGAAAAGAATAGACCAGGAAATGCTAGACACTTCGTTGTCCTTCACACACACCAAGCTGTTAATACTGTTCTATTTCTGCAAGACTAAATAAGAGGAAATTGGCTTACATTTTCAACAGAATTATTAATTTGCATTAGAACGATGAAGTCTATTTCCTAAATACAATGAAACATCTGAGTAGACTTAAAAACATTCTCAAAAATCAGATAAGCAATACATCACTGAACTGGAATCCTATCACAATTACATAACTACCTTGCAGAAGCATGGATTCAAGGAGATTCTGTCTCAAAGGAAATAACTTTTACGGTCATGACAAAGCATTTGTATGTTCTTTTCATTTATCCACCAGTAAGCCAGCACGTTCTAGGAAAAAACCTGGGGTTTTTTTCCCCATAGTTTTCCAGGGGTTATAAGGTAACGCCAAACTTTGTTGTGGGATTATGCTTAGGATTACATAATTTACATACAAAGTTCTAAATGAATAAACTGATTTAATGAACTTCTGATTTATAAGGAGAAAGACATGTACTCTATCTAGTTATCTGACAAGTTTGTGTACAAGATATGAAAAACCCAGTAATTCCATCCGCTATGGAAAAATTTCTCTGAAGTATTTTCCCTGCCCATAATTGCAGTAAGAGGTACTAGAATTCCATTTACGAAGACACTAAGCCAAAATCAGTCACTGAAATATCATAGGCTTGCCGTTTCTAAGAAAAGGCAAGTATCTCTTCTCAGGTGCCAAGATTCTGAAAATAGAAGTTAATTCTGAATAATGATGAACATTAGCATACTCAATTATGTTTCAGAAGTGAGAAACTCAAGAAACCTATTCTATCCAAAACAGCTTAGAGACATTGAAAGATACTACTTCAGCCTGAAAGCATTTATTTGCAATTACATTCTGTGCCAGCTCTGAGACAGAACAGGAAAAAAAAAGTATGCAGGTATTATACATGTAAACATAGTAATAAGCATGAATATTTTCTCCAGTTGTGGAAGTCATAAAGTCTAAGTAGACTATATCTATAGGATACCCTAATTTTATGGCATAGTATGTAATATTGCAATATCTTATGTTACAACATAATATCCATTTATTTGGTTAAGTGAAAATTAAACTTCTAATACATTGCTAGGTGGAGGAATACAAAATTCCAATTTATGAACTAATACCTTCTCCTTACAATTGCAGCCTTAACCAGTAAAAATGCTGCACGTAAATTAATCATTAACAGACTTTGCAAAGTAATAATTTTTTTATTAACCTGCTGACAATAAAATTCCTACCTTATTGCTTACATTATTAAAGTTTCAGTAAAACTGAAATATGAACATGGTGGTTTAAATTCTCACTTTCTCATATGGACCATTAAATCACAGAGTTGTTCTAAAAACAATTATTAGAAATGGTATGAATTGTTAGTCTTGCTTTCTGTTGCTGTACCACAAAGAATATGGGCCTGATATAAGTAAATTTTAGTCAGACTACTCTTATCTTCTACAGGTACTCACTTTTCAAGATTTTTAAGCAACGCAAGCAGCACAGCCTCCAAGTTCGTTCTTCGAGGACACCAAAAAGTTCATAAAGAATCTCTCTCATGAAAAGATAGTCTGATAGTGTATACAACTCAGATTTTCACAAAGTAGCACCATGCATGTAATACATTAATGAAATTTATGTTGTTACAATGCAGAGATGATCATTGGTAATCAGCCTAAACCACTGGTATTTAAAATTAGGTTAGAAGTTCCACCTAGCAGGCAAACTTTAAATGAAGGAAACCAGTGGCACTGGTGTGACAGAGTTAATGGAAAGTAATACAGGAAAATTCTTAAATTAAATTCCTGTCAACCTACCCCCGCAAAAAAAAAAAAAAAAAAAAAAAGCGCAAGCATTTCAATTGCTGCAGATAGATTTTTAAGACTGCTGACTAAGAAGGGTTCCTTAATCTGATCTCAGTGAATGCAGAAAATAAAATATTTTCACTGCAGGTTCACAAAGAAACTATTTTGGGTGTATCACCTTTGAATCTCAGGAAAAGATACATAACAAAGCTGAATTAACCATACTGGGGCTGAAAAGAGAGTGAATCAAACAATTACATTGGTAAAAAACAGAATCAGAAATCTCTCTTTTCAGCTACTCTTACTTGAAATCTCATGTCGCTGAGAAAAAACAAACAAACAAAACAACATTCTTTTTCCCATTCAAACCCTCTCTATTTCTGGATCAGCTTTTAGTGTAGGGATACCATTTTCCTGCATGGTGTACAAATAAGTTGGTTTTTAATGGCACTTAACGAATAGAGGTAGTGAACTCATCTGGATATTAATTTCCACAGTACTTTAAAGGTTTCATTCTTTTCAAATATTTTCAGTTACTTTCCACCACCCCTTCCCAACATATTTATAGTTTACCTGAAAAGAGAGATCCCATGGGGAAAAAAAAAACCAACCAAACAAAAAAAGTAAATGAAATGAAGAAAAAAAAATAAGCTAAAATCAATCTTTTGATCATACAAGCATTTATTATGAATACATGAATAAATAATCTATTATACAAAAATGTCCTATACAGAAATGCATTGAAGAAATTTGTTTGGTCAAGTCAAAGCAATAGGAATACTTCTATAATTAAGAAAATACTGTTTCAGTAGGGTTTGCTTAATACCATTAAGTTGGCATTTATAAATTATTTCCCCATTCTTTGGCTGGCAATTGGTGCAATTTGCATCTCATGGCAACAGTGAAGTTTACATGTACCTTGCAGTGTGCTTCAGGAAAAAGAACAGGTGATCTTTTGCTATACACATTAACTATAACACATCCTTTAGTACAAAAGAGAAGATCATAAACTAAGCTGAGCACTATCTACATAATTAATAAAGTAACTTTTCACTTCTTGAAGGTTTACTTTTGTGAACTATTAATTTTATTGCAAACACCACAAAAGAGAACCATTTCCATCAACTTGGTTTGGATCAAGCTTCTGCCAAGTAAGTTCTTTAACATTTTGGTTTTGTACAAAAACATTTTTCTGAGTATCAGAAAAATAGACTGATTTTTTAAGTAAGCATATTTTTCAACAGTGCTGTTTGCACAGTAGTCATTGATGTACTGTTTATGATCTTCTGCCTGAGGGACCACATATTTTATCTAACAGATAAAGAATTCCTTTTACTAGCTTCTTCAAAACTAGTGATAATATATGACCTTTTCAGAAAGGATAAAAAGAAAAATAAAATATATACTTTTAAAAAACCCACATTTTTTTTGTTACTGCCCGGAGTAGAAACAGCCTGCTAAAACTGGTCTACATATTGTTTATTAATTGCTGGTACGAATACACTCAAATGTAGTATTATGTTTTGGTATATAAGAAAGATATAAATAATTTTTAAGAATTAAAAGGCTCATTCAATTAATATATTTTTAAAAGTAATTTATAATCTCACTTGCACCACTCAGTCTGGTAAACAGAAACTTTTCGAAATAGAAAAGTTTCTTCCTTTGTCTGTACCTAGCTCTTGTGAACATGAGTAGAAGCTAATTCAGCAAAATGTTGCTTGACCTAAGTCACTGTTACCTGAAGTAATTTAAGACCATGATGTAAGATAAAAGTTCTTCGAAAGTCAGACAATTGAATTAGTGAGATTCACAAGGACCACTGTTCTTTACCAATCACCCCAGACTATAGTACATAAATAGACTTCTCTTATTCACTAATCCCTGATGTCATGTTTGATTCCTCTTCTTCAAATAAAACAATCAATCAAAAGAAACCTACCAATATAAAATAAAATGAAATAGATCCAGTTGTGCACTAAATTTGACTTAAGGGAGCTACATTTAAGCTTAAATTTTAGACTAATCAAAGTGTACACCAGTGTATATTTCTAAACCATGTAAGGAACTTCTTATACAAATGATGTAAGACATACCATGGAAATGAGAGAACTTCAATAAATTTCCATAACTGTTATTTGTTCTCTAATCAACATGAAAAAAAACCCAACACAAAAACACCCAACTTTCTGGAAAGCTTTCTATAATCACATGACTAAAGGAAAACCAACTTACTCTTGAGGTTCTCTTTTACCTCAATTACCTTAAGAATTACTACACTTGCACCATGTTCTCTTTCTACTGCACATATTTAGGTTATTGGTATTCTCTCATCTCATCTTTTCAGGAAAAAAACAGAATACGGAACTGTACCACAGTTAATGCTATATTTTTCACCCTTCCCAACTCAATGCCAACATGCAAACACCAATACTTCAAAACTTTCATAGTAGTAGTTGAGTCTTTGAGGCAGTAAAACTGGTATTATTCATCTTGGCATAGAAAAATCCAACATGACCATTTGTGCCATTCCCTGAAAACCTGCAAAACACCAACAGCAGACAATGTAGAGGTTTTCCATAACAAATTTTCCAATTTATTTCGGTCTCAGGGTAAAATTCTGTTTAACCAGTGCAAAGCACAGATATATTTCAAACATTCTTTGTAAGAGTTTATACTTGTCAAGATCATGCCTTTACAAAAATACTTCAAACAGATCTCATTTACAGAAAAACTACTGCACTACACATACATAATTTTATGTACATTAACATTAACAAAAAAATAAAAAAGGTGGACAAAGAAGTGCAGTTACAGAAATGCAATCTTGCCTTTCTACAGATTACATTCTCTGAAATACACCTGGACACAGGTAAAACAAAAGGTTATTCTAATATTCTATAAACATGATATTCTGACATCTTAGATCAGATGAAGGACTTGTTGAGCACATGTGGTTTTATTATTTTTGTTTAAATTGTACATCACTGGTACACATTTACATTTATTTATAATTGTGCATTGTTTAAGCAACTCCAATTATACTAAGAGGACTAAAGTACAGTGTAGCTGTACATAATAATTGAAATTTAGTCTATGTTCTTAAGGTATTAAGAGAGCAGGAAAATACACTGACTGTGGTTAAAGGTTGAGTTTGGTCCTCCTATAACTAGAAGTTTCCACAGGAAATAACTCATGAGTTAACTTTGCCTATGAATGTAGCACGTTAAGTACTATATAAGGGTGATCTCACAAAACTGGCCCTTCTTGCCTCATTTAATTATAGTCCTGTTATTTCAAACCCCATTCTTCAAAGTCAGAACCAAATACCATGACTATTTCTGGCAGCCATTCACTCATAAGACAAGAGAAAACAATCTGAAAACTAAAAGTAGCTGATTTTTTATAGTAATTTGAATACTAATTACTATAGACATAATTTCCCACAGAATATAAGCCTGCCATCTAATTTTGCTTTTTTAGCAGTTTTCCTGTTAAATTTAAGTAGGTGTGTTTAACAGAGGAACCCATCTGAGATCTGTAATGAGAATGGAAAAGTCGACCTAATCGGATAACAATAAAATAAACATTAATTCTTCTCATAACCTTTCCTGTAGTACAGTACCAAAATACTAAAAAAATAGTTTAAAAATATTTGGTGATATTTACCTTATGAGCACAGCTTTTGTATCATTGCTATTTACTTGCTTGTCAGTCATGAAAGAAAAATGTATAATTATATGTCTAGGGCACAATAATTAAAGCATTTTAAAACTGTTACCAAAATCACTTTTCACAAGTCGTCTTTTTTCAGCATTAAGAATAAATATTTTCTGGTGCTTTTACAAGCATAAATAATAATTACAAAATCTCAGCAACAATTCTTCATTTTTTTTTCAACAGGGTTTCTTTTTTACAATATTTGTGACACTTGGAGCCAACTCTTGACTCTATTTTACCAGTGAGGATACACTGAAACTTGTCTGGAGCGAAATTCACTGTATTTTAAATTGTTTAAGCTAAAACTGATAGGATCTGTTCCATAACAATAATTATCTTCTCACAAATACAACTTCTCACATATTTTAAATAAATGAACCAAATCAACAAAAAATATGATTGGTATTTAACATTTTGTTACTACATCTTGACTACTAGGTGCAGCTGTTAGAAGAAGGGTGAATTGAACTGTAATGTATTGTTATAGTCCAAGACAGTGTTTCTACAGTTCTTTGGATTGTACCTTAAGAATGCTGGGTTTTGGCAAGTTTTATTTTCTCCAGTTTTAGACTCTGCTACATACCAAGAGTCAGGTAGGAATAATGAATAATAAACAATTACAAGCAATAATAACATCAGAAAAGTTACACCTCTTAAGGATGCTAAAATGAATATTTGCTAAGGATATTACATGATAGAAATAATCTTTTAAATATAACTGATCATTATTCATTTTTTCAGATGGCAGAAAGCTTTATCTCATTTTACTCTGTACTACCCTGAAGGCCTCCTTCTAATCAATCCACACTAAAAACAAAAGCAGAAAGGTCTTTTCAAAGGAAACTGAAATTAAGGCCTAATTTATGCCATTTATCAAAAGTAGAAACATCCTCAGTTTCAATGTTTATAAACACAAAGAATAATTTAATTTATCATAAAAGGAAGTAATTTGAAAATTTTACTTAAAGACCTTGGTCTGATGTTTCTGATCTGCTGTAGGTGAGTTCTTACACCTGCCCTAAAAAGTCTCTACCTGTGAACAGGACACGGATTGAGATGCATAGCTGCAACACTGTTCAATTTGTCTTTGTATCCTAGAAACTCCTGGAGACAGCACTGCACTCTGTAAAGAGCAGAAAGTAGCTGCAGTGCAAGTTCACTCAAACCGACTTGTGTAGACAAGAATCTAATCTTTCTTTATGACCTAGCCAGTGACAGTGTCTGCAGAAACTGAAAAAAAAAAAAAAAAAAAAAAAAAAAGGAAGGCTGTACATTCAGCACAAACTGTTTTCTCTTAAATATAAATTCTGAGTCAGTGGAAGCCAATCTTCAGGTCTGTACTTAAAGGGTAAAACATTTCTTTTTGCTCCCCCATGCCTTTATTGTTTTTTTGAATAAAGTATATTAAAAAATGACATGCATACAGTAGGTGTTTGCAACAGATTTTTGAAATAATTGTTCTTCCTCTATCTTAGTATCTTAGTCGTGTGATAAAATAGGTATCTCTTATTGTTAGAAGGTACGCATATTTCATCTGGGGAAGAGGCGTGAGGAAGGAGGCAGAGATATTTACTTTGATTTGTAATTTCAGAGAATTCTGAAGCATACCTTTTGAACACAACAAGAAAATAGTTCTATACTGAAGATGTAAAATTTCTGAGTTTAACATAAAAACCTCATCCTTAGTGAGATTTATCAGAGTTCCATTAAACAGAGAGAATTCATACATGGCTTGTCAAAATTGTATTATTATGCCACTCCAGCAAACAGACGAATAAAGTTGAAATTTGACAAGTAAAAGGTCATTTCATTAAGAGAGAGGTCTGATAAATAGAAGTGGCCAACTGAAGCCATTTCAGTGGTTTCTGGTTCGATGCGTATTTATGTCTTCCTTTTTTTTAAAGGAATTCAGGTTAAAAAATTGTTTTCCTTACTGAACATATGGTTTTTTTCCTGAAATGAAAGCATTCATATCTGCCTGCTTCACACAACTGAAAATTTTGGTTTACTATGGTATAGAAGATTTATGACTATTATTTTCCTTCACAGCTGAAAAAAATACAGAAAATGATCAGCAATGCACCACTTTCTTATATACTCCTCCAATGGCGCAGAAATGCCCTTCCATATTTAGGGGGAAATATTGACCAGTTAGATTTATTAGTCTGTGGTAAATTTTTCATCATTAACTGATTTTAAAAGAAGCATTTATGTATCATCTGAGAAGGGATTCTGTGACTCCTTTCAGAAAAAAATGAGAGTAAAAATTCTGTTAGTACCATACACTTCCCTAAAATCATACGACAGCACACATTGAATCTAAGTCACTAATGGAAAAGAGTGTTTACAAAATTATTTTAGTCTTTCAGGGCAGATAACACATGATATTTTCTGTATATTATCTGTATTGATACTTGAAATAAATTGACACTATATATTAGATTTCAGTGTAATTAATTCCATCAGACAAAGTAGATTTGGCTCAAAATGTTAATCTCCAGAGTTCCTAAAGGGGACAGTTACAACTTTTCTGCCAAATCAATTTATGCTGTGCTCAAACATTAACAAATTTCAAATGCCAGCATATGCTTATCAACTCTAAATTAAAACAGTTTATGCATTATTTCTGAAGAGATTTATCAAGCAATTGATTTTGACTGACTGCATTTTCTTTTCCTTTTTTTTCCTGATTCCTTGATTATCCTTTTATTAAGTTTTCTGCAGATGTGCTTTGTGCTAAAAGGGTGAACAGTAATTACAGTAAAGCTTTCTATAAACATAATTTCATAAGCTGTCAGAAAAATAATTTTGATGTGATAAACAGATTGATACAATTTCAAATAGTTTTGAAGAGACATCCTTCTTTAGGCCATCTTACATAGCATTGCTAAGGGAAAAAAATATGTGTTCTGGGAAATCAAAAGTTAGGTGTCACTGTGTATTAACTACCATAAAAAAAGAATTTGATTAACACTATATGGAAAACCTTGAGATGTTTCACTTGACTGCCTATTTATGCAGACTAACAGGACTCTTACACATCCTTTCAATAAAACTGTATATAGTGTTTAGCATTATCAGTTTGCCTTGGAGGACATGCATAGTTCATGTCCACTAAGGTTATGGGTGCTCAGAAATATAACCAAGAATGCTTTCCTCACTCCTGAATTTTCCATCAAAAATTTTATAAATCTAACCATTTCCCATCATCTTTCTGTCCTAATGATACTTAGTTTTGAGTGAAACGGTATATTTTTTCTCAAACAGTAAGAAAGGTCATGCACTTTCCCTCATTCATTGTCACTATCTCCTTCAACAGAGGCCATACAAGGCAGGGCAGTAACAATATCTCTTCATAAACCATTGCTGAATACTGGGTAGAGGTGTCAAGTCTTTTTTCCATGAAAATTTAATGTCATATTGTTATGGCAACAGAAATTCAGTGATAAACATATGAATTTTTGTAAAAATATGTGATTTTTAGGCATTCTGGAATTCTGGAATGCCTTCTGATGGCATTATTGTAAAAAAGAGCACTAGAAGGCCTTTCATTTAACATGCAATAATTCTGATGGCACTATGGCTTAGAGCTGACTTCCTTCTTGATCTGTTTTCATAGAAAGAGGAATTTGTTTTCATTCCTTTAAGCATTCCTTTGCAATTTTGATGGCAGATACAAGATAAACAGATATATGATTGCATTGAAGAATATAAAATACTTCAGGTCACATGCTAAGGTCTTCTGTAAGAAAGTATGTTGTTTGTAGAGAAGGCTGTTGTTAATTCTATTACATGACCATAAAATGCTAACTTTCTAATACAGTTAAGAGCTTGTGGTATTAAAAGCCTTTGATAGTACTGGCTTCCGCAGAACAAGTTAAAATAGCCTGACAGATTTGTATCACTTAAATAGAGTGTCTTTTTTCATTTGGTCTCTTCAGTAAAAAACTACCTGTTCCAGGCTCCACAGAACAAACAGAAAGGTGGGACAATAGGTAACTGATAGAACTTGCTGTGTAAGAGTATCCAAGACTTCCCAAACAAATGTCAGCTACCTGTACATTACTTTCACCATGGTGGAAATGCACAAAGAGGATAATTTTATCACCTAGAAGACAGAGATCGAATTTATCAACTTAGTCTTTTGAAGGTATGTATCAAATCTCTTGGAAAACTCATAGTCCTTATACCACAAAAAGTTTCCTTTTAAACAATATATGATAAAAAGTAAAAGATAGCTAGAGATGTTAAATGTTCTTATTATTGAAAAATGCTCTAATTTTACCAAATAAATAATTCCACATAATGTGGAATATTAGAAAATCACGGAACAATTTGTAAATATAAAAATTTGCAGTTGTGCTAATTAATACCAAGAAACTGTATTGTGTTACAATTTGTGAATAGATATGCAACTCACAAATTGATATGTTGGCATATAGCGCACCATGAGTAGGCTTTGCATCTCACTCTTCACCTCACGTTGCACCTCACTGTAATCTAGAACTCAAGTTTTTGCAGTAGATTGCTTTCTGTGATCCATAAGCATCACTAAAATGAGTCATATGTTTTTGAGAACTGCATAGAATCTCCCAGCTTCTTTCATGGTCCCCAACAACTCTCAGACAAGTGCTACGCAGCCCATCAGTTTCTCAACGCTGTTTTGACTCCTTCACTCTGAGTTACACCCTTCTTGCTACGGTTGCTCCTTAGCAATCCCTTCAAGAAAAACTTCAGATAAACCAGACATACAATTTCAGTCCCTCTTAAACTACACTTGGAGAGTGTTAGCTAAGAAAAATCACTCCCCTGGGCCCAGAACAAGGGGAGTGGCACTCTATCATCTTCTGTCTTCCCAGCACAGAAACTGACCCAGAACTTTCCTAACTGAGGAGAGAAACCTGAATGCTCCCCCAGGCCAGCCTGATAATTACACTCATTAAATAAACATCAAGTGCATTGATTAATTCAAATTCCACTTATTGGTCCCTATTAGGCCTCAAACAGAATAAATCTCAAGCATCTGATTTTGTTTCAAAACTTCTACTGCAAACCGTATTGCATACAATGAACTAGTTCTTCTTTGAAAAAGTCAAGTCTGCATTGGCAAAACAAGTTTAGCTGAAAAAACATAGATGATTATTTACCCTAAAACACCTGTTGACATGTAAAACACATATTCCATTACCTAGGATAATCCCTGTTGTCTGAGACTGTGTCTTTATTTCACATCAGAAAAAGAAAACAAACAAACAAATAGAAGACAAACAACAACAACAAAACAACCTCCAAGCCACACCACCAACAAAATATTTTATCAATTCTTTTGAAGTATCTGTGAATTACAGTGTGAGTTCTAAATACTGATGTTGACATTCATAATGTAATGAACAGATCCTTTGAAAAATCATGAACAGGAAAAAAAGAAAGCTTGTGCTGAATATTTTTACTGGTGTTTCAAATACAGAATAAACCAGGGCTGAGAAAGCTTAGTATCTTTTCATGACCTAAACGCACTTGGAATTGTAATATGCAATGTTGTCTACTCCATTCATATGTTAGCTATTTCTCTGTATAGGTCCAAAATTAATTATATCCTGGTACTGCAGTCAAGCTGCATAAGCTTGCATGTTCTGATAATAGCATGTATTCTCATTAACATCTGTGGAACTATGAACTAATGAAAAAAAGGCTGAACACCCAGAGCTGAGGCTGACAAAACGATCTCTTGTTCTAAATATCTAAAACCCCCAAATTCAACATCACATTTCTTAAGTAATACCCTAAGTAATATTTTTTGCAAATCAAAACCCCCGTTATTTTTAATAACAGTATTTTTTAAAAAATATTTTCAGCTAAATTCCAGTTCCTCATAACTCCACAACAAAATAAACTGTATTTGCCCTTTTCTTTTTCCATAGCTGTGATGACAGATAACAAATTGAGTGGTAGCTAATAAAATGTTGTTGTTTACACTTTTTGCAGATACATAAATGAATTTAATGATGAATATTATTTGAAAGTCAATATTCTGATACTGAGATGGAATTAAAAATTATTGAAGATAAATTTAAACAGAATTTCCTACCATTCCCTTATGAATATATGAAATAAAATAAGTAATTTAGATTGAGAAGGTAATGAGATACCATAGTCTTGCAAAAAATCAATATTCTCAGGGGGTTGAAAAATCATTCAAAAAAGTTTGACTAATTAATTTCAAATTAACTAGATCATTTAAATGATGCATAACAGTTAGAAGCACACCATTAAAAGCGGTTTAATAAGATCAACATCTTTAGTAGTTTCAGTACTCTCTGTGGCATAAAAGCTCTTTTTGAAAAACCATGCATGATGAAATATCATGAACGTTTTGTTTGACTCATAAGAAAATAGTATGTATATCAAAATATGCCAAATATGGCTGATGTGCTAAGAGTAGTTGTCACCAAGAAGGCTAAATTAAAAATGGAATCAAATATTCATACTTTTTACAATAATAATTACCTGAAAATTATAATAAAAATAAGATAATTTATTTTCGTGAATGACAGAATGGTAGTGGTCTTCTTCCTGGGTAGATACAAAGTTACACTTCATACATAGTACCTAAACCAAATGAGGGTAAGAGGGTTACACAAGCCCTGAGCGCTTACTGTGTTTTGAGCTATTACAGATCATAAAGGGTAATGTACATTATTAAAAACCCCACTACTTGACTTAGCTGTGTCCCTAATTTGTAACATAAGTATAATTTTTGAAGAGTGTGGAGATTTTGAAAGGATTGATAAAATAGCATAACTATCTTTATTTCCAATTCTATAATTAAATTTAAACCACTTAACTTGATTTATTCTGGGACCTCCAAAACAGTACGAATCAGTCTAGTGAAGATAGTCATTCCACATCTCTTGGGTTTTTTTTATGTTTTAATTATGAGACATGTGACTAATACAGAAGTTCACCTTTTCTTCTTGAAAATCAATGGTCCAACTGGCTTATTTTTACTTTGCTTGATATATATTTTAGTTAACACAGCTTACTAAGTTATGGTGGATTTGAAATCAGGCAAAACAAAAATAATGTATAGCAATATCTCTAGCAAATATTCTGTGGGGGTGATGGCATAGTAAACATCTCACTCTTCACCTGTAACTTGAGGAAAACAGTAGCTTTCAAAACCTTACAGATCTGTATTAGGAAATGAAACCTGGACAGTGATACACAGTTCTCTTCTTTGGCCTTTAAATGTAAAATCGATTGAGTCATAAGATACTTCAGGATAAAATGAGACCTCTGGTGGTCATCTAGTCTGACTCCCTCCTTGCAGTAGCTTAAGCGAGACCTGGTGTCTCAGGCTTGGTCAAGTCATATAATGAGCAGTAATATTCTTGTATCTCCACCAACAATTTATATTCTACAACCTGTCTGAGTACCTGTCCCTATGTTTGTCCACTACATAGTAAAAGGTGTTTTTTTTTTTTTCCCTATACCTAGTCAGAACTTTCTTGTGACCATTTCCCTTGGCCTTTTGCTGATATCTGTAAAAGGCTGTCGGCATCTTCTCTCTACTTTCCCCTTGTGAAGACCACAGTAAGATCTTCCCAAAACTTTCTCTTCCTGAGGAGCTAAGTTACCTCAGACTTTGTTTGTACACTTACATGCTTCAGCCCCGTGTCACCTTTGTAGCAGTTGACTGGACTCACTCAAGTACGTCCTCATGTCTTGCACTGGAGTGCAGAACTGGAGACAGCAGTCCAGGTAGTCTCAACACTGAATAGAGGACAGGATAACTTCCCTGAGCCTCCTGGCTGCACCCTTGCTAAAGTAGCCCAGGAGGTGGAGGGTTAATTTGCCACAAGGGTGCAGTCCTGGCTCCTGTTTAGCTTTTCTCCACCCAGCATTAGAAAATTAGAACTGCCAAGATGCCTGACAGCTGGTGAGCCCCAAGTCTGTAGTGGTGTGTGGGTCAGTTAATCTACAGGTGCAGCGTTTGGTATTTCTCTTTGTCAAATTTCATGACAAACTTGTTTGCCCATTTCTCTTGCTTTTACACATTCCTACAAATTGTTATTCAATCCTGCCTTCCAGCATATTAACCACTCCTCCCAAATTGGTGTTGACACTGAATTAGAGGTCAACCACAAACTTGCTTCAAGTTCTCTACTTCCTGTCATTCCAGTTGTTAATGAACACATTGAACAATACTTATAATCCTCTCTGCACTCTAGATTTCACCAAGCTGACTATAAGAGACAGTGTCAAAGGTCTTACATGTAAATGAGATACTACTCTCTCCCTTTAAAGACTCAAAACAGTCATCTCATACCAGAAGACCCAGAAGGTTCAGATAGGTACAATTTGCCCTTAGTAAATGGCTACCAGCTTCTTCAAATCCATTTTGTTCCTTGACCCATTTGGAAATGTTTTCCAGGAGGATTGGCTACATAGTTTTCTTAGGACTTGATGTGAGGCTGAATGGCCTGTACCTCCATGGATCTTCCTTTGTATTTTACTTTACCTATTAAACTGTCTTTATCTTAACTCATGAGTTTTCTCACTTTTATTCTTGTGATTCTTTCCCCCATTCCACAGTGAGGGGAGTGAGTGAGCAGCTGTGTGGTGTTTAGTCACTGGCCAGGGTTAAACCATGACATTTGGTCGTAATTCTGTAATCAGAACAAGTTTTGACTGTTCATTCTATTCAAGAAAACCCGTCTAAATAGTGATGTTCAAGTTCTCCAGTTCAGAGAGTACCTTTTCTCAGTCTAAGGCAAAATTAAGGAACAA
Organism: Falco naumanni; assembly: GCF_017639655.2. NCBI lineage: Eukaryota > Metazoa > Chordata > Aves > Falconiformes > Falconidae > Falco > Falco naumanni. Next base: position 53,307,935 of record NC_054080.1, on the reverse strand, counting down.
ATCTCTTTGATCAAACCTCACTCTTACATACTATTTTGACTATTAATATGATCTCATTGGATGAATTCTTAGCTTCTGTACATTACATTACAGCAGCTTTATAATATGGCAATATCATGGGGCAACACAGAAGCACATTCCTAAAAAAGTTTGTTTTGTTAGAACAAATAAAGTGTGTATAATAAAAATGCTTCCAAATACACATCTATGCATTGTTTTACTTGCATGTCAATTAACCAGTTTGGAAACTTGTTCTTCTCAACTATGTAGTTGGTATTTCTATAAGGAAAACAATCTAAAGGAAAACAAACTGCTTAATTTCGTTGGATCCTTCCCTAGGAGAACAGAAAGAAACCTAATTCCAGCATAAAGGAAATAACAGACTGAAGTTTTGCTCCCCAAAAACTATGCCTTATTGCCATTACTTTCTTCACTACCTAGAGTTAAAGCTATAATAGTTTTTCATTATTGGATCTGAGACCTGTTGCTCATTAGCATAAGGTAACTGCAAAATCCCTTCAATTGATCTTCAGTGCTTGTATTTAGTATCTTTCCACCTCTGTGAAGTTCCTTCTTTCTTCAGTGAAGTCCCTGTGCTATCCCTGATAAGAGTTTTTCATATAGCCCTTATTGATGTTTAGACCAGATGAATGGTTGTTTTGTCTCCCTTTGTTTCCTGTTCATTCTTAACTCTTCCATTAACAGGTCATTTACTGCCTTATTTTCCTCTTACTGAAATTGTTCAACAGATGCCAGATTTTTCAGAAGCACCAACCAGATATTTCAAAGGGGCTTCACTATCATGCTATAATACTATCACAATATAATAATCATTAGCTTATCTAGTATGCCCAAGTGGTATCATTTTTTGATAGTTTCAAATATACCAGACAACTGTAATGCCTGTGGAATAGAAATTATTTCTCTGAAGAAGGTTTTCAGTGAGTCAATCAATATTTGTCTTCATGTTCAGCACACATTCCCATTTAAAGAAGGATAGGTATTGCTGAAATTAAGCTTCTAGAAAGGTGAATCCAACAATATGAGCTAAGTAAACAAGGTTTAATAACTGCTAACATGTCATAGTTAGCTAATGTATCTCCATAAGATAAACTTCATTTCCCATCTCATTCATAAGGCTTCATTGCAACTGTAGTTTGCTGCATTTGCTGTACAATGGAGGATAGAGATTAAATGAATACATTGGTGAAGAAACTTAAAATTTGCTGTCATACTGCTAAAAATAAGTAATAATTAAAGGGCATGAGTTTAACTAAAAATAGTTTGCAAAAGAATGATAAAATAGCTATAATAGAAAAAAACCACCTGAAACAGCAGAATATCTTTGGTTTTAATCTTTTGTTTCTGGCTAATGAAGGTTTTTCCTACATTCGGCCTAATTGATACAGTTAAAAGCAAATATACCAGAAAATCACAATCAAAAATTTAGCCTCTGCTTACTTTCTTAAATAGCTCGATGCTTCAATCTTCCTGTCTCACACAATGACATGATCCAAAATGGACTTTCCCAGTCAGAAGTAAGAGTTATATATTTCAGCCATATGCATTTGTTCATCAAATACCTTCTTGCCACCCTTACTTTGCAATAACCCACATCTGTTGACTTTCAGGACATGATGCAAAGTTTGCGTTTTAGAAAGGATGCTGAAGAAAGATAGTACCTAAGGGGTGATGGTTCATGGAAGGCGTAATTTTTTTTGTTGTTGTTATTGTTGCACTTGCCTGACATTGCTTTAAGTTACTTTTTTTGTTGGGCTGTAATAGGATATTTTATTATTATTATTATTTAAACAGGTGTTTAAGCATATGCAAAGCAATTATCAAAAATAATCAAAATGTATCTACCACATTTTTTTATAACTTTAATACACATTCCCCAAACACAATGATTCTTCCAGACATCAGAAAACTTGCAATGCAAAACAGAGAAATATTTTGGGAATCATTAATATATTTAACTTACAATAGAAAAGACCTAAGGTATTTGTTTTGTTTTTTCAGAAAATAATCAATACCCTCTAATAAACAAAGTATCATTAAAATACTCCCCATACAGAAAGAACTATTGTTTCAAAATTATCTATGATTTCCATAAAGAAAAAAATAAACAATCTTCATGAAGATCAACAAGGAGACATATGAAGTCTTTTACATCTGGTTGAACAATTCCAGGAACCAACATGTTCTCAGATTCACCCAGATAGAAAGTAACTTCACAGAAAAGGACTCGGGCATCCTGGTGGACACCAAATTGAACATAAGCCAGCAATGTGCCCTTGCTACAAAGAAGCCTACTGGGAGCCCAGGATGTCTCAGGCAAAGTAGTGTCAGTAAGTTGAAGGACATGATCCTTCCGCCCTACTCAGTACTGGTGAGGCCACATCTGGAGTACTGTGTCCAGTTCTGGACTCCCCAGTATGAGAGATATGAAGCTACTGAAACAAGTCCAGCAAAGGGCCACTAAGGTGATGAAGGGGCTAGAGCACCTCTCCTATGAGGAAAGACTGAGAGGACTGGGACTGTTTAGACTGGAGAACAAAAGACTCTAAGGGTTGATCATATCAATGTATATAAAGACCTGAAAGGAAGGTGTAAAGAAAACAGAACCAGGCTGTTTTCAGTGGTGCCCAGTGACAGGACAAGACACAAGGAGCACAGGCTGAAAGACTGGATGTTCCCTCTGAACATCAGAAAACACTTTGCAACAGTGAGGGTGACTGAGGATCAGCACAGGTTGCCCAGAAATGTTGTGGAGTCTCTATCCTTGCACATACTCAAAAGCCACTGGGATATGGCCCTGTGTAATCAGCTCCAGGTGAACCTGCTTGAGCAAGGGGGTTGGACCAGAAGACCTCAGAGGTCCCTTTCAACCTCAGCTGTTCTATGATCCTGCTGTTCTATGAAAAAGACAAAAGAGCTTTCTGTTTTCCCTGTCATATGGACTTTCATATTTTCTGCACAGAGACTTTAAGATGACACCAGTGAAGATCTCAATCCATCCTTGGGAACTCTAGTCCTGTCTATTTAAATCATTAGAAAGTCACAAATGAAAGCTAGCTTCCAAATCCCATAGAGTTGCTATGGAAGAAGGAAAATTTAATTCCCTGATAATGCAAAGGTTCTTGGGCCTAGTGCTAAGAGTAAAATATGAAAAAACTCTGTTTATGAAGCACAGTCAGATTTCTTGCCAGTTGGAATTTTCAAATCCATAGATGCTTACGTATTAAAGAGGGGGCAGTGGGAGGGAGAGACACAGAGAGAAAGACAAGAGACACATGGACATAGGCAGAGATACAGAGACAGAGAGAAAAGGCTATTAGTATTAATAGACAACAGTAAATGACATTTGGCCTACTACTTGAATGTGGCTGCATTGTGATGAGTTATGATCAAGCTTGTGTGAAAGATAATGGATTTGCCTGGAGTATTTTTTTATGCGTTTATCTCCTCAATTTCAATGAATAAACTTTTAATTTAACACTCTTTATTATTTTCAATTTTTCCCTTAGAAATTAAAACAATTTCCTATTAGAAATAATTTTAAAAATATTTAGAGATCTAAACTCATTCAACACCTCAAAATAAACTGAAACAACCCTCTAATCTCTCAATTATTTGTTGGTTGGGCTTTGCTTGTTTTTTTTGGTTTTGTTTTTGATTTTTTCTTAAAAAAAAAGGAAAAAAGATCTAGTACTGCTTGGAGATCTGTTTTTGTAAATATCCTTGACAGTTCAATACATCATAAGCTGCCTCAAATGTTTAACCCCCATTCAGAAACAAAGCATGAATTAAACACTGCACATTTCAAGTGTGTACAATGCCAATCAGTGTTACAAAAAGACAAAGACATTTCAACTTGACCTTTTTTTGCATTGTAGAAATGATGGTTCTAGCATAGCAACTTGATATGATTAAGTTTTTCAGGCTATGCAATAGGTATGTCATTATGTAATAGTATCTTTGGAACTAACAAACAGTTATTTATACAAATATATTAGCAAATACATCCAAACTCGCTACTAAAGTATTAATATCACTGAAATCAGTAAAAAGAAAATTCTATTAGCATTTTCTTTTGGAATACTAGTAATGACTGCTCTTTTTTTGAAAAAACTTAAACAGGAATTTACACCATTCTATATTGAATATTGTCATTTTAATTCCATTACTAAAAGCTCTGTGAATGCTATATTGTCCTGGCTGAATATAATTTGCATTATTGTAATAACTTAAAGTGCTCACAAAGTATAATTTACTAGTTGTACCTTCTGCGCAGTGCTTTCACTGTTAATGCATTTAAGAAAAAAACATACTCTTTTAAAAGACCTATATTAATTCATATGGCTTCAGCTACTTCCATGCTCAATATCAAAACATAAGCAGCTAGTGGATGACAAAATAAAGCATGTATTTTTCAAAGCAGTTCTTTTAAGATTTTTTTTTGCATAGTTGCTGTCAATCACAATCTTAAAAGAAAGTAATTTTTTAATTAACAGGCACAGCATCATTCATTAGAAAAATACAATGAGAACATAGCACCATGCTCCTAAAAGAAATACTACAAAAAACTAAGAATAGAAGCTATAAATGCAGCTTACATTCATTTAATCCTAATTATAACAGCACTTTCCACTCTTTGCCATTTGAATATTCAGAGCAGTTTTCATTTTCCACATATCTTCAGGACTCAATTAAATTATTCTAGATACATTTTTTTAGAGTTTTAAAACATTTACACTCTGAATATAAAATTATACTTATTCATGGAGTTTAAGACATTTGTTAACGACATCTAAAGGAGGAAAAGGGAGATGATTAAGTTATAGGATTGTTTTTCACTCAGATTATGAGACGAAGTAGAATACAGTGCATTATCTATTTCATACAGCTTTTATTATACAATATGTGAGAAAAGCATAATAACAGTATGCTTGAAAGCTTTCAAGTCATTTACTAGCTGAAGAATTACAACTAGGAATACAAATTCACATTCAAAGAGATAGTATATAATTAGCACTTACACATTCAGAACCCTGTATAATCATTAAATAATAACTACAATATATGTCAGCAAACCTCTGCTGTACTGTAGGTCACTCAATATAATAAACAATCCCAGGATTAGGAATTTATCACATAAGTTGTATTTGCCTCCCATACCAACAGGCTTATCAATTTTCATGGAAAGTAAACCACCCACCCACAGCAAGGTTGTGGCTAGCCCACACCTTTGGAGACCACCCAGTCCCACTCAGGTGCAGAGGAGATTCAGATACAGAAGATTGCCCAGATGGGTTTGGATAACTCCAATGACGGACACTTTTCAACCTCTCTGAGCAAGTTATTCCAGCCTTTGATCACCATTACTGTAAAAAAAAAAACAAAAGGTTGGGGTTTTTTTCATATTTAAACAGTATTTCCCATGTTTCACTTTGTGCCCATTGCCTCTAGCCCTGTTACCAGGCAACATCCCAAGAATCTGGCTCCATCTTCCTTCCTGCACCCCATCAAGTATTCAAACACATAGAAAAGATCCCCCTGAGCCTCCCATTTGGCAAGTCTCTCAGACTCTACCCATATGTCAGATACTTCAGCCCTTGATTATCTTTGTGGCCCTTCACTGTAATTGCTTCAGGATGTCTTTGTCTCTTGTCTGCTGTGGAGCCCAGCACTGGACCCAGCGCTCCAGATGTGTCTCCTCAGCGCTGAAAGAGGAGACGGATCACCTGTTACAACCTATAGGTGATGCTCTGCCTAACACAGCCCAGGAAGCTGATGGCTATCTTTGCCACAGTCTGGGTCATAGTTAACTTGGTGTCCACCAGGACCCCCAGGGCCTTTTCTGCAAAGCTGCTTTCCAGATCATCATCCCCCAGCTTCTGCTAGTGCATGGGATTAATTTCCCCCAGGTGAAGGACTTGGCACTTCCTTTTCTTGAGCATCATTAGATTGTTGTCAGCCTATTTCTCCAGTTCATCAAGGTTACTCTGAATGGCAGTATACACATATAGTGTATCAGCCCCTTCTCTCAGTTTGGTACGTACTCCAAACTTGCTGAGGGTGCACTCTGTCCTAGTCAATAATGGTCAATAACAAAGTTGCCAAACTGCACAGGACCCACTACTGACCCCAGGGGTACATCAGTAGTGGTTGTCCTCTACCTGGACTTTGTGCTACTGATCACAACACTCTGGACCCAGCCATTCAGCCAATTTTCAACCCAAATCACTGTCCACTTCTAAAGCCACAAGATATTCACCATGGAGCCTGACAGTACTCCCAGAGTACTGAAGGAGTTAGTGGATATTATGGCAGGACCATTCTCAATCATCTGTCAAAGGTCCTGGGAGTCTGGGGAGTCTGGGGAGGTCCTGGCTTACAAAGCTAGCCACTGTTATTTTGATATGCAAGAAAGATATGAGGGAAGACCTAGGGGACTACAGACCTGGTAGTCTAAACTCAGTTCCTGGAAAATTTATACAGAAGATCATACTGGGTACTGCTGAAAGGCATCTGAGGAATAATGCAATCATCAGGCACAGTCAATGGGATTCACAAAGGGAAAGTCCCATTTAATTAATTTTATTATCCTTCTGCGATACACTCATCCACCTAGTATATGTAGGGAAGGTGGTGGATGTAGTTTTTTCTAGATTTTAGTAAGGCTTTTGGTACTGCCCCTCACAGCATCCTTCTGGACAAGTTGTCCGACTATGGGATGAGTGGGTTCACAGTGTGCTGGGTGTACAGCTGGCTGAAGGACAGGGCTCAAAGGGTTGTAGTGAACAGGGCTATGTGGGGCTGGTGACTGGTCACCAGCAGTGTTCCTCAGAGCCTAATACTAGGGCCAGTTCTGTTTAATACATTTATCAACAATCTGGATGCAGGAGTTGAATGTACCATTACCAAGTTTGCCGATACCAAACTGGGAGGTGCTGTGGACTTTCTTGAGGGTCAAGATGTCTTGCAGAGGGATCTAGGTAGATTTGAAAATTGAGCTATGGCTAATGGGATGAAATTTAGTAAGTCCAAATGCTGGATTCTGCACCTAGGGCAGAGTAACATCAGGCACATATGTAAATTGGGAGAGGAGTGGCTGAAAAGTAGCCCTACAGAAAGGATCTGGGGGTGCTAGTCAGCAGCAGACTCAGTGTGAGTCAGCAGTGTACCCCAGCATCCAAGAGGGCAAACCATATCCTGAGGAACATCAAACACAGTGTAACCAGCTGGTCAGAAGAGGTGATTATCCTACTGTATTCAGTGTTGGTGTAGACTCACCTTAAGTATTGTCTGAAATTCTGGCCCCCACAATTCAAGAAGAATGTGAAGGTCCTTGAATGTGTCCAGAGGAGGCCAACAAAGCTGGTGGAAGGTTGGAAGGCATGTCCTGTGAGAAGCAGCTAAGGACTTTGGGTTTTTTCTAGTTTGCAGAAAAGGAGGCTGAGGAGTGACCCCATTGCTCTCTACAGCTTCCTGCAGGGGGGAAGCGGAGAAGGAGGTGCTGGTCTCCCTGGTATACTGTGACAGGACGGGTGGGAGTGGTTCAAAGCTGCACCAAGAAACATTTAGGCTCGATATTAGGAAGCATTTATTTACCAAGAGGGCTTCCTAGAGAGGTGGTCAATGCCTCAAGCCTGTCAGTGTTCAGGAAGTATTTGGGTAATACCCTTAATAACACACCCTGAAGTGGTCAGGCAGTTGGACTAGATGATCACTGCAATTCCAATTGAAACATTCTAATTTAAATAGTCTGTTCTATTCTGTTCTGTTTAAGCTCACACCTCATCAACTTATCTATGAAGATGTGATGGGAGACAGTGTCAAAACTGTCACTAACATTGAGATACATATCCACTGCTCTCCCTCATCCACTGAGTAAGTCATCTCATCATAGAACGCTATCAGGTTGATCAGACATGACTTACTCTTTCTAAATTAGCGATGACTACTCAGTGCATTTGGAAATTGTTTCCAGGAGGATTTACTCCACAACCTCCCCAGGGATTGGGGTGAGGCTGATTGGTCTGAAGTTCCCTATATCCTTCTTCCTTCCTTTCTTGCCAATAGCAGAAGTATTTCCTTTTTTCCAGTCCTCAGGAACCTCCCATAATCATCAAGGTGTTTCAAAGATAACTGGGTGGCTTTGCAGTACCATTACCCAGCTCCCTCAACACTCATGGGTATATCCTGTCAGGTCTCAGTGACATGTGTATGTCCAATTTAAATAAAAGTTCTCTAACCTGCTCCTCCTTCATCAAGGGTCAATCTTCCTTGTTTCAGATGTTCCCATTGCTCTCAAGCACCTGTGACAGCTGAAAACAGGTCTTACCAGTGAAGACAGAGCTGACAAGAGTGAAGGCATCCAGTACCTCGGCCTTTTCTAGGACCTTTGTCCCCCAGGTCCCACCCTTATTCTTCCTTTTGCTGCTGCTGAATCTGTAGATACACCTGCATATTCCTATGTTATCGACCAGAAAATTGAGACCTTTTAATAAGACATACTCAAGGTCACAGAGAAAATTAGAACTTGTGAGTTCTAGTGATTCTAACAGCTGTTCTTGGGATTCATTAATCAAGACAGCTGTTCGTCTGAATAAAATCTTAAATTAATGTGTAAAATCAATGTAAAAAAAAAAAAGGTCATAAAGAAAGAAGTGGGTTTTTGTCCTTAAAAACTGCATAGCCTGTTCAAATGGAATGACAACCATCAAAGAGAACAAAATAAATCTGAATGAAATCTTTTCTGCAACTCAAAAAAAGGTTTGTACCCCTATCTTTTCACCCTTAAAGCAGACTTAACTAGATTTACAGACTGAAGTGAAAACAGATACTGTCTTCAAATTGGTTTATTTTTCCATGCACTTTTGTCCTTTTAGACTTGCTTAGACTGGAAATCAAAATGTTGAATGTTGTAAGAGTTTTTTAGGCAGTACATTTTGTGTGCTATATCTATTTGCCAAAATAGAAACCAGCCACTGTGGGTGGTGATCTTTTACTGTAGAAAGGAAAAAGGTCACCTAAGAGTTTATTCTCTAAGGTGTTATGTGGCTCAGCACATGCTCTAAAGCTATGTTGGATAAGTGACACTTTGCTCACCACCTTGCAGAGCTGATCCTTAGCAAGGCAACAATAGCAATTTACTGGTGCCATCATTTAGCACAAGACTATTTTTGAGAATTAAAACTTTGTAGCTGTACAAGTTCATTCAAGTACAGGAATTCACTGCAAAGCCCTTTGAGTGCTTGATTTTCATGTTCAGAATATGCTTGAGGATATTCACAGCCCAATGGAGAACACACTCCAGAAGCCCCAGTTATAATCTTCACTTACAGGGGACTATCTGGGTCATTTGTGTCAAAAAGCTTGCCTTAGATCTGAATTTTGCTTTTCCAGAAACATCACGTTTTGTCCATTAAAACTCTCGTGATTATATTCCATTTAAGCAGTTTTGCTGTGTATTTTTTTCTGAAACACTGTTATGTATTTATCTATTTATATAGACTTTTAGTACTTGTGGCCAAAGGATGCCCATATCACAGACTAAAATATAACTTAATAGCAGCATGTTCACAGCTAAACAACTAGATTTCAAATACAACATTTCATATAGCATATGACAATATTTCATACTTTCTCATCTGTATCTTTTTTTATGGATAAAAAATACAAAGTAGCTCTAAAACTAATTAAATATTGTAATAGTTGATTATCTCTAATTAATAATAAAAAGGAATGAACGATATCTCTAGAGCCTTGGATGCCTGTGATTGTTACAATTGATCTTTAATTGTGCCATCTAAAAATTAATTTCCTGTCCTCGTGATTATCTTCTTTGAAATACTTATGAATAGGATCCAGCTAACAGTTATTTTGACTAATTTCCCTGAAGATGGTCTGAAATTTTTCTTATCAGAATTGCCTCTGAAGAGCCTTTTGCAGTTTTTAATAAAATAAAAGTAATCCTTAAAGTTGCTTTCTGACATATTTAATATCCATTTATCACGTTCTCAAGTAAGATAGAAAGTATGTAGGTAGTTTCTTCTAATCTATGTAGGCTACAAAGATTTTTAATTGGACCAAATGACACTTTGCAACATCCACATTCTGTTTAAAGGGCTGAACACGGATACAGCTAAGCTAGTTATGATGTGCTGTTGCAGCCACATTACAGCAGTTTGAAAGATGCTCTTATGTCAGCTAGTGTAGCTTCAGAGTAGTCATGTGTCTTCTGCAATACAAACGCTCTGACCACTTTTATTGCCCGTTGCTTCAGCATCTTGTTTCACTGGGCTTCTCCGAAAGGAAGTAAAGGAAACAATTCTTCACACTTTCTGTTACCAAGTATCTTGTACTTCCCCTTAATAAACAAACCTCCCTAGGCAGAACATCAGAAAAACACTAGCAAGAAAAAGCTGCTATTTGTTTAAAAGTCATACATTTTAGGGGTAGGGCTGGGGAGCAAACTATCTGCCTTTAATTATATATATATATATATATATATATATAAATATATATATATATATAAACAACAAAAACCACACCACCAAACTTCAAAGAATCAAAACAATGAGCGACTGAAAACTAGGTTAATTACAGAGAGTTTAAAGTAGATTGCACCAGATCCTCAACAGCAGAGAAGAGAGAAACCGATGTAAAACATTTCTGCATACCCTTTTTAACTGTTACCTGCATTGCTTCCTGAATTTAGGGCAGCTTCATCAAGTTTGCAGCTCAGTGTGAAATGCTAACAGTTAAGCTATTTTTATAATATTTGTACCAAATCTGCCCATACATCTTATATATAACTTAGGCATTGGGAGCATATTTTGACCTGATGCAATTCATAGATGCAATGAAATAAGTTTTCTTGAATTTGAAAGACAGTTTCTCTTTGTTTCAGCATTTTATTTCATTGGCCTTCAAAGGAAGCAACTGAAAAAGGCAATTCCTCTTACTGATGCTGCTGGAATTTTAATTGGTTTGCTCACATGCCAGTGAGGATAAATGCTAATTCATAAACGTGTTCTTACATTTGTAATTTGGAACCATGTTTGGAAACACATTTAATACTTCTTGTTTTCTACAATTTGCAGTAAACATTTAGTGAAAACTGGAAAATGTTTGTCAAAAACTGAGATACTGTATTTACTGTTGTTAGAATAAATAAGGTTTATTAAACCAACACTGGAGATACTTTTCCCAGTTTATTTGCTCAGAAATTCCATAAGAAGTAGAGTAAGACAAAAAAGGTGGTCATGGGTTTTGTTTTGTTTTTTCAAATAATTGAAAAGATTTCTGTGTATTACAGAATACAAAAATGTGTTGATCCTCAGATAACCACATAACTTGATAAGAAGAAAAAACAAAACCCAAACTGATTATAGTGTTTTAGGTCTTTAAGATATTTAAAATGCACCACCAAATTAATAGCATGTAGTAACTATTTAAGTCCATTCTTTTATTTTCATTTACTTCCTATTTGTATCTGTAGTGTGCTTGCAATATACAGCAAGGACGAATGCATAAAAGATTTTTTTTTTTTTCCAGAAATATAATAAAGAGATAACTAAGGAAGTTACCCAAATTGGTAGTGTCACAGGTTTTGCCTACAGGACTGTGTCTGTATCAAGAGTGGCACAATATCTTGAATAAAATTCTGCCACTTATTGCAAAAGCAAGAGAAATAGAGCTTCTTTTGAAAAGAATGAACTAGAAATGAAGCAACAGTTGAGTAACTGAGAAAAGGCAATGCAAAAATATTCTAAAAGTTTAACTCCCACTTTAGAAAGTGGTTGTGCCAGTTAGTTGGATTTTGTTACTATTTCAGAGGTATGGTAAAGAAGGGCAAACGGTACTTAATTTTTAATTCAAAACATCAATTGGCCAGTGATCTGAGTTTCAAACTTTCTGTGGTGTGTTGACCTTGGCTGGATGCCAGGTGCTCACCAAGCCACTCTATCACTCCCCTCCTCAGCAGAACAAGGAGAGAAATAAAACTTGTGGGTCAAGATAAAAGCAGTTTAGTGAAAGCAACAGCAAAACTTGTGCACGCAGAAGCAAAGGGAAACAAAGGATGTTATTCTCTACTTCCCATCAGCAGGCGATGTTTGGCCATTTGCTGGGAAGCAGGGCTTCAGCACACGTAGCAGTTGCTCCAGGAGACAAAAGTAAATGAATGCCCCCTACCTTCGTCCTCCTTTTCCTTAGCTTTCATACCTGAGCAGACGGCATGTGGTATGGAATATCCCACGGGCCACTTGGGCTCAGCTGTCCTGCCTATGTCCCCTCCCAAGACCTTGCCCACCCCCAGCCCACTGGTGTGTGTTGGGGGAAGGTTGGAGAGGCAGCCTTGGTGCTGTGTGAGCGCTGCTCAGCACTAGCCAAAGCACTGGGTGTTACCACCACCTTTCCAGCTACCAATACAAGCATGGTGCTGTGAGGGCTGCCGTGGGGCTCAGCCAGACCCAATACACTTTCACATAGTACAAGATATACCTGATTATACCTGATAGTTCATTATTGCACAAGGCTAAGGAAAAATACAGATATTTTCCTTTACTACCAGAGAAGTCTCTGATACTAGTTTTCTGTGGGAATATAAAAAGTAAGACTGAAGGCTTCACACACACAAACCCAGATCTTTTTGTGACGATTTTTGCAAAAGAAACACAATTTTCATGTAAACTACTTTCCCTTTTTTCTAGGGCAGAGACTGGAAGTATTATTGCATCAATCCCATAAACTACTGGACTTTTCCTTGAAAGTTATATGTCTACAGTCTTTTTCCGACATACATGGATTTATTCTGCTTGAATTCAGCAACTGCAGGGCAGTTACTGATGGATGCATTTCCCATCCAGAAGCAGTATGACTATTAGGATGATAGTAAGCTCAGACTAAAAGACTTTGCTGAGAGATTGGGCTTTAACATTAACGGAGCACGATGCTAAAAGGGTCAACTTTTGCATCCATAAAATATCTACATTTCTCAGGTGCTGAAATGTTAAGTCACCAGAGTACTCACCCCCGCTTATCTGAATTACTTTAATTCAGATAGTTTCAGACTCCCTCCCAATCTTGAATAAATCCATTTTGATACACTCCTATGAGATAAACCGATTCTGTGGTATGACCAAAGCTATGTACTTTAGTGCAGCTATACTCAAGCTCACCATGCCCAAGCCAACTTTTGAACTAGAAGCAATGAGCTGCATCAGTGAAGCTCTAAGACTGATTGAATTAGTCATGGCTATTACTTCTCCAACACAGCTATACTGTGTTTGGGCCTCACGCGCATATTGCTGTACAGTTTTGTACTGAGTCATGCAGACATTAAAACCCTATCAGATCTTGACAGAACTCCTTTATTTGTTCTCTATTAGCACTATGGAGCTGGCCCAAGACACACATCTAAGAAAGGAAGTTAAGCACAGACACATTCAGTGTTGTCACAACTCATCTCCAGGCACTCTTGAGAGGACAAAAATGAAACAAAAGCCATATACTTACATTAAGCATTTTTAAGTGGCATTGACAGTGGCACCCCTCAGTATGAGCAAGAAAAAAATACCACATTCATAAATAAAATTAATAACAAAAGAGAGGTGCCTAACTTAAAAGCCCCTTACATACATAAGCATTTGGGAGGAGGTATGAAGCTGATGGAGAAGGAAAAAGGTACTGAACACTGAACTCCTGAACTCAAGATTTTTTTCCCCAAGAAGTAAAAGTTACAACTTTTTTCCTATTCAGATTAGACTGTCTTCACTGCCTCTGATCAAAAGATGTCAGAGAAGTCTGAATATCAGTACTGCAACCAGATTATCTTTGTTCTCCCAGGTTCTGAAAGCTGACTCCAAAACTGAAGCCACAAGCTATGATGAGTACTTTATTAATTTTGCCTCCAGATGGATACCTGTTATTTGCACTTTGGCTTTTTTTCTGCTTTTAGAAAAGGTCTTACTGTTGTTTTATTACTTGTTAGTCAGTTTAATCAATATTAGTTGTAATGTGAGGAAGGGCGGGCAGAAAGAAGCATTAGAAAGAGAAGCAAGTGCATTGCTTTGATTTTCCCTCTTGATGGGGTCCAGATGCCTCACTTTGGTACTCCAGGCCTGGAATTTCATCCGTATTGTACACTTTCTGTGGTGGTTAAGAATTAATGCCTGTTGATCAGCTTACACATTTCAGTAGTTATATCAATATACCAATGAATATTCTATTTCATCCACTTTCAGAGCTACTGTAGGAGACAACTCTCCAGCCTAACATTAATTATTGCTACTACATATATATAAAAAAAGTTAATTTTCTTTGAAAATTTCAGAATCACAGGTGATACAATGTATTTCACTTATTCATAGGTCATAATTACTGACAGCTAAATTTTATTGATTGACCTAATAATTACTGACAGCATTATTTCATACAGACTTTGCTATATTATTCCAGCTTCCAAACATGTAGAAAACTGGAGAAACTTCAAAGCTAACAAATTCAGGTAAGGCTTTTCTAATGTTGTTAAAGGTGTGTCCTTAGAATAATGCAAACAAATAACTACATAATTTTGTTTTCATGTCATATTAACCATGAAAGCAGATACTCTTACTTGTTAAGGAAGGAGAGGCAAATGTGCATGAACGTAACATCAGCACCATGGAAGCAGGTTCCTTTCACTAAACCCCTTCCCAAAATTCATTATAGATACTTAATAAATTGGACAAGTTGAGCAAATAGGACTCAGTGTCTGCTAAGTACAAAAAATTCCAAACTATGGATGATAACTTTGTATGATGAGAAGAGTCATTTCTGTGCTACATCTTATATTTTTACTGTCTTCTCAAATATTTTATAAAGTGCTCTAAATAAATTCAAGTAGTCTGCCTTACACTGAAATGCTGTTTCAGGCAACTGAAAATATACAAAATATTCTAAGACTGCAAGAAATACATAAGAATAAATCAAATTATATCTACCATGTTTACAGTCATATACTATTTTTATTTTTATAATCTTCACATTTGCTATTTCATACTTTTTAAATGAGAAACAAAGAATCCAAAATCTTTCCATTTTACGATTGTAAGATGCTTTTTAAATGAACACTTTACATTAGCATTTTTTTTTATTTTTAATTTTTGAACTAGAGATTATTCTCCTTCTATTTAGTTCACATTCTTTAATATGTATCCATATAAAGTAAGGAATGAAGCATGGTCTGTTATGCAAGAAAACACTGCCATAGGCAAAATTTACTTAGCTGTACAATACACGTAACTTGATTAATGATATTTTTATGAGAAAATTGACCGAAACATAACATTACATAATCACCTGGAAATAGCCCGTATTTTAGGTCTTTATTATAACAAAATCATAATGGATGGGCATGACTAAACATACGTGAGGCTATACAGACTGAATTGTGATTAAGGGTAGATAGAAAATTATTTTTAGGTCTTAGGGAGTTTTACATTTTGAAACTTCTGTTTTCTTTTAGAAGGAAAGAAAAACAAAACTCTGGTAACTTTTGTTATCCAAAATTACTAAAATGAATAAGTTCTATGGATTCATCTTCCTTTTTTATTTTTTTAATTAATATTTATTTTTAATTACTTTTAAAATAGGAAATTCACATAATTAACTCCATAAAAAGTATTGAGGGGTACATCTAAATTTTTAAAGAAAATCAATTGAAATAGAAGGACATTTCAAGAGAAAACGCACCTAAATCCATAGGCTGCATTATGATATTTTAGCCCTTTAACTATTAGCTACATAGTTTAGGGAAATGCCACTGAAATTGATTTTGAAGTCACATCAATTAATCTGACATCAATATCATACAAGCCCACTTACTATTTCAGCAGTACTACCATATGGAGCTGAGAATTTTTCAGCATCAGATTTATTTAATTATAATAAATTTACCGACCAGAAAATATCTGTTTCATGAGACGGAGATAGTGCCGAAAGACAAACAGATGTGCTGTAAAACTATTAGAATGCATTTTAAGCAATGATAAACACCAGCTTTCAGAAGTGACTCACAACAGGCTAATCCAGCAAAACGTCAAGTACTTTAAAATATACGTTACCCTAACTAATAATAAAACAGGGTCAAACCTGATGACAGGTTTGCCATTTATCTTTTATGTGACTTCTATATACTACAGCAAAATTTTTAAAAGCTTCATGATATTTCAAAGATACCAAAAATAGATACAACAGCTAAACTTTGAGTATTACCATAACATTTTATGCAAGATTACTATTAAGGTATGAATATACTACATAACTAAGAAAAAAAAAAGTCAAAAAAATACTAGTGTTGGAGCTTGACTATGGTACAAATTTGTTCATGTATCATATAAAAATAACTACTTAATGTAGTTGAATGTCATCATAAAGAAGGAGATTACTGAACTGAAAACATTTTATAACTGGAATATTCTGCTAATATATTCCCATTCTTATTCAAGATGTAGATGAAAAGAGATGCTATCTGAACATGTAATTCCCAGATTGATTAGCATGGCACATTTCTTGAAAGTAATTAGGACCAAATGAAGTGGTTTCTATGTCTAAGACTTGTATAGCTAGTAACCTCATGTGTTATGTCTAATAAAGCTGCATTCCCAATATAAAAATTTCCTATTTCTGCTAGATTTATCTGGTAAAACCCAACAGTCTCACTAAATAAAGCACATTCAAAAAGTAAGTTTAGAAATATCAGTGGACTCCAGTTATTTGCACATCCTATCAAAACTTAATTTAGATCATTATTGAATCATTATTTACCACTGAAATGAAATTCATCAAAATCAATTTATAACATTTACTTTCTAAGTGTACAACAGGAGACACTTTCTTTTATTGAACAATTATTATGTATAATTTTCTATATGCCTAAGTGTGTGTTTAATACATTTTCTTTTAAGTACCGTATTTCTCTCTTGAAAAAGCAACAACTAGCATCTAAACACATCTTCTCATCCAATCATTCATATTAAATATTAACAGATTATTGATGGTGGTATATTAACCTTTTCTATTGGACATTACCCCTCTTGCATATACAAACTTCCTATGTTCTCCCAGTTAATAACTGTTGGCAGCAAGATACATGTCCCATTAGGTGACAATTTACAGCTCATACATTTCTTTCTTAGACAAGAGGAATTACAAACCTTCAGAGCAATGTAGTTTGCACCAGCTTGACAGTAAGGCAAATAAATTAAGTTATTCTTCAGCTTGGACAGCTTTCATAAAAGCAGAAAGTGTTAAAATCTAACTCTCAAGAGAAACTTGTTTCTATGTATTTTGGTTTTTTTTTTTATTTTGCTCTCTTTTGTGTTGGTGTTTTGTGTTTTTTTTTTCCTTCAGCCTTCTTTGTGTTTATATATAAAATGGTATCAAATACAATAAATACAACTCAGTAAAGACCTTACATATGTTCAATAAGGCCTGTAATTCTGGGATGTTTTATTTGTTCATATTAATCAAATTTTGAAGTATATGGCTTAATTGTGTATGAGTAAAAGTTCAAAATTGAAAGGTACAGAAGACACACAGAAAGACACAACAGGAGCAGGAGATACTCAGCACCTTCCAGGCTTACACTTTAAACATAATAATTGTTGATTACAGCATATAAAAACAAATCTGTTGTTGGCTTTCCCAAAGCATTTAATTATTATCAGCATTCTCAATAGATCACTCATGGCAACACTAACAAGAAAATACAGCACAGAAGCAGAGGAACAAATCAATTCATAACATTCCCTTCCATCAGTAAGTGGAGCTAATTTTTAGGAAATTACAGGTTTAACTTCTTATGTAAATGTGTGGCCTGTAGAGGCTCCTGTGACCTAATGCAGGTCTTTGCCCTCCCTGCAGAGGCACTTAACTCCCTCTCTGATCTGCTTGTTTATCTGCTCCCCTGTATCTTCCCTGTATCAGTCAATATGGATGAAGGTCCACACTGGTGCTGTCAAAACTAGCCCTTCCTGGTTTTTATTAAGGTGGATCACCCGATCTTCTCCAGTATTGGACATTAATAATTCATTTATTTCACCACTGTGTTTCTGACATTGTCCACACAGAAACACTTTAGAAGAAGATGAATACCGTAGCTGACAGTGATAGCTCTTGGTTTTTAACTCATATCTTAAGGCCTCAGATCACTTTTTCCCTTAACTCCTTCCCCTCCTCCAAAAAGAAGTTTACAGCAATTGTGGATGTTGTCAAAGAATCATAAAATAATAGGGTGGTCTGGGTTGGAAGGGAACTTCAAGATCATCTAGTTCCACCCTGCCCTACCATGAGCAGGGACACCTTCCACTAGACCAGGTTGCTCAAAGCCCCATACAGCCTGGCATTGACCACTTCCAGGCATGGGGCATCCACAACTCCTCTCAGCAACCTATTCCCGTGTCTCGCCATGCTCACAGTAAAGAATTTCTTCCTAATACCTCATCTAAATCTACCCTGGTTTAGATTAAAGACAATACCCCTTGTCCTATCAATCATGTTCTTGTAAAAAGTCCCTCTCCAGCTTCCTTGTAGCCCCCCTTCAGGTACTGGAAGGCCGAAATAAGGTCTCCAGGAACCTTCTCCTGTCCATGTTGAACAACCCCAACTCTCTCAGCCTGTGTTGATACGGAGGTGCTCCAGCCCTCTGATCATCTTTGGGGCTCTCCTCTGGACTCACTCCAACAGGTCTATACCCTTCTTATGTTGGGGGCCCCAAAGCTGAACACAGTACTCCAAGTGGGGTCTCATGAGAGCACAGCAGAAGGTCAGAACCATCTCCCTAGGCCTGCTGGTCACACTTCTTTTGACGCAGCTCAGGATGCAGTTGGCTTTCTGGGCTGCAAGTGCACATTGCTAGTCATACTGACCTTCTTGCCTACCAGCACCATGTCTTTCTCCTCAGGGCTGCTCTCAATCCATTCTCCACCCAGCCTGTATTTGAGCTTGGGACCCTGACCCACATGCAAGACCTTGCACTTGGCCCTGCTGAAATTCATGAGGTTTGCACAGGTCCACCTCTCGAGCCTGGCAAGGTCCCTCTGGATGGCATCCCTTCCCTCCAGTGTGCTGACTACACCACAGCTTGGTGTTGGCAAACTTGCTGAGGGTGCACTCAACCCCACTGTCTGTGCTGCTGACAAAGATGTTAAACACCACCAGTCCCAGTACTGACCCTGAGGAATGCTGCTTATCACTGGTCTCCACTTGGAAATCAAGCTGTTGACCATAATCTTTTTTTGAGTGTGACCATCCAGACAGTTCCTTATACACTGAGTGGTCCATCCATGAGATCCGTGTCTCTCTAGTTTAGAGACAAGGATGTTGTGCCTCCTTATTTTCCATATGCCTTAGCAAAATTGTAGAAGGATCTGCTCCATGAACTTATCAGGCACAGAGGTGAGACTGACTGGCCTGTAGCTCCCCACATCTTCATTTTTCCCTTTTTTAAAAATTGGGGGTTATGTTTCCCCTTTTCCAGTCAATGGGAGCTTACCTAGACTGCCACATCTTCTCAATTATGATGGATAGTGACTTAGCCACTTCATCTACAAGTTCCCTCAGGACCAGTGGATTCATCTCAGGTCCACTCCACAGACTTGTGCACCTTCAGATTCCTTAGATGTTCTTAGAACTGATCTTCTACAGTGGGTGGTTCTTCAGTCTCCCAGTTGCTGCCTTTGCCTTATGCAGCTTGGGCAATGTGGCTGGAGCACTTGTCACAGTCCAAAAATACTGAATCACTGTTCAGTCTGTGCTAACTTTCAGTCTTTCACCAATCAGTCCCACAGATTAATTTCATCCTCTTTTAAAAACAGTGTTTCACTTAACCATTTCACATGTCCTCTTTAAAGACTGCTAGCATGAAAAAGCCTGAAGATTAAGTCCTGCTGTACCTCCTTTTTACTATTCATTGGTTTCTATACTAAGACCTTTTATTTCTCTCTGAAACAGCTCAGTCTTTTAAACTTTTCAATACTTTTATTAATTTCTTGTCAACTGGAACATCCAATTATTGATATTTTTGACCTCTGATTATCAGAAAAGACCACAAGTATTTCTGTTTATTCACCCACTGATATCTCAACAGTAGAAGTAATCTGATTCTAATTTTTGCCTTCCATATTTTTCAACAGCAAAACTCTTTACTAAAGCAGGGAAATTTCAACTTTCATTTAAAGTTCATGCTTAGAAAATTAATCAATTAATAAGCTTAGATTTATTAATTACATTTGCTATTCTGTTGCTTTAATCCAAATTTGCAAAGGATATATAACTGAAATATAAATTTTATACTCCACCTCAGAAATATGCAAATGTGTACTTCTGGCACACTTTACAAAATAACTTTTAAATGACCCATATCTTCCTATGTGCTTTCCTTTATGATTAACGATGCTGTCACTGAAGCAGATTTAAAACAACGACAATTCTCCATCTCTTTCAAGACACAAGTTACACAACCTCTGTAGCAGCACAATTATCGGTAGTTATCATTTCTTTATTAGCAAGTGTTCCTATTGATTCAACAGTGGGTTTTGGTGAAAAAAAAACTACAGAATTCAAAATCTAAATCATAATTTGAATGTGACAAGGAAATAAGAAGAATTTTTACAGATGTCTGCTTTATAAATCCTACATTAAAATATATAGGAATCTTCTTGGTAAGAGTTTAAGGCCATAATAAAACAACCATTACAGTTCTAATTATTAATTTTTATTATCATGTATATCCTTACCAAACAAATATTAATGAAATACCAAATGGGGTTAAGTGCTGAAGTGGACTGAGAGTGAAAAAAATTCTCAAAGGAAGTCAAACCATTTGTCTTTCAAAAAGTGGTTAGGATAAAATTTAATTTTTTCATGTTAGACTATAAACAAAATTATGAAGGAGAAAATGTTGAAATTTTGGGATGTAACAGGAATTTATTACATATATTTGAAGGAAATTTTCTATTATTGTAGGAGATATTTTTCCATTCAGCTTTTTCATTATGAACTATCTGTGACCCCATTTAAGGAAGATTTTGCAACAGATACTATCCTTGTCAGGATGAATTTGATTCAAGTGACAGCTGGTGTACACTGCAGTGACTTTAACTTCTCTGTTGAAAGAAGCTAGCTTTGGAGATTTACAGCCAAAGATTGAATCTAGCAGTTCACCATAAACTCAATTTATCATCAGACATTACCTTATCAGATAGTTCCACATGGTAGAAAAAATACACACAAGGTTTCATTAATTCTTTGGTGTATCTGGCTCAATTCTAACGATATATGGCTTCAACATGAACATTTCACTGTGGACTGACTTTATTACCTACAGTTCACATGAACATATGCCTATAACTCTTACAAAAGACAGACACAGCATCCTAAAGAAGTTTTACCTGTGAAGCTTCTTGCCTAAAACACCAACTTTGTTTCCCTGTCTCATTCATTCAAAGGCAAGTTTGCATTATAATAAAATTTGACAGACTATTACTTACGTTTCAGAAAATTTCACATACGTTTATTGAATTAGCTAGACTACTACATCAAACACAGCACCAGAAAACTACGCATATTTCAATAGTTTAGAAAGGAGACATCTATGGCCCAAGAATGACCTGTCTGATTAACAGAACCCTTGTGTTTGTGTAAGCTCCTAAGTAAAATTGTAGAACAGGCTTTGAAGCTCTCTCAGTATTCTAAGTCTCTGCTTTGTTTCAATTTAACATATTGTTCCTAAAAAATCAGCCAAGCTGTTTCCATTGCACACAGCAAATAAAGAATGTGCAGAAATAGCAAAGATCTGTGGATCTGGAATCCCATCTTATAGTACAGTAAGGTACTCAGCAATTCCACACTCAGTTTTCAGAACACACAAGTCTTGAAAGGTAACTCATTTAGATATTTATTTATTCTATAAAAATTGAATAAAATTATTTTTGTATAATATTTACAGGTGGATCTGTTAAAACGGACATTAAATTTTCTTTGCTTGGTGTTATAAATTTACCTGTTACTTATAGAATGGTTTTTTGTGTGGCCATAGCTAGTAAATGTTAGAGATGCTTGGAAGTTTATTATGTTACTGTATATATTTAAGTTTTTATTGTTTTTAATTCCCAACAAAAACTTTGTGGCAGGCATTAAGTATTCAAGAGTCTTTCATGAACACCAGTAACCCCTCCTGGGTTCTGAACAAGAATGCATGCTAGGTGTTTTGGGATTTTTTTGTTTGGTTGGTTGGTTTTCTCTTATTTCAGTCTTCTCTAACAGACCTATAGCAGCTGTAAGACAGAATCAAAAAGGGTATTGTACCAAACAGCTAAGAAAAGGGATTTCTTAGTTTATATGTATTGAAAGATTAAAGAAAAACACACCCACAGACTGATACAAATTGAAACTCAAATAAATATTCAGGCATAAATAATGCTGTGTTTTAATGATTTGCAACAAACAAAAAAACAACTAAGAAATTATTTTTTATTTTGATTTCAATTTCTTAAACTCCAGTACTGAATTTAAAAAAATAAAAATTCAGAATTGGATTATTCATGTATAGCATTCTCATTTAATTTAAAGAATTTCAAACCTTTAAACAGTTTCAGGATTTGTTCTGTAGAGATGAACAAAACCAAAACATTAATTTTTTTTAAACACTAACTTTGTGAGAAATTATGTTCCATCAGAAGAAATCTGACTGAGATCACCTACTTAAAGAAATTTCAGTTAAGGAGTAAGATATAATAAAACTCGCATTTCAGAAATCATGTACAAGGCAAAAATGAGATTACGTCATATTCTGAAAAACTAACTAACAAAAAAACAGCTTACTATAAAACCAGAAGGGCTGGTAAATTGCTGATATGTAAAATGGATCCAATCTTTAAGGAAGCCTCAAGTAATTAGCCATTAAAATGTCACTGATCTCCAATGGAATTTGGGTGCTTCTGTAAAAATCCTATCCCAGACTCTCTGCTCATTAAGCATCTATTTCAGCCCATCTTCTTCAATATAAAATACATTTGGCTATCCTCATATTTTCCATAAAACTATTCTGCCTAAGTGTTCAAAACCATTGCAAATCTCATCTGTTTGCCTGCTAGAAAAGAGTATGACTGAAGATCATTGCTCTAGTTATGAAATTTCCCTGAACCAGGTGATAGCACTGTCTCCAAATTTTAAGAGTCTCACCAGTAAAGCAGTAAAGCCCACCATGCAACTCTGTTTACCTAAGTGGCAAGAACATACATATTGGGGTTTTTCTCCAGGTACTATATAAAAATTTCCCTAATGATCAAAATGGCAATATTGCAGCAAAGCGCTCCATTTCCAAAATCCATATGTATTCTCTGCTAAACTGAGACCATATGGCTTTTCATAGATCATCATTATCAGTGGATACCAGAAGTCATAGATATTACAGACCAACAAAAGGTACTATGTGAACTCACCATTTCACTCAGTACTAAAAATACATTTGACATTTAGCTTTCACGTTAAGTGCGCCTATTATTTTTGTGTTAGTACACTCAGAATTAGGGTCCTGTAACCATATAAAGTGTTTCACAAAACAGATAAACGAGGTGCCTGTGCTGAAGCATTTTTAAAAGGAAGAAGAGTGAAATAAATATGATGACAATTAAAATAAAAGCTGATACTCATAAGCAAATACGTTTTGCAAAACATGTTGTGTCTGAATTACACTAGAGACATTTAATGATTTTCTCTCTTCTAAGAATGAAAGGACATTTTTCAGAAGACTAACCTTGAGCACGATTTGAATCAAGGTTATTTTCTCTTTCCCCTCACTCCTGCGAGCTTCTTACCATCAGAAAACTGTCTACCACTGTACCACTTTTTGGCTGTTCAGATAATTGCAGTATGCAGAAGCTCTCTCTATATGTATATAACAGCATGATTATTTCAAGAAATCCCATTGTATCAGTTGTTAAAACACTAATTATTGATTAGTCTAGTATTTGTGCTACAAGATCAGTTGCTTAAAAGCAGAAGCACGATTATTAGTATGAAAAAGAATTTGGTTTACATATCTATCAACTATTTCCCATACTCACTCTGGTTTTTTATGGCTCCCTAAATACTTTTCCAGACTTTCATATACTCTTTCTGCTTTAGAACTACAAATACAAATATTCAAATGTATAATTAGACAGCACTGAGACAGCAAAACTCTGTGTAAGACCATAAGTAAGGTATTGAGAGTAGTTATATGAACCAGAGCACAGGAAAGGAGCTCTCCATTTTACATCCTTTATGTTGCTTTTAGGACAAAACTCATAGCAAAGCAGGGCAATTATTACTTTTCCCAAATTGGCGACTGAATTATATTTATTGATGTTCTTGCAGCTGAAGAATTACACAGAGATTCATGGATCATCAGTTCAATTCTTGTTTATATAGCATTTTACCTTGATAGGAAAATTAAACCTATCTGTAAAAAAAATCCTCCTATGGATGCTATTTGCAATATTTCGGTTGTTACTTCTTCAGGCACTGACAGTTACTGAATTTGAACCGCTCTTCTTTCCACTCACATAAAATAATAATGAAAACAGTAATTTTGTTGAGCTTAGTTGTAGTTTGTAGACTTATAAGCTTGAAATAAGAATGGTCGGTTAAAACACCCTAATATCCACTGCTACTCTGTTTCATATATTGGAGTATGCGCTGGCCAGTATAGAATCAAACCCCGTCACTAAATATCAGCTGTGCTATAAATAAATCAGCCATTCTCAGACACCTTATGTACAGGTTATAAAAAAGCACAGACATTCTTCCCACAACATTGCCAATATTCAGAGGAAATATAAATCAGTCGTGAAAATTACAGATGGTTCAGAATAAGCTTAGTCTAATTGCACAATACACTCTTCTTTTCTGTTGGCCCCACAAAACCCCTGACCTCCAGTTATTGTTATCTTCAGAGAATACTGCCAGAGTTCAAAATCTTTCGAAGAATTTTCCCTTCCTTCCTTACATGAACAAGCGTTGTCTGGTTTTATTATTTTTTTTTTTTTTTTTTTTTTGCTTTCATCCCTCTCTAGTCTGCAAAGTGCTCACCTTTAGGTTACACTCAAAGCCCTCCATCATCAAGTTAAAAAAGAGGAAGCATCAAGCTTTTTCATACTCCTTGTCTCTTCAGTCAAGGAAAGGCAGAATCACAGCTTCTTCCTTACCCACTTCTTCCATATGGGCAAGAGAACCAGGGACACAGTTACACTTTAGTCATGGCTTTTAAAGGGCAGCTGGGGAGTCCAGAGAGGGAAAGTGGCTAATCTGTCCCTGCTTTTATTGGAGCATCAAAGGAGAGTATCCCTCATGATTCCTTTCACTTTCAGTAATGAGCAAAAGTGAAAGGGAAGAGCTTTACCCATTTCTCAGGCAACTTCTCTGCTTATACTTTGTGAATTGCAAATGTTGTATAAACTTCTTTTTTACGACAGTGACTACCAGAACGAATTCCAAAGTGCAACTGATACTGAAACAGTTAATTCCTCTTTGCACATGTATGGGTTCTTATGGGGTCCTATTTGGTTTTGTGTTCCTTAAGTCTTACCTCAGTTTTTAACTAAACCTATGATATGGAGCATTTACTAGGCTTTAATAAATATGAATCTCAAAAGCGTTTAACTTTGTGTCAGTGATGTAGAGTAGTACAACACCATGGTACTTTCAGATTTCAGAATCTAGTTAATATATCCATAATGTCACTTCCTCTGCTGGGAAAATTATCTTTTTAAGAGTAGTCAGCTGTTTTAAAATCATATCATCAATGAAGAAGCGCTACCAGGAAAATTTGATTGGTTTAATAGGATTTACTTGCAGTAGATGAAGACAACTTTTGGAGCCAGAAAGCCCTACATAGATCACTAATGATTTCAGAGTGCAAGCATACAGGGATGCCATCAGCAATAGAGGAAACACTTTTCTTACACTAGTGTATCTAATTTCAAGCACTGACAAGACTATTTTCTTCCCAAACCGGATGAGTGCATGAGAAGTAAAGGGCAGAATATATACAAGCCTGTAACACTATCTGTCTAGGGTCTGCAGCTACTGTATTTTTCTTTCACAAGAAGCCCATAGATTTCCTAAGCTGTCTACAGTAATAGCTGTCTTATACTTTAAAGATGCAATGGATGTCTCAAACTTCGGATGACACACCATTTACAAAAATTGCTCTTAGTGATATTATACAACTGCTCTGGAAACCTAGAGGTATTTGTCTGGAAAAGCCAATCAATTTCTGATGATTTCTGACACTCTAATATGTACAAGTCGGAGGAAAAAAAAAAAAAAAAAGGAAAAGGAATAAAGAAATCAGGTGAAAAGTAATGGTTTCAAAGTTCCATTTAAGCAAGAAAACCACGACTATATACTCCCAGATAAAGTGTTTCAACTTCAAAGGAGGGCTAGAATGTTAAAGTTGCTTGTTTAGCTAATAAAAGAATACCATCCAGTTTGAATAGTTACATTTGCTCAGAACAATGTTCTAATGAAAATACAAGCTTCTCAGGAACTCAGAAAATTTTGAAAAATCTTTACATTCTCAGCTTCCTTCTTAATTTGAGGCCCACACAGTGCTAGGCAGGAAAGTGTACACTTGCCAAAAGTATTTTTCATGGTAGTGAATTAAATCAACACTTCTGCAACCAGTTTATGAATTAAATACACTCACATGTAAAGAAGGTTCAAGTAGGTTTCAATCCTTTATATGATCTTCATTTTCATATTGGGATCTTTGAAAAAGTTCATTGGAAATAGTTGATTTTGTTTCATCTGCAATGAATGGAACTTTGTGTTCCCAAGTTTTACTTCCCAAGACAAGTAATAAAACATTTTGTCCTTTTGAAATATAAAGATATTTCATAATTCTGTCCCCTTTAAGCTTATGTTTCTCATTAAAAAAAACGGTAAACACATAATTGGATTTCTGAAAAGGAAAATAAATAAAAATTGTAAAAGCATGAATTCTCAGGAGTGATAGTATTATCCCTGTGGAAACAAAATAGTAACTTCAAACTAACAGTGGAAACTTTCTCTGTTCTCTGAACCATAATGACAACATAATAAATCAGTCAATTAGCCACTATTATAGTCATAATGCGGTGTACAATATTCAAGTTCTAAAATATCTTGCAACAAATCTTAGCTTCTCAATCTAATTTTCCTACTTGCAATAAAAATTGAGTTAACAAATATTTTTTACACAAATGAAAATATTTGTGTTGAAGAAAGCTGTTTAAAAAAAATAAAAATAAAAATGTGAAGCAGGAAAATGTAATGGGCAGTATTACACGATTTTTACATTCTCAACAATTTATGGGAAGACATTTATATTTATGGTTGTACTGGTTTTGGCTGGGATTGAGTTAGATTTCCTCATAGTAGCTTGTATGGGGCTGTTTTGAATTTGTGCTGAAAGTGGTGATGATAACACACTGATGTTTTAGCTACTGCTGAGCAGTATTTATACAGCCTCATGGTCTTTTCTGTTCCTCACACTGCACTACCACTAAGTAGGTTGCAGGTGCAAAAAAAGCTGGTTTTTGTTTCACAGTTGGCACGGATGACTCCAGCTGACCAAAGGGATTTCCCATAACATATGATGTCATGCTTGCAATAAAACCGAGGAGGAGTTGGGGATGGGGGGGCGTCCATGGCTGGGGGACTGTCTGGGCATATTTCAGTTGGTAGTGAGCAATTATTTTCATGTGCATCACTTGTTTGTTTGTTTTATTTTCTTCTTTTTTGTTCTGGGCTTTGGGGTTTTCTTTCCCCTCTTCTCCTTGCAATTTTAATTTAACTATTATTATTTCTTTGTGTTTATTAAACTGTTGTTATTTCACTCCAAGAGTTTGTTTCTCATTTTTACCTTTCCAATTCTGCCCTCATCCCACTGGGTGGCAGGGAGCAAGTGAGCACTTGTGTGGTGATTAGCTGCTGGACAGGCGTAAACCACAACAATGACCAAGTTTAAAAGTGAGAAGCAGGAATTTTCATACCTAAAAATATGAAAGAACAACAATGTTTTCTAGGATTTGAAAAAGCAATATACAAGACCTAACCACGTATTTTCCAATCTACCGAGCAGAAAGCTTTCCAGGTTCCAGGTAACAATAAATATAAGCACCCAATACATTCTGAAAGTTTATCAACAGGAGTAATAAAAAAGCAAATCAGTAATAACATTCCTATGTTTGTTCCAAGGGTATCCTAAATAAATAAATAAATAAATAAATAAATAGATAGATAGATAGATAGATAGATAGATAGATAGATAGATAGATAGATAAATAAATAAATAAATAAATAAATGTGGTAAAAAAGTAGTAGTTTTGCCAGACCACTCAGAACGAGAGATACGACCTACTGAAAGTCTCACAGAACTGAAAGTACAATGTGCAGGCCAAAATGCCTGCAGAGGTTTTGAATGGATACTTTTGACTCTTTAAATACATTTTGTAACTCTTATTATTTGTACATTCAATATAAGACTGAGAAAGAAGCATTTAGTTTAGCTTCAAGAGAGCCTTAGCATTTTTACGCTATTTTAAAGAAACAGCTTTCAACCAGGACTGCATGAAAAGTATTTTTTCTTATTAAAAAACATCCTTGTATGTTCTATAATAAACGAGTAGAATAAGTGGGAGGGACAGATAATTACTTCAATTGATAATGTCATATGGATGCCCAAGAGAAGAGAAATTTCAATAAATTATTGTGGGACATTTAATAGTAATTTACTTCTTAAATTTTCAAAGTTCAGCACCAATAGAACCTATTAACAGGATTGAGCTCCCTCTATGACTAAAAATGTTCCTATGAAAGTTTCTCAATTTAATAGCTGCTTAAAATAATTGCCATTAAGACTGTAACCAAAATCTACACTAAATGTTTAATTAACTACAGAAGCAGTCAATTAAAAAGATGAAATTAAAGAGTTACACTCTCCCATAACTGTGATCTGTTTTTATAAGCTACATGATGTAGTTAATGATTTTAATCTGCTCTTGCTCTAGCCATGACATTTATAAAGTATACTTGAGATCCCATGCAATGCATATTAATTAGAAGTATTAGCAGTTATTGTTTGATATCTTAGTTATCCATTTTAATCTAAAAATATAACTTGTTTATTTTCCATGGTTTATTATTTATTGTACAGAAACAAGTTTTGCTAAGCAGAAGTACAATTTATTTTTAATTCTGCTTGTTCCACTTTATTCTCTGACCTCAGAAACAATGTAAAAATGAGCAACAAACAACCCTGAATTTCTTTTCAGAATACACTGTTGTAGCAAAAGAAAAAACAGTAACAACAATAACAATTTCCTGAAAAGTGTCTTTTTAGTTAAAATAGCTGAACTTCTTAAAACATAATTCATGTATGGGTCTGCCTTTTAGCCAGAAGCAAAAGAAAAAAAGAAATAGTTTAGTCATGATCAGTTATTGTATTTCAGATACAAAGATGGCAATGAAATCTAGAAAAATTGAGTTCATTTTTTCATAATCATAATTCAACTCACAATTTAATCATAAACAATATAATTGCATTGGGAGAGGCAAGTCTAATCTAAATCTGTGAGAAGGACTGCTGTTCAGAGGTTTATTGTTGGGAAAAGACTGGGAGTACATATCACTAATGTTCAGCAATGTGCTCTAAATCCCCTATTAAACACTGGAGCTGAAATTTTCAAGTCCTTAAACGGTTTAATTATCTTTCAGTACTTTAAATCTTTAAGGATCAAGTACTACTCTTGATCTTTAATTCATTAATCTTTAATGGACTAGCTCTGCCATGTCTCCCAGTTTCTTTCATATGCTCAACTTCAGTAAGGGTGGCAAAAATCCCAGGAGCCAAACTTTCAGCAACCACAAAGTAACAAGAAGGCGATTTCCTATCACGAGAGTCTCAGCATCTCTATCCACTTCCCCGTAAAGCATAATCTAGGAGCAGTCCATGAAGCTCTTAGATAAAAAAAGGATTCTTCTATACTTTCCCCAAAAGCCAAGCATTTACTGAAATGAGGATTTTTTGGATGGAACACTTCTCATATTAGTCAGAGGCCAAAGGAAATATAACAAATACAAATATAAATAATATAAACAGGTCTTAGATGCTGGATTGATGAAGACACTATAAATGCCAAAAATAAATTGCAGGCATTTGCAGTAGAAAGTTCTGAATAGTGACTCATTAATGGTTTTCAACTGCAGTTTTGAGGGGATATGACAATATAAACTGTTCTCTTTGCTCACAAAGAATGACAACAAATTACCCAAATATATGATTTTATTTTACTTATTTTTTTATACACAATCCCTGAGTAGTGAAACACAGGGAGTTCTATCTTGCTGACAAAATCTTCAACAGCATAGTTGATTGAGAGACTTTCTAAGTGAAAAACAAGCTGTTTGGGATTTAAACTGGATTTAGGTTCACCACCAGAGAATTAAAGTTCTTGTATCCCATTATAAGAATCCCTGAACAGTTCTGCCTTGCTTTGGGAGTATAAAAAGCATAGGTTTTTGCAGGCGACACAGAGGGGCTCCTCACACAGTGTAAGGAAAATAACAGTGGCTCACAGTGCAGTATCAGTGCTTTCGTGTATTTTCAGTTTCCGTATAAATATTCTATGTGTAAATTATAATAATGCCCTAGTGTTGATGCTATTTCTATGGCTATGAATCAAGTACTAACTCAGTAGAGCAAAAGACTTATATGAAATAAAAGATTGTGAGCACATGTACTACATGTGCTTTAATGTCTTTCTGAACATACATTTGGATTTTATGATCTCAAAGGTCTTTTCCAACTACATGATTCTATGACTTCATCGATGATTCTATGAATAATTAAGTCAGTCTTCCATTAATTTAATTACACTTTTACACTTTCATGATTAGAAAGCTAGTTTAATGACTTCTTCCATACTTTGAGCTGTGAAGTGTGTTCATATTAACATTCTGTAATGAGAAATAAAACATAAACCTGAACACCTTTCAGGCAGAATAAAGGAAGAGTTGCCATGTTTAACCTGTAAAGACAAAACAAAACAAAAAGCCACACAGCAAACAACTGTAGATGTGCATAAATCATTCTTAGCATACCAGTAATGTAATTGTCATTAAACTGTACAATTGCACAATGAAAAAGATATCAAAGAAATATTGTATAAATCAGCCTACAAGGAGTTATATTTAAAATAATAAATGAAGTTATTTCTTCTGTATATGCTAATAATACTGTTAATATAAAATGATGCACCCCACTGAAGTGACTTCTTGATGTGTGTGAAGAAGATGAATTTTTAATTATTATCAGAAATCCAGTTTACCATTGGGTATAAAATGAACACTTTTGAAGTGCAGTTACTATAATGAAACAGCATGGCAGATAACCCTCTAGAAAACAACATTTTGATGACATAAATGACAGCTGCAAATGTATTCTCAACAGACTGAAAAAGTGTCCAGTCTCACTAAAAGCAGCAATTGTGAACACCCTATTGAAGTTATGTGCGATAAAATGAGTAAAAGATAAGATAACATCTATAAAGGAAACACGT
This sequence comes from Falco naumanni, assembly GCF_017639655.2. Lineage (NCBI taxonomy): Eukaryota > Metazoa > Chordata > Aves > Falconiformes > Falconidae > Falco > Falco naumanni. Next base: position 53,276,295 of record NC_054080.1, on the reverse strand, counting down.
GGCTCACAAATTTAATAGACTTCTCTGAAAGCCTCAATAAATAGATAAGAGTCAGATCCAGTCCATACAGCCATTTTGGGTTTCCAATAGTTATTCAACGTGTTCAACTAACAAGTCTTAGAGACAGTAAGATGTCACATATGAAAGTTGGAAGACTCTTACAGAAAGGAACAAGACACCTAATACAACAATAAATGATCATTTTTAACTGTTGCCATTGATGACTATGTTGGTGCTGTTCTCTTTTAATAGTTTCACAGATGAGTCACAAAAAGTGGTGAATTGCCCAGTGATGACCTTTAATGACTGTATTCAAGTATGCGGAGTACTAAATTTGAGGCGTGAGTTGCACAAGAGCCATATGCAGCTGCCTTATAAAAAAAAGCCAAGAAAATAAAGTCAACATACATACATACATATAAAATCACACACATAGGAAAAAAAATCAATAATTGTACAAACATTGAACTAAATACTGCAACCCAGAAATTTTCTGTGAATTCTCTGCTGATTAGTCGTCAAGAATACAGATCAAACCGTAACAATTACTATGGAAGGAAGACTGAACAAAACACACAACACAGAGAAGTTACGCTACATACACCCTTCTGAACTAATGCTCAATTCTCATCAAATCCTACTGAAAGTGCAACTGGTCTCAAAAAGGTACAGAAAATGGTGACAAAGACGCACATTGAAGATGGCTTCTGTACAAAGAAAAAATAAGTAGGACATGATTTGAAAAGTAAAACCACCTAGCAGGGGGGATATTCTGCAGATTACAAGTTACATGTGACATTGAAAATTAAGAGGGAAAATGTTCTCTGTGTAGAAAAAGGCTTAATATAAAGTGACCCATTAGGTGAGGTAACTGAGCTGCAGACAGTGAAAAGGTCAGTGGATATTCTCAGAAAGTGCCAATAAAAGCCTGGGGTTTCCCCATGGTCTTTCCCGGAAAATAATACTGGATACTGTCCTCACTGATTTTACTGGAAGTCAGGTACCAGCCTAATCCTACCAAAACCTCACAGACCTCAGCGGAAAGGGAGCAGGACACTAAGGGAAAACAAAACAGGATAAATTAAATCATTATGGGAACTATTAATGAAATGAAGGGAGGAAGTGTAAGACAGTAAGGAAACAAGGGCTTGGGTCTGAGGGCTTTTATCTGGTTGACCAGATATGGAGCACAAATGTTGTTCTTTTTATAGATCCAGCAAACAAGCACCTTTCAGGATACTTCTGATTTCCAAGAATACAATTACTAGAACAAAACAACAAAATCACCTTCCTTTAGTTTTTTTTAGTGAAGCAATTTTGTCTTGTCTGCAACATTCTACAGAATTTGAATTCACATCTGTTTCATGTATTTATTGCCACTGAGGGTGAATGGCTACTTCAGGGACAGAACTACTCAACCAAGAAGTATGCACTATCTTCCAAGACAATGAGCAGGACCTTAGGTGAAAAAACAGTAATGGTTCAAAAAACAATAGGAAAGCTGGAAGCTTGAAACTCCTAGACCTGTTTTAAAAAAGCAGAACTCCCAGTAAAGTTACAAAGTATTATTTCACTTTCAAAAGAAGAAAATGAAAAAAATCTTGTTACGTAACTGCGCTATTTTTTTCTGAAAACACTCCAGAAACAATGTTGATATTACCCAATACAACAGTCTTTCCCAACTGAGGAAACACAATCAGCTAATCTCATCACTGACATTTGTCTTCATTTATTTCACCACACTTATATTTATCTTCTTCCTTTCTGTTTAGTTTTTAATATTTAGAAGAACATAAAAATGTGCTACATATTAATATTATCTGAGTGAATATATACAGGATACTTCCCAGGTAACTAGTTGGGTAGCTCTACCTGTGCTATATGGCAGGTCTGTACCTCTGAGGCAAGTGCTCTTATCTTCCATGGGAAAACTTTTCACCAGCTCTGTTACATCCTGGCAAATGCCTTTGGGTTCAACAACTCTGCATTTTATGACGAAAAGAAGCCTACCTGACTAAAAAATATTTCTAGGTTCTACTTGGAAAGAACACAAGCCCAACTGGAATGACCATCTACTGTGCAGTCAAAGAAAAAACTAATAATTTTGTTTTCAGAATAGCGTTTAACAAGCATGCAGAAAATACAGCAGGGTGTGCATTCTTTGAATAAAAAAAAAGGGAAACATACCAAACAACTGCTTATTAAGCTAGTACTGCCAATTCCATGAATGAAATAAGGCAGGATCTTACAGAAAAAAACCAGCATGTAATTAGACAATTAAATGATGACATAGTGCAGAGAAACAAGAACACCAAATCAAAATATTGCACGGAGTCCTTTGTTTGTTTGTTTCTGTTTTGTTTTGGATTGCGTGTGGGGGTTTATTTTCTGAATTGTGAGCTTAATCTTTCAATTCTGACAGTATTGTCTAAAGATAGACTTACTTGTTCTTTTTAGAATACTATAATCATTGCACCGTTTTCTATTAACCAGCATTTACAAATCAGCTCAATTACACTAGAGGAAAATACAGAGAAAAACACATTTACCATAAGTAGCTTCAGTAACTATGAATTTCTTGCATTAATGGCAGCCCTAACCATCAACGCACTGAATCTGTGGGTGAGACTGAAAACAATTATGTACTGCCATGCTGAATGCTGAGATCATCTGAGAGACATAAACTAGTCTCAGAGCTATGACAGACCTATGGGAGATCCATGTCTTTCTGGTGTGGCAGCACATTCTTAGGTTATCCACTGGAACCTATGTACTTATGTTTAAACAATAGAATCCATCTCTGCCTGTACAAAGCTAAACCCATGTATCCATCTTCTGGTTTAAACTAACAATCAGGAACTCACTATGTTGGTCAGTATACACCATAGGCACCCACTATTTAAATCTGTTGATATGCTGTCTTTCTTTATTGCAATTTTTATATGCTCCTTCATACAATTGCACTCTTTATATGCTCCTTCATACTTCTGTGTGGTTCTTTACATTACAGTTTGGCCTCTCAAATGTACTATATGTAGCAAGCACTGTTCTGTAAAGCGGCAAGACTTACTGTTTGCTGAATAGCACAAGATTCTCATAAAACCTGATAAAGTCACCACAGGCAAATAAAAGCAAACCAGCTGTCAAGTGGAAATAGACTGCATTTATTTTCTATTTTGAAAATTTCATTTTCAGCTAAAGGCCTTGCCTACAGTTCATTTTCTACAAACCATATACACAGTGATTGGAATTGCCCTCTCTGGTTACTTGCTTTTCTTGGATTAATAGCTAACAGCTCAACATCTCTAAGTAGCACCAAGCATTTAAGGAAAGGACTGGCAGCATATCCATCTGGTTTTACATTTGGATCTACCACTAACTTAAAATTCCTAAATAAGATTAAATAATCTATAAACTGCTGCCTCTAGGGAGAAGAAATAAAATCAAAACAAAATCATGAGAGCAATAATACTTCTAAAATTTACTTTGAGACCTATGAATCAAAATTGTCATTAATATCTGTGCAAAATGTTATTAATATTCAAGATAATCTATTTCTGTACTTTTCAAAATAATGGCTCTCTTGGTATTTACTTGAGATATTACCATTATAGATATTTGTTCAACTCCAAGCTCAGCATAAACTGAGTCTATAAAAGTGGGAAAAGTTTTCCATGGAAAGCCATAATTCTGGGTTCATATCCTTTCAAGAAACCTGACTCACATCTGTGTCATGAAAGCATTTTGAAACTTTTGTAATGTGATTTCCTGGAAAAGAAGACAGGCTCTTCAGAAAACATCCAGATGACCCTCACTATTTAGCCTTAAGAAATTTTCTAAACTGTCATTTACGTTTTTTAGTGGTATGTGCCACAGCCACTTGGACAATGTCTCTCACATTATTAGTTCAGTGCCCATATTCTTTGAATCAGCACAGCAGGCAGTCTTGATCCCCTGCAAGAATATAATCCTCGTCCTCTAGACCTGGCAGGATGTCATCTGCAATATTTGGGCTTAGTTTCATTGCTATGTCATGCATGGCTCTCTGCTCTCTCTTTTACCTATCTATTCTCAATCCCTCAGGAACGCTGAATACCTCTAGTTTGACTGAACTGACAGTATTTCCATAATCCCCTGCAAACCAGCCATGCTTCCACACAGAAAGAGGAAGTGCATGAATGCAGAAAGCAGTGAAGCTTTGAATCTAAGGCAGTGCTCAGGACAGAAACTGGACGCCTTCCCTGTAACTGGTACTGCAGTTTTCCAGGTTAAGCCAAACAGACTGTCAACTATGTAGCTTTCTGGTGGTTGCTACACACTAATGTGTTTAAATATTGGATTACAACCTTGGTGATAAGCAAGCTATAGTATCACAATGAACTTTTTTGGTTAAGCAAATGCAAGTTAATCTGATTCTATTCTACAGTGTTGTTTCAGCTATACAGATTTCAAGGTTAAAAATTTGGAAGTTTCCAATGAGAAATTTATTTTTTATTCCAGGGCAGGTTCACTAAGAGTACTCAAAATAAGAACTTGTAGGGGCCAGCATTATCCTCATCTGATGTCATACACAGTTTAGAGTCATCTGAAGTCAAAATTACTTTTCCTTGATTGTTAATGAGCATGAAGTCTTGAGTTTATACAATGAACCCCCCTGCCTCGAAAGGTACAGTATGAACAATCTGCCAGACTTTCCAAGTCAGGCTGTGTTGTTGTGTTGATTTCTGTCATGAATGATACAGTCAGTTTGACAAAGCAAAATAATAATTCTGGTCCTCAGACAAAGAAATCCCAGTAATCCCTTTCTCTCTTGTTACTTATTCATGAAATTCCTCTGACAGGTAAAAAACGGGAGTTCTTTATATCATGGGAGTTCATTGACTCTACACGCAACCTAAAACAGAACTGGATATTATTAAATGGTTGCTGAGTGTACATCGGTTTTAAAAGTGTAAATGCCCAAGATTTCACTGAACTATTTTTTTTTTTATAATGCATAGTATCTGACAGGGCAATTACTTAGCTCTGTTGGAATCACCCCGTTTTCAAATAATATGTCATTACTAATAAAATATGTTGCAGTGTAACATAGTCTTACAACATCCAACAGAAATGACTGGCTCCACTGTTTATCTTTTCAACACAAAAACAGTGGAAAAACTGTGTACTTTGTAAGGGTTAAAGGTCATAGACATTATATGCTATGAAGTTAATGAATTACTCAGTTTTTCTGTCCAGCCTACATGTGACTATATTATATAGAAGAGGAAGCAGGGGGCGGGGGGAGCAGAATGCTCTAGTGCACACAAATAGCTCATTTAGCCTTTCTCAATTGTCTTCACGCACCTTCCCCTTCAGCTTACATGACTTTTCTAGCTGCAGACAGTTTAGATCACAGACACCTCACGGTCACATGACTTTAAGTTTCCTTATGACAACTGTTGGGTTTAGACACTAAGCCCACTTAGGCATACTCTATTTTAGTCTGAACATTTCTTAGCTCGGCATAAATTTGTATACCAGATGCCATCTTATAATTAACACATTGGGATTTGGGAGCTGTAGATTTTTCTGGTTACAAACTTTCCATCAAACCGACATCTGTGATTTATGTTTCCAACTTGCTTTCAATACATTTACATAATCTGTTCGATATAAGGAGAGATCATAAACTCTCCTTGCATATTTAGAAATAGATTCCACAGGGAGAGTTAAAACCAAATCACAGAATGGTTTAAGCTTCTCTTTTACAGTGATAGCTATTTTAAAACACTTAAAATCAAACCTTCACAGAACAAAAATAAACTTGATAATCATGGAATCATTTAAGTTGGAAAAGACCTGTAAAATCATCAAATCCAACCATTAACCCAGGACTGCCAAGTCCACCACTAAACCATGTCCCTAAGTGTCTTTTAAATCTCTCCAAGGATGGTGACAACCACTTACCTGGGCAGCCTCTGCCAGTGCCTGACATTTTTCCTAGTACGCAATCTAAACTGCCCTTGGCATAACTTGAGGCCATTTCCTCTTGTCCTGTCGCTAGTTATCTGGGATAAGAGACCTACCCCCACCTGCCTACAATGTACTTTCAGGTAGCTGTAGAGAGCAGTAAGGTCTCCCCTCAACCTCCTCTTCTCCAGGCTAAACAACCCCAATTCTCTCAGCTGCTTCACCTAAGACTTGTTTTCTAGGGCCTTCACCAGCTTCATTGCCTTTCTCCAGACATGTTCCAGCACCTCTATGTCCCTCTTGATGTGAGAGGCCCAAAACTGAACACAGTATTCGAGGTGCTGCCTCACCAGTGTGAAGTACATGGGGACGATCCCTTCCCTTATTCTGCTGGCCACGCTGTTTCTGATACAAGCCAGGGTGCTGTTGGCCTTTGTGGCCACCTGGGCACACTGCTGGCTCACGTTCAGCTGGCAGCTGACCAGAACTCCCAGGCCCTTTCCCACCAGGCAGCTTTCCTGCTACTCTGCCCCAGGCCTGTAGCACTGCGTGGGGTTGTTGTGACCCATGTGCAGGACCCAGCACTTCTTGTTGAATCTCATACAATTGGTCTTGGTCCATCAATCCAGCCTGTCCAGATCCCTCTGCAGTCTTCCTACCCTCAAGCAGATCAACAGTCCCCCGCCAAACTTGGTGTTGTCTACAAACTTACTGAATACGCATTTGATCCCCTTACCCAGAATACTGATAAAGATATTTAGCAGATATACCCCAATACTTAGCCCTGGGGGTATGGGGGTGGGAGGTGAAGTGTTTCCTCCCAAGGGAGAAGGAGGAAAACACTATTCACTTGAGAAATACGGCATATGAAAAAGGAGGTTCAGAAACTGAAATTCATAACCTTTCTCTAAACCCTGAACATTGTTTGTTATTTTCGATTTCCCCATTTTGGTCAGGAGCACTTCACAAAGTGGGCTTAGTTCCAAGAAGACTTGAAAAGCAGAACACGCCTGGCCATGGATCTGCAGGAATGAACTTCATACTGACCTCAGTCTCACGGTTCTTTGCTCCAGCCTGCACAACTGCTGTTGGCATATGGGCAGTTTCACTGTCTTTTCTCCAGAGGACACACATGGCTCTCTCCCAAAATACCCACCAGGGATATCCAGTAAATCAAACTGATCACACTGAGAGAAAAGCTTGTTTGATGACCTGAATGGTCTCAGGAATTAGGGAAGAGCAGGATTTGCTCAGGAGAGTAACATAGCCTGGGTTCTTTCCCTTGTCTCCTTCCCCTGCTTTCTCTCTTGGCAAATGCAGGAACAGCATCAGAGTTGCTGTCCCTGTGCTCCACGTGGGACTTCTCAAAAAATAAAAATAATAATAATAAAAAAATGTTCTTCCTATGCTCTCTGAATCATTGCTAATTAATAAGCACTCCACTTTCTGCCCTGGACTCAACTGATTAGATCTAAAGAGCCACAACACATTTGTCTGAATACTTTTAAGCATATATTATGATATTAGGGTTCCTTCTATCCGATGAACATTTCCGTTAAGGGCTGAACCTCCACTGACTACTAAATAGGTACCTTCACAACTTAACTCTGGCAATATCTTCCAACTTTTATCTAGATGTCTTAGGAAAGAGTCAAATGTTAGGAGAACATTACTGTATTAAAGGGATTGCAGACTATTAAAAATTAGAATTGGCAAAGGGAAAAAGAAAATTTGAAATATTATGATGAAAAGTGTGCATACATATCTATCAAATATTATTGGACACTAGTACTTGCACAACCATAAGCAGGCTTCTTTTAATAAAAATAAAATAATTAATTCTAAAAACTACACAGGAAGTAAGGAGAAAAAAAAAAATGAGGATGCTTTTATATTCTTCTCCAAGCCAAATAATTCAATAAAAAAGACAGAAATAAACTGAATCGGTTACGTGAGATAAGAAATATGAAGGAACAACACTGGTTTTCATTCTGAACATCATTTTAAAATCACCCTCCAATATTTCTTTTCAAAATACATTTTGATTAAAGTTTCCCAGCTGCCTGATGGAATCCTTTACTCTGAGCATTATTTGTTCACCTAAAAAACCCATAACTAAAAATTATTTTTTATTTTTCTGGAGAATCTGCACAGTGAATTATTAAAAAAAAAAAAAAAAAGAAAAAAAAAGAAAAAAGAAAATGGAAATCCCAGAATAAATATTTTTCTAATGTTTTTGTTTATTAATTTTGTACCTTGCAGTTTCATCAGGAAAATAAAACACAAGAGTGTGTGTGTATACATATATACACAAACACCCAACTATACATTAAAAAATGTGTATGTGTTTGCCCCACTCAAACGTACCTAGTTTCTGGCTAGACACAGGAAGTGGAAAGGTATGTTTCTCTTTTTGTAACACCAGGGGTCAATATTTATTTACATTTGTAATAGTAGATTACTATCCCAATGTAAATGACAGTGGAACTACAAATCAGATTTGTATTTGTGGATAACCTCAGTTCACAGGGAGTATTCTGACTAATACCATAAAGGAAAAGAATAGATATGAAGAAGAGTAATTTCTAACAGGAAAATTAGAGACCACTTGCTACAGCTAAAGTTCAGTATCTTTAAGTAAAGACTGATTACACAGATATTACTACACAAAGGGAGAGAGAGGTGGGGCTCATCAGGAGGTGTGTAGGCAGGGGGAGGCTACTGACCTCCCTCAGAATCTTCTTTCCATGAGAAGGTCAGAGCAAGGCAGGGGCTGCCATGTCAGAATTTGAGATACAGACCCAAGAAGAAAGGAAAGAGGTTGCTGATATAAAATTCTCTGTAATCCAGACCCTGCTGTGCTTATTACCTTTAAGCTCCAACACCTTCTGCCTGTGACAATTACAATTACCTACCACTTGGACAGATTTTTTTTCCTTTGACTGATGAAAAATAGTCTGAGAAGTTAGCAGAAGTTTGATCAGATACTTTTCTAAGTTTGTCCTCAAAATGCTCACAATCCAAATTGTCTGATGTTTTATGCACAGTTTTTCTTGACTTAACAATAGCTAGTGAGTGAAGTCTCTGGACAAAGTTAACAGCTAGTTTAAGAACACTGGAATTCAGTACAGCCTTTTTTCGAATTTCAGATTTTTTTTTGGACTTGGCAGAGTTAGGTTTATGGTTGGACTCAGCAATCTTCAGAGTCTTTTCCAATCTAAATGATTCTATGTTTCTATGGGTTTATGTTACAAACAACATGGGTTAAAAATATACTAAGAATCAGCAAACAGTACAGGCCAGCTACTTCCCTAGCCTCATTAGTTAATAACCAAGGCCTTTTAATAATAGCTGCAAATTAAAGGATTATTTGAAAGCATTTCCATGACCTCTGTTACTGGAAAGATGACATGTGCCTTGCTACATATATACTTCATAATTTAGGCTACCCAACTGAACTTCACTGCACTACTACAATTAATGTATAACTGCTTGAGAACCTAATTTCTGCTCCTTTTGTACTGCTGAAGATAACATTGTGCAGCATCTGAGTCTTCCACTACGGAAAAGTTTACCATTACAAATACAGAAAGAATAAAGTGCATAAAACTTGAAAATATGTGCTTCGTTTCTTTTTTTGATGCAGAAAAAATAGCTAAGCAATACAGAGAATTAGATGATCTATTCTATTAACATAGAAGAAAAAAACCCACAGATATGTCAGTATTAAAAATGTTTTCCTAGAGTGAAATAAATAATAAATAAAAGCAGTGAGTGAAGTGAAAGGAAAAGATAAAGGACTGCATGGTTGTTTAAAGCTCTTTCCACAAATGTTTTCCATAATTACCTTTTTATCCAATTAAAGCAACTAATAAAGCATAAAGCCAGATGAAATATCTAGAATATCTAAGTAAGTTTCAAAAAAAGCATAGGGGGATTTAGAAAAATAAAGTAGCCTGGATTCCATGAAATTAATGATGGAGCACAGTTTTAACTTACTCTCACCAGACATCAGAAATGCCAACGAGCAATGAATTACTATTTAACTGATACCAAAAATTAAAAGAGAAAAAACCCAACATATAAAGTTGTCTTTGCATTTTTGGTACATTTGAATAAACCTTGAGTAGCACAGTACTCCTGTTTCTGGGGTGTTACACAGAATGCATAGACAATTCCACTGCCTAGAATTCTACATGATCAAGACTATGAACAATAGAAGACGCAGGTTCAGAAAAGTCAATGTTCCTTATGCAGAGGTTTGCTTGGTGAGGGCTGGTGAGGTGGTGAGGGCTGGCTGATATTACACATTTCACTTACTTCATCTTTAGCTGCAACATTCTTAATTTGCATTTTATCTGTTTCTAGGACCTCTGCAGGATTCCTGTCCATGTTCTCAGTGTTTACTGCTTTGGTTTCAGTTGTATGGGATTAAAAACTGTGCGGTCAAAAACCCTCTTGAAAACTCAATACAGTTGAAGTGAACCAGCTAGCTCCAGTTTTGAAATTGCTAAATGTGTTGGGGGGAGCATCTTCATAAATATGTGTCAAAGCTGTTTGCTCACTTTCAGATGTCGCCAGTTTACACATTTCTATGCCATACCGCCACTTGCAGACTCGGAAACCTCTCCCACGCTGAAATCCATCCACATAAAGCTAAAGCTGTAGACATGGAAATTTTGCCTTGCCCTGGTTTTCAGAACCTGATGTTGCTCAGAGACCACTGGAGATCATTAATGAAAGCAGTATGACTTGCAGTTAAAACCATCAGTAAAAAAGAATATATTTCTGATTATTAACCTCCAATGTGCAATTAAAAAAAATGCAGGAAGGATTCATTCTGAGTTTGCTTCTGAAAAAGCATTTACACAGTTGCTGAAGCAAGAATGCTTATTATTTTTTCATGGGAGGGTACTGGAATCCGGGGAGGGGGGTGGGGTGGGGGGTGGGGACAAGGATGAAAGCATTTATATCACATTTTCTTTCATTGGAGTTTAATACGATACACCTTTTTCTTTTTTTCGGTTTTTCTTTTGTAATCAATTTTGACAGAATACTCATTTACAGATAAATGTGTGATTAAAATCTTAAATAGCTAACAAACCTTAAGGACTCAGCTATGACACAAGCACTACAATGCACACACAAACAGGTGCTCACAAACATAGATTCTACACAGTTCAGTGTCCCTCACCACAGCTGTCAATTTGCAGCTTAAAGAACTGAGAGTTAAGTAAATAAGGACTGCATTACTCAGACTTCAAGGAAAAATGATTGTTCTACAGTAAAGCTTCTGAAGTACCACAAAAAATGGTTGCCTGGCTTGGTGTAATCACATTTATTTTTAGAGGGGCTACACATGTAATGTTAACTATTATCTGGTGTTTGTACGGGCTACCAAGAATATTTTTGTACCTGTATTTGACTTTTTTAGTACAATAAAGAACAATTTCTTTAGCTGTGTATCTATGAAATTCTAAAGGGGATTATAAGAAAGACAGAGGGAGACTTTTTACCAGGGCCTGTAAATACAGGACAAGGGGCAAGGGTTTTACTACTGAAAGAGAGTAGGTTTAAATAGGACATAAGGAAGAAATTACTTACAATAATGGCGGTGAGACACTAGAAAGGTTCCCCAGAGAAGCTGTGGGTGATCCATTATTGGAAGTGTTCAAGGTCAGGTTGGATGGGGTTTTGGGCAACCTGATCTGGTGAAAGATGTCCTTGCCCATGGCAGGGGTGGAAGAGATGATCTTTAAAGGTCCCTTCCAATCAAAATCGTTCTACGATTCTATGATTCTATGATACTATATCCATATGCAGCTATAGAATATTTAGAATTACACAAAATCATTTGAACTTGCGTAGGTATGTAAGGTTGACTGATTACTTAAGAACATAGGAGTATTCCATGCAATATTTCTGCATAATGTTTTTCTCCGATAACAGCCTGAGTGCATGAGGATCTAAACTGATAAAGAGCTTCCTTTTATCTGGAGAAGAAGGAAATACACACAAAATGTACCTTCTCATTTTGCACACTCGTGCACATGGCTTGCAATTGTGTTTCTAACTTTGACAGAATTTACTACTTGGGCAATTACAAAGATTTAGTTATTTTACTCTGTAAAACTAAATGTCAACATAAAACCAGTATTTCTTGGGGAAAAATGTGGAAACTGAGAAGATGAAAATTAGCTCAGCCAGCACTGGGTTATTCAGACATTCTGACAATTAAGACATATCCTATTGGGCCATCAGTTCCTACAATGCTGTAACCATTTCAAGTGGTAAAACATAGTAAGAGGTAGATAGAGATAATGAAAAAGTATCACATACAGTTACGATCACATCTGTTAGTGTTTGGCAGGGAATTAAACAAGTAAAATATAAGTAGTGTTTATATCTGAAACAACTATTTACAAGAGGCAAGAAATTAATCACTTGTAAAAATTTGGTTTTGCTTTCAAGCTCTCTGAAAAACAAAGGTCAATGGCCTACTGACCATATGTCACATGGTGAAATCAACTTAAATGACTGCTCCCTTACATGTTCCTCTAGTCTATGGACTGACACCAAATCAAGACAGGATTAGGAAACCAGTGTGTGTCCCTCTGTGAACTGTGAATAGATACATATGTTTTATTAAGACACATAGGATTAGCACAGACTTCTTCTAGTACTCTGGAGACAAAGCAGAGCACTTCTCCTGTATATGATTTTCTCAGCAGTTTGTAGAACAACTACAGTCAACTACTAGTTCCTTATATGAATGCCTGACAAGAGTGAACAATCAGATTTTACAGATACAGGGCCTCTTCATTCTTAAAAAATCTTAAAATTACCCTTTTACACTTGGACATGCTATTCTGGGGTATGCACAAAAGGATTAAGTCTTCCATGCTCAAAATACAGTATTTCAATTAAATAGATAGAAAACTCACAAGAAAAGTACATCTGTATAGCCTGCTCAGAATTTTAGATCTGTATCAAATGCTTTTGGAATTCTGTTGCTGCTTAGATTCTGATGCTGTGGCTGGCTCTTAATTCCTTGTTCTCCCTTCATCTACTAGGCCTCGCTTGTGTCTGGAAAAAAATAATACCTGCAATCATGGGACGCTTCTGTATAACTAGGTCTGCTAAACCAAAACATAAATCTGTAGCAAATTATTCTGGACTAGACACCAATAGAGTTTTTTGTTTGTTTGTTTTTCTCTGCAGGAGAGAAGAAACTGAAACTGTGAAACAATGTCCTTTCGGACACCTGATATAAGCATGACACTCCAGATGGTGCTTGAAAGTGGAACATACATTCTGCCGTTCTGTTAGCAATGTGCAATTAATTGATATGAAATTCCAAAGTATTTCTTAGTTTCTAAACCTTTTGAATTGTCTGCATTGGTTATGCTTCTTTCACCTTTCAACGTGTTGAAGTTAATATTTCAGTATATTCTATTTTCCCTGCTTAGTAGCTCAAGCATTTATTCACTGAAAAATCTTATTGACAATCAGCACATAACTGGATAATGTTTTCTTCCATGCAAGTGCAACATGTAAGAAACAAAATAAGTTGAAAAAATCTAACATCCCTCCACTCCAACTGAAAGCTAAAGTTTTTGTTTGAAGGTCCAAAATGCAATGTGCAGTCCCAAGCACAACACAGCCTGGACAGTAACTGATCAGTAACAGCTCTGCAGACACCAAGGGGCATCAGGTTGACCATGCAGCAGCAGTGACCCCTGAGCAGCAATGAAGCCTCCCACGTCTAAGACTACATGAGCAGAGTTCAACCAGAAAGTCCAGAGAAAGATCCTCACCCACTGTCTGGGACCCATGAGATACACTTGAGTGCTGTGCCCAAATGGGGGCTCTCCTGAATGGGACAGACACTGATGTACTTGTGTGAGTTCCATGGAGGTCACCAAGGTGATTGGGAGCTGGAGCACTGGCTGTCCAAGGACAAGCTGTGGGAGCTGGGCCTGTTCAGCCTGGAAGGGAATGGATTTGGGGGGATCTTATTGGCATCTACAGATGCCCAACAGAAAAGAAAATACAAAGATTTTTCTCAGAGGTTCACAGTTACAAGAAGACAGGTAAAAATTACAAGTTGAAATAAAACAATGCTGATTATAGTTATGTATTTTTTTTCACTGTGAGGGTAGTGAAGTGCTGGGACAGGCTCCCCAGAGAGGTTGTGAGAACTCTGTCCTTGGCAATACCCCAAAACTTTACCAGACAAAGTTATGATGAGCCCAGCCTAACTGACCTACTTTCCAGAGGTTGCTGCCAACCTAAATTATTCTATGATTCTACAGTATGTATCTTCTATGTGTATATTTTTCAGTATTAAGGGCACTGTTCTTATGCTCCTGACTGTACAAGCTATTGCAAGTAAGCACACTGAAAACCGCCAAATGAAAAAACAGGAGAACTCTGTTCCCAGACAGGCCATTGCATGGACCTTTGGTACCACCTCAGTACTAGTGAAACATCCTGTGGACAACTTTCCTTCCTACCAAAAGAAAAGGGGGTTAGTTGTGGTACATACACAGCCAAATATATCATGGAAAAGATTAATTTTTTGTGGGTTTAATTGTGAAAAAGTAAAGTTTTCAAAGCATTATTATCATTGTTGTTATTATTGTTATGTCCCACAATGTAATAGATTTTACTTCTGGAGTCAAAAAGATCAATGTAACTGTAGAAACACTGGTATACTGTTCAATCAACTTCAAATATAGGTGCTATGATGGGTATGCCAACCTAGCTAGGTGATCAAGACTGTCCCCACATCATCAGTGTTTGTCTAACAGTTCTGATGTAAACAATGCTATAAAGACTACAGTTAACTGAAAACTGTAGGACAAAATATTATATATTAAATTTCCAATCTTTTATTATAGGTCACGATCAAGTACACATGTTGATCTTCTGTATACATAATTCTGTTTATTATTTGCATTGTATTTTAAAGGCACAGACATCTACCCATGAATAGAAAATTATTTATATACAGATATAATGCAGAATTTATACTAGTTTGAGGCAAATTAAATAGTTCAGTGACAGTCATGATTATGCATGAATGAATGAAGTAATCTGATTTAATTATTTGTTATCAATTTTTGCAAAGTAGATTATTTAATTTGACTGTAGAGCCTTAATTTTTCCATTTTTAACCACAGTAATGAAAACACAAAAAAATATTTAGAATTTATAAAGATATAGTCAAAATTTTAGACTATTTAGTATTAATGCTCTCTGTAGCATTGAGAGAGATTACCAGTTACAGAAAAGCAACCAGGAGTTCTGTCAGTATTCAGAAAAAACATCCAGCAATGTCAATTGAGTTCAAGTTAAAGAAGACCACAGGTGATATCATAATGTAATTTTCCATTGTACTGTGGACTTTTACACCTGCTGAATTGACTAAGAATTATCCTCTGCCAAATCAAAATGGTAATGCTTTACATCTGCTTTGCATAAGGATGAATAGATTGCAGAGAACAGACAAGTTACAGAAGAGGCTTTGGGGACAATTAAGAAGCTGTATGATGTAGGCAAAGATAGCCAGTTAAATAAAATGACAGTTAACGGTTGTAAAGGAAAAATACATAATAAAAAAGCAACTTACTGAAATGCTATACATCTGTAGTGTAGCAGTTGTAGCGGGCAGACATTGAATCTATACTTTTAAAATATTTTTGATGCTTTGTGTCCATAAACTACATCACATAATGAACAATAAGTCTAGGATCTTCTTTTTTTCAGTAAATATCCCCCTGCTAGTGAGAAACACCTGCTCTGTGGATCATTAACAATTAATGAAATCTAATGTGGTTTATCAAAATCTCACTGTAAGGTAAAGAGAAGGGGGGGGGGGGGAATTGTGTTACTTAATTTAATATAGATAGAATTAGTACTGTTACTATTATATACAACACACAAGCCTCTATTCCTCACTGAATGAGGCATTACAACTAGACAACTGTATCACCTCTCATGGATCATGCTGTAATTGCTGCAGTTAACCACTGCACATTAACAACTGGGCTTAACACCTGCCTTTTCTGCCAGAGTTCTCTCAAAAGCATGCATGTTTCCTGCTTGCTATGATATATTAGGTATCAATGACAAATCAGCAGTTCCAAGGAGCACTTAGCCTCTTAGCTCAGCAATTCTGTGACTGTTCCAACTTCAACCCTTCTTTTTTTCTGTCATGCACTGCAGACATAATGAAGTCATCCATCCTCCTGACAACAAAGAAGACCTTAACCCTTTGGTAAACGTGTCAACTACAGAATCTTTAAATCCATGAAAATTAGAATTACAAAGAAAAACATTTGATGGTAAAAAGACATATTTTCTGTCAGGTAGACAGATCTGCATGGATGCACAAGCACCCCCCATCTATACAAACACTTGTATATCTACTATAATTTGTTTGTACAGAATATCTGATGACATTATGTAATAAAGCTTTTTTTTTTTTCTCTCTCTCTCTTTTTTATTTGTAAGCATAAGTCAGGGACACCTGCATTGTTGAAAAGAGGTAAAACTTTGACTTCAGAAGATCATCACAGAAGGACTCCAGCAAGACCTTCCAGTCATGCTTCTAAGTACATACTATGTTCCACCAAGAGAAAAAGATGGTAAAATGTTTAACATTTAAAATAGACACAAACTCTCATTTTTTATATCCAGAGGACTGGTGCTTTAGTTACTCCAAGTACAATAATTCAGGGCTCAGACGATTATGAAAATAACTATATTTTTTTTCCGTTATTGCACACATTATATGAGAAGACAGCAAGATGATCAAAGTCAGGACCCATTTTCCCACTGATACTATTGTAACCACGTTTCTTTGGGGTAAGTACATGTACATGGATCTAGTGGAAATATCCTTCATTATTTTTTATTATTAATGAGAAAGTAGATTAAAAAGTATGTGTTGAGAAAGTTAGTGATAGAGCTAGACAACATAAAACAATCCCGGAATAGGATTTTTCAGTCTGAAGCTCCAACAAGATTGTAAAGTGTATTTGTATTACACAAGCCATAAGAATGAGGTCTCGTTTTACTGGATACCGTATAGGTATGTCATGAGATTGAATCATTGCCATAATCTTACCATGTCAACAGACAATCTAACACCACCGATCCAAAGTGTGTTTGATTTTAGTGCCAGCCAGTGTGTTTGCACATCTGAGTTTAAGTACCTTACATCACATTACATAGAAATTTTTGTGAAATTTGCAGCTGAAGTAAGGTCTCCTGCTTTCCCGTCCAGTGCCTCAGCTACATAACCATCATTTTCCTTGTTTTCCTAATTGACAACTTCTTCCTAAGTTCACTGAAAAACAAACTGTATAGGCTTACATTTATGCCATATTTATTTAATCTAAATAATCAGCATCTACTGTGAATATCAGGACCCTTCATTTTTTTAATGTACTGGTGTGTTCTCTGAGGATTTTATCACAGCTTTTTATTTCATTTCATTCTACCTCAGCCTCCCTAGGGAGAGAGAACTAATACTCTTCACCTCAATTTCTTAAAGCCAGCAATTCCCTTATTCCTACATTCTTTGTATGTGGAAACAGACAAATCCTTTGTTTACAATTTATTTAACAGTGAAAAATATTTAAGTATAATTTCTTTGTAGTAGATAGTAAATATTACTTATTACTAACAAATGTGTCTTACGTTTCTAGGCATCTTTTCCAATGTAATTAAACTAAAAAATATAAACCACTTCATATTAATCACGAAGTGTATTCATTACTTTTATCTATACTAAAAAAAAAACCAACAAAGCATCAAAAGTCTGTGCTTGGAAAAGAGGAACACACTTCAGCCTAAAATGTTTTCATGGATGATTAAAATTCTTGGGTATGCTCCCTAAAGGTTTTTATTAAGCAAAAACTTAATGTGATTAACAAAAGTTCAGGTTTTGTAACAGCTCTCCATTAAAGTTGAGTTGAAAGCAGCGAGCCTTTTGCCTTATTACCAGAAAATGCTGGTCAGGGAGCTTTGAGTTTATCACCATGTTATCAAAACCAGCCAGGATTAAGCCATGGGCTATCCCCATAATTATTTTACCTACAATAAAACTAGGCTTAATTGGACAAATAGTCTGTCAGGCTTCTAGTTTTTATAATGTACTCAAGTAACAGGTAAAGATGATCTCATTCTCCAAACTCTCTCCTTTTTCCTTTAACAGTAACAATAGTTTGTAGCTAAAGACTTCTTAGTAAAGCTAAAGACAGACAGATCCTGAACTGATCCATACAAAATGCATATTTTCAAGCATCTACTACATTCCCATCTGATTTGCTGCTTCCTCGGTGGTGTGAGAATCTGGTATTATTTAAAATAAATTAAGCACACTTTTTTTTTTTTTTTTTTAAAGGTGAAATTGCTGAGTGACTTGAAACATGATCAGCAAAATAAGGAATAATCATTTGGGGAAACACCTTCAAGATTTTGACATAATACAGCAGGAATGTAAGGCATATCAAACTGATGAAAAAAGGCAGAGCTTAGGGATAAGTAACTGCAACAGCTTTGTAGATTTGTAGTATACCTATATCACTTTCGTTTGTTCTGAACTGTAGATGTCATGCCTTATTTATTTGTCTTTCCATTAATTAACATTATGATTTTCCAAAGGAAAGGTCAACTTCAAGAAAAAGAAAAAACGGTAGTTTGTTTTTCTTAATAATCAAAGAAAATTCTGAGCCTGTTAAAGACAGGAGAAAACTGCTGTGACTGCAACAGTGAATTTCATGGGACTAAATGGTACACAAATTTCAGTATTTTATAGTTCTGTTCTAAACTGTCAACTCAACATTAGGGAGACAGCAAGAATCTCCTATTCCTCTTAAACAGCAGATCTTTATTTTCTCACTGTAATAAAATAACATGAATTATAACAATAGTACAGGCTACAGAAATGAAGAAGCATTAATATAATCAAAACCTCTCTAGGGGCTACTGTCATTACCCATTAAAAGGTAACTGACAAGTTCCTCTTAATTTGCTATTAATCTTCCACATTTCCCCCACAATTTAATACAGGAACATTTTATTTAATTAGTATGCTCATTATAATTGTTTGTCATAGTGGTTTGTTTAGCTGACACAAGTTGTCTAACACTGACTGTACAGATGGCAAGAGTACCAGTGTCTAGTCTCAGAGGAACTATTTGACCACTGCCGTAAAAGAGCAATAAACAAAATAACAACATTGCAGCCCACTCCAGTTTATGTAGGCAGTCAGCCTTTTATCGCTGTAAAACCTTGAAATGGATGTATGAGTGCTGCTGCTATAAACAAATCGTTGTTTACTGCTTTGGGATGGCAGATAACACTACTGGCCTGGAAGCTTCAGCAGCCTGAATGTCAAAAATTGACTAATGTGGAGAAACATACTATGGCTGGTTTTATAGAGAATATGTTTTATAAACCTCAGGGGACAATTTATCACAAATTCATCCACTCTGCTGTAGATTGCTGCTTTAATGTTGAATACTGGATTTCAGTCCACAGGTCAGCTCAAGCAAAGAAGGGAGGGCAATCAAAGGGTATACTAGTTTCTCTTCACTTCATCATGATAATGCTTGAATTTCTTAATAGATAATCTATTTTAAATGTCTATTTTCCCATTTGTACAAAGAAAATGTAATATGATTTATTGGTAGTTTATTAGGAAAAGTCAAACCTTGTTGCTGCTACAGCCCGTTTCCATCCTTCCTGGTTATTTGCACACTGCTACTCAAACTGCATATAAGCCATTTGATAACAATAAACACCACATATTATGCTACTAATAGGGAGGCAAAAATTCATCTGTATTCTGATATTGAAAAAAAGTATTTCAAGAGCAGAGAAAGAAAAGGTATTCTGCACACAAAGATTTTTTTTTTAATTGCCTTGTTAAATATCAGTCAGCAGCCAATAAGTAGTCACTGTTTTCCTCCATCCCTTGACAATAATGTGATGGGTGCCCAATATTACATTTATCATTAAATTCCCTTTACCTTTTCTTTTTGCACAATACATAACACATAATTCAAATTGGCAAGGTAAAGTCAATGCTGAGCACTGTGTGAAAAATACATTTAAATTTGGGATTAAAATCTGTTTTCTTTCCATTAATACCAATTTCATACTAATATAACTCCACAGAATTACACAAAATTTATAGTGACCAAAAATGTGAGGTAAGAACAGAGATCTAACACTAATGTCACATAAGCCTTGCTTCCAAAGTAACATTTTTGAAAGCACTTAATGCAAGATCCAAATCTGCAAAACATTTTTTTTCATTGATACTCTAAACCTTGGCTTATATGTGGAAACTCACCTCTTGGTTGTTTTTGTTTGTTAGTTTGTTTTTCTTTTTTGAAGGCTCCTGTTAAAATATTTTACACAAGTTGCACAACTTCAATACCATAACTTCCTTCATATTACATACTTCGCTGGAAACGATACAAAGCTGCTTGCACTCTTCCAAATTTGTAGCTGAGGGCTTACTTGAGCATCGCTTCCAAGGGAATTTGAATTTTCAGTGAGGGTTTAGGCTGGAATACCATGTGTAGGCTAACTGTATCCACATGCCTACCCAGCACTTCTCAAGTTTTTGCCTATTTCTGAATCTTTGCCTCGCTGAATAAAGTTTGGCTTTCCCAAACAGGGGAAAATGATGTTCTTATAATCAGTAAGATTTTGGAAAGAGTTCTAAACAAAACTGGGTTGGCCAAACCATGAAAGTACATAATAGAATATATTATTAACTTCTACAAGATGACCACAAAGCCTTTTTTCACCGTATTAGGCATAAAGAGGCATCTGTGAAGGGATACACTTGCATGTAGCTTGTGTAGCAGTTTGATACATTACTCCTGCAAAGAACATATCTCACTGAGGCTTAACAGAAGCTTTTGAGACTCTGTAATTCTGGAATGAAAACTTTAGTGAGATACTGAATTATTTCACTCTGGATACCCAGGAATAATAGAAAACAGGACAGTCAGCCTCCCTAAATTTAATGCTGACAATATAGATAATGTGATGAAACACAGCATAAAATGCATCACAATGTAGGAACAAAACAAAACACCAAAACCAAACAAAACCTTTCACGTGATTTTAGCACATATCAGAATTATAAGTTGTATGAAACAGATAGTCATAATCTTTCTTTATACCTTCTCTCTTTAGAAGGTATATTTTATGGTCAAAAATAAAAGCTCTGAAATTTTAGAAGTGAGAACATAACCCCCAATAAAGCAAGTTTCCATTCAAAATACTAGCCAAGCATAAAACTGAAATGCCACTTTAATCAAAAAGAGATTTTGAGAAAAAAAATGTAATTTTTTGTGTGAGATCTAGCCAAGGGCAATGTTAATTTGATATTTAAATTATGAGTGAGTCTGTATCTTGCTTACTAGACAGACACATACTTACTAACAATAACCCTGAGAAATATACTGTGTGCCAAACTCCACATTTCATTATTTTTAGAGAACCACACCATAAATCAGTTTAGGGTTTTTCTGCATTTAAGAACAAGGAATATACTCCCTTGATCATATTATATCTCCTATACTATATTTTGAATTAATAGTAATTCCATGAGTTAGCCACATTTTTGATGTCTTTTTCTTTCATTCTAAGTAAATCTAACAATAACAGGAAAATTTGAATGATAACCTAGAAAAGTTTTCTTAGCAATAACAGGACATTCATCACCGGTACAAGCTTGCTCACTTCTGGCTTGGGCAGTGTAGACCTCAACATCAGTAAACAATCTTCAAAGTTGACACACCAGTAGTGCTCAAAGAGCTGGTCTGAACTTTTCAGCTGAAGGCTAAAGTAAGAACAAGTATCAGCCCCACTGCAAAAAGAATGCAGGTGGACTAGTAAAAATTACTGCTAATAAAACACAACCTTGATTTAATTCCAAGTAATGCACGCTCATGAGACATTGCCTGCAGGAATGTACATCTGAGGTATTGCATAGGAATAAGGGCATTTCTGCATTCCTTGAAGCGACCTTATCTTTATTTTGGAAACCTGTTACCATGCTCCGTGCCACCTCAGGAAGGAAACCTGGAACTCACCTGTTTCTGCTTCCATTTGTCAACCACATAATACAATTAAAATTGTTGGAAGAAAGCTGGTAATGTTTTTCTGACTTCAAGGGCAAAGGCACATATATACCTGGAAAGGGTTCTTCAGCTTCAGACATGCACAGAAGTGCCAGATTCTCCCAGTCACTTTTTTATGGTGTGCAGCTCCTCATTGTAAAAGCAAAAATGTTCATAAAACTGAGAAATTGTGAACAGTGACACATCCTGGGCAGATGTATTTCTGCTGACCAGCCAGTTCACACAATGTGTAATGACTCACAAGGCAGATTTTTGCTCGTTGTTTGCAATTCAGTGGAAGGAGAGGATGTCTTGTCTATGACTGAGGACAGTCTGGCCTGGCACCAGCTGCATAGATGTGAGCATATGGTGGGGTGGGGTAGAAAAAAAGGAGTAATTTGCAAAAAAACTGCTTTCTTGGAAGCATGTGATTACTCAGCAGTAACATGAGACTACAGGACGGGGAAAAAACTTCCCTTAACAACAGTAGGAGTCTAGTACCGCTGCCAATAAGAGAGTAAGAAAAAAGAAACTGTCAACCCTCTGCTACTTGCATAACCCAGAGCACTACCCTGACAGAGATACAAATATTGTCCTGTCTTCCATACATGATGTACACGTAACTATAAAACACGTACTGTGCCCATGCTTTCTGTCCTAAAAATACACCCATATAACCCAGGACCTTGACAGATAAATACTGCATATTTATCCCAATTACTTTCTTCTCATCCTACCAAGTATCATGTGAACTCAATATTGCTGTTCACTGGGAAATGGTCTGTGTAGCAGTATTACACAAGAATTTTCTTCACTTCAGATTTTGTTTTCCCAAAAAAGGAATACTTGGATCAATAACACCGGAGTCTCAACACCAATACTAAGGCCTCCTGAAGTCCCTTTCCCACTTGCTACTACCATCACCCTGAACATGACAAGGAACTAGATTTTATCAGCTGAAAAGCTGAAGAGAAATGTCCAAACACTCCAATGGGAAAATGAAAGCCAGGTGAAAAAAACACAGGCCTTGGAGCCATAAAGTGTGGATGTCCCCTGCAGCACTTTACCCAACTTAAGAGGGAAAAACCAAGTTCCTAGCCAGGTTTTGATTTTAAAGGTCAGAAGACTATCTGAGCATATGTAGCAAGTGGACTCATGATACCTACACCTACTGTTGCCTGACTCCTGTGCTCATCACCAACACATCCATTAGAGCTGGGAGCACAAGATATTTTATTCTGAGTTGAATACAAGCATGAAACCCAAAATCCAGAATTTTCAAAGGTGACAGGCTCTTAAGCAAGTTCTTCAATATAACTTATATTTATAGACCTTTTCCACAGGAAAAATTCATGGCCTTTAAGACACTTTAATGCATGCTTATATATTGTTGGCTATATTATGTTAGCTATCATCCCTTTAGCCAGCCTCTGAAGTAACAATGTTAGAGCATATATTTAATCCATATTTTTTACTCCACTTTTGTTTTCATGGCCATGACAGACAGAATCAATCCTGATTTACTAGAATTTTTCCATCCTTTATTTGCTATTTCTTCTCCTCTAATGAAATCAGCTTGTATTCTTTTAATTCAGCTTTCTTTTCATTCACAAACCAGACTAAGAGATTTGCCAATGTCATGCTTCACCTCAAGTTTTGCATTTTTCCCTGTATTTCCACTCTCAGATCTTTTAATTTCTCAGAATGTGCCCACCACTATTTTTCTGAGTCTAGCTGTCAAGACTTTCCTGTTCATTCTTTCTTGTTTTTCTTGGCAAATGTCAGAACTCACACTTTTCCTTGCTCCTTTAATTTCTGTTAAGCATAATACAGGGGGGGGGATTCTCTCACACTTTTCCTTGCTCCTTTAACTTCTGTTAAGCGTAATACAGGGGGGCGAAAGCCCACAAATCTATTTATATTTGTATCAAACCAGTTAAAAAAAGTTAATTCACTAGCTGCAAGCAAAATATGACTGAATTAGCTTTCTGTTCTTGAAAAAACTAGATTTGTGACTAGTGACTTCACATACTTTGTCTGCAACTGAAACTAAATAGGTCACCTGGGTAGTCTCCCATGAGCTTTTAGTAGATCCTTTTTCACATCACAAAAGCACTACACAGTTTGGCACTGTTCTGAATGATTGGCAGCTTCTACTCAGGAGAGGCTGAGGAATGAAATGCCAAGGAAAGAAATGCCAAGGGTTTTACAGGTCAGTGCTTTGGCAGAACTACATGGGAAAGCTTGTTTCACTCTTTGGAAATACTATAAGTTGCTTATATTCATGAAAAATAAAGTGCAAACAACTCAAAAAAGCTAACAAAACAAACAAAAAAAAACCCCCAACAAACAAACAAACAAAAAACCCAAAAAACCCAAAACAAAACAAACAAAAAAACCCAAACAAACAACAAAGCAGCAAGATTCTCATTGACCAAAGTTGACAGAAGTATTCTGACTCTACTCCCCCTACTTCTTCCAGAAATATAACTGAGTTTTGAAATCTTCATAATGGGGAAAGTATTCCTATTGCTGAAATGCTAATGTGTTGGGTGCATAAATTTCAAATTGTTTATTATGAAATAATGTTACAGAGTAATGAATCAGCAGATGTGTAAGTTCAGCCCCAGACAATAGTAGTATTACACCATTACGTTAGCAGTGAGTGTGATAATGCTCAGATCATAAAAATAACAAATTGGTAAGTTCCAATTAGTGGTATTCAGTAGAAAAAAACAACAGGGGTAAGTACAATATTTTATACATGTGAAATATATTCAGAAACTGAGAGATGTCATGGCTATCTTGGGTTTTTGCTTCTAACACTGACCTGTAATCTGTATGACAGAAAAGCAATTTACATGTCAGTTTTTACTATCTGTATAGCTAGAACAGTAATACTCTCTTTGAAGCATGTCCATAAAGCAGAACTACAACAATAATATGAATGATGGGTAAAAATATCCACCTATTTTAAAGGGCTTATGCTCACTTTGAGTACCCAGCATCATAGATTTGGGGATGTGTTCATCTTTGGTTCATGTGTTCATCAGATACATGTAGCCATATAGCCCAATAAATATACTGTTGCCATAAGAAGTCCACATGCTTTCTGTCAAACTGAAAACACAAACCTCAGGATTTGTAAGGCTTTGTCTAAACTGTTTTGGACTGCCCTGACCTCTGTTTTACCTTGCTTAGCAGCACCTACACTTGTCTAACCCCTAGATAACTATTAAGCACTTTGTTTTCGCTTTTGCTGAGCGTTGTACAGTTGTACTATGCAACTCTAATTATTATTTATATATCTCTAACTAATAGATAGTAATAACAAGCAGAATTCTGCATTGAATGAACCATCTATCACCCTCATATAAAGACAGCAGTGTAGAAGAGTATAGGCATGGATGGAATGTACAGCTACATGATGATACAGGAGGATCCAGGCTATAAGCAACTCATAGTCATTAAAAAATGCAATCTTGGGAGCTGGATAAAAACAATTTTAGCGATAATAAAGTGCACAAAAGCAAGTAGACAGCTTAACAAAAACATGTCATATGTAGTCAATCATTCACATACCACAAATGCAAGACATAATACAGAATTGCAAACCAAAAGAGAAACAGCAAGCTAGTGGATTGCAAGACCAAACATAAAAATTACCCCAAGTAAGATGTTCTAGTTTTGGCTAGGATAGAGTTAATTTTCTTCCTAGTAGCTGGTACAATGCTGGGTTTTGGGTGTATGAGAATAATCTTGACAACACACTGATGTTTTCAGTTGTTGCTGGCTAATGTCTATACTAAGTCAAGGACTTTTCAGTTTCTTAGGCCCTGCCAGCGAGAGGGCTGGAGGGGCACGGGAAACTGGGAGGGGACACAGCCAGGACAGCTGACCTGAACCAGCTGATGGGATATTCCATACCACAGAATGTCACGCTCAGTATATAAACTAAGGAGAAGTTGGCCAGGGTAGGCAGATTGCTGCTTGAGGACTGGCTGGGCATCAGCCAGCATGTGGTGAGTAACTGTATTCTGCATCCTTTCTTTTTTTTTTTTTTTTCCTTCTTGAATTTTATTTCTGTTCCTCTTTTTGGTATCATCCTTTTCATTACAATTACTAGTAGTAGTATATTTTACTTTATTTCAGTTATTAAACTGTTCTTTTTTCAACCCACAGGTTTCACCTTTTTCTGATTCTCCTCCTCATCCCACCACGGGGGGAGCAGTGAGCCAGCAGCTGCGCAGTACTTGTTGCCACCCGGGGTTAAACCACAACGGAGGACCAAACCCCCAGTTAGTATCACACTTCTTCGGCCCAGGGACATGATGTGCTGACTCTTCACTATACTCTTTGCATCCCAAGACTAAAACCATTGACATTAGTAGCTAGGGGCTGTGAGAAAAAGATCATAATACCTGAGATGCTACAAAGTTTGTTTACATTATTTGTGATTGCACAATTAATGCAAATGAGCTGTATTAGATAATCTGAAAAATACATGTCAATATTACTATCACTGGAGTAAAGATAGGTCTTTCATTAGAATATTAAGACTTCAGCTAACTCATAATAAATCCACGACCTTCCTTGGCCTATATATATTCCCTAAGTAGCAGCCCAGCAGTTCGGCAAGAGAGGACAACTTACCAAGCTATTTGGATGGAACAATTTGCTAGTGGTTCGTGGAGTTGTAAATAGCAGCATGCACAATTACAATTTGCAACAACATACTGAAGATTGGGGTAAGAGAATTTTAAACACCTAGAGTACTGCTTCTAATTAATCCAGCTAACATTCTACTCAAAAACTGACTAAATTTATTTGAAACAAGAGTGCTTATATATATATATATACACACAGACGCAGACACATAGACACACACACATATATATATTTGTATACAAACACAAAAAAAAAAAGTCATGATGGACTATTTTAAGAGAATGTTGATTTGGTGTGTTACCATCTTGGAATATGCTATAGATCATGCTACACATAATCTTTCTTTTGGCACAGTTAAGAACTCATGGAAGAATCCAAGTAAAAATAATAAATTATATAAAACAAAACATCACCACCATGCAAAAAATCTAGTATCTGATTTATTTAACCAACAAGAAATGGCAGCACTTGTGTGTGTTCAAGAGGTGGAATCAGAGGTGGCTAGTCCCAGGAGAAAAAAATAATTTATAGGGACATAATGATTTATAATTTAAAATAATTTATAGGTAATAGGGAATAGTGGAAGAACACATGTCAAAGAAAAAAGAAAGCAACCATGAAGAAATAAAATTAAGTTTTATAAATATTTTTAAAGCCATTTGCAGTTGGCTGTGCTAAAGAGATCTGAAATCCTATTAACTTTCATAAAATGGAAATACCTTTCCGTCTTTATCATATATATATATTAAAAATATATATCTTTCTAGAAAACTCTAGCTTTATTTCAAAAGGACTTATAATTTCTAAGTTATGATAACATAATATCACCTTAAAATTCAGCAGTCTGCAGTGATGCTTTTTTAATACTGAAATACTAACATAATACTTCTGATCTACATAAAACAGTGCAAACTATACTTGCTGATATAATGACAAAATTTGCTTTATAAACACAGATGCTTTGTACTAAGAATAACAACCTACTTCCAATCCTTTGTAAACCTGCATCAGCTTATACTATATTATAAAATGGCATAAATTTTTTATTAGTTCACTGAAAGGATATGAAATACACTTTTCTACTTACTCCCGTCATTGCTTTGCTTTAATTGCTATGTAACGATTTAAAGAAAAGAGAACCACATAAATCTCGAGGTTTGGGGTTTAGGATTTTTTTTAGTTGAAGGAAGTACACTGTATATTAAAATGCTGTTCGCTAGACAGTGACCCTCAGCAGAATAGATAGTACAGTATAAAAACATTGACTTCCTGAAGGGTAAAATCTCTGATCATGAACTCACTGAAGTCAATGCAAGCCGTCCCAGTAACTGCAGTCACAGCAGTTCTGCCCCCTCTTAACTCCCTGCAGTGGAACCAGATTAAATAATATATGGTGAGATTTGTATGAGCATCCTTTTTTATTTTATGTAAGCCTATAATAAACAAAATCCAATCAATGACGTATACCTGTCTGTAGAAATAATTTTAATGAAAGCAAAGGGGAGCATGAGCTTCTACAGATTTACAGCAGTATAATTTGGAGGAAAAATTTATTTCCTATTGACCATACTGTGTATCTGCCTGCCATATGTTTTTTGTGCTACTTAGCAATC
Organism: Falco naumanni; assembly: GCF_017639655.2. Classification (NCBI taxonomy): domain Eukaryota; kingdom Metazoa; phylum Chordata; class Aves; order Falconiformes; family Falconidae; genus Falco; species Falco naumanni. The sequence goes on along the minus strand of NC_054080.1, from coordinate 53,247,905 downwards.
ACAAATAAGACTCTGTAAATGTCTCTCTGTAGGGTTTGCAAAAGAAACTGTATTGTATATTTTTACCATACATTTCTAAGTCTACGAATAAAAACTAAAAGAAAAAAGTAATTTCATTTTTAAATCATCATTTCTGATGCTGATATGCATGAAAAAAAGAGAAATAAAAAACCTTCCAAAACCAAAGTGGAAAAATACACAGTTGCAAAAATGTACTGTTAAATAGCTTATAAATGTACTACTTGTAATGTAAGGTCCTTTAAGTTTCTCTGGAGTACCCTACTTAAAAAACCATTTTGGCTGATGGACAACTTAAATCTTTTCCAATCAAAGAATAGAATGTTCCACTTCTGTGAATTGTAATGCAATTGAAGGATAAAAGAAAAAGAAAAAAGAAAAAAGGGGAAAAAAATCATTCACCATTCTTCAGGAGAATACAATGTTCAAAAGCAGAGTATGACCTCTTCCCATTCCCAGAAACTCCTCATACAAGACCATGATGCTGAATTTCCCAATTTCAGATAGATTTGATATTATACTTTTATGGGAGGCATCTTTTCTAGTTGCACAATGAAAACAGGGAGGGAATTTTGAAGTAAAGAATATACACTCCTGCAAATAAGGTAATATTTAAAGACTAAAAAGCTCACTCATTCATGCCATATACAAAACACAGAGCAGAAGAATAACATTCACAGAAAAATTACAAACACCCTGTACTCATGCATTTCAATGAGCATTACTGATGGGTGGAGAGAATCCTACTAGATTAAAACAAACATACAAAGAGATCATTACAGCTTATTATCCATGAAATTCACTACAGGTGTCAGAATGACTGCAAGGAGGTATTCTAAGAACTTGCAGAAGATTTTTCCACAAATTACAAAACTAAAAGGAAATAAATTATTCATTAGGCTAAGAAGTAAATAAATAAGTTCTCAGTTATTAAGTGTATTGTATGTAATGGACAAGCAAGTATTTTGTTTCTTCTTTCCAGCCACTTCTGCTCCTACCTGTCTCTGTCAAAGTGCCCTACTGCTGTCCTGCCATCCAACTGTACTTTATGTCTGACAGTATAACTAAAAATATAACCATCATAATCGGTTTATTTATTTTGGAGCATGTACAAAAAGTGTCTATGATTTTTATGCATTACAGGGCATCTGCCAATGTTTGAAACAACACATTTCAACAAAATTAGAGAATCTCTACAGGGGGTAAAATGCAAAACAGTTCACTGGAAAAATGCAAAAGATCTTCAGGACACTGCCAACGTTTATCAAAATGTTAGATGGCCACCAACTGTGAATTTACACCACTTTACATCACAGTACAGAAAAGAAAGTGGTGCCTATTACCAGACATTTTAGAAATCTGGGTTTTAGCTACTATTATGAGTTTACCACAAAAGAAGACAGAATACAATAAATTCCCTCATTCCCTTCAGTCATCTGGACTGATTTTTATATAGCAAGGTCTTTCTCTTTCCTACTACCTGGATCATAAGATTTTATCTTCTTCAGCCAGTTAGCAGACACTTCAATATATACGTGAAAACACATTTTTGAATTTACCATGAGTTCCTGATAATCAAGATATTTTCTCTCAGTAACAGTCGTAACAATCACTCAGATTTGGAATCAAATCCTATGCTGTAATCGAAGAAAAAAAATGGTACAAAAGCTCTTTTGTTGGTGGGTTGTTGGTTTGGTTTTTTTTCCTGTCCACCTTTGAGGAGATAGTAGATGGCAGCTACAAGTCAGTTGCAGAAAAAAAATAGGAAAAAAAAAAGACATTGCAGAATAAGGCATTATTTTCAGCTAAGAAATTTTAGAGGGGGAAAAAAGGAAAAGAAAGAGGCATTATTATCTAAACTTTGGTTCAGTGACATAACACTGCTTGACAAAAAAGGACAGGTATTATCATTTCTGTTTCACAGGCACTGAATTGTCCAGGTATGATGGAAGGAAGGATGATTCAGACTTCCAGCCTGAGTGTCCTTTTTCCTATCTCTCTCTTATAAAACTCAAAGAAAATAAGTTCAAACAGGCTATATAAAAGACACCTCTTGTCTTATATCTTAGGCTATAGGCTGTAATCACACATTTTGCTGTATGAGTTAACCATCCTCCATTATTTGCACCAACATCTCTCATTTTTATTCACCAGAGATTCACATCCTGCTAAATGCATTTTTACCTCTCCTTCAAAAGTAAATATATAAAGAAATGTATGTCTGTCTGCCTTTTCATTACTCCTAATGCCAGATCTTCCTCCTGGAGAAGACTTCTTTTCTTTTTTTGTCCTACTGAAACTTTTTAAGGTAGACAGCACATATGACCAGTAGTCCACTTACCATAGGTTTATATAAATACTTCATAAAAATATTACAGTCGTAAACCAAAAAATCTGCCCATATTTTGAAACTATTAATAATGCTTGGTATTTGCACTTGTGCCTAAAAGTATTTCCCCTCTGATGGTGAACTCTGTCACTAGAATTCAAAACGACAAATCCTCTCTTTCTCTAATGATGACAAAATGCCTCCTATGGATAATGATTCTGAAAAATCTCATGAACTTCAACAAACTTTTGCAATATAAATAAAGAATCTAGAAATGTGTTGCAATTGTGGTAAACATATTCATAAAATTTGTTGCTTGGCTTGAAATTTATGTTTTACCTCCAGGCAGGAGATTCTGCATTACCAAAAGCAGACTTTCTGATTTTCCTAAAATTTCAGTCTTACTTGTACTTTGCAGTTCAAAGGATGGAATCAAACAAGAAAGTGCAAATGGTACTAGTCTGCCTTACTGTTGATATAGGAAACATTTTTCCTTCATCACTTCTACTCAAATTAACAAAACTCTTTAGAATCTCTAACTAAAAATTAAGGACTTGGTCGGGATGTGATCCCTATTTCTTCATAAAAGATGTGTTGTGGTTTAGCCCCAGCATGACATGGCCACTTGCTCACTCACATCCCCCAGTCTGATGAAGAGAGAATCAGAAGGGTAAAATGGAGAGAACTCATGAGTTGAGATAAAGACAGTTTAATGATTTAAAAAAAAAAAAAAAAAAAAAAAAGTTAAGAAAAAAACCACCACACACACAACAAAGACAGAGGAAAACAAATTATGCAAAAGAAAACAATTGATCATCACCAACCTTCCAATACCCAGCCAGTCCCCAAGCATCAGCAGCCCCCACCAACATCCAGCCCTGCACCCCTCCCCGTTTTATTGCTGAGCATGATGTCATATGGTATAGGATATCCCTTTGGTCAGCCAGGGTCAGCTGTTCCAGCTGTGTCCCCTCCCAGCTCCTTGTGCACCTGCAGCCTACTTGCTGGCAGGGCAGTCTGAGGCGCAGAAAAGGCCCTGGAGCTGAGTAAGCACTGCTCAGCAATAACCAAAACATACCCACGTTATTTATTAATGTGTTTTCACCACAAATCAAACACAGCCTTATTCAAGCTATTATGAAGAAATTTAACTCTGTCCCAGCCAGCACCAGTACAAGATGCCAGAATATTATCTGGTCATCTGTACCTAACCATTTTACGACAAGAATGTAGGATTTATTTTAGAAATAGCATTGATGGTCTGCAGTGTCGAAATGTGCCAATGTAAGATCATTCTTTTGAAACTGTGATCTTAATTAGACATCTATTACTTCTGCCTCTAGTATTACATATATGTCACAAATCAGCAAGCAAATTATCTGTGATTTTAAAGAATAATACTGAGCCTGAATTCTTGGTGAAAACTTGCAGAAAGTATAAAGGGACAGAGTAATTCAGCACAGTCCTCAATAAAACAAGGCCTTCCAGTTGAAATATAAATCCTGAATTAAGTTGAAACAACAAGTGTAATTCAGACTTACTAGAACACTATTACAGAACTATCGCCCCTTATTTCCATGGGAGATAAATGCAATCACCTGGGTGTTATAGACTGAGACATCCATCAAACTAGCCTACACCTAGAATCAAAGATGAGATTTATTTTTTCAGCACAGATACTGCTAGAATGTAGTATCATTAAAAGAAACTGTCAACATTTTTCAAGATTGACAAAAAAAGCAGCAATTTTTCATTAATTTCTGCATGCTTTGGAGAATTTTTCAATGAAGCAAATACAGTAGCTTAAAATATTACTCTAATACCAAAACAGAAAAATTTTCATAATAGCTTTTTTCAGTCACAACGCCTGGAAATTTATTGAACAACTATAGCATTCTGAGGCACTCAAGTATAAATGATAAGAGTGAAGTCTAATGTTCCTGTGAGGGACAAGTGTGGAGTTATGAAGAGGATACATTTATAGGCATGTCCTACAAAATACATCTTTGGCAAAAGCAGGTTTCTGTGATGTATGTTCTTTCTCAAACTGCATGAATGCCTTTGGTACTTGTTTACATTTACACTTTTCTGTTCTTTTTTTTTTTAAATTCAGCCTGCACAAAGTGTAAATCAAGATTGATACAAAAGTACAGTGAAATATATAGTGACAATTGATACCATTTAAATTCTGATATCAAAAACAACTACTATATTGTTACATGTATTAATTTAATCAAATTGTTTTGAAAGAGTTCAGTGGGGTTTGGGGATACAGGAGATCACTTTTTCCCTTCAGTGCCATCCTGTTCCTCAGATACCTGGGACATGATTTTAGATGCCATAGTTGAAAGCTTCTGTATGGAGGTGAACTCCTGTAAAGCCAGCACAGAGCCCTGCACACCCAGTCCCGTCCACACAGACTCTCACTACCTCTAGCTGTGTGCCCACTCTGCTCTACACCTACCTTTTCAGGGGAAAGAAGGGCAGGGCGACGGAAGAGAAAAGGGAAAGAGCAAGGGAAGGAGGAGAGTAGAGGGGAATGGACAGCAGGAGCAGAAGGGGCACTGCAACAGAAATGGGAAGGAAGGACAGGAGTGTTAGAGCCCAGCATTCATCCTAGCCCTCCTGGGACTTGGCTCCTGTGCTCAGGGCCAGCTATAACGCAAATGTCAAACTGCATCAAATAGTCTCAATAGGGGCATGCTCCCTATTCCTTTAGGAGCTGCTTTTAAGCACAGGTTCGCTTGTCCTTGCCTAAGCCTGCAGCCCTGCCTGCACCTGGTCACACATCCCACCAGGACTTTGACCCTGACTCCTAAGTTTGACTTCCTGGCTTGATCTTAGACTTGCCCCATTACCATGGAGTGCTGTCTGGGGACAGACACTTTCACTGACCTGTTCTCTTCACCTAGCTCAGGTATCATGGGACAGCACCCTTGTCTCTGCCCTGCTGTGATGCTCATCCCCCAGCTTCTCTCACAGATTTGCCCTTGCTGCTCCATCATTCCCGGTTTCACTTCCTCCCCCATGCAGGTATAGCTGCATAACCCTTAAGGGCATGGAAAGGTAAAACAAACAAACAAAACAAACAAACAAACAAAATATTCAAAGTCTGGTCAGCACGCAGTATGACACAAGATTGTTATAGTAAATGTAATAGCATTGATATGGCTTGTAACACTTGCATTCAGAATTACAGTATTATCACAGTATCTTAGTGACGCTTGTCACTGGACTACCAAAAAAACAGGGAAAATAAGAACTGCATCATTTTTTATTTATCTTAAACTTTCCCCTTGTAGTACAGAATAGTATATTGAATAAGGAGAAAAAAGAACTAATTCAGAAGGAACATGTGGTTGATTTTGAAATGCCAAGCACTATATGTATGAATAATATATAATAATAGATAAGACAACCTGGTACAATATAATAAGCACACACAAATTAATTACTGAACAGGTGCAGTGAAAGAAAATGTCAATTAGAAAGTCAATTGGAAGGTCAAGATATCAATTAAATAGTTAATGAGCTATTCCTGGAAAAATCAGAGACAATTGTATTATACAGAATCACTTCAGAATATAAGCTAGAAAATAGTTCACAAAGACGAGAAAGAAAAGGAGTGAATACAATGTATGAATTCTAAAAATAATTTGTTTGCTTTTCATGTAAACTGCAGCTTAACTGGCAACTATTCTCTACCATAACTGTCAGCAATTAAAGACAGCTATTTCTGGCATATAACAGCCAGAAAGATGTAAAATTAACCCTAAAGCAATTAGTCCCTTTGTGGTGAGAATCCTAACCTGGCATTAAGCCACATTACCTCCTATGCCTTCTGTCTTATGGTCTCCAGGATAGCGGATGTAACTGTGAGAAAAAGTAAAGCCAACTTCTCTACTACAGTGCCAGGTAAAGAAAACCTTAGAAGAGTTTTTGCTTTGCTTCTGTAAAACCTTCAGGTAATTGGTCGGACTTTCTGTATCAAAAACTGGAAAGAGTTTTACTATCCATTCACTTAGATGGGGTCTTTGGGCTGCAGTCTGCAATTCCCCAGTTGTGTTCAGTTAACTCTCCAAACTCTTGTAGCACATACTTGTTTCTTCTTGAAAACTATGACGGTATGATTGGTGACTCAAGAGAAACTTCTTCAGAACAGAGCACGCTCTGTTCTACGAATTTTCAAGAAAAGTGATATTCAATCAGACCAAGGTGAAGAGTGCAGCTGGCACAGTATCTGCACTCTAGCAACAGCCATAAAAGTATGCCTTGGAAAGAGTAATAATAGTGTATTTCTGATGCTGTTCCATAATGTCTCCCCAGTCCACAGATATTTTTAGTTCATGGGATTTCCTGAGGGTGATGTGAATTATGCAGTAAATACCAGTTAATGTCTCCTCCAAGTTCTTCTTCCATCCCTACTCAAATATATGTAAACCTTTTGCACTCAAAACATCAATGTGCACATCGAATTTGCACAATGTATATACGAAGACTTCCAGAAGACTACCACCTTTTGCACGAGGAGCTAGATCCTTCTGTTTTAAACCAGTTTCCACATACTTTGCATTTAACAAACCCTGCTTGCAACAGAAGAGGCAGTGAGCAGTCTTCTCTCTTTTGCTCATGATCCTGCAAACTTTTGGTATCCCTTTTAGTCATCTATATTCTAAGCTGGTGAGTCCTAGTACCTGCAGCTATACCTAAAATCCTAGGTGTAGTCCATACTTTTGATTATGCATGCTGCTTTTCTCTGAATCTTTTTTTACCATTCTTACACATTCTTTTTTGAAACAAACAACAAAAACTCCTCACATAGTCTTCAAGCTGTGGTAAACCATGGATTTATGCAGTGGTATAAATTATATTCAGTGCTATGTTCTTTGTCCCTTTTCTATTTGTTTCTAATATGTCACCTGTTTCTTTGACTGGTGTCAAACATTGATCTGTTGTTTCCATGAAGTATCTATCCCAACTTCAAGGCCTTTTTCCTGAGTAGTAATTATGCACTGAACCCATCACTTAATATGTGAAACTATTATCATCACTGTTATGCTTCCGTTCATATTTAATGACACTGAATTTCACCTGCTATATTATTGCCCTGTCACTTCATTTTGTAAGGTTCTTCTATAATTCTTCACAGTCACTCCTCACCTTTTTTACATTCAGTAGCTTTATACTATCAGCAAACATTCGCATCTCACTGAGTCAATCTTCTTTTCCAGCAGTTTTATAAATGAGTATGTTTCCAGAACAGATACCTGCACAACTACCATGGTGGCTTCTCACACCGCAAGAACCTACCCTTCATGCCATAAATTATTTATCCATACTAGCACTTCCCTTTACTCCATTACTTTCTGGGAATCCAGCACTCATTTATAAATTCCCTGATTCCTTCAAAACAGTCAACAGGAATTCAAAGTGAGATTCCTCTTTAAAGCAAGATTATTCCTTTTCAGGTAGATTGTATTTATCCCATGTTCAGTAATTGGATCCTTCACAGTAACATTCAGTTCTTTGCCCAGTAGAGATGTCAGGCATACAAATCCACAGGTCTCTCCCTGGAACATTTTTTCTGAAGACTAGCAACACACTCCCCGTCTCACAATTCTCAAGTATCAAGGCAACTTTACATGACTTTTTTAGCAATTAAGTTGTTTCAACCCTGTGCTAGAATTTTTAGGCAAATACCATCCTATCGCAGTGATCTACTGGTGTTTACACTACTTCTGCAATAGCATCAGCATTGGTATGACAACACGCGTTATGTCTATTTGTACTTTTACATCTTCACTGTTGCATGCACCAGTCTTCATTCCGTCTTTAGAGATCTTTTTCTAAGTCCACATGCTCGTCTGTGACCCAACAGAGCAGTCTCTCCTACCTTCCTGAAGGACCCTTTTTGAGTTTTAAGGCCACCTTTGATTCCAAGGCTCTGTTTCTGGAAAGGGCAAGCCTGTAGGTAGTTTGTTGCCATTACTACATTAGAATTTATTGTACCAGGTGTCTTATTTTTCCACAAATTCACTCTTCTTTGAACTCTTATTCCATCCCCTTCAGTTAACCCCTTCTGTTAAAAATGGCACAGTAATTACTTATTAGAGCAATTCAACTTGGCAAGAGTTTCAGATCAAAATCTACACTGAAGAAGAGGATTTGTCTTGTCTAACTATAGGTATCTATAGGATTCACATCTCTAGTCTCTGTAGGCTCCCTTTTGTTGGAAAAAAATACATATTTCAAAACTGCAATTTGTCTGACCCGTTTCAGACATTTCCCCATATCAATCAGAAACAAATCATGACATAGAAGACAGAATTTCTCTCCGCTATCAAGAAACTGCTGTAGACTAAGGTTAGCAGTGCAGAAACATGTCACATCCAACAGACGCTTTATTCTAATCTAGCTAGATTATTCACTGTACGTTACAGCACAAACTACAGACTTGGCTCAAAAGGGAGTCGGCACTTTAATATTACTGAAGACAAGACTAATCAGAAATAATTTCTTTTAGTGTTGATGTCAGTTTCATTAGATAACTTGTTATATTAATTTGGTAGGTTGATAATTTTAACACATTGATTTATTTATTGACTCCTGATTCTGACTTTAATTTGATCACTGTAAAGTCCCGTCTAACCAATTTAATAATTTAGTATAAATTAGCTCACACATACACTCACTCCTTTTAAAAGAAATCCAAACAAGGCATACATACCCAATTTTTATTCCATCAAATTGTACAGTGATTCAGAAAAGTAGGGTATAGAAAACCCCAATAATATATTCACAAGCTTTTTGACTCCACTTTCAAACTAATACTCATACACAAGACCTTTGTAGATGTCCTAGTCCACTCCATAGTGACAAACACAAAAAAACATCAAGAACATGAACAATTGGGTTCACCAGTGTACAAAAAGTACGGTTGCTTTCTAAACACTGGGCAAAAGAGATTACCTCTTAAAATAATTCATAAAAAAAAAAATCACAGGTTGTTGTTATTCAGCCATTAGATCATCCATGATCCAACTATGGATGATAATGCATTTTAATGCTCTTCACACTCTTAGTTTAGATTTGAGACCTTTGATTTTAATACCACTTTATCAATGACATTAATTAAAGCTTGCGCTGATAGTGTCTCCTCAGAAACAAATAATATTTTAAGTTTTTTGTAGGAAAACAAATGTCCTGCATGACAACTAGAGACAAGTAACGTATTAAACACATCCGTAGATTTGCATAATCAAAGATTTGCTTTTACAGAGTTTCACCATGATTTTAAATCCACAAATAGAAGGTTTTCTTAAAATCATTTGTTTAACTATGTCTATGCAGTAGACAGATTCCTTTACTTATCATACAAATAAGAGGTTTAAAAACAGTTTTCTGCACCTGAGGTTGCTTTTTCTTTTCTTTTTTCTTTGTGCTGTTTATTATAGAATTATTTTTGCATATGTGGTAGAAGGCAGCTTTTTTGAAAAGTAGACAACAGATGGAAAATAAAGTTCAGAAAAAATACTTCAACCATATAACATATTACAACAGTTATAAAAACTGTTTTAACCCACACTCATTTTAAGAATTGTAATGGTACTGATCTCTTGGAGGCTGAATTTGTCTGGTGCCATCCACCTTCAAAGCTAACTAGTTTCAAAAGTAAAAAAAAAAAAATAAAAAAAAAAATAAAAAAAAAAAAAAAATACAAGTATCTGCAGAGACCGACCTTCCCTGAGAGCTCAGATAAATTTTGGAAATTTTCTGTGGCAATGCTCATGTCTGCCACATTTATATGTATTCAGTCCAGTCAGAGTCTATCTTTCAGACAACTTCACACGACTTCACAGTTCTAATAGTTCTTACTCTCATTGGCAAAACAATTATTTTGTGGGTCTGGGAAAGAAATGGAGAAAAGAGCCCAGTTGCTGCTATTCCTGGCCCTTTCACAGAATCACTAATATTCCTCACAGATATTTTTGTCTCCTAGATAAGAGATGGTTGTATGAGACAGCTGTCGTTTCACGTATGTGCAATCTTTCTCATCTGTTCAGCAAGGAAACTTCTGTGTTCATCTTTGATAGCTGTTCAAAAAAAACAGATTTTTATGGGCTTTCAGAGTGTCTACAAAAGCCAGTAAACAACAGCAAAGTATTAGTACTACTCCTGGTACTAGGAAATAGCTGCTTTTCTGGCAGGACCTGAAAAGCAGATACATATTCAACAACAGGCAGTTTCTGGTTTATTCTGCTTTTATTTTGTCCGCACTGTTTCTCTGATAAGGGAGGGTGGGGATGGGGCAGTGCAGGGGGGGGGGGGGGGGGGGGGGGGGTTGGAGAGGAGAGAAAAAACACAAGCTAGAATGGCAAGGTTTGGGTTTGGTTTGGTTTGGTTTAGCACTGAGAAAACTACATCACAAATCCACAAATCTAAGGAAATATTTGAAGCAATAATACCACACTATCAGAGTACCTTTATTTCTGATCCATATGGTAGAAGCTGCCACTTTACTGAAAACAATTGGACATTACCACCAACAGGATAGTGAAATGGTCCGTTTTCATTTGAAGTCAACAAATCAAAATCTTCTAAGCTGCCACTTTCCCCTCAGAATTTAAGCTTGCAGTCTTTTTTTTTTTTTTTTCTTTTTTTTTTTTTTTTTTTCTAAATGTGAGGACAACCAGAAAACTCTGAACACATGCAAATTGATGACATAGGAAAAATGCAGAAACAACTGGAACTTAGGTACTGCTACTGGCTAATACCATTTATACCATACAAAGATAGAGAACTGCTCAACTTCCTCCTAGTCATAATTTTTTGGGGTATCATGAGGAGTTGGTAGATGGGACAGAACATCTGATTTCACACAAGCAGACCTGTAGAGCAAAGAAAAACTGACATCTCAGGAGGCTTTTAAGCTTAATCTAGGACAAAAAAATATTTCAGGATACCAAGAAGTATTCGAAGCCTACATCTCAATATTCTCTTACTGCAAAAGTGGGATCCCCTTAGGTCACATCAACCCTGGTGATAGATGGGTGCTGTTTTAACCCCAAGTGATAACTGAGTACCACGCAGCCACTTGCTCACTCCCCCCACTTACCCCAGAGAGACACGGAGAAGAACTGGAAAGGACTGTAAACCTCAAGGGTTGAGATAAGAAAAATTTGATAATTAAAATAATAATAATAACAACAACAACAACAACAAAAATTATTAAAGAAAAGGAAGGAGAAGGGAGAGGAATACAATCCAAAGGGAAGGGAGGAAAGAAAGTAAATTATGCACAATACAGTTGCTCACCAGTCACTGACTGATGCCCAGAGCAGTGATCAACAGGCCCAGGCCAGCTCCTCCCAGTTTATATACCAAGCATGATGTTCTATGTTATGGAATATCCCTTTGGCCAGTTCAGGTCAGCTGTCCTGGCTGTGTCCCCTCCAGTTTCCCGTGCCCCTCCAGCCCTCTCGCTGGCAGGGTCTAAGAAACTGAAAAGTCCTTGACTTAGAACAAACATCACCCAGCAACCACTAAAAACTCCCATTACCAACATTGTTCTCACACCAAATCCAAAACACAGCACTGCACCAACTACTGAGAAGAAAATTAACTCTACCCCAGCTGAAACCAGGACAGTGAGATAGGAAACCATTACCAGTTATTTCACCTAATGCACTGCATTCACTAAGGTTGTGTTACACTGACCGCACCCTGATTGTACTTCTGAATTTCTTTATGTTCCTCTTAAGGGCTGATCACATAACTTTTCAAAAACTGGATTTCAATTTTGACATAGATCCCTACATACATGGCTACTGTGCCTGTGAAGTCAATAAATCTAGGGAGAGCACAGCCCAAGAAGTCCACCAAAATCCATACAGTTTGTATTTAAACAGTGGTTTGTACAGTTTTTCAGTGTAAATCAGGATTTGTGATCACCATATACTTCTTAAACTCTTCTACTTTCAAGTAAGTGTTAAGTATTCTAGGAGAAAAAGAAGAGTATCAGTGACACATGCTTTACATTTACATGGCACCAACATTTTTTTACAATACTGAAGAACATAAGGAAATATTTTAACAAAATTGTGCTGATTTTGGCTGGGATCATTTTCTTCACAGTAGCTAGTATGAGGCTATGTTTTGGATTTGTGCTGAAAACAGCGCTGACAATGCAGAGATGTTGCCATTGTCACTGAGCAGGGCTTACCCAGTGCCCAGGCCTTTACCCCACCCCACCAGCGAGGAGGCTGGGGGGCACAAGGAGCTGGGAGGGGACACAGTCAGGACAGCTGGCCCCCACTGACCAGAGGGACATTCCAGGCTATATGATGTCATGCTCAGTGTATAAAGCTGGCTGAAGAACGAGGAAGAGGGGGGACATCTGGGGTGATGGTGTTCGTCTTCCCAAGTTACGCGTGATGGAGCCCGGCTTTCCTGGGGATGGCTGAGCACCCGCCTGCCCATGGGAAGTGATGAATGAATTCCTTGCTTTGCTTTGCTTGCGTGTGTGGCTTTTGCTTTACCTGTTAAAGGGTCTTTATCTCAGCCCACGAGTTTTCTCACTTTTACTCTTCTGATTCTCTCCCCCATGCCATTTTGGGCAGGGGGAGGGGGGAGTAAGCGAGCGGCTGTGTGCGGCTAAGTTGCCAGCTAGGGTTAAACCACACCAAAAATACATTTAATTAAGTTGTTATATCTAGTAAACTAGATATAAACTACTATAAAAATCATTGACAGAAAGGTAGTATGAACTGCAGTTTCAGGAACAAATAAAAGTCCCCTCATTGCTTGCATGTAACTATTTTTAGTTATGAGAGTAATTTTTTTAAGCAGGTATTTTGCAAGTAAGAAATATCTGAAACTGAAAGATAAAAATCATAGTATGCTACAGGTATGTACCTAAGAAAAGATTTTCAGTTAATCTTTAATGGACATAAATACATTCAGGTCTTAATAGGTGAGTTATAACTTCTGTTGTGCACAACCCAGGAAAAGAAGCTAGAAACGTAAAAAAAAGACACTGTAGTCTTACACAGAAAAAAGTATTTGTATCCACAGATGAAAATATATTTGCAGAAAGAAATAATTAGTTCATATATATTATTGAATTACTTCAGTTACACTACCTACACGATGCTTTTTTACATTTTGAAGTTACACATTTTTAATTTTTATTAATATTCTTTTTTTGTACATAGTCATTTTCTGTTTGAGACATTAAATGCAGGTGCTAAAATGCACCTTGCAGTGTTTTCCTGCAAATAAATGCAAGCCTCATAAGTACAGGTGATAAAAGTAAGTCTCTCTAGCTATGTACTTTTATAATAATACCAATGCACAACATAATATAAATTAGAAATCCTAGATAAATGTATACTATACATTAGCTCTAGGCTATTTACTGGCATGGTCTGATGCTGATGTTCATTGTGGGCCTCTCACTAGGTATTTCAACTAACATTACCTAAAAAACAGCACAACATCAGTATAAATCTACTCTTTGGATTCACCAGTGTGGAACCTTCTAAACAAAGTACTAATCACCTGTGGCTTACTAACCTGTTCCAGCACAGTCATCACTTCCTACAACAGTAATTGTTTAGCAGTTACCAGCGAGAACTCAACAGATACTCTTCTTGATGTTTATTGGGTATTTACGGTAAAACACAATGCTCTGTATCAACAGAGTAGCTCTGTATCAACATAGTAGCTAATGAGCTGCTCTTTTACTGACTTCATCAGAGAATTAGGCACTATACATGAAGCAAACTCCTCCCATTTTTAAATAATAACTTACACACTGAGAACAGTGGCACAATGCTCCCAAGATTAAAAAAGGTCATTACTTAACTTCTGGCTAACCCCTCAGCCCGCATATCGAATTCAGGTGTCCATCACTTCTCAGAACATGGTCCACAGCTGCTGTTTCTTTGACCACTATCATAAGGTGGCCCCTGCTTACTGAAATCAGTATATCCAAATGTTTAATATTGTATCAACAGCTGGATGCTTGAATTAGTGTCTTTTTTCCATTTAAATTAAATATGTTGTTTCAACACTTCTCCCTCCCTCATTTTCTTTTCATAAATAACTATGTAACACTACAGAGATGCATAACTTTTTGTAGCTTTATTTTACATATAATAATTTATAACTATTGGCTAAGCATTACTCAGGTATGTTATAGCTTAAATAAATTTAAACCACTTAAAAAACACCAAATAAAATTACACCTACAAATCAACAGTAGAAAGTAAGGTAACACAGAGTTTATTAGGGATGAGTAATTCCAAAGTTCCCTAGACATTATGAGCCTGATGATTTGTGTAAATTGGCAGATGCAGAAAGACATTTTGTTATCAGAAATCTTAAAATACTTAAGGTGGGATGATCGTTCATAAGAGCTAGTTATCCTGTGGTTCTATAGAGATATTTACTTATCCCCAAATACTCAGCTGTGCATGGCACTAAGGCATCCTCTGCTCACACAGAAAAGAAAGAACTTCACACTCATAAGCCTGGAGCTCAGTATTTACCTGAGCAGCATTCTCATCAAGAACTTAAAGACAGCAAATACTACAAAGTGTCTTAAAGCATATTTCAACAGTAGTAATACGGTGCAGTTGACATGCCTGAGGGTCAGGATGCTATTCAGAGGGATCTGGACAAGCTTGAGAAGTGGGCCTATTTGATCTTCATGTGGTTTGACAAGGCCAAGTGCAACCTCTTGCACCTGGGTTGGGGAAACCCTCAGTATCAACACCAGGGGATGAAAGGATTGAGAACAGCCATGCAGAGATGAACTTGGGGTACTGGTAGATGAAAACTTGACATGAGCCAGCAACGTGCACTCACAGCCAAGAAAGCCAACGGGTATCCTAGGCTGCATGAAAAGAAGCATGGCCAGCAAGTCAAAGGAGGTGATTCTGCCCCTCTACTCCACTCTTGTGAGACCCCACCAAGTGCTGCATTGAGCTCAAGTCCTCTCAGTAGAAGGCAGACATGGACCTGTTGGAGCCACAACAGAGGAGGACCAAAAAAATGACCTGAGGGATGGAACGCTTCTTCTGTGAAGAACGGCTGAGATAGCCGGGGTGATTCAGCCTTGAGAAAAGGCAGCTCCAGGGAGGCCTCATTGCAGCCTTCCAGTATGTAAAGGGGGCTTATAAGAAAGACAGGTACAGACTTTTTTGTAGGGCCTGTAGTGACAGGACACGGGGTAAAGTTTTTGAACAGAAAGAGGGTAGATTCAGGCTAGATATAAGGAAGAAATTTTTTACAATGAGGGTGGTAAAACACTGGAACAGGTTTCCCAGAGAGCTGGTAGATGCCTCATCCCAGGAATCATGTCAGGTCAGGCTGGATGGGGCTCTGAGCAACTTGGTCTAGTGAAAGATGTCCCTGCTCATTGCGGGAGGGGTTGGACTAGAAGACTTTCATAGGTCCCTTCCAACCCAAACCATTCTTTGATTCTACACTTCTACACCACAACAGTAACAATTAAATTTGCAATATAAGAATATTCTAACTAATAAATGAGTATACTAACAGTGAAAGGGGAAATGGTGGGAAGGGGGCAGGGAGGGAATAGATGGCTTATCATTACGTAATATTCAGCTTTGTCTACTGATACAACTATCACTATGATTATTAACAGCGACTGGAGTTACAATAATGAGTTCACAATGGAAACTATTGCAACCATTCCAAAAATTATGATACTGGCTTAAAGAGCTTACCTATTTAATGAAATTAGTCCTGGTTACAAAAACGTCTTAACAGACCAGTTTGCCTCTTCTCTTGCCAAAATCTGTTCCAAAGAAGATTTTTAAGGGAAATTCTGCATGGGTCACTCATAGAGGACATCAGATCCTCTGGAAGTGAAGAATCAGCCACATGGAGGTGCCAAACCTTCAGCTGTATACCTCTTCTCAACTTCCCTTAGCAGAGAACCTACAATACATTATAAATATGGAAACAGCCATTTCCACCAGACTGCTTCTGAGGTCAGACAAGCACCACGTGTTATTTTGTTTGTTTGTTTGTTAATAAAACACTGCCATACATTACCCAGGGAAGTCTGTGAAACAAAGAAAGGATGACATCATTTCTCACATCTCCTACCTTAACCTATTTGCAGACTGAAGCAACTAACAAAGATTCACTATGGAAGATAACTGGTGGGACACAGTATTTCAAGGAAACTGACCTACCTTTCTAGGTGAAAGCAGAAATCCTACACAGAAGGTTTCTAAAATACATGTTCCTCCCTCTGAAGGAAGTTTAGTTATATAGATAACTTCTGATTAATAATGAAGATAATACCTCTGCCTGTAAATTTAAACCAGGAAAACAATTTCTATTCTGGGTGCATTGCTCACAGCACATGTGGATGACCTTCTTTTGTCATAACAAACACAAGTTAAGACTTTCATCACATCTGACAAAAATCACTATTCAGTGCATTTCTCTTATTTCCCTTACCCATTTTCCTTTCTCTGGTGACGTCAGCTGCTCAGTTAGTCTGTCACACCTGGACTTGCACAGACTCTGGACAAGCTCTGAAAAATATTCTGTGTAAATGAGGTATTGGTTTATAAATAGGCCTCTTCCCTGGTGCCTTAATACTCTAAATAGATCTGGACTTTAATGTGAAGCATAAAAGAAGAGTCTGTCTTAGTTTCTCGTTGGAGGTTGCTAACTAATGTTTTCCTTCCACGTACTGGAAAAAAAAAAAATAAAAAAAAAATTGAAAGACTTCTTCTTAGTACAGGTTGTTAGATGACAAAATGTCTGCAAGTTGTTAATACACACACACACTAAAAAAACACGTTTAGGTCTCTACTTGCAGACTGAAATAAATTTGTTCAAAAAACTTAAATTTAAATAAGGTAAAAAATGAGTCCTTAAAAGTCAGCCACCAGAGATCCTATCAACTACCAGAATTATCAAGAATATTTGTTCCTTTAAACCTACACAAGCAGAGTCATGAGCTTTCAATTTTCAGCCCTTCAAAGAAATGCAATGTTTTCAACTACCAGTAATAACTTCTCTGTTTTGGGGGGGTTTTATATTTGTCATATTTCCATTCAGAAAAAAAAAAAACAAACACCAATTAAATAAATTTATGTAAGGTCATATTAGGCTTTGCATTTCAAAGCAAACAGAAATGCATTTCAGTTTGACCAAAAGAAATCAAAGTTCCATAAAGAGAAGTGTTTAAGTCACAGTTTTTAGTGTCTGTGTGTATACATAAGATATATATTTTCCAAACATACTATGCACACACATATTATATGAACATATGCATACCTTTCTTTCATGTAAATATAATGGTTGTATAGAGGTATGTGTAAATCCTCTCCCAGACAATATAGCTACTACCTAGAAGGCCAGAGAAGTTGTGAAAACATAAAGCAACTTGCTGTTGAATGATGCTTACTCTTAGCTTTAAGGATCTTCCTAAAAGAGATTAATCCTATTTATGTATACAACTTAGGAACAACACTTTCATTTTAAATATTAAAAAATATAATTATGTCTTACTTAGAATTTGAACACATTTGTTTTAATGATAGAGCAGACCGTCATTCTCTTCTAACCGTGATTCTGATTGCTATAGATTTTTGTACTTACAAATTCTGTATAAACAAATCATTGCATGAAATAGAAAACAATTAGGAATGTTTCTCTCACTTCAAAACAGGGAAGCCAATGTACAGACTTCAGTGATTTTTTTGATTTTTTTTTTTTAAATAAGCTTTAAATCTGTAAGTGCCATGCATGTCAGTTTGCGTTCAACATACCTGTCTGCCAGCAAGAGACAGTGACCACTTACAGTGATTACAAGGTACACCAAATGTAGTATATATGTCACTTCTCCACAAGAGCTTGTTGGCAGCTTTGATCGACTTCTTTTTGATTACACCACAATCGCCTCATTCTGCTTTAGCTACTCTCACTCTCTCTCCAGGGGTTTAGATGTCATTGCTGTATACCTTAGCAGATGAATCAGTTTTCTTTCTGCTAAATCCTCTTCCTGGGAAGATGAATCTACTCATTGATTTTGACCAAAGACTGGTTTTTAAAAATGGCAGAAGAGACTTCTGACCTTTCCAATGATCAGATTAAGGTGGTTATTTTCACATTATTAAGCAATCAGGGAAGAGATACATTAAGCAGGAGTTTAGTTCACAGGCTGCTTTGCTGGCTTCTAAAAACTGTTGTGTACTGACAGCTAACCTAGATTCCATTTCTTCCTTTTCCTCTGAACCACAAGGGAAGCTAAAATGCATTTTCACATTGCATTTTGCCTAAAGGCTCTCAGTAAAATTTAATATTCTTACTGCATTGATTTTTCCATTATAAGTTGTAACAGTCTAATGATAAAAGAATTTTTACTGTCGAGAAAAAGGGATGTGAATGATTTAGCAATAGCAACTGCAAGAGCTAGAGGACTTATTCTTACTTTCTTAAGGACCTTCCATGTGTCTTTTTGATGGGCAGTTGTTGAAAAAGTCCATGCCATATCACCATCCATTGGATGGCCTGAAGATAGCTCTTTAGCCTGTTTCTTAAGGACAATATGTGATCCAGTTTCCTCAAAACCTCTTCCTCCACTGCTAATTTCTAAAAATCTAAATAAAGCTTTCTAAATTTGGAGCTGAAAATGGTGCTTAAAAATTAATGTGCCACATGGAAACAGTGCAATTGGGAGACCCAAAATCCACAACCATTTCTGTCCTGCAGGCTACATTACACTCACTGAAGACTGACATCCTTATTACCCCAAATACTTCAAGTTTGTTTTGTTTTTTCCTCATTCCAGACAAAGAATATACCAAATAAATATGACATGTTCCCTAGAAAAAGAAAATTTTCAGGCTAAGTCTACCCTTTAAAACAACTCTACCGTCATGAAAGCTGCAGAAATCATATCTGAAAACAACTGGAGTGGGTGACTACAAAACATAAAGGCAGTGCCAGAGCAAGTACAGCAGAGGTTTGTGAGTCCATGTTCCACAGCTACAAGAAATTTTCTTACTTACTTCACTTTGTCAAAGATTTGATAGATAAGACAGACAGAGATGGAAAAATCATACAAATGTACAATATATTACTAAGTTAAACAGAGTAAAACCTGGTGTCTGTTTTTCTTAGCAAAGAGTAGCTTGATTGGTATCTTCCTCCAACTTTTCTAGAAATTTGCAGAAAGCTGGAGTAGTGGCCAGTTTCCTGTATTCTGTATTTTTCTCTCACAGTTAGTGTTCATAAAAGTAACAAGATGGGCTTTATTACAGTTGCTGGAAGTAAAATAAGGCACATCTCACATCTGGTCAAGTCATCTGAGCTCTTCACTGTGCACGTTTTCCTTTTTGTAATCCTGGAAAATAAACCACGCTGAAGAACAGACCTTACAGAAAAACAGGTCTGAAGTGCCCCCCCACTACAATTCCCACAAAGCACTCAAGCAATTTTACAAACTCAGCAGTTGTGGGATTTTTTTAGGTTTTGTCATCATCATTGTTGTTTGGTAGTTTGCTTATTTTTCCTGGAACTTTTTTTTTTTTTTTTTTTCTGATTTGTTTTCATACAGAAAGCATTTTTCATTACACAATCACAGTTTTCTGAAAAAACTATGTTTTTCATAGTAAATGCTTTACCAGCACAGATTATACATTACATCTGGAATGAATATTCTGTCCGGTGTACTAAAACACTTATTAACTGAGGCTTAACCAAAGTTCTGTAGTGCTTGGGACTACTCACTCTTGCCTGTCATAAAAAAAAAATAGATATAAATACCGAAGAAGGAGTTTCACATAGCATTTTAAATTCTGTTCTTTGCAACTACAGGATTTTAAACACAAGCAGTTGCCATAAAGTCATACAGTGAATGTAGTATAATTAAACAGAATCTGTTCACTATCCTATGTTAAGAATGGGCCTAATACAATTTTTTTGTACTTAATTGGACTGACAAGTCTTGTTTGGAAAAAAGTGCTAGATGTGACCATGATTTTATTATAGGAAAGATGCATCAAGGTTAGGTTCTTTATGGCTCAAATACTATGGAAATATGTCTGATACAATAATTTAGATGACAGATTTTGCACGCTTCCATGCAATCTGTGGATTATTTTTTTTAGCCAGCACTATCTCTGCTGTGCAGTAAAACTATACATCAATACACCTACTCCACTGGGGAAGCTGATGCTGACATTCCAGACTCTTTATTATTAAAATTGCCAGAGCTTTAGCCTCTCTCTAAATTTTGGGCATGCCAATATATTAAAGGAGGAAAACACTCACCCCTTCTTGGCTGGTACCACTTCCAAGTGTACAAACCAACTGTGGTTTTTTTTTAATGAAACACAACACTTTAAATTTAGCCCAAACTTTATCATTTTCTACTTCTGCCTCTGCTGGGGTTTAGAGTCATTCTGTTGTTGATGCAGAACAGACTTTGTGCTAACAATAGACATTTTGAAAGGGGGGAGAGCCTCACTTCTCCCTTCCACTTGAATCTAGCTTCTAGGACAAAAACAAATCAGTGCATTAGCTCCTAGCACAAGGGAAGAATCCCTGTCAGCACAGTCTCACCACAAGCAACAACACTAAAACCCAGCAGCTGCAATGCAACACTTCTAATGCCTCAATTCTCCCACCAATACTGAGAAAATTACCAGTCCTGCTCAAACCAGATACTATCTCACACAGCCCAGGGCATCCATGTTATCTGTAACCAAAGTCTAGACTGGGACAGTCAGAGTCAGACACTTCCATATTCACTAGTTTCTGGTCTCTCAAAATCTGCCAATAAAAATTAAAACAAAAGTAGCCTGTGGGTCTCACAATTCTGCCCTAATGTTGGCAATGAGAAACAACTCTGAGATTTATCTGAGGCTGTTTAAACTCAGTCAGCCATCTCAGTGGAGATTATATGGCCGGCTATGAACCTTAAACCTGGGAAGAAACATCACCTCTTCCTGTCCAAACCATGCAGGCAAGGACAGGCACAATGTGTCTGATTACAGATGAAAACTTTGCTAGCAAGTTTGTAATGTTTCTGGGGTGCATAAGGTGGTGACATACTAGTCTTCTTTCCAAAATAAGAAGTGGGCTGGGGGAAGAGAAGCAGGGATTAGCAACTACAGAATTGAATTACAAGGAAAAAACTAAAAAAATCATTTCCTGAAAGATTATACTGAAGTACCAATAACAAAAAAGGATTAACTCTAAGGAGCCAAACATGTAGCACAAATCTGCCTTATGTAGCAAACCATTCCAGTAACTATAATTTTAACCCAAACTCTGTTTATACCATGTATTTAGCTTTTATATAATGATTCCTTTGTTACAGCTGAGTTTGAAGAACACCATAGTAATTTTTTCTTGCAATTACCTAATTTGATACAGGCTCTGGGGATACCTCATAGCAGCCTTCCAGTACCTAAAACAGAGCCTACAAGAAAGCTGGAGAGAACTTTTTACAAGGGCATATAGTGACCCGACAACGGGTAATGTCTCTAAGCTAAAACAGGGTAGATTTAGATGAGACACTAGGAAGCAATTCTTTACAGTGAGGGTGGCAAGGCTGGCAGAGGTTGCTCAGAGAAGCTGTGGATGCCCCATGCCTGGAACTGTTCAAGGCCAGGCTGGATGGGGCTCTGTGCAACTTGGATCTTAGTGGAAAGTGTCCCGGCCCATGGCAGGGAGGTTGGAACTAGATGACCTTGAAGGTCGCTTTCAACCCAAACCTTTCTATGATTCTATGATTCTAATTTCAACCATTAAGACAAGCCTAGTCTAATTTATAGGTCAAGATGTGAAGGATTACATATAACATGTTAAGGTTTATTAATAATATATTATTGCACATGTATTAGAAGTATTAACAGTACACTAATACTTCATGTATTAGTTTTATAGGAATTATACAAAAGCATACAAGAATATAAAAAAACCTAATAAAAACTATGTACACTTAAAAGGAAGCTAATCTATCAGGTAAAACAATCATCTCAAAGCTACTAGTATATACAGGAATATTACTTTAAAAAGAAAAAAAATAAAATACAGGACTTCCAATTAAAGTCATCCACCTTTCCTGCACACAAAAGCACTCTTCTGTGACTTGTGCAAATACCCAATTCTAGTTATTCAGGTTTACGGAAGTTTTTTGAAGGACTCTGATGAACAAACTATAACCCATCAATTCAGTTAAAGTGTCAGAAAAAAACACACTGAAAAATGAAAATATGTTTCTGTACAAGTTGGTATTTCTTAAAGCATAACACAAAATCTTTTAAAAATACATCTTTAAGCTGTTAACTGATTTCAGCTATGGTAAAACTCATCTTAAAATGAAAAACTCAAGATTGCATTGGGTGCATCAATTATTCAAAAATCAGAATTAGAATTCTGCTATTTTTATACAAAGAAGTAGAGTCCAGTTTCTTAAGGTGTTTTGAAATTTATTTACGACCATAAAAAATTGCTGTTTTCACACATGGAAGTGCTGAACACAGAAATATTTAGTGGGATGTTACTAGGGTTCTCTCTGCTAAAACTTCCACTGGTTTTTAATTTTTAGAAATGACCTAGATTGTTAAATTTGCTGATAATATAAAATTCAGAGGAAAACTGCATCCTTAGCAAGTGATAAGTCAAGTTTAAATGAATTCTCATTTTCTCTAGGTTGACAAGCAGAAACTGAAACTTAATGTTGACAAATGTGAAGCAATAAAAGCTGAATATACAAATAATAAATATGAACTTTTTCTGAGTAATTTGTACCAAAACAAGAAAGCTGCCCCCCCTCTCCCCAAACAACACTAGCAAGATGGTGAATATTCCTTTTTAAATATGTCAAATCAAGATAAGAAAGCAATTTAAACTCCTTTAAAATCTCAGGTTGCAAATGTGTCATGTTGCAAATTCATCTGGCAAGCTCTTCTTTGAATATTCTGTGAACTTTTTATTATAACTGTAAAAATATTGTATTTTTTACATTTAATCATTACAGAACAAGTAAAACCAGTCTAATTTTATAGGTGAGATTTTGAAATAAATCTGAAGAATAAACAAATGAATCCCCCTAATGTTTTTTATAAGGATAAGGAAGTGGTTTTGTACATCGAATTGATTCATCAAACAGTTAAATTCAGAAATGTTATTGGGGCAGGAGGGAGAAGTAGTACTTTGAATAAGATGCTAAATGATGAGCATAAACTATGAAAGTGGAAAACAAAAACTATCCTTCTAGATTATTTCTTCTCTTTTTGCGAAGAGGGACATGAAAGGAACCTTAACTATAGGCTGGTCTCTTGTTTGTTGCCTTTCTTGTCAAAGAAACTTTACATGGAGATCACATGATATCTTGCTTTGTTTTCAGGATGTTCTTTCTCATTCATGTTTGGTAGGAAGACATAAAAACTGGAACAAATGGTAGTATTAAGAAAAAAATTAGTAATCAAGAAGTATCTTTCTGTTGCCTGTTAGAAGCCAACAGAAGTTCAGGCACTGGGCTGCACCCTTGACAGATAGATCTGGGCTTGCCTAACAAAACACACGTACCTGGTTTAGACACTTTGCTTACCCTAGCTGTATAACATTGTGGAAACATTTATGTTGGGATTTAATGCAATAGTATTCCACAAGCAGAAGTCACAGGCAACAAGAGATTTCTAATGTACTGGATGTACAATATTCTTAAGTATTTCAGGGAGTTGGAACTACATAATCTTTAAGGTCCTTTCCAACCCAAAACATTCCATGACTCTATGATTCCATGATCTTCTGCTCTAATACTCTTAAAGACTTGCATAACAAGTCTGTTGTCATACAAATTACAGAATATTCTGCCTGTGACAGAACCCCAGTTCCTCCGTACCACAGAAAAAATACAACTTAGCAATGCAGATGAGAAAAATATTTACATAATAAAATATATATTTCACTGCTTTTCTTTGTACAACAACCGCAAGAAACTGAAATGATTACATACCTGAAGGAGTTTGTCACTACACGCAGATGAGGGCAGTAGGAACCCACTTACATGCATGTGCTCAGCTGCTCTTCCACACACACGCACAGACACACACACAATGTCAAGAATGTTTCTGCATTAAACTAACATCTTTTCTTCACATATCTCATTCTTCTGGACACTCTTCTTTGGAAAGAACTGTCAACAGGAACTTAATTTCAACTCTCCTTTCCCATTTAATTTGCGGCATTTTAGAATCAAGATAAATTTAAAGAATTAATCATTATGAAATATATCCTGTTAACAGAAAGCCACTGCACACTTAAGACCGCTGGCCCTATTCTTCATTAGTTATTCATTCTATCCTGTTTCCACTCACATTTGCATGGCAATAGCTTCGTATGAAATGCTTATCTCCAATACAACAAGTTGCTAAAAATCTAGTGAACACAATTTTGTATTCTACACTAGCAAGACAGAAAGATTTTTCATGACAGTGCAAGTATGTTTGCTTAGCTTTTTTCCTCTTTTTTAACTTAACTTATTTTACCCATTCCCACCCTGCTAGCAAACATGTTCCTGATTTTTCTAACTGTCTACATACACACAAATAAAGGAAAAATGAACTCAGACATGCTCTGGGAAAAAAAAATGTCCATCATATATATCAAGTTTTACATTTATTTCTTCATTTCAGAGAAAACAACACATTCTAACAAATTTAACAAAGCATATAATTTGTTACATATGACCGGATTCTCCTGGATGAAAGGAGTAACATGAGTGTATCATCAGGAACTCTAAAATTGCAAATCTTTTATTCTCAGCACTTTGACCAGGAATCAATACTGTAGTTGAGAGTCATTAAGTCAAAAGTGATCTCAGATGTCATTTTCAACTGAAGATAAGTGCCTTAAGATCATTATCCTTTGGCTCCTGTTTTAGCAGTGTTTTAAACCCCACTCCAGAATACCAGGTATTTGGGAAAAAAATAAAAAAAACCAAAAACACCAAAAAAACCCAAACCACTGAAACCAATAGCCCGCCCCAAAACCCACACAACCCAACCATTTTCCAGTTGAATTTGTTACCTCCTTCCCCCTGACCCCCCCCCAAAAAAAATCCCAAACCCTACCACTTTCTTCTTTTACAAACAAATGAATTCTATCAGTAATACTTTGTATTGTATTACTTCACCTTTATGTTTTTATTTAGCTGAATAAGTATCTTTAAATATAAGCAAAACATACAGGACACTTGCATATAGAATCCTGCCACCTTCCCCCTTATTTAAGAGAGGTGCCTGACAATTTTCCATTGTCCATTATTTTGGAGATCACACAACACAAGATTACTTAATTTGAGACTGGAAAATTCTTTCCAATCAGATAATATTTTTAGATTGAGAAATTTTTATTATAAACTGCTGTTTTTCTCAAGCCATTTGATACCTGATTGAAGCTCACTAACAGCATAAGCTGGATAAATGGCTTACAAATTTCTGAGCCTGACCAATTTAACTGATCAAGTCACTGAATGGAAGACATCATAGTACTACAAGGTCACATCACTGCCTCAGTTATTCATCTAACTAGGTATCAGAAACCCTCCACCAACTCAAAAGTCTTTGAAAGTAACAACATGCTTGGGATACAATAGCTTAATGTCCCCACACTGAAAGATAAACTTTATTTTGATGAACAATTTCAACATCACCAAATTATGAGAAATAAGCTATTTCCTTAGTTTACCATTTGCATTTCGAAGAGATATAAAGATTTTACTTATACATTGTCTGGGAGAAGAAAAACATCGTGTAGATTTCACTTTCAATGTCTCAGAACAGCTTGGCTTAATTACTTAAATGATATTGGGTTTCATCATTTATAATTCAAATCATATGTCAACCTCAACAGAAAAAAAGTAAAAATTAATCATGTTCTCCAGTTCTCATCATATATTTTTCAAAATTTATCTTTGAAATCCAGCATAGGATCTTCAACTTAAACAACAATCTTAATTAACATCTTAATTCCTATAAATAAGTTAATTGAATCTGTGTTCCTAAACTATGAGCCAAGGTAACTGCTAATTATAAGTTAATGAGTAAGACTTTCATACTTTGCATATTTCCATTATACAACATTTGTACAGCTTTACAATCACTTTTTCTTATTTAAACAGAACATATTTTCCCTTTTCTAAATTCTTTCTTGCTCCTACCTACAGACAATACATACACATAGGTTTTTGTTATTACTCCTTATTAATTCTTTTATTATTTTTATGACTCTTCCTTAGTAATGTAAGTTCAGATATTCTCATTCACCACTATTTGTAGTACCAAAACAGTGATATCCAAATGAAATGAGGACAGACTATGCGGAAGCTTCTTTATACAGCCTCCTCCCATTCTGATCCATTTCACAGGATCTTTGCTTTTCTGAGATTTTTCACACCATATATACAACTTCAAACAACCATAAATTAAGGCATATTTTATGGCAGTTTCATAATAATTACAGATTTCCAGATGCATGGATTACACTACTTCAACAGACAAAACTGAGGTCTCTGGTTCATGTTCTGTATAGTGGTGTTTACTGTACTAGTTTGTCTTTTGAATAAAAAAATAAACATTAAATAATTCTTGGGCTAGTTGGACTTTACTGCTGAATGTAACACTAGCTTCAGTACACAAACTGCTGAGAACATCTATACGTATCCATATTGAATTCTATCATAGCTGGCACATGTATTTGCAGATTAAAATACTATATATTTAAACATTTCTCTTACTGTTCAAATAACTTTAAATGAACTAGTAAGTAATGACATCTTAGTTTTCCATCATAACCCAAACACATAAATAGATCAAAAATTAGAAAGTTATATTCAAAACATCAAACAAAGACACGACATTGTTGCACTGTACTGCACATGTAGGATACTCCCTGTCCTACAGCACTTCAGGCCAAATAAAGAACTTCACATCATTTTGTAAGTTTCTGTAAAAGTATGTATCTATGATAATCTTTTGCAGATGTTTGCTTAACTAACTATATAACAAGAAAAGCCTTCCTTTTGAAAAACGTAGTCAAGTAACTAAATCTATATTAGTGAGCCAGGCAACAAGGTTTGGAGCGATCTGAGATGCTGCCAGAAAACAAAACAGTCTGCAGTTCACAACATACCTACGACCATACTGTCATCTTCAAGGAGTATAAAAAAAGTCTGCTTTTATTTTTAAAATGTTTTGAATGGGTATTTCGGCAGTAGATTTTGCTGTTTCTGTTTACAGAATTGATGATACATGCACCATATAGTCTTACAAAGAAGAGGAAACAACTCGCTCAAATTTCATAAACTTTGACTGAGTACTTATGTTTTCTAGCTGGTGATGAACTTGTATAAAAGAAGCACATGAAAAAGTATTCTTGCTAGCAAGGCATTAACTATGCCAGCTGGTCCCAGGTGTCCCATGATTAACATGGAGGCTGTTACCCTGTAAGATTCATATTTGCATGTACAATAGTAGCTTATGACTTTAGTATTTCTGGCTTTTATGTTATATATCTTCTGTGCTTGCCACTGCAACTATTTGATTAATGTAACACAATGAAATTAATTAGTTCATATGGCTATATTTTATAATGATGTGTGTGTTTCTAATGCACATGTTTTAAATACCGATTTTTGAAAGCTTTCCAATGATTACATAGTGGGGAGCATACAGGAGGGGAGAAGTGTGCTATATGTCAGTCTTTCCTGGGAAGCATTTATAAGAATCATGTTACAGCCTTCTTCAAACAAAAAAATAACCATTGATCACCATGAGAATGTAAACATTAAATGAGCAATTAGTACTCTAAAATAATGTAAACTTACTGGCAAGGCTTAAACGGTTTCTGTTTGGAATATGCATTGCTGGAATTATGGAGTATTTCCTCTGTATTTTCACTAACACTCTAATGATGAGAATGTTATTTTTTAACACCATCATGAAAGTGAGTAGCAAGGACAATTATATCTCACTTTACAAGTTACTCTGAAATTGATGCATAGTTGAATTAACACTCCAATTTAATATTATGAGAAAAATTATTCTGTTTCTCTATTAATTTACTCATGATGCATATTACAATAACTTCCTTTTTCAATGCAGTTTTGGGAATAAGGTTTGCCTGTAGCTACTAGGATATACCAAACACATTAAAATGCACTGCAAAATTTGTAAGGGAGGGACAAAAAGCATGCTGGAACTACCTTGTAAAATAGAGGAGACAAAGACTTGATTCCTGATCCCCAGGGGGAGGGGGTGGGGGGGGCGGGGTGGTGGTGGTGGAAAGTGCATTCATTGTATCCTTTCCGTCAGTTTCCTGCCCACCACCTTCCCTGTGAAATTCTTACAGAAAGCACAAACTGATCCTTCTCAGAGCCATTGTAACAGCCTAGCAGTGCCACACTCTTCTTGAGTGGGCATCTTTGCTTCATGAAAGTGCCCGGTCTGATACTCCCTGCTACACGTTTGTTTATTTACACCTTCAAATATACGGTAGTTCCTCTGTAGGCAAGCAAAGGGCTATAGGGATTAAGAGAGATGGTCAGGGAAATATAATCCTATTAACATCTCAGCTACTATTCCACTAATATCTGAACTCATCTGTCACGCTTCATTATTTGTTTTCCTTAACAAAAATATACACCTATAAAACTGTTTAAATACCTTGTTTTCAGATTTTGCCAGTTCTCATTACTACAGGGCTTATCTGGATAAAAATCAAACTACGCTTACATGTCATCTTTTTCTACTTAAGTATTACAATAGGAATGTGTTTTACAAATGGAAACAATATGAAAGGTGTTTCTGTATAAGGATGTTGAGAAAAACAAGTAATGCTCCCTTTAAATATGGACTATGGAAAAAATTACACACACACACACTCACACACACACATGCTTAATTATTTGACTGGTTTGCTCTTGTCAAAAGTTCAAGACAGAAAACTATCTGAGCTATTTCCCACCTCATTACCCACTTTGACTGAAGGCAAGATAAACAAGCTGAACAAGATAGCCTTCACAAATTCTCACCAAGGTATCCTTCCTTTTGCCTGACTAGTTAGACAGCTTCAGTCAAATCATGGTATTTCAAAATTTCCACAAGAAAGAAGCATTTTTCATCTAGATTCTTAGCACAGACTCTCAGGACATTTCACTCCACTGGAGCTGTCACAGTGGAACAGGGCACAGGCTTGCCCCAACATATGAGCAGAGCTGCTGATCCCAGGAGGAAACCAACGCAGGTTTTTAAATCAGCTCTAGTTTCTCTGACTACTTGTTCCTGAACACTAAAAAAGCTCCTTTAGTCTCCATCTTGTAAGAACAGGCAGCAGAAAGGGATGGACCTGCGTGATAAACCGAACTCCTCCCTGAGCGCAGAGGTAAGGTATGCTCAGCCCTCATCACAAGCCAGGGAGTACACAAGCAGTACAATGGTGCTTGTTTCTCTTCTCAATTCATCCTCCACTGCCCTTAAAGATTTAAAAAAGTACTGTCCGAGAGCATGTGGTATTAACTTGGACATTTAGCTTTTTTTTAAAAAAAAAAAAAATCAACAGCATAACACCATACTGTTAAGACTGCTTTATTAAAAACTAACTTCCCAACATGGTATAACAGATTTCACAACTATACCATTATCTACTTTAAGAAAGTGTATAGATGGTGTTCAAGACATGTACTACCAAGAATTATTGCTATTTCTCCCTGACAAAGACATTCAAAAGGTATTAACAGAATGTGTTGGACAAGGAGAAGATGAAGGTGACAGTGTACTTCCCAGTAACTTAAAACATCTATTTAGCAATTCAGAATTAATAGAGATACAGTGAGACAATACAATCACTAGATGTTCCCACATGTATACCAACACACCCTCTCTCCACCACTCCCTAAAAAAAAAAACCACCACCAAAACCCACCACATTGCACCAGAAAGTAAGAAAGGGAACTCCAGCTGCAACTAGTAACATAAACCTTCTTGCTCAAAGAAACTTTGGTGAAATGACCTTAGATCATTGTTAACATTTTTTTTAGCCATTATCACAAAACATCCCTTTGGAAATTACCATATCTGCTTATGGAGGAACTGATTTTAAAAATTATATTTTTAGTTAATAGTGAGATTTAGCTGCTACAAATAAGGAAGAAAGTTTCTACCAAAGAAGTCACTGTGAATGTTCTTCTGCAGGGTAGCCTTGCCATTCAAGTTCCCTCCTAACGCAGCTAAAAAGACAATTTAATAGCAAAGCAGACAAAAAAGACACATTACAAGCATTACACTGTCCACTCTGTTCCTATACTTTCTCCTTGAGTCCTGTGCAAGAAAAAAATCAACTTCCTCTGAACTTTACAACATGGTTTCAGTCTCACTCAAAAAGACTTCACCATATTTATTATTATCAGAATTATCAGTCACCTTATTATCCCCCAGTTTCCATCTGGACCAAAACTTTTATATGATTCAGACATAAACGACAACAAATGATACTGTACTACTTTTAGAGACATACAGTGAGGTTAAGTTACTAAAATCTCAACTTGGCATAATTCTTTTATTTTTGTTTTGTTTCTCCAACTCCATAAAATGTAGACTGCCAGTGAAACAACATAAACGGATGTTAGATGTTATGCTTTGCATGACCTGGAATACCATCCTGCAGCAATGGAATATTGATGAGGGCCATATATATCTTAATAAAACCCAGTGAAACAATACAGACTAAGGTTTTCTTGGATCTTTTTGTATGCTTATGAAACTGCTCTATTCTGTGTGATTATTCGGATAACTTTTGAAGGTAATTTGGTTTTGTGTTTATGGAAAATGTTTCTGGCTCACAAACAAGATCTATTCTCTAACCTTTCTAAAAGCTCAATAGTTTACAGAGACCTCCATCTGTAAAAGCAGTCTCTTGTGCATACTATTCCCAATACCCCTTATCAAGCAGAATACTCTGAATGTCTTTTGCAACAACCATTTCATGCACATAACGTCCAAATAACTTCAGTCAATGTATATTCATGTACCTCAAACTTTCTGTCCAAAACAAATTACGTGAAAAGTTAAATCCAAATTGAATTACAACCTTAAGATTTCCTGTATCAGCTCTGCTTATACTCCAAAATCAACAGCCCTGACCTCAGAAGAAAATACTACTGCCAGTAATCTTTACTGGTTGAATAATGGGCATTATGTCAGTAACAGAAAACCAGAAAACACACTTCACCTCAGCATAATTACATTACAGAAATGCCTAGGTCCATCTTTCCCTTCCAAGAAATGGAAAAAGGTGACCAACCAAAGCAGCAAGTAAGAACAAGGCAGTGTGTCATTACACAGTTCATCACTTTCGCAATGCCCCTGTGCCTTTCCTCAGAGGCACCAGCATGGTGTCAGAGCAGGGAAGCACACCAGTTGATGCTGTGGATGGCGTATAGTTAGCAGCACAAGCTTTTGGACTCCATCAATCTGTGTGTATCACTTATGAAAAGGGGAAAAAATGAGAACAAAACAAACAAACAAAAACCAGATAAACTTGTTTCAGAATATGAAGACAAGGATGATGTCACTTCCAACACACACAGTATACAGGCATGATAGGATTACTAGAATATCTCTAAAATATAATTAATCTAATTATGCTGATAGTTAAGTACAAGTGATTAAGGGAGCTCTCCCTGTTAGTTTCAGATATAATTAGTATAACATGAAAAAATTCCTTGCCTTTGGAAAGACAAGGAGGAAAGGCAAAGTTCTAGGTACAATATGAGAATACATACATGCACAATTCCTAATCCTACACAGATAAATTAGAATTGTATATGTTCTTGGTTTTCTGAAGTACCTGTATGGGACTGGCAGACATGGTACAAGAGAACAGTAGCCTGGGGCTGAGCAGAGACCTCAGGGCATCTTAAAAGGCACAAGCCACTCATGGTTAGGCAAATAAATGTCATCCCCAGTGATTAAAGAAAGTATCGTCTGATTTGACACTGCACCAGAGACCTGAATAACAGGACTCCCTTCATTGCTGAGGATTTCTTCCATTCCCACTACTTACCCATTTTCTGTTCTCACTTTCCCTACCTTTCCTTCCTCTTCATGTATGCTCTAGCAATCCCCCTTTTTGAATATACAATGGAACATACATTCCAATTATTACTATTTTTTATCAAAATCTTATTTAGGTAAACAATAAATGTTTAAGTAGATGTTACAATTTATGCCTTCTTAATTTGTTCAGCACTGATGATCAATAAGATCAACAGAACACTGAAAATCAGGAATATTCATGGGCTTCTTTCTCCCTCTCCATTGAGTTCTCAAGCAACCAACACCTGTCAGGGGTAGGGGGATGATGTCATCTCTATAACTGCACTTGAGTATTGCCCAAATACATCGATCCACCTAGCTCATCCCAACATTCATAAATGGCTACTTTATTAATTCCATAACTCCAGTACCACACTGTCAGTTACTTCTTCATCTCTCACCCTACATTAATAAACATCTGATATTTACCTAAGCTGGAGCGCTCTTTCTCATTTTTCTCAGTTGTAGGAAAAACAAAGTTAAGGATATCACCCTAATTAAAAGTGAATTCTTACCCAAGGAGAAAGGGTGACTATCCTCAGGATCACTAAGAAGGAACAGAAATCCAAGTTATGAGCTAATTTCAAAACAATCAGACATTTTAACCATGTTCCAGCTTTCTGAAGAGGAAGGGTATGAAAAAGGGGAAGACAGGGAACGATGGGAAAGGCTGGCTTCCATGATGAGAAAACAAAGATGATTCTGAGCACAAACACATTTAGGCATTTTCTAATATATGTTCCTATGTAGAAAAAGATGACGGGAACACGCAGGGACTTCATTTCCACACCTATAGAAACCTCAGAAAACCTACAGCTGATAAGGTAACACAGGTGCTGCAATACGACTTACTACTCTTGTGCCAAATACAAAAGTCACTTTTATCTAATGATCCTATAATAGAAAACAAATAACCTATAGGGGGTTCTCAAAGGAAAGAGATACAGAAGAAATCATGCATTCTGATTAGCTTGGGAGAGCACCACAACCTATATGGAAGGCACTAAGGAAATTATTAAATTCTACAATATTTTGTATTACAAATTGCTGCCTGACCACTTTATTCCACCCAATGGCCTCTGGTAGCTAACATGACTTTTGCACAACTTTACATCCTTTCTCGTACCTCCATGAGAATGGAAAATCAAAACCAAACTGCACAGGAAGCCCACTGCAATTTGTTCTAAAAATACAGAATAAAATAATTGACCCTGCTTTCAAACTTCTTCTCAGTTCTTCAAGTAACACCTATTGTATGCTGCTGACCCAATTCTCTGAATAAATTAATTTTGCAGGAGACCCTTTCATGGATAGAGGAAGCACAGTTAACAGTATCTGGTTACCCATTTTTGGTGACCTACATACCTTCTGGCTGTTCCTGAAGCTTTACAGTCCATTGTACACTTCCTAGCTAAGGCATTTGACAAAAGAGTCTCCAACCTCACTAACTGATCTAAGCTTCACTGAATCATCAGAGGAGACTGGGTTCACAGGGAAAAAGAGAAGTCAAATCAACCATATGGCCCATTTCAAAGCCTATGCTCTGCAAAAACAGGCAAATGCATAATGCATTTGTGCAGCTTTTCAAGTCTAGCTGCTCAGCATTTTCTTTAATATATATATATATTACAATGTAAGTTGTGTGAAAAAGCCATTCATATATATTTTATTCACATGCAGAAAGGACAATACTGGAGAATAACTGCGCTTAAAACTGAAGAAGTGTCTAAATAATCCAAAGGAGAACAAAGGTTATCACTATGTTAATGCATCAAGAATGTTTCTATTCTTTTGGGTTTGGTTTTTTTAAAGTACTCCAGTTGGTATGTTAATGATGCCAGCCCAAATCTACTAATGTCAAATTTGAAATTAATGTCACACTTTACTGGGCAGACTTCCATTTGTGAAGGAATATCAATGATTAACACAACTCTTCATTAGGAATACTTGTATGAACAGTAGGCATACAAATCATATTACAGGTTATATGCGTTATTTGAAATTCACTTTTATTATTTATCCATACCTACAGACTTGCAGAGGATTACAGTAGCATCAAAAAAGTTAACTACATTTCTTCTTAAACAGGAATTTGTATAAATTCCTCAAGTACTTCTACTAGCAAATGTAGGATATTTCAGTAATAGTAGTTTAACGTTGATCAAACCTCTCCCAGCATATTCATCCCAGTACAGGAATTCTACAGTTCTCAGAACAGGTTTCAAGTCTGACTTCTTATGGTATGAACTCTAATATCCTAGCTATACTGACAGTTAAGGAGTAGGCTCACACTGCTAATGCATGAGTACATTTCTGCTATGGTCAAAACCCACAGTAATTAACAGCCAAAAAACCACACACTTCCTTAAGGAAAACCTAGATGAAGAAATGTATCAACTGTAATTTCATGATATTATTATGATTTCTGATGAAGATAGCACTCCTTATGGTTTTCCGGCTCTCTAAAGGAGTCTGAGGATGCCATCTGGCAACCTCATGGTTGCAATAAGAAAAAGAAAGCAACTCATGCAGTCGTGGATGGCTTATATGGATTCTCCTCTTTAAACACCTTCCACTGAGAACTGATGTTGCTATTGAGCTTTACCTAACACTACATCACAGATTACGTTCCTTTCAATGTAAAAGAAAATCTCTCAAAATTATGTCAACACAGTACCCTGTAGGATTTTTTGTCACTTTTATATCGATGTGATGTTTATCCTTACATCCTTCTATCCAAATGGACAGCAATTACAGATGTCATTTTGGTTTATGTTTTGTCATTGCCAGCAATTCTGTAGCCACCCAAGTAAGAGCTACATCACTGCTGTCCCTTTAACTTATGTGCAAGTATTGAAAGTATGTTTTACTTCATCAGAAGTTGAAGACTTTAAGGTTAAAATTAATTCTTTCAGTGTAGACTCAAAAACTGTACCGTAAACATTCTTATTTAACTCCTGTTTGGGAAAAAAAAAATATTAAAAATCTTTAGACCATAAATTAATATGATATGTGAATTAATAGACCGTGAATTAATATGATTAATATGATATATGATATTGTTGAAGACAAAAGAAAACCAGTTTTGTCTAAAATTAGAGTGAGGAAGGTGAGAATACAGAGCCGAGCATACACTACTTTAGATGCTGTCCTACGTAGCACAGGCCCTTCTGAGACTGTATGCCTTGCACCACACAGAAGGATACATTTTAAGAGTGTAGGGGGAAGAGAGAGAGAGAGAATGCGTCAAAGCTAGAGCAAAGTTACTTCGCCTGACACACTCCCACATTGACTGTTAAACTGCTGCATGAGCGTCTAAAAATCACTTTACAGACTAGAGTAGATGCAATTGTTCTTACACAGTTACTTCTGCTGCAGTAACCTCAGGAATTACAGCTCCCTAAAGACTGGCTGGTGTACACTTCCCACCTGCTGCCACCAGAGGACCTTTATTCAGGTTGCTCACCTTAGATCAACCATCATAAAGCAACTGTTCTGTCACCTGTAAGAAGCCCACCAGCCAGGTTTCTTGAACACTCTGGAAATATGAGTTTACCTTTACTCACACAGTTCCAGTAATAGCAGAACAACTCACTAGTCCCACAACCCGCTACACCATGCATCCTCATATTTACAGACTAGGCAATCACCCTTGCTGGAACAGCTTCCTCTCCAGCCCACCTCTTCCACTGTGAACACAAAGCATAAGCTTTTAACATTTCACTGCTGGACAGTGTTACACATGCTTTGCAAATGAACTAGGCAAGCTAAAACCAAATAAAGAGCAGCAGTGCAAGAAACAGTAATTTCTTGATTACCACTGTATATAGCTCTTATTTTTTAAATTCAGGGTATAGAGCAAAATGCATTGTATGCATGAAAATGTTCACCTTACCTTTTGAATAGTCATCCTGAAACGTACTGAAGAATGCAGCTTAAACGCCCTTCCATCTTTTCACAGGGAGATGAGACTTAAGCAAAGGACTGACTGCCGTACAGAGCATTCTTCTACACCCAGTGTTTAGAGAAAGCAGGTCTATAATACCTATCTATCTTTCAACTGGGAAGTCCATGAGCTCTCATGCTGCTTACAGCTGGTACAAATTCCACACAGTATTCTTAAGAAAAAAATCACTGGACTTTTTGGTGCCTTCTTCATATCAGAAACATACACATCAAGAAATCTCCAACTACATCTCTAAAACCTTAATTTTACATTTCAGCACAATGTAAGTGCATAATCTGGAAAGTGTAATAGTATTCAAACAACTTTAAAGACATTTAAAACATGTCTGTATTCAGCATAAATTTAAACTATATTAGTATTGTGATAAATTTTACAGTGCTGCTGACAGAAATTTTATAAAATTGATTTTACAAACCAGGTTCTGCAGTGTCAACTCAGTTAAAAATCTTATTCAACTAGATCTTAAGCTTATGCATTGATTAAAAAATGCACTTTTAGAAGTAGTTACAAAGTAGACAGTAAAGAAATAGAGAGTGTAAAAAATGAGATTACCTGCACAATAGCTTTCACTTAATAAAGCATATTTAATAGAATAAATATAGGAGAAATAGGACTGTTTCTGCAGTTATTTAGAACAAATGAAAACAGATGCATAATTCAATCCTTGTATTGACCACAAATGTAGTAATATCTCTGTAATTTTCCATTTATTGCTAGCTTTTGTTATTTTTTTATACTGAATCTTATTAAAGAAACCACAAGAACAGATGAACTGAAAATCAGGCAGCAACTAACAGCATTAAGAATGCTAAAAAAACTTTCCCATTATGCATTCCTTTTGCCTAATCTCGTGTGCACATTTTCTTCTCTTAGTCTTTATTATTAACTACATTTCATTCTTGTTTGAGAATTAATTCATCCATGCC
Source organism: Falco naumanni (assembly GCF_017639655.2). NCBI lineage: Eukaryota > Metazoa > Chordata > Aves > Falconiformes > Falconidae > Falco > Falco naumanni. The sequence continues at coordinate 53,210,504 of NC_054080.1, read as the reverse complement.
TACTGCTTATTTCCTATTGGAATTTTAAATCCATCTGTTCACTACTAAACATTTTTCATCGCAATCAAATGTGTTAAAAAATTATAGACCAAATGCACTACTTGTCAATACTTTGTAACCGAACTGCCATCGTTTTGTTATCACTGTGACACAAAACCCCTTGTTAACTTCATCAGAGTTTCTGTTAGGATTATAGATGCAAAACTGTAAGGCGGAAAGTCTAGAAGAGGGGATAACATAAAAGTGCTTTAAGAAAGTTCTAGTACTAATGACCTTATAACATGCATGGCAAAAAAAATCCAAAGACACATAAACAGGCATTCTCCAGACCAAATACTTTCAAATCCAAGATATTTCCATGGCCTTTATTTCTTTCTCTTTCTTCTTTTTTTCTTTTTTTTTATGTCTTCATTTTTAAAGAATGCCCTGAATGTTTCCTTCTTCCCAGCTGGTTTCCTTAGAATCCCTGTGACTACTAATGAAGGAAAAGAACTACTTTCCTTGAGTACAGATATCAAAATCCATCCCTAAATTACAGATAATTTGCATAAATGCCACTGTTAAATTTATATTTGCTGCCAAGAACATTTGCTGCTTACAAGGTCTTCAAAGTGATATTAAATCAATTAAGCTTACTCTAAATATGTGGGATTCAGGTACCAATCTGTTTTCACACTGAACAAGTTTTAGATGATAAAAAGTGTCAGTAACCTTTCCCAAAGTGCTGAACATGCCTGTTTTCCAGTGTAGCCAATGATACCTTGGTGTCTCCAACTTGTTATAGTACTCGGAACCTGTAGAATTAGCATCCATATGCATAAAAGTTATTAATGCATGTAAGTTGTTAAAATATGAAACACAAAACAAGCTGGTTAAAAAATCTGTGTGTAATGTGATATTTATCATATCCACCATGTGAAAATGTTTTGTGCTATAAAGCATCATGTTCGTTTGTGTACTGTCAGTTCCTTCAGTAAAGCCACATAATGAAGAATGAACAGTCTGTCATAATTTTTCCATCAGTTTATCACCACAAAGTTTGGTAGTACCTTGGTATACTAAGCAATAAATATTAACATAGACAATGCTGTTTGACTTTATCTACTACAAATCAATGCAGGTATGTAGGATTTTATTAGTAAGAATTCTTACAACAAGCACACATTAGAGGAATTAATCATTCATTTCCTGCAGACTGCTTATGTATTTCATCAGGCCATTATCTGATCTGAATAACAAGAACAATTGCATAATAAAACATTACTGCTGGCATATGCAACTTTATTCTGTCAACTTTGTATCTTCACAAGGGGTCTTCCTTTAAGTCCTCTGTTGTTTCTTCTGAATTAGATTGACCTGATTTGACATTTTCCTACATCAGCAATTATGCTCAAGATTGAACATACATATATGATCAAATATGATATGTATCAAACTTAATTGCCAGGATTTGACTCAGGTCATTTCCCACAGTGGCAAGCAGTAATTACAGCAAAAAAGAGTATTTCTCAAGCCATTTTTCATACAGATACTGAAGTATTGCCTAGAGATAACCTAGATTTAAAGAAAAACCAAAGACAAATGCTCCAAACTACTAAAGCCATTAAGTATGCTGTGATTCAACCTAAACAATGTATTGTTGTGTTTTATTTGACAATGTGTTGACTAATATGAATTTGACAAATAGATTGGCTGATTAGTCAAATATATTTTAATCTATTTTTTTAATTGTAAAAATAGACACTTTGTTACTCATTCACCATTGCATGTTTGAGACCACCTAGCAGAACAGAGAACAGGAAGCATAACCTAATAAGTTCTCTATATGCAGTCTCAAACAGTTCATTGAAATTATCTGGATATATTATTTTAATGCTCTACCCACAGGGAGTACAACACAAATGAACCATGTCAAATGTTACCTACTCAAAAAAAAAAAAAAAAAAAAAAGGAAAACCTCTTTCTTTTAAACTGACAGATAAATCCATAGTACTAAAATAATAACAGTACGATTCTTTACTAAGCCAGCAGATGTGTTATCCTTTTATATCAAGTTCACAAGTTCATTGGGTATTTTTTCTGTTATAAATGTTACTGTCAATTACCCAAAGAGTACTGTGATGCAGTATGAAAGTCACCCTGATTCACTCCCTCAGAACTTGTAGCCTATGCTTTGTAATTATTCCTAGATTTAAGATATGAATACCTGAAAGCAACTCTGAATGTCATCATTCTGCTAATGCAGATTTAGCTCTTCCTGCTCGTGCCACATTCATTTCCTAAGTATTTTTTTCCAATTACCTTTACTGTTGTGACACAAACTAATTTCTTTACTCCACAAAGAAAAGCATGTAATTTGACCCTAATAAACTTTTACTCCTGGCGACAATTATTAGTTGTGATTGATTTTGAATTAGACTTGAAAATGCAACATTAATTTCATATTGAGATGCTTAATAAAATGCACTTGTAATTGTGTGTTTAACAGCTTCTAATGACACCAGTTAATTCTGATTAGGTGAACAGTACAAACACAATACATAAAAGATTTGAGTTGTGCAGTTTATTTACAGTACCCATCTATTATGAATTTGTACTGTAAAATAAGCCAAATTTGTCAAGAATTTATAAAAGGTATGTTTATTTTATTCAAATTCAAATCCATATTGTCCCTACAATAACACGTGAAGAATTTAAATCCATGTCCATTTGGCAGGAATGGAGAAAAAATGCTGAAATGCTATTGATTCCTTCCAGTACATTCAAAACACCTGACTCAACTACATTTCTACTGACATAACACAAAGGTTTTATTTGGACATCAGCAAATAAAAGCAAAAATTTTTACTGACATACTTTTAATTCTTATTTCTTCCCTCTACCTAGGAAACAGTTAACCCTCAACTACTAGTACTAGCGATTTCCTCTACCAAAGATGCAGCAAATGTTGATAATGGGTCCACTGTCCCAAGAGGAATAATGCATACAAAAGTCCTCCTCCCCAGATGCAGTTGTATTTATTCCTAAACAACACCCAACAGCAGACTTTTCATAGCATACCTTTATTTGATCTTTGTACCTTCTGTAACTCTACAGCTCAACCAGCACACCTCCATCCTGAAGCTCTCTTAAACGAGTTTATCTTTTTCTTTCCCCTAGATCTTTCTCACCAATTTAAAAAAGTGCCATCAGTACTTTCGAGTATGTACCAAAAGAGCACTTAGGAAGCAAAGCTGTTGTCTGGAACTGTCATCCTCATTAGAAGAAAAAATGCACATGCATTTTATACATATAAAACTTTGTGAAAAAACTAACAACTTCTGAGGTGTGGTCTAAAATCCCTCACAACTGAATGCAGAAAAGAACACTCTCTATCTGTAGTCCATGCACATTTTACATTAAAATGAATGCCCTGTCACCTGACATTACTTAGCAGGTCACACACCGTGCTGTAGACCCCTCCTGAGGGAGCACCCCTTTGTTTAGACTTTGTCTGTAATATACCACATACCTACACTCAGACTATGCTAGACATTACACAATACTCAGCACACTCAGTTTCTTGACAGAAGTATTCACCTACAATTCTTTCTCATAAAAGATAAGCAAAACACTTCATGCACTTTTCTCACTGGAAACAGTTTAAGTTACCAGGGCCCAGTTCCTCCCTGACCAGAATGGTGTGACTTAAAAGCAGAAATACATACACACATATATAAAAAGATGCATGTCTGTGTGTGTGTGTCAGGAGAAGCAGGAGCACGAAGGGACGGAAAGCAAGCACAGAGTGTCCACTTACTGATGCTGTCCGCTCGGACGTCTTCGGAAACCTGAAGAAGTCTCCGCTTTCCCCTCCTGCCAGTCAGGCGCCGCGCTGTGCCCCTAGTCCACAAAGGCCCAGAAGGAACTGCAAAGAGAGAAGCACATGCCACATCAGGCAGTTCTGTTTCGGTGGGATCCAGCGCCGCTGCCGCTAGCTCCTTGGGGGTATCCCTGGTTTCAGAGCAGACTCCTGCAAAAGAGTCGTCCTTCCAAAGACAGATAGCTCGATATAATTTTTTTTTTTTAACCTATGATAAAGGGAAAAAAAAAAAAAAAAAGCAGCCCTCCCGAGGGCCCTGCACCCTAAAATCCGCGGGGGGTGAGGGGGGGTGGGGTGGCGGGGAGGGGAGAGGAAAAGGTACCTGCAACTCTCTCCGATGAGGCCGGCAAAGAGAGAGGGAAGGAGGAAAAGAGCGAGGAGAGGGAGGAGAGAGGGAGCGCGCGAGGGGTGGGGTGGGTCGGGGTGTGTGAGTCTGCCTCTGTGTCTGTGTGTGTGTGTGTGTGTGTGTGTGTGTGTCTGTGTGTGTGTTTGTGCGTGCGCGCGCGCGCCGGGCGGGGGGGGCGCCTCTCGCCGGGGGCGCGGCGGCCGCCCCGTGTCCGTGCCGGGCAGCGCCGGCTGCAGGCGGGCGGCCCGGGGGGCCGGGGGCGCGCTCCCCGCCGGGCGCCGCGCAGCCCCCCGCCGCCTCTCAGCCCGCTCACCTGCATTTCCTTAACGAGCCACTTGATGGCTGGCAGCAGCGGCGGCCCCCCAGCCCCGCCGCAACTTTAGCGGCCGCGGAGCCACGCCGCCCTCGCGGAGCCGGGGAGGGGGAGGTGGCGGCCGCAGGGTGCCGCTCCGGGCGGGGACCGTGCCGGCAGCTGCCCGCGGAACTTTCCGCTCGGCGGCGGCTGGCGGGGCTGGGGAGTGGGGTGGGGGGGCGGGGAGAGAGCGGCGGGGGGCTGCGCCAAGCCCCGCGTGTGCGCGCCGCAGCCGCGCAGCGAGCCCGGTAAGCGGGGCGCGCTCCGCCGCCCGCCTACCCCCGGCGCTGCCTCCTCCCACCGCGCTCCCCGGCGTGTGCGAAAGGAGCGAGCGAGCGAGCTCCGCGCTATTAATAATAATAAGCCCTATCACCACCTTCCTTCTCTCCCTGGGAAAACAATTAATAATGCATTAAAATAATGTACCTTTAAAGCCACCGGCTGGCAATAATAAAATAATAATAGCACCACCACTTAGGAGAGCGGTGCTGTGGATGTGGTGGTGAGGCACGTTTTCCTATCGTTCACACCCAAGAGCGAGCACAAATTATGCTTCTGGTGTTCGTTAAGTCCCTTTCCTCTACCAGAGCAAAAATCATTATCACCATCAAAGAGAAAGTCTCTCTCCAAAGCTGAGTGGAGACACTGAGTCCCCGGGTGGCTGCTGTGGCTGGGCTGCAAGGAGGGCAGCATGCCCCCCGCCCCCCCCTTTCCTTCGGCCCAAACCAATCTCATCGCTTCTCCTCCTCCTTTGCTTATACCGGTGGGTTAAGCATTGCGTTTGGCCCTTTTAGTGTTTTCCCTTCCGTTCCTCCCCTGACGATAGTTTGTGTATTTTAAATAAAGATTTCATTCTGCCAACCCGCAGGAAGCTTTTAACAAGATGCAGCTGAGCGTGTCGATATCTTATATCTTTTTACTGCTGCTCCGGCGTGTGCATCAACTCCAAACTCATTTCTTTTCTTCTCTGCCTGATACTGTAGCATCTCAGAGGCGGCGGCGGCGGCGGCGGCAGCAGGAGAGCGTAGCTCCCAGGGGGCACTTTTACTTTGCCCGCGAAGTATCTCCCCGCAATGAGACCCACCGGAGGGCCCACCAACCCCACCCCACCCGACCCCCCACCCCCCTTTCTCGACAGCAAAATGCTCTAAGATTTCCAGTTCCACTGATAAGACAGTCTGAGAACAGACGGGTGGGGGTGGTGGGGATTTTCTTTTTTGTTTAGAATACAGTTTTGTGTGCGTGCTATTTTTAATTAGGATTTTTCCAGAAATAGATTCCCATCGAGATTTAATTTACGAAGGTATTTCTAACGCTGGTCAATACTGTCTTCGAAGAGGAACATTTGCAATCATTTGCCTCCCCACAATGATGCGCAAATGCTCTTCACAGACCTTAAACCGTTTATAAAAGACTAAAAAAGGGATCTCGTTGTTCTTTTTTTTTTTTTTTTTTTGTGTTGTGGGCTTTATTTGTGGTTTGGTTTGTGTGTGTGTTGGTTTGTTGCTGGGGGAGGGGGTTGGTTTTTTATTTTATTTTAACTTAATCTGCATTAAAATAAAACTTGGTTCAGCATGCCGGCTACCTCCTATTAATTTTTGTGGGTTTTAAGAGGAGCTTCCCACTACCACCACCACCGCCTCCTCCCGGGATGTTTTGAATCAAGGTGATTTCTTTCCACGGTACGCGTTTCCCGGCCGCAGCAGTGCAGTTCTAGCCTGCTGCTCTCCGCCAGTCCGCGACTGCTGAGCCGTAACGCCCTTCTCATGCCAAGGCTCAGGCACCAGCTTAAACCAAAGGAGCGGGCCCGGGGCGCTCCGAAGGCGCCGCGCAGCCGGAGGGGCCTCCGGCGGGGGCTGCGAGGTGCCACATCGCCGCGGGCAGCGGCGGGAGCGTGGCCGGGGGGCCCGCGGGGCCGCTGAGCGGGGCGCACCGCCCGGCCCGGTGCCGGGCGCGCCGCGGGGGGGCCGGGGGGCGCGGAGCGGGCGGGCTGCCCCTGGGCCGCGCACGGCAGCAGGTCAGGGCAGCGCCCGGCCGCCGCCCCGGAAAAGGGTTGGGTCGGAGCTTGCGGTCCTCAGGGTGACAGAGGGCGCATCGCCGCGCGCAGGTACTGTTTGGGCTCCGAGGTTTACCCTGTACAACCGAAACGCTACCCTTAGAAGAGTAAAGGCGGTGGAGAACTCCTGATAGAGCTGGTACTGAGCCTTGCCGGGTTTTATTTAAGGTACACTGCAACTCAATTTGACCTAGTTCGAAGCATGAAGATTCAGAGTTGGAGGGTGGGAAGCAAAAATATTTATCACCTCCTTTTTTTTATTATTATTTTTATTATTAAGGAAAGGAGTCTGAAAATTGTGCTGTTGTAGAGTGCACCTTTATTGGCACAGGGTAACAGAGCAAGTTAAGTATTTCCTCCCAGTGGTGTTTTCTTCTTTGGTAGATCACTTGTCGGTATTACCTTAATTCAGAACTAAATATGACATCACTAATGTTTGTAAAGCTGATTTTATCTACACAGTAAACCACCACTAAATGCAGTACAAAATTAAGTATTCTAACATCCTAAAAATCCTCATTAAGTTGGAATTATGTATCTTTCATTTCTATGTTACTTTTGATCTTCAGTCTCTCACTTTATTTTTTCACTTAGATTTTTCCAGCTTACTATGTCTTATTCCTACATTTCACTGAAAATTGATTCATGACAGTAAAATATATTGATATATATTACCTTTCATGAGTACCAAGGTTTTGTGCAGCATAGTATGTTAAGAGATCACTTTGCCATAATTTGTGAAGCCCGAATTAAGAACACATTCTGCATTCTGAGCATTACACTGTGCTTTTTAAAGTTTGTGAAGGCTGGGGTGAATTCAATATTAGAAAGCTGGTCATAAGAAAGCAACTAGGAGAAAATCCATGGGGATGCAAAATCACATAGAAGTAAACAAGAAATAAAAACCAGATGTTCCAACCATTAATTTAGAAATAAAAATATACCAGAATTAAAAAATCTCCGAGCTGCAGTGTCTGCTAGATCTTATGACACCTATTATCAAGTTCAACATAAAGCCAATACTGCACCTATACCCAAGTAAGATACACTAAGAAAGGTGATTTGCATATCTACTTTCTTATAAATTAATTGTAGTAGTAAATAAACTTATATTTACCACCTGCACTTCTTGTGTGGCATAATCTGTTTCTTTTCTGCAAGCCACCCCTGAAAAGTATGGCTGAGGTTGGGCATTTGAAAAAAATAAATTACAATGAAGCTTGTGGAAAGGAAAAGGAAAGCCTGGGAAAACTGCAAACCTCACAGTTTTAAGACACAAAATACCGTCTTTACTTCCACCTTCCTTTTTTCAACCAGCTTCAATCCTCAGACTCCTGCTTTTCATGGAGTAACATCTCTAAAGAAAAGCAGTAGGCATTTTTGGCATATGGTGTATTTATAACCACAATGAACAAAAAGAGATTGAATTGTCCAATCCCAAAATAAGTTTTGGGAGAAGTGGAATAAAAAATACATGAGAAAGAACACAGCAAGAATTGTTTTGTGAACCTCCTCTGGACTATTTTTTTCCCTAGGACAGAGTCTAATATCTCCAAGAAACTGAGATGACTCAGATATTTAGAACCACTTGGAAAGCAAAGTGGTTTCTTTCATTCCTGCAAAGACCAGGTGCCTGCAAGCAGCTGGGAAGCTTCGGTATCTTCAGATCATTAGTTTGTGTAATGCAGCTTCTTCAGCACAACCATGTCATAGCTGTACGTTCCTTATCACATTGGTTAGGACTAAATACTTTATTCCAGGAAGAAGGAAAACATTCAAATGAAAAATTACACAGTACCAGTATTAATATACTTTCCCAATAATCATACCTTAAAGCAGACAGGTGAAAGGGTATCAGGGAAAAGATGACGTGTATTTTCCTTTCATCGTGCATAAAATAAAATCGCCCATTGTTCAAAGTCTGTGTCTGTACTCTACACCTACTCCAAATCTGTATATGATGAGAGAAATTAAGAAAAAATTACAGGCATATACATAAATTAGCTTCCTTACAAAATAAGATAAATTTATCTCTGAGAAGTTGTTGCCTACCTTTGCATCACAAGGTACCTAAATATGTGCTTGCAGAAATAACCTTGCATTTTCAGGTTGCTGAAGTGAAGTTCCTTTGCATACAAAGGACTAGGTACACACCCAAAAGCCAAAAGTCTCATGGGTCATAGTGGGAATTTTTCCTGGGGAAAGACTGCAGCTCAGGGAGCATGACAGTCAGAATGTATTAATGAGAAAAAATGTTATTTTATTCTAGGACAGTCATATTTATATATGAACAATGTTCATTTATAGAACAGCAAGAACCATATATCCAAGTGTGTGTACTTTAAAATGCTTTGGTAATATAATACCACTTGTATCTGGTAGTGGTTTTGTTAAAAAAGTTTGAAAAGAAAAATAAATAGTTCAAACTAAGATGTCACACAGAATGTTCTCGTCTTTTCTCTTTTGATAGAGGGACTACATGGGTTTTTGCATCCCCATTACTGAGAAAGTGTTTTTCTTGTATGACTGAATGCCATAATTTTTCTTCATTTCTCCTGACCTTTTATGTGTTAACTGTCTCACACTACACAAAATAATTGCATTTATTTTCAATAACATTAGGTAGAAATCTTGAACATTTAAACTATAAAGCCTGGGTCAGAGTGTTCATATTTGACAGTCTAAAGGTGTTGTGTCCCTCTCTCTAAAATTCTGTTTAGGCACCTATTTTTAAATTCACAGAACTGCTGTCCCTTGTTATTTCACTAGAGAACAAAAACTCTTCAGTGTGATTCTACTGAACATGCTTAGCTCTGGCTAGGCACATGCTTAATTTTAGCCAAGGAGATGAAAAAAGGTGAAACCAGCTTAATGTCTGTAGGTCAAATTAGATTTCTAACTGTTAGAGATCAGTCTGAGAATACATAGGAAGAACTGTGTGTCCAACATCAATATATGTTTGCATTATTATTATTATTATTATTATTATTATTATTCCCTTCTATCAAACAACTGGTGTCAGATTTGAAAACCTGTCAGAAAGAACCACATGTGTCCATTTTATCAACACCAGATTCACATAGGCCTTGAAAAAGTCCAGAGATTTCAGTGTGCATTAAAACATGCATTTTATCAGATTGTAGTCCATCATGGATTTAGATTCTGGTCTGCAGTACTGAAGATAAAGCAAGATTTTGCCATTTAATTTAGTGAGAACAGGACTGGTCTCCAAATGAGTAACCTCATCTCTGTTCTTAAGCAGAGGACCTGGCTAGACCTTGAGAGGTGTTTCATTAATCCACCCACGGATATTTCGGTTGAGTTTCTTATACACTTGGAGTACAGATTGAAGATAACTTCTGAAATGAAAGGAAAAAACAATGTTGTTCTCACCTTGAAGACTCTTTTTTTCACTAATTCCTATAAGATACCTTCTTGAGCATGTGTTTTATATCCTTGACTAAAAAGAACTGAACTGTTAAAAATAAAGTAAAACTATGAAGATTAGAGAATAAGGTGATACTTCTGGGTAAAAAAAATGACTGATGGCAGAACTCCTTAAGACAGATAATGTACATTGTGAAAAAGAACATCATAGTTTTCTTTGTGGTCTTTTGATAATGACCTCCATCTCTATTACACTAATGGTTTGAAGACAGAAAAGCCTTAGGTTATGTCCCTGGTGGAATGTGTGTCAGATAAGCATGTTATTTTTAGTTTGTGGACTAATGTAATACATGCTGAATTTTTTATACATCAAATCATGTCTTTCATGAACCATAAAATCTCTTCTTCCTTCTTGGCTTACTCATCTGATTACTTTTACCTTTTAATTTTAGGGTTTAGTGGGTATGTCTTTAACTCCTCCATGAATTAAAACCAAAAGCTTCAGATGATTGGAATCAATAGACCAAGCATATACAACTTAATATTTTCTGTATACATTTTAAAAGATTTTTTTTTAATACAAATTAAATGAAGAATAAAACCTTAAGAGAAAATAATTATTTTAGAGAATCAAAGGGATCTTTGTCAGAAGCATTTCATAGTGTCTGGAAAACAGGAATACTTATTCTGTATAATTCAATTTTTGGTGAAAAGCTAATTTATTCTCAGATTTCTTTTCCTAAGGTACAATTAGGTTTCAACACCCTATTTAAATTAAGATTTATCCTCACTTCAGTGTTTTCTATTACATCTTGCAACTATAATTGGAGGCAGGACTGTTTATCATGCTGTAGCTTCTGTTACACCTTTCATTGCAGATATACATGGGTATCTGCAGAAAAATCACTTCTGAAGTTGTAGCATTTTTTAGGTACAAGTGGACATAGTACTTAAACTCGGAGTTCTCCCTTTCTGCTGAGAAAACTAATAATATATAATCATCTCCAAACTCATAACATAACTCATAATATTCTCAGCAACTTTCCATTTAATTCTGTAGAATATCATCTATACTATTAATAGAAAATAGTATGTAATATGAAAAATAATGCAAAAGTTATTATGTTCTTGGAGTCATCCATTTTCAGATATGGAGAAGTAGATGTGCTGAGGTGCTGAGCAGGTGTTGGTCAGCTACTTCAGTGACATAATTTGAAGACCAAACAAAACTTATGGCATTACCATAAGCTTCTGCATACAAATTGTACAAAATCCTCTATGACTTAGTGAATTAATCTGTAGAAAACTAACAATGAGTAGGACTTATCTCATATTCCTTCTAAATCTATATCATCAACAAATGATGTAAAATGTTGTAGTTTTGTTGTAAAATGTAGTAAAATTTTGAGACCTATAATGTATATTTTTGAACATGACCAAGAACTGTGAGATGCAAAAGAGAGAAAGACAGAAGAAGAAGAAAGAAAAAGAAAGATGAAGAAAGAAAAAGAGAGGGGGAAATAGTGGATGTACCCACAGATTAATGTAACAGCCATTTCTTGTTTATGGAAATCACCTTCTTACAAACCTGTTTTCATGATTCAGCGGTCTAGAAGTCTATGATTTGCAATACTACATCTATCAGCAGTGAAGGGAAATTTGGGTCAAAGTGAAACTTTATTGTAGAGAGGACAGATGAGAGGAATTGCACAGCCTGGGTCTGAATGATCAGTATTTTCAGCAATTTGCTGTGACATTAGGTAAGTGATACAGTTTCACACAGCTATATAGTGCCAGTACTGATGTTGGCAAGCATAATGATGGTGAAGCAACATTAAAGCCTGTGGATGAACAAAATTAAATCTAAAGTGACACTGCTGTTGGGAAAATATTGCCTGAGAAAGCAATATTTTAAGATGCGATGCAGACTTTGCATACTCAATAGAGTGGCTTCGAAGTTTTATAGGAAAAATACTATAATGATGTGCCAAAGAAAAAATATTTTAAAAACATTTTAAACTTAAAATTCATTAAGCATTTCAGAAGATGAAAATGCCTACTTTTCTGAACCAAGTTCTACACTAAAATTTCCTGTCAACAATTCTCTCTGTAAGCATAACATCAAACAAACACCGATAATCTTCCAAAAGGCAAAATTCACAATCAGGAAATATCTCACCCACCCATTGCAGTATCTTTCTTGATTACTTGGAATGGAATATTTTTAAAACTATAGATTCACAAAAGCTAACTGCGAAAATACAAAAAGTTTAATTTAAAACTACTGTAAATGGAACTCTGCTCGCTTCTGGTGTGCAGCACAGAATACACTATGAGGAGACAGGTGCATAGGCCATGTCAGTGTCTCACAGATTTTATTGCTCTTATGTGTTATTGACAGGGCTCATTAATTATTGTCCATACCATCCAAAACCACCCACAGAAGATCAGTCTCTTTTCTGTCTGCTATATCATAATAAATAAATCTATTGTTATTGTTACAAGATTGCTCACACGTTTCAAGTAACTGATAAAACAAGATGTAGTATATTGTTTTTGTCTTTCCACTGTTGGATTGAGAATAGCCTACTATCCAGAAATTGCAATGTACTTTGTCAGATCCCAAATAAGTCGCAGATAAATTTGATTCCTCTGTGACAAAAATTCTGAGCATAAAAAGCAAACTGAAGCTGAAAAGAGCAGAAGGGTTTTAATGGGAAAATTCAGCATTTTTCCTCTCATCTCCACTATAGTTCTACTTGCATTTGACACTAGAAAAATCTTCCCTGTACACACTGTCTTGGACTGTCTTACCTGTTTAGAATGTTTCCTACAAATGTTTGTGCAACGCCCAACATAATGACTGTAAGGAGACAGTGGAAGGGTACCAACAACTCTTAACTTAGGAAATCTGATTAGAATCATAAATTGCAGGGATGTACAATGCTTTCCATGTTCTGCCGGGTTACAGCACTTACAGTAGCTTAACAAATTGCCAGAGAAAGAACCTGGTTAAGGCCATGTTTCAATACTGCTCTACATACATTAGAGAGTAATAGGCTCCACAGTGTTACACAGCAAAATTCACACATGCTGTGAGACCACTAGACTGCAGCTAAATCACCAGATTCTAAGCCATTCATTTTAAGTCTTAAACTTTAAGGTATTGTAAAGACAAAGGTTGGTTTTGTCTTTTAGGTCCTTAATTAAGGTCTCCTCTACACTAGCTTCGTTAGTGCTAGACCAGTAGTACAAGAGTTTTATGAACTCAGTCAGGCCCATGAGTATTTCCAGATGAGCTCCCCGAATATCATAGTTTGATCTTCAGCAGTCCAAGTACTAAGAGAATAAATGTTTTCTTTAAGCTATATCATGAGAGTGAAATACAATAAAATGGCTGCTTAAAAGAAATCAGAATCACTAGATGACTTAATGGCCAGCTTGTTCAATTACAAGGAATCAATAGCAAATAAAACCCTTCCAATGCCAGCTAACTAACGTTATTAAAATAAATTAAGTTTTGAAAAGTTTACAGTATGAAAGAAGCTTAATCTAGCATTGTAGAGTCCTGGGAGCTGAGTCCTAAATACTCCTAACGCTAAGGATGTGATGGCCAAGGAACCGTTTCTTTTGGTAGCTTATGCAACAGTGAATACCTTCTTCCATTATGATCCATTATTTAGATTGCCATTAAAAACCTCAGTTCAGGCTTTTCTTATTGCCTCAGGTAACTAACAGAACACTTGGCACAGCCCCAGAAAAGTTATCCCCATCTGCTATGACCAGGACAAGACTCTTTGCCCTTTTCAGGCTGGCACTGGGGCCACTAGGCCCATGGCATCTGTGTATTCCAGCTCAACTAAAGTGAAAAGAAAAATATAACCTCTAATATTGCCCACATGCAGTTGCAGAGCAACTCGAAGGAAAGAAATTCTGATCATTACAAAACAGAAGTGCTTTGCTCTTTGCAACAGCATATAGAAAATCAGTAAATCTACCTTTCAAAGAAGGTGAATTGTCAACTGCAGCTCACAGAGAATCTGTTAGTCCCCCTGAAAAATGGTGAAGGGAGGGAAAATAATTACCATGGCTGTAACTTTCAGGTAGTTGTTTTGTAGATAATACAAACCTTATAAATCTGTGCACTTCCTGCATTTTTACAGAACCATGCCAGCATAATTCAGGAATCAAGTCCATATGTTTGGGATTTGTGTGTTGTGTTCTTTCAGGATGTCTCATATTTCACTTTCTGATATCTCTGTTGTCACTTAACGAGTTAACTTACCACTGAATTCCTGTAGAGGGAAGCAATGAGAGTTAAGTGTCTTTTCCTACAGTAACTTCTCACTAGGGTTGTTAGGTGAGTCAGACACTGACTGAATAATATGCAAGCATACAATATATTTGCCAGGAGTTGGTTCTCTAATAATTGCAAGAAGTTTGATAGTATTGGATTTCAGGCCTTCTGGAATGCTAATAAGTTCATACACCTTCATCATATTCAACTTTCTGTTCATTTGTCTTTGAAAGGATTTAGCTTCATATATCAATATAGTCCCTATGGCCTCTTGGGCTGATAACATATTATCCAACTTTTTGGCTCTCAAATAAATTTGGAAAATTCCATTACATGTAACTTCAATGCTCTTATTTATGCTTGCAACTGCTTCTCAAAACTGGTTTACTTTTTACTAAGAACATCTGTCTTTGTTGTCAGCTTTTGTTTTAGTCCTCTGACCTCTGTTTTCACAGTGGAAACCATACAGGTGGACACAAAGATGACAACGTGGGAGCACTGACTAGTATTCATGGACCTTGATTTCAAAACTGAGACTAAAGAATTATCTTTGATTCTGTGAAGTATTTAAACTCCAGAAACAGTATGATGTTTAGAAGTAGTCTAGCTGGTTCTTGAAACACATCATAATTATCTGCTTGAAGCTTTGTGTATTAGGTGCATTAGAGATTTACAAGCTACATTAAACCACTAGTCTTTCTTATAGTAAGAGTTTGTTGTTTTGGTTTTTGTTTTTGCTTTTGTTTTAATACATCCATGCATCACAAAATCCAATGATTGCTTAACTGTGTCTCCTCTTTTGGATACCCATTGACTTGATGGTAAGTTTACTTGTTAGGAAAGTACAAGTATAACCACCTACTAGAAACATAACTAGTCCAGAAGAAAGATTTCTGAAGGGTGGTTACTGGATGGTCCAATCAAGGGTGGCACCCAGCTGGATCTGCTCATGGTTAGATTTGCTAATACAGAAGAACCTGCTAGATATATGGCAATCAATGGTGTCTTAAATGTGGTAGTAGCATTCAGGATCCCTTTCAGAAGGGGAGGGCTTTAGGGTTAAATCTGCTTTTAGAGGAAATTTCAACCTATTCAGGGAATTAACATTGGAGATAACAAGAAAGGCAGCTCTGGAAGGCAAAGAAGGTCAGGAAGGCTGGCTAGTCTGATGAATGAATGGTTCACCTCAGGAAAACAGGTAGAGGTATCAACAGATAAGCTTGTCTAAACAGGAAACTCATGCTAGATCTCCAGTGCAGAAAAGGAGGATACAGGAAGTCTTTGGTCACTGGCAAAATTGTGGATTGAGTCAGCTTGACTCACAGGATAGTGGGTAATGGGTCAGCCTGAAAACTGGTAACAAGATGGGTACTTCAGGGGTGTGTCCTGCGACTTGGAGTGTACAAATTTTTATCAGGGACTTGAAGGAAGTGACAGAGGGCACCTGCCTGGAAGAAGCCTGGAGCAGCCTGGTCTTACCCCACGATGGAATCTGCTCTGGGCAGGTGCCTCCCCAGGTCCCTGACGGTCTGCATTGTCCTGTGCTGGATGAACTTCACTTTAACCAAAATTGTATGTCAAATAGAAGAAAACAAAGAAAGCAAGAACTTGTGAACATGGAAAAACATTTACTTTTGGACTTAATTCTGATAATAGCATACACTACAAGCCAGAGGAATTACAAATTCAGACAGGCCTATGGAATTATATGTAATTTTTGCTAAAAGGAAAAATAAAATGTCTCCTCTCTACTAGATGATTTCTTAATACACATAAAGTAGAGTGATATCATTTTTTCAAATTTAATTTAATTAAGTTTAGTATTAGAGTTAATACTGTTAACTATATTTTTAGATTTCATTTTAAAAAAGAAATTTTAAAAAAGTTCTTAAACAACTGGAAGACTAGTTGTTTACACAGAAAATCGTTATTGTTCAAACACAACTGTATGACAATGCATGTGCTGCAGAAATATTTTGTTCTAGTAATAAAAAAGTTGATCACTAGGAATTCTATATTTTAATAAGTGTGAAGACATCCTTGCAATCCAGAACTACAACACCAATTATGTTTTTTACTTTAATAAAATGTGTTAGGATTAGCATGGACTGTATTAAATGCTAAACCAGAATTTTATACATTTTGTTAACTTCTAGGTTTTAAACATTTGCGTATTTGACAGGAAAACCTCCAAAACAAAACCAAAAAAAAGTTTTAAAAACCAACCTTACACTGTTAACCTAAACTAATTTTTGTTAATATTTTCAGGTAATAAAAAATGTATACAAATATTTCATAACATGAAAACTTGCTTTTTGTTACACAAAAGATACGTCATATTTTTTTTTAATTTTTTAAATGTTCCTTCTTAGAAATTGTAATGTGTCTCTTACAATACATCAGAGTACAGTTGTATTTGCACACGCTGGGAGGAAAAGCACCAACAGCTGTGATGCTACATTTTATGTGATGTGATGGTGTGATGCTATTTCTTTTATGGTCATATTTTCACCACAGAATTTGGATGTTTTCTTATATACTTATTGTTAACAGAAATCTTATCTCATACACTCCCCTTTTACTCACAAATAACAGGTCCTTAAGACCACACCTTATGTCTTTGTGGTTTTAATCTTCCAAGAGTCCTGTAACCTTAGTGGAATTTGAGAACTTTTCAGAATCTGGAGTTCATTTAGTGAGTTAGAAGTGAACTCAAGAGCCTGATCTTCAAGGGTCATTGTTTAATGTCTCTACCAGGTAAAAAACTTTCTTGGGGTCTTTCAAAAAAGGAATATCTGATTGCTTTTGAAGTTCCATTTAGACAGGAATCTTCACTCAAACAGCCCACCAGTAAAGAATTCCTGTTTGTCAGCATTCAATTCTTCTGTGTAGAATGACTGTAAAATCTTGATTTCAAATTGGTTTGGGAGGGGGGAGAACTCTCTATTCCTATCTGTCAGTTTACACTTAAAAGTAAAGCTAAGCTCATTGCTTCCCAAACATCCCCTCTAGCAATGAAAGCTCAGCAGTTCAAATTGCAATCTCACTAGAATGTGGCAATCTCCTTCAGTTTATGCTATCACGGCTGCATTGAAACAGATGACTAGGGTGCTTTCTCAGTGTTACTGAATATTTATTCTTAGAGATTTATCCTACTGAAAATCGGTAGGGGTGTGCATGTGTACATCATACCTAACCTCTGACAACGTACTCTACTGGTGATGCAGAAAACCCAATGCTACTCGTACCATTTTCTCTCAGGTACTGTTGCTCTGTAATACTGCTAAAAATAAAACCGTATACTCTATAGGCAATGACTTTCTATTTATATTCTTTACTTCTCAAAGCCCAGAGTGGCTGGAGTGTTATTGTGCTTCCTAGAAGCTAGCAGCATGTGAATAAAAAAGTCTCAGTGATATGAATAGAAAAGTCTCAGAAACAGTAAAGGAGTTAATCTGAACACACACTAAGAACATACATAATGAGCAAGGGGTTGTCATATGCATAGTTTTCCTTCAAAGTTTGGCCACAATTCGGTCTAGAGACATGTTGATGCCCATGAAATTATCCACTTGCTTCAGAACTGGCAGATCATTTTCATTGTGCTTACAATGTTTAAAATTCTGGAGCATAGATAGACCTTATGAAACACCTGTGTTCTGCTCCATATTTCTTTCATGTGACGTAATTCCCTGCAAGCTTGTAGTGTTCCTGCCAGCTAAAATTGGTACCACAGACGGTCTACCCCAAAGTTCCTACATACCCTTCTATTTTTAAGTCAACAACAAGAACAAAAAAGATCCGTTCTACTTGATTAATGACAAAAATGAAAACTTCTTTACAGCAGGACCCACAATTTTCTGTCCTGTATGATGAATATCTCCATTTTTCTTGGAGGCCTGTCTACCTCATTGCCTGCCTCTACTGAGATCTCCCTACCTTAGAACCGTTCACCACTTTGTTAGGCATGTCTTATTTGACTCTGGAGCTTCCCATGTAACACTACGCACAGTACACTGTATTTGAGCTAAACCTTGGGCAATAGGATAGAGCTAGCGTTCCTACCAGTCTGGTTGCAAAATTCTTGGGTAGAAACGTGGTACAGGGACAATGGATTCTGGATCTTAAAAATGTCAAGATCAACCAAATACATAGAATTTCAATGAGTCATCACCCTTCCTTTCAGGCTGAAAGACTTTGTAATTCTGTTCATAGGGTATTAGGACTCTGAGCTGATTCCTTATATTGTGTCTTCTTTTGGGGGTTTGGTTTGTTGGCTGGTCATTGCCTTATGGAGTGTAGACAGACACCCTCCTGGGCCTTTAGAGAGCCTACAAATTCAAAGGAGCAAGCATTATTTCAGTGGATGTGAGTAATGCAGACCTGATATTTCACTACCACTGCTGCCACTCTCTAGGCCCCAGGAATGCCGCTGTTTGTGAAACATTCATTCTCTTTGTAAATATTTTCAGTTGTGTCTTCAGTTGTCTAATTATGATGTCAAGCTCCATGGATCCTCCAACAGTGACTTAGGTAAAGAGTGTAATGGAAACTTACAAATAAAATTAGTATTAATTACTACCTTTATAATCTTTCATCTTTTGTCTCTCTCACCCCAGCCAGCCCCTTTGGCTGTGCGTCTGATTGCTCTTTTGCACGGCTGAACAGGTGTTTGAGAACCTTTATCTTCTACCAAAAAAATCTAAAAAAACTTGTCCTTTTTTTAATCATGAAAAAGTAAGGTAAAAGCAAAGCAAAACAAACAAAAAATAATCATAGAAATTGAAACCTCATCTAATATTTTTTATTTTTACTAATGTAGTAAGAAAATTTCAGTATTGATATAAGAATCTTTATATACTATTAATCCATTTAAATTGCTTTTCAACTATTAGTTTTTAGCAAACATACTTTTCATTTTTTTCATACATTTAGGATAGACTTACTGTTTACTGTGTTATTTATATTATGGATTTTACTATATTATTTCCATGTAATAAATGGAATATAGTAATTTATACATCTATGTTTAAATTTTTTATATAATTTAATTAAATGTTCTAAGTAATCAAGGAAATTCTGAGCAATATTTTGCATTTTGTCAATATGCAAGGTCTCCAAAGTCTCCAAGGTCTCAACAGAGATAGTACAATCTTCCCAGGGAAGAAGTACTTTTTTGTACTTATAATTTCATATTATTTGTTTGTGATGCTATTTCATACTTATAAAGCCTATTGGGATCCATGAAATTGGGCACTGCTCCACGACCCATGATACCAGAGAACCAAAGATCATATGCCTCTTCGTACAGATTGTGACATTACCAGCTGCTGAACTGACACATTCTAAAAAAACTAAGGTCCATTTTGGGTGCAGAATTCCCGTTTTCTGGATTAGCAATTTTATCTGAATATCCTGAAGCGATATCTTGGGATGATGTTCTCTGCAAAACAATTCACTACTCCTTCTTTGAAAATTGTAATGTCAAATAAATTAAATAACTTAATGTTTGTCAGATTAGTTCAAATTAGATTCACTTTAAACCAAGTAAAACTTTACAGAATTTAAACTCAATGTAATTGCTGAAATTTTTAAGAAATTTATAGTTTATGCCAGTTGGTAGATAAGTGTTGTGAGTAAAAAGTGATTAAATATCTTATACTGGCCAAGTGTGTTATATGCACCAAGGTTTTTCTAAATATGGGTACCTAGTTTTGGGCATCAGAGGACTTTCTTGACTAAAGACAGGATACTATCGTAGGTAACAGTTTGGTTTGGGGTTGGCTTTTTTTAAAAATGAGTGCCAAAGTCCAAATGAGAAATTTAGAACTATACAAATCTATACACACCAGGCAAGTTGAAAGTCTGGTGCTATTTATTTCCCTCTTTAGAAGCCATATAAGAGAAAGCATGTTGTGTCAGCAATAGTAGATTAATTTCTACGTAAAGATGTTCCACATCTTGGGCTCCTGGTTCTCCCCTTTAAGGTGCTTCATTAGGCATGTCTTCTTTGACTCTGGAGCTTCCATGTAACACCACTCATAGTACACTGTATTTGAGCTAAACCTTGGGCAACAGGATAAAGCTAGCGTTCCCACCAGTCTGGTTGCAAAATTATTGGGTAGAAACTTGATAAAGGGATACTGGATCCTGGATCTTAAAAATGTCAAGATCAACCAAATACATAGAATTTCAATGAGTCATCAAAGGTCAAAACTACATGCATGACAGTGGCATCTTTGATTTCCTTCCCTACTTCTTGCTTTGTGACTTTACTGCAAAACCTTCCTTTTCCTTTTTTCAACACCCTTCCTCATCTTGAAATTTTAAAATTATTAGGTAGTTTAGAAAAACACATTGTCATTGAATTCCCACAACTTCCATGGACTAAAACAAAACCACATTTTAATTAGAACACTTGATTTAATTGGTGATATGATTTTCTAGTTACATTTGGTAACAAATAAAAAATTAACATAATCTTTTTTTAGAACTTTACCACAGGTTTTCTGTTGTTATTTTTCAAACCCACAAATTTTGCATTCCTCCCACTGCCTGCCCCCACATATGGTCTCTTAAGATTCTAAAATTGTACAGGTCTCCCTGACATGCATTACAGCCCAGCTGTACTTAAACAGTTATGCCTTCTACTGACAGTAGGTTTATATTATTCTGTGATTCTTCTTCCCCCTGCCTTTTCTTTTTATTTTTTTTTTTTTTCAATCTTTTATACATGCATTGTCTATTCATATCTGAGGAGAATACTGTTGTGTCAGAAAGACAGCTTGATAGGTACCACACCCCTCAAGGAGTGAAACTTAGAATTGTTAACCATCTAGATGCTGTCAGCAAACCAGTCCTCTGAATTTATCTCAAGTCTGTGCCTTCAAATTACGCTATTTCCCATTTTATATTCTGTGCTATACATGCAACAATAAGCATACTAACTAAATTCTTTCCCTTTAATTTCAGAATATTACTTGTTTTTGGTTGCACCAATAAAGCATCGTCAGAAATATAATATTAACAGAAGAGATGGAAAACGTACCCTACAGTTAGACAGAAAACCCTGACAGGAGGTAGCATTTTTTTTCTAATTATATATTCAGCGTCAAAAAAGCACTGCTAGGATTTTACCACCACAGTGTTCATGTAGTCACATGCCAGAGCAAGTGTCGTTTTTAATGAATTTACAATTAACATGCAATTTTACTGTTCCAACTCATGCTGATATTAGTCATTTTAATTGTGTTTAAAATATAATACTAGATTACTGTCAAGGAGATGAAGCCCAGCCTCACCCAAATGTAGAAAGATTTATAATCCCAATTAACATTTGAAATATATAGGAATAAACCTACAAAATGTGAAGAATCAGTTACTAAAACCTGTAATCTGTTTCCCTAGATCTCACGATGCCATTTCTATAGCATATTGCCAGAGGCAATATTTCTGTGAGTCAATTATGTATCAACACTTATTTTTCAGTGACTCCCTTAGAGGACTAAGGAATTAACTTTCTAGATACATATATAGTCTCATCACCATAGAATCAAAATGTCTCTGGAGTATGTAAAAATAAAAGACATCCTTGTTCTTCTCCTTCTGTCCCATTCTTACCCTGTAACAGATATAGCTTAATCAATTGGGGTGGGGAGTTGGGTGGATCTTGTTTTTGGGATGGGGGAGGAGGAAGGGGGCGCTGGTGTGCATGTGTCTGTGGTAGAGGGAAAGACTCTATGCATATCAGCCAGTGAAAACACCTCATCAGGGGAAAGCTAAATAAAAACATGTTTTATATTTAGTTCTGAAAAATGCCAAGCCTGTGGGAATTCTCAGTATCTGTGGGAGTGAGTGCTACAGGCTAGGTCCCGATCCTGTGAAATTTATGTCATCTTCACTCACGAGTCTCTCTAAATTGATCAATGATGGCGTGATTCTGTTGGGAGACACCTGTATCAAAAGCCAAAAGTGGGGGTGAAGTACATGATTACTCTGGGACTTAGCATGGAAAGTCATGATGCAGTCTGAATTTCAGGGTAGAAAGTTTGAGTAAGGAAAAAATACTGGGAAGGAAGATGACTAGGTAGTCATCATGGTACTTCCTGCTAGAAAGTGTCTGCCTTTCTCTAGATTGTGGATCAGCTGGAAATTTTAAAAGATATGTATTCTTTTTTTTCTCTTTTCTTTTCTTTTTTTTTTTTTTTTTTTTTTTAACCTGATGATTTTGAAGTAATGGAGAATGAACA
Source organism: Falco naumanni (assembly GCF_017639655.2). Lineage (NCBI taxonomy): Eukaryota > Metazoa > Chordata > Aves > Falconiformes > Falconidae > Falco > Falco naumanni. Next base: position 53,187,955 of record NC_054080.1, on the reverse strand, counting down.
TTGGAAACAGAGCTTATCTTGGTGAAGACTATGAGAAATGCATTAATACACAGACTGTTAACTAGCCATGGATAAAGGGGTACTTTTTCTCTCTAAAACTATGCCAATTTACAATACCACTGAGAGGTCTCCAACAGGCTATCTGACACACACATTATTAACAGAGAAAGATGTTAAAAAGAAACAAGTTCTTCCAAGGAGGTCGTTCTCTCTGGAATATCATCCTTTTTTTTTTTTTTTTTTTTAATCTCCTGTCAGCTTTGTTTAACAGTTCTTCTTTGATGCAGCAGTGCCAGATACACATTAGGAAGGCAGGAGGTAGATACAAAGGAGACCCAAACACAGGTGCTCCGTTGCTTGCTGTTGCCATTCAACTGTTAGACAATAATCACCTCACCATCCCTTACCAACAAATTGCTGTACATTAAACATTATTTTCATTAATATTAGGAATTATGCTGTGCCAGAAATACAGAAAATATCTAACCATATATTCATAATCATAGGATACTAGAATCATGACATATCATAGTATTCTAAATGAGATACTATCTAATACTGTACTAAATAAGAGCTAATGACGATGTAGCAGCATGTATTAAATTACAAGTCAAAATGTAAGTGCAATACATCAGATATTTGACCTGTTATTATGTTCAGCAATTTATTGGTAGAAAATGCAACTTCAGTTCCCTGAGTAATACAAAACTCATATATGACATCCACTTCTTTGGAAATGCAACTTATTATTATTATATTATGAGAGACATATCAATCACCTTAATGGCAATTATAATCTTCCAATTCTCAATTAGTATAGAGTCTCTGCCTTCAGAACATGATATGATAATAGCGAGCAGTGGGCATGGCTAGGAAAAATCCCCACCACCTTGCTAAAAATTGCAAATAATGCACCAGGAAATAAAACAAAGTCTGTATATCATAGTCACCTTATATATTCAAGGTCTCCTCCTTGGTCTGCTGATAAACCAGCTTAAAGCCTGAAAACTGTCCCAGAATTTATTACTAAATACCTGCAAGCTTCCTAAAAAAACGTGTTTGTCCTAGAGATAAATGGAAAGGCAGGGTCAAAATCAAAACATTATATATTAGCATTGTTTTTTCCACATAAATTGGAAACCTCCAGCAGCTGCTCAAGAAAATTACTGTATCTTTTTGTACAAAAATAAGTTTGCTGCTATAAATGCTTTGCAGATGTGGCATGACATATTTCTGATTGGTGCAGTTAGGATATTACAAAAACTGCATAAAAGCCAAAGAGTATAATCAATGGTAATCCCTCTTCCCAAATCTCTCAAGCCCCTGAACCTCAAGGCAGGGTATGGGGAAATGAAGTCCCTCTTTGCAGGAGAAAATAAATTTTGAGACCATCTGAGGAACCTGAACATACACAAGTCCATGGGAACCAATGAGATGCATCCCAGGGTCTTGAGGGAAGTTGGCTGATGCAGTTGCTAAGGCATTCTCCATAATACTTGAAAAGACAAGGCAGTCCAGCAAAGTCCCCAGTGTCTGGGAAAAGGGAAGCATCATCCCCATTTTCATAAAAAGGGTAAAAAGGAAGACCCTGGGAACTACCGACGAGTCAGCCTCTCCTCCCTGCCCAATAAGATTGTGGAAAAGATGATGCATGTCAAGGCATATGGATAACAGGGAGGTGATTAGAAACAGTCAACACGGCTTCACAAAGGGCAAATTTTGTGTATAATACATATGCACTGGCTTTGCAGGTGACACTATGCTGAGTGGTGTGGTTTATAGAGAAGTGGGCCCATGAGAACCTCATGAAGTTTAAAAGGCTAAGGGCTGGAACATCCCTCTTATGAAGAAAGATGGAGTCAGTTGAGGTTGTTCACGCTGAAGAAGAGAAGGCTCCAAGGAGAAATTAATATGTCCTTTTAATATAATAAAGGTGTCTTATAAGAAAGTTTTTTTACCAGGTCCTGTAGCGATAGGACAAGGGGCACTGGTTTTGAGAGTAGATTTAGATCTGATATAAAGAAGAATCTTTTAATGATAAGGATGGTTGGAGACTGGAAAGGTTGCCAAAAGAAACTGTGGATACCCCTTTCCTGGAAGTGTTCAAGGTAAGGTTGGGTGGGTGGGGCTTTGGGCAACCTGATCTGGTGAAAGATGTTCATGGTGGGGGGATGACTAGATGATCTTTAAGGTCCTTTCCAACCTAAACCATTCTATGATTGCATGAATAACACCCAGGTGCTGTGGAGCTTAGTGTTTTCATCTCATATTCCTTTTCACTCTTGTCAATGGGGTGTGTAACCGATTGTGAAATGTGAGTAGAAATGGTTTATGAGTGACAGGATCTGGTAGCAGCTGATGTACGCATGGTGGTTGTAACCAATTCACAGGAGCTAAAGGTTAATTTGTGATAGCAGTAAGAATCCCTAATGGTAATAGTAACATCCTTGCATGTGCATGCAGTATCATTTTGACTGGAGCTGTGAAGATGAAGGGGAAATATTTTAATGCATTATTTGAAGGACTGCTCTAAATGTATACATTGGACAGACATATACATTGTCCTGGGATGCTGTAAAACCTTCCAACTCCTCCTCGAGTCCACAACACATCTGGAAGCACACCTTGTAACACTGCAGCAAAATATATTTTCTTTCAAAAACAGATCATGTTTTTATATGGATTTAATGCACAAAGAAAAGCATGATTCATTTATACAAAGAATCCCTGTTCTCCACCTTGGGAAATTTTATTCCCTTCAGTTTAGGTTTTCTACAAGATCTTAATGGCATCCAATGTTTTTCACATAAAATTGTATAAAATCTACTTTTGATTTTATTATGTTGAATGAAAATGACATTTTCACTTTAGAAAATTTCAAAGGACAAGTAGCTGTATTATAAAGGCAATTTTATATTTTATGTATTTATTTACTTTCTTTGGTCAAAATGATCTGTTCTGGCATGGGCACAGACAACAGAGCATCCTGCAGGAAAATTGTGTAACTTTTACCTTAGAATAAGAGCCAACAGAGTAAGCTAAAAATCAAACATTCACCACCAAAATCTGTATTGAAATTTTGGCTGAAATCCAGGAAAAATAAGTCCTCGCCACTAGTGCATAGTTTTATATGATATATTGCCATTTCTGAGGAAGATGAAAAAAAAAGAGTTGCATCTGAGAGTATTTTAAATTTTGCAACTAATACTTCATATAACTCTAATGTAAATCTGGACCAATCCATTATAGCTGCATGCATTCATGCATAACTGCAGACCACTTGTCTCACATGGTTTATAAAATAATCAGCATCCATCTTGTTTTCTCTACTCTCTAGTTCTCCACAGGACATTGTCTAACACAAAACGTGTTTTACTGAAGAAGATCTTCATAAATCTAATTGAATATGAAATAAATACATCCATACTTTCCTGATCCCACAGCATTCTTTCCCCTGTGTAATGATGGATATACATTGTTAGTACAGAGTATGGCCATTTATTAAAGACCATTAGTGTTGCCTAAACTCACTCTCTGTGTCTATTACCTAGATAGTACAATATAACATTCACAGTGCAAGTACCTAACTGCCAACTATTGTTCATGGAGAATATCTTTTTTGGGCATGTTAATGATAAATTGCCTAATCAAAGGACAGCCTGCCAAAAAGACACCTTAAACAGCCAGATTTATCACTGTATGGTGATCTAGAGGGAATATAACAAACAGGAGAGTCACAGCATCAGGAAGATTTTGCATTCAAAATGAGCATCCCTTATTTTGGCCCTAGCAAGCTTCAGCATGACTGGGTTATAACATAGGAATGAATAAAGTCATGACTTTTGTATATATTTCTACCAGATTTGTGTTTTGTTAGTGTAAGAATACAGATTATCTTGATGACATCACAGGTTTTGGTGTAACAAAGGTGACCTCATGGTCCTGTAGTAAGAAATGTTCTCAATCATCAGGGCATTTTTGAATGTCCTTGTCATCTTTATAAAGCAGGTAGGTGTATTTGGTTTTGTGCTTTGTCCTGCTGTGGTAAATCACTGATGATTGATTGGAGGAAGCAGCCATAGAAAACTCGAGCCAATAAAACTACTGACTGACAAAGAACAGATCCTCCTTGACCATTGTTTTTACATGTCGCCACCCTGCCTTTGAAATAGCTGTATACTTCAATATTAACTTCATCAATCAAATGCCATTTTCCTTGAAAAAGGATACCTTGCTAGATACAGTAATTGCAATTTTGAAGAACTTAAAAAATATTGTACTAATGAAAACACTGCATTTACAATAATATTCTATACCATTACAAGTTCAGACTTCTTCTTTGCAGTGTTAAAAAATAATAAAAAAACCCTGAATACTCAGATTTAGAAAACATACCTTTTACGTGTATACATATTATTTTTCATTTAGTTTTGATCAAACATAATGCTATATGAAAGGACATTATAAATGTCTCACTGATGCCTTAAAACAAACGGCACGAAACTTCCATATGAAGCTCGGCCTATTATCATCAATATGAAATTACAATATGTATGCATTGGTTTTGCTGGAACTGACCCAAATTCTGTTTAGTTTACTATCTTGTTTCCAAGAGTAGTTAGTGACACCTGACACAGAAGATGCAAGATACCTAACTACAAGACAGCTGGGTCACCTACCCTTTTTGCCCCAGAAGAGCTCACCTGCTGGCTAGAAGTATTAAAGAATGAGCCTGTATGTATCATGCTGCTTTGTTTTTGGTGTCTCAGATCGTAAGAAAGTGAACAAAAATGATGACATCTTGATATATAGCACACAACCTACTTGTTTTTTTGTTCTCTCTTTTTAAAGATAAAAAGCAAATTCTTGTTTCAGGTTTAAAATATATTGCGCATGTGATGTGGAGAAGCTATCAGAATTTAGTGAACTGTGTGCAGTTTTCCACTCAGAATCCTTTCCTTAGTCCTCTTCACAAGTCTCTTTCAGCTGCAACATCAATCTTCTACTCTCATTAAATAAAAGAAAAAGATTCTTCTTCCAAGGAAGAAACTGTAGAAAAACAACTGCAAAGCTTTTTGAATATTTATATGGTAGGAAGAACAATAGGTTTTTTTCTGGCCATGCCTCAGTTAGAGCATTATTTCTCATAAAGGACTAAAGTTGTAAAGAACATTAAAGAAGAATGTTGGCAATACACAGAAATCTGTCAGTGACCTTTATAACCAACCTTCTCAACAGTACGCAGAGTTTTGCTAAATTAAAAACTATGTCTCCAAAACATGTAACCAATATCTGGGAATATTTTGCGGTATAGCATTAAAGCCTTCCCAGTACAGATGCTTTCATCTGTAACCACGCAGAGGGACCTTCTTGACAGGCTTGAGAAGTGGGCCCATGAGAACCTCATGAAGTTCAACAATGCCAGTTGCAAGGTCCTGCAACTGAGTCAGGGTAACCCCAATATCAATATAAACTGGGAGTGAATGGATTGAGAGCGGTCTTATAGAGAAAGACTTGGGGATACTGGTGGATGAAAAATTGGACATGAGCAAGCAATGTGGGCCTGCAGCTCAGAAAGCCAATCATATCCTGGGCGGCATTGAAAGAAACATAGCCAGCAGGTTGAAGAAGGTGATTTTTTCCCCTACCTCCCTTTCATGAGACTCCACCCCGGGTACTGCAGCTAGGTCTGGGGCTATCAGCACAAGAAGACATGCATCTGTCAAAGCAGGTCCAGAGGAAGGCCATGAAAATGATCAGAGGGCTGCAACACATCTTCTGTGAAGAAAGGCTGACACACCTGGCATAGTTCAGCCTCAAGTAGATAAGTCTCCAAGAAGATCTTATTGTAGCCTTTCAGTCCTTAAATGGAGCTTCTAAGTTAGACAGAGAGAGACTTTAGGCTCTAGCCTTTACAAAGGCTTAGAGTGACAGGACAGAGAGCAACATAGAAGGAATATATATATATATATATATATATATATATATATATATATATTTATGAGATGTTGATGAGAAAAACAGGTTGACCAGAGTGGATGTCCTATCACTGAAAGTCTTCAAGGTCGGGTCAGATGGAGCTTTAAGCAAGCTTTTCTAGTGAAAGATCTCTCTGCCTATGACAGCAGTGAGACAGCTAGATGATCTTCAAAGGTCCCTTCCAACTCAAACCATTCTATGATCCTACATTTCCATGATTCTACAGTTCTGCTTACAAGTATATACCAAGATGCACATAGCAGCACCTTGTCTTTTAAATATCCACAAGTTATGAAGAGAACAGAGTTATTTTAATGTTTTAGAAGACCACAGTGTAAGTGCTAACCTATCTTTTCACAGGAAGTGAAGAAACAAAATAATATAATTCTTTCAATTTTTGCAGAATGGTCAGTGTTGGAAGAGACCTCTGGAGATCACCTAGTTTAATTCACTGCTAAAGCAGGTTTTCCTAAGAGAACATTGCACAGGATCTCATCCAGGTGGGTCTTTCATGTCTCCAGAGAAGAAGACTCCACAAGCTCTCTGGGCAGCCTGTTCCAGTGCTCTGTCACCCTCAACATAAAGAAGTTTTTCCTCATCTTCAGATGGAACTTCCTTTGTTGCAGGTTGTGCCCATTGCCCCTTGTCCATTCACTGGGCACCACTGAAAAAAAAAGCCTTGTCTCATCCTCTTAACACCCACTGTTAAGATGTTGGTATGCATTGATAAGATTGCCCCCTCAGTCTTCTCCAGGCTAAACAGGCCCAGGCCTCTCAGCCTTCCGTTATAAGGCAGATGGTCCAGTCCCCTCTTCATCTTTCTAGCCCTCTGCTGGCCCCTCTCCCATAGTTTCCTGTCTCCATTGAACTGGGGAGCCCAGAACTGGACACAGCACTCCAGATGTGGCCTCACCAGGGCAGAGTAGAAGGAGAGGATATCCTCCCTTGACCTCTGGCCCCACTTTTAGCTAATGCACCCCAGGATGTCATTAGCCTTCTTCCGGATCTCTCTTCATCCTGTGCTCCTCTTCCATACCCCTTGGAGCTATTTAACCACTTAGCAGGAGCAAGCCACTGCTGCACATTATCTGTGTCAGACCACCCTTTCAGTGAATAAAATTTTCCTAATATCCAATCTAAACCTCCCTTGGCATAACTTGAGGCCATTTCCTCTTGTCCTGTCGCTAGTTATCTGGGATAAGAGACCTACCCCCACCTGCCTACAATGTACTTTCAGGTAGCTGTAGAGAGCAGTAAGGTCTCCCCTCAACCTCCTCTTCTCCAGGCTAAACAACCCCAATTCTCTCAGCTGCTTCACCTAAGACTTGTTTTCCAGGGCCTTCACCAGCTTTGTTGTCCTTCTCCAGACATGTTCCAGCACCTCTATGTCCCTCTTGATGTGAGAGGCCCAGAACTGAACACAGTGTTTGGGTGGGGCCTCAGAAGTGCTGGGTGCAAGAGGGATAATCCCTTCCCTAGTCTTGCTGGCCACACTGTTTTGGATACAAGCCAGGGTGCTGTTGGCCTTTGTGGCCGCCTAGGCACACTGTTGCCTCATGCTCAGCTGGCCATCAACAAGCACCCCCAGGCCCTTCCCACCAGGCACTTTCCAGCCACTCTGCCCCAGCCTGTAGCGCTGTGTGGGGCTGTTGTGACCCAAGTGTAGGACCCGGCACTTCTCCTTGTTGAACCTCATACAACTGGCCTGGTCCCATTGATCCAGCTTGTCCAGATCCCTCTGTAGAGCCTTCCTACACTCAAGCAGATGAACACTCCTGCCAATTTGGTGTCATCTGCAAATTTTCAACTATCCCAGATTTCCTAAGGATATTATGGCAAACAGTCTCAAAAGCCTTGCTGAGGTCAAGGTAGACAATATCTATTGCTCTCCCCTCATCTATCGACCCAGTCATTCCATTATAGAAGCCTATTTGCATTGGTCAGGCATGATATCCCCTTGGTCAATACATGTTGACTACTCCTGATAACCTTCTTTTCCTACATATTCTTCAAGATGACCTCCAGGATAAGCTGTTCTATCATCTTTCAAGGGATGGAGGCATGGTCTGTGGTTTTCTGAGTCTTCCTTCTTGCCCTTTTTGAAGACTTTTTGATGTTATTTCAGAAATAATTCTAGTTTTTATAAAGGTTCCCAAAAGAGTTCTGAAACATCAAGAGAGCTGTATAAAAGTTGTGGTTTAACCCCAGGTGGCGACCAAGCACTGCACAGCTGTTTGCTCACTCCCCTCACAGTGGGATGGCCGAGAAGATTGGAAGAGTAAAAGTGAGAAAACGCATAGGTTGAGATAAAGACAGTCGAATAAGTAAAGCAAAAGCCACACACACAAGTAAAGCAAAGCAAGGAATTCATTCACCACTTCCCATGGGCAGGCGGGTGCTCAGCCATCCCCAGGAAAGCCGGGCTCCATCACACGTAATGGTTACTTGGGAAGACTATTGCCATGATGCCAAATGTCCCTCCCCTTCCTTCTTCTTCCCCCAGTTTATATACTCAGCATGGCATCATGTGGTATGGAATACCTCTTTGGCTAGCTTGCGGTTAGCTGTCCTGGCTGTGTCCCCTTCCAGTTTCTTGTGCCCCTCCAGCCTTTTCACTGGCAGGGCCCAAGGAACTGAAGAGTCCTTGATTTAGTATAAACATCACCCAGCGACAACTAAAAACATCAGTGTGCTGTCAACATTGCTCTCACACCAAATCCAAAACAGAGCACTGTACTAGCTACTAAGAAGAAAATTAAGTCTGTCTCAGCTGAAGCCAGGAGAAAGTACACTGTTTAAGCTATATAAGTCTTATACTGTAATAGTATAAGAGGTAAAACTTGGTAAGTGGAATAGCCACATTATACTTTCAAGTTCCTTTTGTCCTCTGATCCAGATATTTCCAAACTGATGTGACAGATACCAAAATGAGTATCAACCATCTGTGCTGTCTTTTCAGGAAAAAAAATTGAGTTTAGACAGAATAATCATATAGTGATTATGCTGGAAGCTGTCATGGTAAAAGAATCTGGATGCAACCATAAAAAAAATATTACTGACCAATAAAAAATTCTTTTCTTATAGAATTACCAAAATATTTAATGCATTATATGTTACTCAAAAGAATCTCTGCTGGAAAATGGAAACATACAAAAAATCCCAACCAACAACAACAAACCCCTCCCCACCAACACCAAAACACCCCTTGTAATACTGTATATCATGTTTTATTACATGCTGTCTGCTCCTATGCACGTGGACAGCACTGTTTTGTCAGTATGAGAGCATTCTGGTAAAACAGCCCTCTACTGTGGTAGTTTTGTCAGTGTCCATAGGTGCTTTTGTTTAGCAGATCTTAAGAATTTATGAACAACTTCTAAAAATTACACAGTGGCACAGAAAGGCAACTGCACTTATTACTGTATCATTTATTCAGAGGTAATAGCAAATGAAACATTTTCTTCAATAAAAACTGCAGACTTAAAAGTTAGGAAAATATTAATTCAAGAAAGTCTTAAGTGTCACATCTTGGAAAATGGGAGAAAAAATGAAGTAGTGTTCATTAAAAGTTTCTGACACAGAAAGACCTTTAGTAAACTAAACATTTAATGTTCTTTCTTTGAAAATTGAGAGATTTAACAGTATACTGTAATGCAACACATTTAAGCATCTCTTTTTGGTCATAATGATTTAAAACCTAGCCATTTCAATGTAAGATTATCTTTTATCAATAAAACCAAATTAGAGGTTTCATAGATTGGAAGATGAAATTAGTGAGTTCACTACACATGGGGGATTTACTGGACATTTGTGTAAAGATCTGCCAGAGGTTACCATGTTACTGCAAACAGTTTATAAATTGAAACAAATATGAAATTAAAACAAAGAAACCGCGAGTCCCCAAACCAGATACACCATGTTCAACAAAGATCTACCGGAATAAATAATCTCATTTAATAAAGCAACAGTAAAGAAATGAAAACTAGTACATATTTTTGAAATAACTCATTGTTTAACTAAAAAAAACACCCGTGGCTTCATTTCTGAAAGGACAACTTAGGGAAACTGAGGGGTTTCCATTTAAAAAAAAGTCAGGTAATTGGCTTTCATCTTTTTCTTTCTGCACCTGGGCACTGTTAACAAGATAGGGGACCTCAGCCCAGCAGAATGAATTTAACCTTCAGTAGCCTGATAAGCATTAAAAACTAATTGCTATCAGCTGTCTCATGTTGCTCCCCCTCCCCCCCCCCCCCTATTCTTTTGAAATGGGCCTCTATGACATTATCTATCTTATTAGTATACTAGATGGGTTTGTGAGTGGCCACTTTACATTCTTTAATAATGTCTATGATATACATACATAAAATAATAAAACATAAATATATGTAAAGAAATTAACTGTGTAATGATTTTAGTCTTGCCAATGCTAACACATTTGTATGTAGATCCTTGCCTTCTTCTAGTCCAGAGTAATTGAATTTTCTGGAGGTGCTTTCCAGTTTTAATTTAGGAAATGTTTTGAAGTTCTCAGGTACACTTTATCCTGATCAACATTTCCCATAAACTAGGGAAATCAATATTTTCAAAAGACTTGAGGATTCCCGATCAGCATTTTGCCGCAATTCATGTATATCTTCACTGCACGCAAAATTACTTTAGCCAGACCATAGAAAACTATTTGTATTCCTTTACCTTCTGTCATATTTTGTGCTTCCATATGTGAAGATAAATGGATGCAGAAGCACAAAACCTTTTTTTTTCCCATGGTTTCATTAAATGCAGCATTAACAGATAAAACAATGTATTATAATATTCTATATCTCAAGAGAGGTTGAGGGAAACGACTTGTGCTTTGATCATCTTCCTGTCCTCTTCCATCACAAGCAAATACTATTTAAAATGTCTTTTCAGCTATGCTTCTGGCTGCAGCCCAAGCATCATATATCACTCCTGCTAAAATTAAAAATTAAAAAAACCAACACAACATCATGACTAGACAGTTTCAACTTCCAATTAAAGGACAGTAAGCCCCTAGAAGTTTTTATCACCAGAATTACAAAAATGAAAATGAAGTAAAGAATATACCAAAGATAAAATTTATGATTCTGTTTTCTTCCCCTTTGGGGGAATTTAGTCATGCCAGAAATTCTATTTATTTTTAGGAGAGAAGATTAAGAAGTTTTCCATTACATTATTGAAAACACTTGAAAATTGAACTGGAAATATAATAATGTCAATAAAACATAAATATAAAGATAGCTCGGGCTAACAATTTTTTTAAAGCATTTATAGCTTTCTTAGAAAATATTCTAGACTCTTAAAATTTCTATTTTTAAGAAAAATGTCAATGCCTAAAAATCAGTTTTCATTTAAAAACTCCCATCTTTTCTAGCCATAAATAAAATATGTCTGTAGTTTCAAAAAATTTCTTCCCTTTTCAACTACTTTTTTCAGCTTTCTAGCTCCTAATCTGCAGCTTTTCTGATGGTTCATATCCACCAGAAATGTTGAAAGTAATAAAAGGAAAGAAAATTTTAAACAACAGCTAGCATGCCTTTTTTTTGTATGTGAAAGACAAAAAATAGGATAGCAGATAAAAATAAAACATAAAATAATAAATTTTTAAACAGCAGCTCTGCCAATATTTTGTAATAATAGAAACAAATCTTTTTGATAAACTTTTGAGAAAAAATATTTTCTTTTCTATAAATAACAAATTATTCCTAGTTGCCTACATTGCTTCCCATGGTTTAAGAAACTCCTGGCTGCAGGTTTTTGAAAGACCCCAGATCAGTGTATGACCATGAACAAAGTGTCCCAAGCATATTTTCAAGCAGTTGCCTACAGCTAATCCATCTCCTTTGCAATAGCCTTCCTTCTTATTTCCTTGGGGCGGTGGTGGTGCTGCTGTCCTTTTAAAAATTTTTGCTATAGCATAGGATGTGTCTAGTAGCATAGATCTTGCTCCAGATCTCTCTTTTTTTGTTGTTGTTTTTGGTTTGGTTTGGTTTTGTTTTGTTTGCCTTTCTCTGATACAGAGGTGTTATAATCAACTAGTAACTACTTACCTCACTCAAGGCATCTTTTTTCCTGAAGACTGATGTGTTTGTGAACCCACAAACCTGAAGTCCCTTAAAGAACACAGAACTGACTTTGACCTTGAGCTCTACATCACTATTCTCAGCAGAAGCATATCATGTACAGAGAAAAAAACAACCAGCTTTTTAAACCGTAGATATCTTTTTACATTGATTGATTCTTCAAGTCTAAGGCATATCAAACGCAAACAAAAGGAATAAGTGAGAACCCCAGATAGCATACTTTCTCTTTGTCTGACTTTGGACACTAGTGAGTTTTTACTTGTTATTAGTGAACTTAGTCAAGACAGATATGCATTACACAGGGTTTATCATCAATAAATCAGTAACATTCAAACCAGAACAAGGGATACCATTTCTCAAGTTGTGTTACCAACATCATTAGTATCCACAAATTCTACTTTCCTCACCAGCTGTGTTTTCATAGCGGCTGCTAGCACACGTGCGTGACTTGCAGCTGGAGGAGACAAGACACTTCCCCACCGGATGGAGGTGGAGAGAAAGTGTAGAGAAATCTTTGACTTTTGCCTCCTTATATTTAACTTCATCTTCTCCCAGAGAGATGTGTCCTGGGGAAATGGTAATCAGGTGATGTCCCAGGTGGGTAGAGTACATTTCCGCTCTGCTCTTCTGTCACTGTCAGTAACACAGGTCCTTGCCCCCTGGCTTGTTCAGAAAAGCGGGTCAAATTGTCTATGTAGCTGACTGCACCTCTACTGGTGAGTATTTATGAAATGTAGATGCTCTTCCCCAAACTTCTGTTCCCAAATAAAAACCACAGAGGGATAAACTGACAGGGATTCAACTTGCTCAGACTCCATTGCTTTTTAACTCCACTGGCTGGAATTCAGAGGTCCTGAATTAACACACGTAGATAAGACTGAGAGGATCACCCTCTCTGTTTTTATCTCCTGTTACTCAGTTTTGTACTAGCTGATAACAATCTGCCCTTATAGCATATACAGCTGTTAGAGGAATATTGTTGTAGGTTAACAGTAACTTTTTAATATCACCTGGATAGTAAGTGAAGAGAGAGACAATGATTTTTAAAGGAACACTCGTTCCTTATTCACTGATACCTTAAACTTAAATATAAATAATTTGGTTTGATACTATAATTTTGGATGTGTAGAAAAAAAGGAATTAGGTAATTTCATCCTATCTTACTGTAACATAAAATTGGCAGGCAAGTTATGTGATTACCCAGGGGCTGTATTTCCTGTAGCTGTTTGAAACCCACACAAGTGCTTTTCTGCATATGAATGAGATAAGGATGGTATTTACTTTGAAACTTTGCCACTTATGTGTTATTTTCAGTTCAAAATCAAACATGCCTTTATGCAGAATCTAACACTGATCATTCATATCTATACTCCTAATACTCTTTACGTAAATCTAATTCCTAAAAATCTAGTAAATAAAACTGATGACCTACTATGGTGTTTGTTTTTGCAGTCTGGTGGTCTCATGCCTCTAATAATTGCCTAGAAATTGCTTCTTCTTTTTGTACGTCCCAGGAAACTGCTTTTTGGACTGTTGTTTTGGGTTGTCTTACAAGAGCATCTGAAATATAGCATAATAAAAACAATTAATGAACTGCTTTCTGGCTAAAGTTAATGTCTTTTCCTGTTAGAATTCAAAACAGATAAAGGAATCACATTTCAAGATTCCTCTTCCATAGGCAGCATCATATGTTATGTAAAGGGCCTCCTTCATCAAATATATACATGCATATGTAATTATTTATACATATGTATGAACACAAAGTTTGCAATGTTATAGCAAAGTGTTGTAGACACTTCTACATTCTCTATTTAATAATTCTGGTTTTCTTTGTTTAAATGATTTTGAACATAGCCAAAAAATATTTGTATTATGATCAACAACTACTTTTAGAGAAAATGTAGCTCAAGATCATTAAAGGATTTGTCCTGATTTAGGAAAACAGCTAAGAAAGAGTTCTGCTTTGAACTGGCAGTTGAATTCCAAGTACGTAACTCAGATAGTCACTAAATCTCTACCAGAGAAGCAGGCAATGCTATTGATATCTGTAATCAAAATCTGATTTCTCTAGCCTTTTTCTTTTACATATGCCTGCTGTCAAATTTAGCTTATGCAAAGTGTGGAAATACTTAGCAAAGTTTAATTATGTTAAATTCACGAGAATAGTAACTTACAGAAAGGAACTTAGAATGATCATTGCAATCTAAATACAAGAACTGGCTCTGAAGGCAGGATAACAAAAAAGGGAGCATAAATTAGATAGAAGACAGAAGAAAAAAGTATGGCACAGCATCCTAAAACTGTATAACAGAAAATTTGGCAAGTTTGTTAAGGAGAGTGGCAATTCATAGCATCTTTAAAGAAATGAAAAAAATGATTTTTTTCCTGAATGGCATGGCACAAGACAAGGAAACCATGCAATCAAGCTTCACTTTCCTGAAGCTGGGTTTGCTAATTTTTTGAATGTTCTGCTTATGCTTGTCCTGTAAATACAACCTACCATAACAGGATATTACATGTGTGCACAACAGTAACACAAAAACAGGATAGGGAGAGAGAGAGAAGCATGAAGGGATATGTAGGATATACGAGCTACTCACCCCTATTAAATTTATTCAAGGGATTCGTGGCAGCTGGAATTCACTAGCAGATAACTAATTTGATAGGATTGAGTTTTCATGCTGTTATATAATAACAAGAATAGCGAGCCTAAGTTTATTGGCTGTGATGACTACTTTCACCAGATACAGATATAACTTCACTAATACAGCACATCCCTGATAATTCTGGTGTGTATTAACTTTCAGTACATTTAAAGTGGTCTGTATGGTACTCTGTATATGCAAAAGATCCTGAAAGTCAAATTAAAGTAAAGAGCTGGAAACTTCATGGACAGATGTGCTTCACTGTGCTTTTGTGATGCGGAGTTATGGATGCAAATATTGCATCCATATTTGACAACTGTGTAGTAAAGAATATGAATTAAAGGATTGTACTCCTAATTCATTGACCACACCAGAACACAGATTGTGTCCTTACATCACCAGGATTATAACCACTCTCTTTACTCTCTTTTTTTTGGATTAAAATAATGGAAAGTAAAGTGATATTGGTTTTTTGGGGGACATGTTTTGGTGCATTAGATTATGATAATCCATTTGGTCAAAAGGATACAAAAACATGTACCCTGGCTATTTCCCACCAAAGAAAAACTAAGAACATAAAACTGCTGGAACTACATAGTTAAAAGAAGAAAACCAACACACTACCCCCCAAAACAACACTCTTCCCAACCCAAATTTATTTTCACTTTGATAGTTATTTACTTTGCAAATAAATGACTACAGAAAAAAATTCATATGAAGTCTGATCAAATTTAAAAAGTGGGAAGTTTTGGTAAAATATACTAAAACAACATAGGTAAGCAAAGTTTATGAAGAAATCAAAACAGTCAAGGTGTGTAAAGGATGAAGGTGGAAGAAGTGGCATTTGGTGTACTGCAACCTTATAGATTGCCATGATTAGGATACTTTATAAATACAGAGGTGAATAAAATTCTACATGGAACTGAAAAAAAATGGTTTATGAAGGAAGTGGAATGTTAGGAGGTATTGCATTTGAGAATAAAATGACTACATCCTATCATTTAGAGAATGAATGTCTAAATTTTCACATACAGGGGTTTCTTTTTTAATTCAAATTTGTCAGAATAGAATGCTTTTAAAGAAATTGTCAACTTCTTTTGATAAAATAGCTGTTTTATTGAATAACTGTTTCACTTTGTTCTTTTTCTTTTGTTAAAAAGACACTTCTTCAGACTTTCTTTTTCTGGAAACTGTCAATTTTTCTACATACTGGCCCTATACATTTGTATGCAGACATAATTTTGCATATAAATGCCATTTTTTCTTGTCTTTTTCTGTCTGCTTTTTAAGTTCTGTGTATTCAGTTATTTAAAGAAGTGATAACGGAGATTTGTAGTTTTCCTTCCTCACTCCTTTGATGCACACACAGAGGCCTTTCTACAATATTTGACTACTCCATACAGGTCCCAGTAAGTACTTTTCTAGCCACTTAACTGGTAAAGAACACATTACATCTAGTTGCTATTGGTTAGATTCATTTAATTTCTCCTCAGATTATTCCTTATTCCAAAGATTGTTAAAACATAGATAAACAGAATAGTGGATAGTCTGACTTGTGATGTATTGGCATAGTGTGTAACATAGTTGAACAATAATGGCCAATACATTTAGAACTCATCAAAATTTACTTAGATTAGAAAGGATAACTATAATTCAATCTTCTGCTAAAGTGTACAGAATCTCTTTCAGACCATCATCTGAGGATTAGTAATAGTGGAGCCATATACTTCTGAATGTTCAGACCCAGTAAATCACATGTGATATGTGGCTTCAAGGCATAAATTACCCAGTCAGATAACAATATTTTTTTGGTACTTTAAAATGGTATTGTATGATATATGGCCTGCTGCCAAGCTGCCTCCCTACACTGGCTACATACTGGAAGCCTTTTGTTTTTCTGATCTCGGGCTACAAGAGCTAGTAGGTGGTCCCTATGGGCGACCAGACTAGCAGGTGGGATCTCTGAAAGATCCCAGGTGTTCCATCCTTGTGAAAGCACCTTGTACCCACAGCGGGCTATGTTTTGTTTGACAGACAGGGTAGTCAACACATGTGGAAACAGTCCAGGACAGGCTTGTCACCTGCCTCATCACATGTTGTTACAATGTCTTTGCTCATGAGAAGAATGAGAACTGATAGCATAAAGTTAAGCTACACCTTTTGGGAAGATCAGCATGAATGGAAGCTTAAACATGGAAAAGAAAATTTTCTGAGGGATCTGTACAGAGCTTATATCCTATTTCACGTTGGATGATCAGCATGAGAGCCCTACCAAACACTGAGCAGATGACTGCCCTCATCATCTGCAAATTGCAACTCTGTCATTCAACTTTCCACTTCTACTTCATCTATGATTAGAAAGGGGACTGTCTTCTGTCAGATTTAATATCCAGCAAGCATAAAATTGTCAGCTCATGGTACACTAGGTGTTTGGTACATGACTGGTAGTAAAGGGGTTTACTTTCATCAGTTCTCAAACAGTGTTACTGTTACTGCCTTGACAAGGAATGATTCTTCATTAAAGGGGAGATAAATTTTTTTGATATATTGCTGTGGTGGATTTTACTTTGGCTGTCTGCCAACCCCCCACCCAACCACTCCCTCATTCCCCCTCATCAACAGGACAAGGGAGAAAACAAGGTGAAAAAACTCTTGGGTTGACAAGATTGAGAAGCAAAGACAAAAAGCATTTTCCCCTACTCTCACCTTTTCCCAGATTTAGCATCACTGTTGACTTTTCTACTTCCTCCCCACCCAAGCAGCACAGTGGGTATAGGGAATGGGGCTTGCAGTCAGTTCATGATGCTTCATCTCTGTGCTCCTTCTTAACACTCTTCCTGCTGTAGTGTGGGGTCCTCCCCATGGGCTGCAGTTCTTCAAGAACTGCTCCAGCACGGGTCCTTTCCATGGGGTAAAGCCCTTTAGGAATAGACTGCTCCATTGTGTGTCCTTGATGAGCCTCAGTTCCTGCCCAAAAGCTTGCTCATGCATGGGGTGTCCGTGAGCTGTAGCTTCCTTCAGAGTACATCCACCTTCTGCTGGCATAGGATTCTCCATGAGCTGCCTGAGAACCAGCTGCTTCACCATGGGCTTCTCCACGGGCTGCAGGGGTATCTCTGCTCTGGCACCTGGTGCACCTCACCCTCCTTCTTCTTCTCTGGCCTTGGTGTCTGCAGGGCTGTTTCACATTTTTCTCATACCTCTCTCTCACAGCTGCTGCAGAAGCTTTTTTTTAACCTTTATCAAGCAGATTTTCCTAGAGGTGCCAGCAGCTCAGCTGTGCCCTTCGGTGGGTCAGCTGGAGCTGGCTGGAGCGGGCTGTGTCTGGCACAGGCAGCCCCTGGCCTCTTCTTACAGAGGCCAGCCCTGCAGCCCCCTCCTTTGCTACCAGCACCTTGCCACATAAGCTACATTTGCAAACTCATAGTGTGTGACAACAGCTTTCACGGCATAGGCTAATGTCTTGTAAGCTGAACAGCTAGTATTTTGTATCTACCTGAATCATCAGGATCAGTGAAATCATTGGAACCATACATCATAATCTGCATCCATGCATATTCTACCTTTCATGAAGCATCATTTTTTTGTCAGATATTTAGTTACTGAATTAGCAGCATAAATTTGGAATGTATCTCTGGATAACTGAAAGGTGGAGGTCCCTCATCTCAGGCTAGAGGCCTATTGTTAGGATACTGTTTGCCTGCTGCATCCTCTGCAATGTTTGCCAGAGCAGATGGGAGTAGGATGGCAGTGTGACTCTCAAACTCTACCAGTGGCAGCAGCATCAGCTGGAGTTTTCTCAGATGCCTGTGAGAGCTAGGTGTGCCAAATCATGAGAGGTGCTCCTGTAATGTACTTTACACAAATTTTTGGTATCAGCTTCTGCAACTGGATGTAGTCTGCATGTGAAAAGCAAGAATAAATCACATCATTTTACTACTCTTAGGTTTTTCTGTGCTTGCCCATTGCAAACCAGGCTTTGATCAAGTGCAGGGTAGTTGTCAGGGGGGTTCCCTGCTACTGAGGTAAGTCCAGAATCTTTGCTTATTTGCTTTTAATAACGGTGCATGAAACTAGTGGAATATCTGTTACATGAAAGATGCTGAGACAGACTTAAATGCACAAAGTTTTACTCAGATGAATCAGAATCATTGTTGATGACACCCATCAGTCCTAAGTGTGAAAGTTACTTCTAGGAAAACTAATAAAATAACAAAAAAACCCAAAAGGAAAGTGAAAGGGATGTTTCCCAATGACAAGTCAGGACAAACACTGATGTAATCTCTTCCCTGTGCATCCCCTCCAGTGTAGCAGGTGGTAAAGCTGAAAGTGATGGGAATGTTGACTTTTACCACACTTTTTTATACTACTGTATGATTTTCATGGGGACATATTCAGTTGGGTTTTTCCTGCTTACAATGGTACTAGTCTGGATTATAGTATGCTTAATCAGTCACGAGTATTATGTGCTGATTGACTGCTAAGCTCTCTTGCATACATACTCCTTACTGCATATGTAAATGACTACTGTGTTGTTATTCACTAAGTTTTGAGTTTCTCTAATATTAACTAAACCCCACAAAAAGAGGATGTAGGAAAAGAGAAAGAACAAAGGGGTGGTTCTCAGATCAGTGACATTTACTCTGCATGAGAACCCCGAAGTGAGAGAATTGAGGTTTACAGGTGCAAGAAAAACAGCATAAGAAAAATGTGGAAGAAGAACTGCACAGGAGTTCTGGAAAACACTCTCACAGCAGCTTAGGTAAAAAGTTATGGAGCTGCAGAAGAAAGTCTGGCTGAAGATTTGCAAATGGAAAGGCCCTTACTGCTACACAGGTTAAGGTACTCAAGGTTCTGTGCAGCACTGGAAACACATGCAGGCCCCGGTGTGGGTGTGGACAGACAAGTCTAGGTCTGAGGAAAAAAGTCCTTTGTAGGACAGGACATTCAGGGCAAAAGTTTGTGGGTGGGAAATGCTAACTGGCAAGTACTGAAAAATTAATAGTAGTAGTAGTAGTAGTAGTAGTAGTAGTAGTAGTAGTACAGAGCTTCTATACTTCAAGGCAAGTAATGACAGACTGGGCAGTGAACTAAGAGAATATTGGGTAGGAACCGATGAAAATGGTATGAGAAAGTGCCCTGATGTTTTAATGATGGGAGACCTAAAAAAAGTCCAACAATAAGTATATACTATGCTCAGACTGTTTTCATAGGGATAAGGGTGCCTTCTCCTTTCAGAAAACTACTTTGTATATGTGCACCAATAGTTGCAGACTATGTCATTTTTCCTCAACAAATCTTAGTATATTGATCCCTTTAAGTTCTTATCATCACCTGAATAGATGTTTGTTATGATCTTTCTTTATATTAAATTACTCTAGTAGTCCTTCTGGGTCATTTTATGAATCTTTGCATGATCCTTTATTCTTTCTAAACCGTACGAACAAAAGTATACTTTTACCATTTTTAGTTATATTTAGTACAGATCCTCTAGTCTATATGTGTAAGTGAACTGTGCCACAAATGAGTATCATAGTTGCAGCCTATAGCCTATTGAATGGTAATTTAGAACACTTAAAAGTTTTTTTCAGCACACAGCTGCCATTAAAGCACAGCACTGTTATAGATGTATTACGCAAGCAGGTTTTGCTGAGATAAAATATTTTTTATTTCCTCAGGAAGCATACCTTTATAAATTCCTTTCCTGTGGGAATTTCCAGTCTGCAGATCCAGCAGTGCAGTGCATGAAAATGTGCTGCTCTATCTGCCTGAACCCCTACTGACTCCATTGAGACTGTGTTTGGGAGGACAGATTTTTTGGCATGTGCCTTTTTTGAACGTCAAAGGTGAAACGAGGCACAAATAGCACAGACAAAAACCAAGGTGTTTTTTTTTATGGCATAGCATAGTATGATGGACATCAGGCAATGCAATAAAATACTAAGCTAACTTGTGGTGTTCATTCATTTCTCCTGAGAGTGAAGATATTTTTATTGTTCTTGACAATTATTTTCTTCAGTTTTGCTTTCACTGCACTGAAACAAGTATGTAGGTCAGCACACAGAAAATGTAGAAGATGCAAAACTTCTCCCGACATGTGGTGAAGCTGGGAAACTGCTATTTGTATTACACTATTCACATAACAAGCTAGAGTTTTAGTGATGGAAGCAAGAAAGGGAAAACCTGATCATCTGTGGTGCGTGTTGGTATCATTCTTGAAATCACAATAGATTTCTGCAGGGTAAGAAAACAGGTCAAAGGAGATTAATTCCTTAGACATGACTTTGAAGCTTCTTCTGAGTGTCCACAGAGGAGCTCAGATAAGAACAGGCTGTTCTTGTCAGAAGAGAGAAGCAAAAAAAAGACATGAAGTCACATATCTCATTGGTTTCCTGCAGCCACGGAGCCAAAAGTATCTTAATGAGATTTGAAAATTATCATTAATTTCCCTCATTCCTGAATGCTGCAACATCTTTTGTCTTGTTGATCTTGTCTTTACATTTATCCCAATTAGCACAAAATGTTTCATATTTGAGTTTCTAAATCAATGTCAGATCCTTGTAACATATTTCTATGTTCACACATTGGTTTTGATTTATTTTGATATATTAAATACCTTTAGTTAACTTGATAACTTCAAATATTCTTCAGAAAATATTTCAGAGTAAAACTCAATCATTCTGCAAGTGATCAAACAATAAAAATAAAGCTGTAACAGGAAAATACTAAAAATTGCCATACTTTCAAAGTCTCCCAGCACAGTTTGGACGGCAGACTACATGCCACAGCATAAGAAATAACAGGTATGTGTTTTTCTAACCAGGAGCTTTAAAGGATGGAGAAAATAAACAAATTTCTATTGCAATACCAATACAGAAAAGAAAAAAGCAGTGTTACTGCAAAATCTGGGAAAGTAAAATATTCACGTTATGAAGTTCAGTCAGAAATATAATCTTGTAAATTTAGACAAAAAAAAACCCCAAACGTCATGGACTGCAAGAAAACATGGCATGACGTTATGAGAAAGCATACTATTATTATTCACTTACAGTGTCATATTTCTAAGGTTCCAACTTGTTTTATTCAAAATTAATGCAGAGGGGTTAAGGATATCTTTCCCATACTCACAGTCCCACAGGATCTTTCTGTTCAGGCAGGTTCAGTAACTTAGCTGATAACATTACTTGTCAGAACGCTAATCTTGAGAACAATCATCTGTGAAAAAGGATTATTTAACATCCTCTGGCCAAATTTTCCCCCTAAAATACAAATATGAAAGAAGATTCTGCTCATCAAGGGAAGAAAATTCCAAACCTAGCATACATTTTGACCATAAGACCTGATCAATGAGTATCGCAGGGTTATTCACAGGATGGCAAACCTGAAGAAAGATTATTTTTATTGTAAAGATAACTTGGAGGGGTTGATCAGATTCAATTGTATGTGCTGAGGTCTGCTTATGGGTGAAGAGTGTTTGTTAAATTGAGTAGCAATACAGTCTTCCATTACTACTAGGTCAATAGCTCTGATCTTGCTTTGGCTTGTAATGATTGAAAATGTTTTAATAAGAGTGCTGCACAGTAACTTAAGTGAAAAATGCTGATACTGTCAGTCCTGTTCTTTGAAGACAGAAATCTGTGTTAAAGCAAAGCCATCTCCACAATTCATCTTAGCTGTCATCCTTTTTCGTAGTGTCAGCAGTGAAACAGAGGCCTGCATGGACACACGGATTAGTATCTTTGGATCCTGGTTAGTGCAAATTGGTGAGGGAGGCCCACAGCGGTAACTTGGAGATTTATTCATCTCACTGGCAAAACAGTAGCTAGTGCAAAACACTAATGTTCTTTTATGAAAGGGAAGAAGGGAAAATACCACTAATTTACAAGCATATTTTCATGTGTAAATTTTTTGTTTTACTATTAAAGCTCTATGACCGTGGCACCTGGAAACAGATCTGAGAAAACTTTAAGACTTTTCATCACAGAAACTACCAGTGAGTAACCACTCATACATAAGAGGTAATAATCACGTTTGCTAGATGATGAGTTGCTAAAGACAATTTGAGTTGCTGGAATATAATATTAAATAGCATTTGAGATATGTAAGAATCTTTGTTGCTAGTCTCTGATGATTTAAAAAAAGTATGTGTGTACTAACAGTTTTCAATAGCAGGAGCATTTGGTAAAGTGTCAAGATGTCTTTGATACTAGCACTGTTACTTATGTTCAAGATAAAGATGGTGCTTATCCCTTGGTCTTCTGCCTCAGGGAATCATTCTGTCTTAGAATTACTGTTCAATTACAAGACCTTCAGGGTGGAAGCAATGGATTTAGCCTTCTTGCTAACACAGTCAATCTTGCTTCATAACCTTATGGCTTTATATGATTTGTCGGTTCAGAACCAGGGTATCATTAAACATTGTCTCCCTTTGGTGTCTTCTCACTCTAGATTTGCAAAAATGATGCCCTTCAAACTTCTGCAAAGCACTGTTGCCTGAAGTGTTAAAACCTGCATGCCACATAATAAATTATGGCAAATAGTTTTGTCACCTCAAGTCACTAACCCACTGAATTTCATATGCTAAACAGACTTGCACTGTGCTGGGACTTCGAATAGGAAACTTCCAGAAAAAAGTCTAACAGCACTGTTGTTGACATTCCTCTGAGTCAGAAGTGAACTAGAGGTTTTAGACGCTGTCCTTTGAAGCCACATATAAAATTGACTTGTTACTTATCTATGACCAGGAAGAATTCCTTGGAGCTGTTCACCAAAAAGATAACATCAAATATAGAATGGGAATTTCCCGTCTGCTTAGGTATGACTGAAGTACCTGACACAATAGTTTCTACTTTGTACTGCACAGTATTCTGCTCTGAACACAATTAAATAGTTGTTTTGTTTCAGTCCAAGGTAACTGGTAATATGTTCCTGCTTTTATAGATAATTAAGAAGAGATAATTACCCGTGTCTCCTTTGCTTAATGAAACACAATAATCATTAGTTGGTGAATAGATTTTAGGTATTTAGTAATGTGGCACTTACAAGAAATAAATTATTTATTGAAGTGGAATATAATGCTGCAGAAAACTCACTCGATGGACTTGACACTCACACAAGGACAGACTTTTCAACAGGAAGAGAACTGAGAAACCAGGCAATAGTGAGAGAAATACAAGTAGTAATAATAGTGTGATACTCAATTTCAGCACACAGAGGTTGCTCGATGTCAGTCCTTTAATCAGAAATTCCATTTCATTTTTGCACTATTACCACAAAGTTAGTCTCTGTTTCAGAAAGGGGTGAGGATGGGGATAATGTCTTCCCTCTTAGCCCTTTCCAGTTATTCAATACAAATACATAGAAAAACAGGTTGCTTTGTGTAATTTTCGAAGACTTTATACTGCATTTTTAACTGTCACTGGCATTACTTGATCTCTGTTAAATGACCTCACCTGTTAGATGGAACAGCTTCTAATGGAACAGCTTCTAAGCCCATCACATGCATTATCAGTTTTCCTGTTTTGCCAAAGATCATGATGTTTTATTTAATATAGTAAACTTACACAAGTAATTCCTTTAGAAGCAGTTGTCTATCTAGTTAAAGGGCCTCACTACATGGTCTACTGGTCAGATAAAAAAGTCCGGATCCCTATAATCCATTCTCAGCTTGGTATGGGAACCATCTAAGACTGCGGAGAGGGCTTGCTCATGTGTGACTTACAAAAGCTCCACAAAACATTTTAAGAAGAAAACAAAATAAAACAGAAACATAACCGAAGTTCCCTTTCACCTTTTCTTCTCCTGACTATGTCTTGTGCGTATGCTTTTTTATAATTTATTTTAAAAAGTTATCTCATTTCCTTAAGAAAAGAAAGCTTAAATTTTTAACTAGAAGCCTCCCTAACTATTACCTTTACTTCAGGGAGAACACAAAGCTACTGTTGTTCCCCATTTCATAAATGTCAAGCATTTTAATATTTACCTAACTCACCAAAGACTTTGCAAAACCATATTCATTTGGTTCTTTTTTCTCCATTAAGTGATTCACTTAGTAATACAATCTGGTTTTCTAGGCAGAAGAAATGCAGCATGAGTTTACACTAGGTATAAAAGCAGCTAGCATCCTTATTTATCAAATATACATGGAAAACCAAAGAGTATTAACACCAGTGAATAACATTTTTTTTAATCTATAAAAATGAACACAAACAAACAGGTGTTAAAGACCTAAACAAATAATTTTGTATCTCTTTTGGCAAAATGGACTCAAGGGTGGTAGACAATTCTTCATACCACACCAAACTATAATCCAGCAATGTTGTTCTTAAGTTTCTTTTTTAGTGCTGCATAGTGAACTAAGGAGAAATGGAAAAGAAAAAGAAAAAGAAAAAAAAAAAAAAGCAAAAACCCGAAATGAGCAATTAATTCATTGTGTCAGGATATGTATATCCCATGCAGATATTTTTTATTGCAACTTTTTTTGTCCTGGTTGTATTTCTTCTGTTATTTTTTCTTTAGGAACTTTCATTTGTATGATTTTTATTATTATACTACAAATGATTAGTCAACAGAATTCTCTTACAAGATCCATATTTACATTAATATCCATGTAGCAAACTTAATTGAGCAATAGAAGAGCTGTTATTCCATTATTGATCTCTTTGCTGCATCATGAAGCCAGCAATTTAGCACTAAGCTATAAATAGAAAAATACTGTGGATGGAACTGGCTGGTCTTGTGTTTTTAATATTCCCCTCAGGCTAAAGTATGACATAACCTAATTACAGTAGTAGGGATTTCACTGCAGGGAAAACTGTTGTTATTCCATTTGACAATTAAGTAATTATCTTCTCTGCTGGGTTTTTTACTGGATGTTACTAATTAAGTCATTCACAAGAATTTATTTAAAATTTAACAAATAGTGCTACTCTTTATAAAGGTTGGCCTTTAATAATGACAATAATTTTTACAAAACCATGTTGGGGGGAAGTTTTTTAACAGCTACCTGTCAGAGTGCTTACTTAAGCAAAAAGCAGGTATTCTTTCTGACTACATCCCTACTCCTTATTTCAGGTCATGGGCTCAACCTACAGTACCTCCATTCTCCTTGGAGCCATAGTGCTTCTGCTGAGTGCTGGCAGAAGTTCTTAAAAACAGTACCAAAAGTGATGACAGAGCAATGTAAGTGCCAGGGTTAGTCGGGACATAACAGGACTCAAAATTTCATGTTATTGTCCAGGTGTCTCAGGAAAGGGGAAGGGAGGGAGCACAGTGTCTCTCCTTATGGGAGAATATGCAAGCAACCCTGTCCTAACCCTGGTTTAAGAGTTCAAACTACGTATTACATACTCCATCCTTAGCTTTTCTTCCCCCCCCCCCCCCCCCCCCCCCCCCCCCCCCGCTTCATTTCAGTTTTCCCTTTTATGCCTATAGGATTTGTACAGTCTTTCCTGATTATATAAGTTGTAAGAAAAGCCAACAATCTGATCATATGAAAAGTTATAGTAAGCCAAATCCCTCAGTGTTCTTCATGAAATGTAGAACGCCCTGCTCATGAACTTCATTTTATTTGGACTGCTTATTATGAGTTAATAATTAAAAGCAGTGGATTATAATTTTCATTTAGGTTATCAATGCTGTCCTCACCCATAATGTCCTATTGTCCCCAAGAACTGAGTTACCTGGCAAAGAATATTTTTTAAAAGATTACATCAAGTTCAATATTAACAATAACAGAATATGTTATTTGTTTTCCTGTCCTATTATCCTGAAACCCTACTGGCACAAAATTAGGAAGAATCTTTATAAAAACATCAACTATATGTTCACAAAAAAAATTCTCATATTTTAACATACATTTAACACACTTTTCTTAATTTTTGTTTTTCCTTAAGAATGTTTTCTTATTTTTAAACTACCTTCTCTGTGACATTGATGAAAACATAAATCATTAAACTCAAAAAATAAACTGCATAGAATTAATGAAAAAAGGAAAAGATTAAAGAGAAACATTGTAATATTTGAAAATTAAGGTGCCTGAAACATATCTGTATCTATTTTCTTAATGTCACAGAGCTAAAGAAAGGAAACGTGATACCCTGAAAGTAAACACTGTGAAGGGTTCTACTAAATTCCTGACACATGTACACAGAAGTTATGCACTTTCTCATGTAATCATGTTACATATGCACATGGCATATGTGTATATACATATATATACACACATATAAATATATTTGTTGTACAAATATGAAATACTTTAAGCCTTATGAAAAAACCTAATCACAAATTCACACATTAGGCATTTCCCATTATTGTAGCAAAATTTATATTATGGCTTGTAAAGAGTTGTCTAATATTAAGTGTATTTAATGTGAAATGACTATTTCTGGTTTTATTACGGTTTTTCTGTTTAAGTCTAGTCAACACAAATTATACCTGAGTTGAGTCTGCAGTATTTGGAGCACTTGAGTGTACCATTTCTTTAATAGTTACGTTACACTTGTCTTGCTGCTTCGGTGTAAATGTAATTTGAGGGTCTTGTGCTTGTTTCTGGGAAGTGTTGTGACTTGAAAATGAAAATATGCCATGCTGACTTGTTGGTTCTACTTGAAAAAGATGTAGGACTGTCACTGCCAAGAAAGAATAAAATGTTTCATCATCCCCATTAAACTCCAAGAGCTTAGGAAATCTGCTGTTTAAAAAGTTTCAAGTACTTTTTGTTCAGTAACTGTGTACAACTTTAAAGCAAGGATAATACTGGATCCTATTTAAAAAGAAATAATATAGCATTGGAGAATCTTTGTATCAAACCACAGAGGTATTTCTCAGGCACAATAGAATCTTTTAAAATCTCATAATAGCGTGAAAAAAATAAATATACCACCTGTAAAAGTGGTGGAAAGAAATATGTTATGATTCAATGTCTTCTTCCTACAAACTAAAAAGCTTTACCTTCCTCAACTTCTTAAAAGATAGCTTTGAACTGTGTACACAGGAGAGAATCTAGGAAAGTACTAGAAAGAAAGCATCCACTCAAAAGCCTATCAAGTTAAAGCAGACATGCTCATGTCAGACTGCTGCTGCTGCAACCGAATCTGTAGCTAGTGAATCTATTTCTTTCATGTATATGTTATGTTCTTTTACCAAAAATAATGTTAAAGGAACACAAAAACTCTGTGGTCGTCCTTGCTGTTTTGCCTAATTCACTAATGAAGGGAAGTATCATAGCGGCTTCCACTAGGATCACTTTATTGAAGATCTGTCCTTTTTCTGTTAAAATCATAAATAAGTACATGGAGTAGTTTAGTTGAATCTCATTTTTATTCCCACACTAACATGTTTGTGGCTATAAAAATGACACCAATTAACATTAGTAGTAGGGTGGAATACAAATCCTTCACCACAGACCTGGTAGATGGAGCCCTCATTATGCAAGTTAACAGACCCTGGAAAAAAATCCCAAGGTAAAAATCCATTTAACTTTGTGGGAAAATTTAAGTGGTTTTAACCCTTGCATTGAGATCCCAAGTACTCTTTGTTTTTATAAGACAAAAGGAACCTAAACTTGTACCAAATAATAGCTAGAACATGCCTGTTTTTGCTGGAATGGTGAGGTGAGTTTCACAATGGAAAAGTCTAATCATCTCTCATTGCCTTACAGAAGTACTTTTCACATGGACCATGTTGTGGTCATCCAGTGTGAGGACTTGATATTGCCATGGTAACCATCCCATGTGAAACAAATGCAGGCCCCTAATCCATTGTGTACTAACACCTGTAATGTTGCTGCCATTTCAGACATTGCTTGGGGCTGAACCTTAAACTCAAAAGCTGAATGCAGAAGCCTTACCTGCTAAACCAGAAAAGGCAGCTGAGAACAGTAACAAAATATTTGCTCAGTAGTAAATTATTTTATGAATAAGATCAATGGCTCACAAACCATGTCTGTTGCAATCACTCATTCAGCAGAAGTGATTTTTTTTGGTAATAATAGGGGGACAGAAACAGAAGGTAATTAGTTGTTTCAACCTTTCTCCACCATACCATGATACTGTCAGATAATATTATACCACCAGTGTTTGTATCTCTAGCTTATTCATGAAATTTAGAGAAGTTAAGGAATTTTTTATCTAATCAAATTCTGCTAAATTAAGCTTTATAATATTGATGTCATATGTCATTTATTTAAATAATATTACAAAATAATTCAGAATTCAGTGGAATTGTCTATTTATCTATTTATCTTCCAATATATAACACGGGCAACGGAATTTAGTTACAAACATGCTCAGGAAAACATGTCTTTAAAGAAAGGCTTAATAATAATTGCTTCTAAGGCAGCCATTTATTATTCATGTAACATTCTTGCACTGCTAACATAGTAAATTTATGTGATAAAGCACTTTCTATCAAATGTAAGATGTGTATTATATGTCAAAGGTATGTTAGCACTGTTCTGCTTTATTCTGCAGCAGTAAAGGAGTCTTTAGATAAAAAGATTGTTTCCCACTGTTCCAGTTGCATATATTCATGTGGTCAATTACCCTTTCTTAACAGTATGCAATTTACGCACATGTTCTGTGGCTTCCCAAGCTTATGCTCTAACTGTGGAACATGGGTCAAGGATAGTGTCTAAATCTTTTCATTTCAGCTATGGATGGCTTTGGAACATAACACAAAAGGCTCTGCATACTTATTTCTGACCCACGTATTTCCATGTTTTGAAAAATTAAGTAAAAGTGTTGTTTAAGATATCCCTCCACTCTAAAACATCACGTCAGATGTTTAGATCAGAAATATTACCTACTGCAGTCATCAGAGTAAAGTGAGTAGTAAATAATACAAAAATATATGGTGCTTTACTTGCAAATCCTTTTTTTTTTTTTTTTTTTTTTATTTTTTTTAATTTATTTAAAAAACCCCACAGTTTTAAGCATGTACTTCTAAAGGTTATACTAAAACATGACAAGAAGATTTTGGCAAGAATTCAGAGGGAATTTTTTTTCTCCTCTGAAGGTTTTCAAAATTTTTCCCTCCATCATTAGCTAGCCAATCTTGCAAGTAAGCCCTAAATAGATTTTAAGAAACTCGTAATTTCTACATGCTTCATAAGAAGACTCTGATGAAACTAGAGACAAAATCCTCAAAAAATCTAAGCAAACAGTTTATGTAATACATACATGGCCTGTTTTGCCTGTTTTAAGTTTTGCTTTTTTTTTTTTTTTTTTCTTATCTTAATTCTTCTGTAGGAACTGCTGAAGATATATGACACAGGATCTTTTAAATGATCTGATACAAAAAGAAAACTTTAAAAAATATGCATATATTGTATCTAGTTCTAAGCAGAAAGAATGTTGAAAAAAAAAATCTCCTAAGCAAACAGATCTCCTTAGATAAAATGAATGATAAATACGTGTTACTTTGGTTCAGGAGAAGATGATCACAAGTCATTCACTGATGCTGTCTAGAAGCAAATTTAGAACAAAATAGAACCCTTGTTTCTTGACAAATAGTGAAAATAGACAGTGGAATACTCTGTCAAAGAATCCGGTAGAAGATAGCAATGCTTTGACCAAAAAAAAAAAAAAAAAATGAACAGTATAGTCACATTGATCTTATTGAGATATAATAGTGTTGCTGCCATCATAAAAACTACAGCTTGAAAGTCATAGAATCATAAAATCATAGAATCATTTGGGTTGGAAAAGATCTTTGAGATCATCACGTTCAACCATTACCCCAGGACTGCCACCACTAAACCATGTCCATAAGTACTGCATCTACGTGCTTTTTAAATACCTCCAGGGATAGTGATTAAACCACCCCCCTGGGAAGCCTGTTCCAATGCTTGACCACCCTTTCAGTGAAGAAAGTTTTCCTAATATCCAATCTAAACCTCCCCTCGCATAACTTGAGGCCATTTCCTCTTGTCCTGTCGCTAGTTATCTGGGATAAGAGACCTACCCCCACCTGCCTACAATGTACTTTCAGGTAGCTGTAGAGAGCAGTAAGGTCTCCCCTCAACCTCCTCTTCTCCAGGCTAAACAACCCCAATTCTCTCAGCTGCTTCACCTAAGACTTGTTTTCTAGGGCCTTCACCAGCTTCATTGCCTTTCTCCAGACATGTTCCAGCACCTCTATGTCCCTCTTGATGTGAGAGGCCCAAAACTGAACACAGTGTTTGGGTGGGGCCTCAGAAGTGCTGGGTGCAAGAGGGATAATCCCTTCCCTAGTCTTGCTGGCCACACTGTTTTGGATATAAGCCAGTCTGGCTGACCCCATGGGGAAGGAGCAGGAGCTGAGAGGGAATGCAAGGCAGGTGGGATGATGCCTTCTTCTTACAAAGGGCCAGGGCCCTAAGGCAGCAACTGCAGGGTCAGGAGCTAGCCAACAAACAGTGGCCAGGGCCAGCCTCGGTGCAGTGACAGCTTAGTAAGTCTACTGGGGCAAAGCATGTCCCAGGCCAAGCTGGCAAGCTAGATGCG
Source organism: Falco naumanni (assembly GCF_017639655.2). Taxonomy (NCBI): domain Eukaryota; kingdom Metazoa; phylum Chordata; class Aves; order Falconiformes; family Falconidae; genus Falco; species Falco naumanni. Next base: position 53,156,743 of record NC_054080.1, on the reverse strand, counting down.
TGGGTCCGGGTTGGGTCATGATTGAGGTGGTATGAGCCTGGGCACGAACAGGGCTGCTGAGCAGCTGCAGCATGACTCAGGCAAAGCAGCAGGGACCACCTCTGCTGAAAAGCAGCTACCCATGGAAGGAGGGCAGCCCAGGCTTCTGGCTTCTCCAAATCCTGTTGGATGAGTGGACCTCCAACTCATCCAACTAAACCCCTTAAATTATCCCACTGAGTCCGTTAACTCAACCCAATGAAGTCACAGAGGAGTGAAAAGGACTCAGTGTGTCAACACCTCCTCTAAAAATTGAGATAGTCCTTTTTCTTTTTAACAAGCTGATGGGGTTGCATACTTTTTTCATCAAGCATGTGACCTTTCTTTTCCATAAGGGTATCATTACAGCTGAACACATTTGAGTTCAGGGGATTTACTGTAATATTCCTTACAGTGCATTTTAAAACTATAATTCATAATCAAAATAAATTAATAATATTTAATTAGAAAACAACTGTCAAATCTCACATTAAAAAAAGGGAAAAAGTTGATAATAGATGATTAAGTTTGTGCTATGTGAAGAGAGAAGGACTTCTTAAGCCCTTTGGGACAGTTAGAAGAGCTTAGACAATATTTATAAAGGTTGGAATTTTAGGAGACCAGCCTTTCTGAAACAAGCATATTTTTACATTAACTACATAAAAATAATAACAAAGGTGCAGTTTCATTCTTTTCTATGAAATCTAACCAATAGTATAAATTATTCATATAATATAGCTGCATATACGCAAGAAATTCTGAATATGAGATTTGTACATCACAACCCTGTGTTCAAAAAGCTTTTCTAGTGAACTAGAAAAACATCTCAAACAACCTTCACAGAAATGTGTCAAAGAAGTTAAGTAGAACTGTCCTTTTCAGGAAAATCTTGTTTCTGAGTGAGGATTTCCAATACAGGTGCAATGTGACTCTCAGGTTAAACTCTTATCTGCTTTACAGTTTCTGCTTTAATGACTTATTATGCATATGATACATATCGTAGTGCAAGAAATTACATTCAGGCTAAAATGATAATAACTATTAACTTTCACTTTAAAAATTAACTAATTTAAATGAATTTTATTACTTTCTTTTAAGAAATACTAATGCTACTAATATCTCTATTCTCGTTTCACTTACATCACATTTACATTGAATTTACAAACCTTTATCTGATAAAAAATTACAAAAATTGGCTTTTTCTCCACATTGAAATGCATCTGATGTTCAAACATACACCCTCCACCAGCTATGTTATGCCAGACACTGCCTGTTATACTACTTTATAACTTGAGTATCACTGTCTATTCAACTTGTATGCTATATACTTGTTAACATGGTAGAGGAAAAATAAAATGGTGTTTATAGATTTCTTGTGATTACTGAAGTAATCACCTCACAAGTGTCAACCTCACTTCACTGTTAAGTTACAAGGGATCACTGGGGATCGCTTGTGTGTATTGCTTCAATGTTACATATAATCATTACCAAGTTGTGCTTCTAGGGATTCTCTAGATCCCAAATATCAAAACTTGGAGTTAAATCAGATGACTGGAGTAAGCTTCAGAATAACAATTTGAAAATAGCACAATAAAGAAATGGAAGCTAAAATTCTCACTGACTTTAAGAATAACCACATAATACGTGGTTTGAATTCTGTATTACAAAGGATCAGCCTGGTGGCTGAGATTCTGTTACTAATTTCTTTACTGGTGCTAGAACAAATTTAAAGAAGGCTGTCTGGAAATAAAAAGGATTTGTGAAAGAAAGAAGTGAAAAAGGAGAAGCTAATGTATTATTTTTCAAGTTAGAACATGCTGGGGTGCAAAAGAATGTAAGGAAAACCTGGTTTTTTTCTTCTAGAGATGGACATCAAGAATATAGCAAGCTAATGAAAATATTGTATTTCTTATGAACTGGACTTATATACATAGTTTGTGATATTTCTTATTTAGAGACATTCACAGACAAGGGATGCCTCTTGAAAGATTAATTTCATACAAGTGTAGATGTTGGTGTAGTGTTAAAACAAATTAAAAAATCTCAAAAAATGGTTTTAAAACCCAGTTAAGATGTTTTGGATTTTCTTACATGTTTTCTGTGCCAAAGTTCGATATATCAGGAAACATAAATACATTTCATAAAAATAGAGGATGAAAAGGTGACATGGGAGGATAAAACTGTAGAGAGCAACAGTAAAATACTAACTCTGAAAGAAACTAGATGAAAACGTGATAGTGTGGCAGGACTGTATTCTGCACTTATTTTACAGCTAGGAATCTAGGACTTCTTGATGGGCAGTGCTTACAGAATATTAAGATCTTTTCTGCTTCTCTCACTGCCCCATTGCTAAGTAGGCTGTGGGTGCCCAAGAAGTTGGGAGGGGACTCAGCTGGGACCACTGACCCCGACTGACCAAAGGGATATCCCAGGCTATATGATGTCATGCTTAGCAGTAAAATTAAGGGAAGAAGATGGAAGGAGACTGACATTTGGAGCTATGACATTTGTTTTCCCAAGTAACTGTTAACACATGACTGAGCCCTGCTTTCCTGGAGATGGTTGAACACTTGCTTGCCGATGGGAATCAGTGAATCAATTTCTTGTTGCGCTTTATTTGCACACATGGCTTTTCCTTTACCTGTTCAAGTATCTCCAGCCATGTTTTCCTCACTTTTGCCCTTCTGATTGTCTTCTCCATCCCACTGTGAGGAAGTGAGTGAGTGGCTGTGTGGGGCTTAGCTGCTGGCTGGGGTTAATTCACATCATTATAACATTTTTATTGGGTTTTAATTCTTGCTTTTTGTTATCTCTGATCTAGTTCTGCTAGAGCTCTCTTGGATACATCCTGAATAAAGGTTGAAAGCTTGGTTTTAGTCAGTGTACTTTGCATCCTTTCAAGGGAAAATGGTTTTTGTCTGTTCATAATTATAGTATTTGATGATACCAGGCTGTGTGGTGCTGCTGACATGCCTAAGTGATGGGATGCCATTCAGGGGGACCTGGACAAGCTCAAGAAGTGGGCCCATGTGAACCTCATGAGGCTCAACAAGGCCAAGCACAAGGTTCTGCACCTAGATTGCAGCAACCCCCAGTATCAGTACAAGGTGGAGGGTGAATGGATTGAAAGCATCCCTGTGGAAAAGGACTTGTCAACACCGGTGGATGAAAAACTGGACATAAGCCAGGAACATGCGCTCAACAGGCCAGAAAGCCAACTGTATCCTGGGCTGCATCAAAAGAAGCATGGCTGACAGGTCATTACTCCAGTCTTGTGAGACCCCACCTGGAGTACTGCATCCATCTCTGGAGTCCCCAGCACAAGAAAGACATGGACTTGTTGGAATGAGTCCAGAGGAGGACCACAAAAATGACCTGAGGAGTGGAACACCTCTTCTATGAGGAAAAGCTGAGAGGGTTAGGGTTGTTTAGCCTGGAGAAGAGAAGGCTCTGGGGAGACTTTATTGCAGTCTTTCAGTACTTAAAGGGGGCTTCTAAGAAAGGTGGGGCCAGACTTCTTAGTAGGGCTTATAGTGATAGGACAAGAGCTAATGGTTTTAAACCGAAAGAGGGTAGATTTGGATGAGATATAACGAAGATATTTTTTTTACAATGAGGGTGGTGAAACACTGGAACAGGTTGCCCAGACGGTTGGTAGATGGCCCATTCCTGGATGGGGCTTTGAACAACCTGATTTGGTTGACTATGTCCCTGCTCATTGTAGGAATGGCTGGACTAGAAGACTTTTAAAGGTCCCTTCAAACCCATACTATTCTATGATTCCATTCTACAATACTGATCCTATGATATCAGAACAGAACAAACTATTCAATGAAACTTATGCAAGGCTGCAATCTAGAGGTGTTTTCCTGCCGTATTTAAAGAATCCATGTAATTTTGGGGTTAACCGAACAAAACCGCAATGGTTAAATATTAGTTTTATATAAGTACAAATAAATTAAGGAGAAGCCAAGACTACAAGTGTTCTGTGCACAGGAATCTGGTTTTAGTTGTCTTTGTTGCTAGTGTGTTTCTCAAAATTCCTGGAAAGGCATGTCTTGTGCCTTTTTCTTTTTTTTTTTCTTTTTAATTCAAACCCCCCCCCCCGCCCCAACACCACCCCACCCCCCCACCCCCACCCCCCGTCTATAGCTGTGGAAAAATATAGATGAGCCCATCTTCCTCTAATAAATGTCATGTGCCTATAATACAACCAAATCTCCAACCTAATGTTTGGGAAGCTATTTCCATGTATGAGTTGAAAGGCGTGAATGTAGGAATTAAATATATACCATTTCAATATTTACCCCCATGCCTCTTCAATGATTAAATCTTTCACTCCCTGTGACTGCAATTTTCTTAAAGCATTGTAACATTTCAACATGGTGGAGCTCTTTCACTTCAAAATCCTTAAAATTATTTAATATTTGCTTTAGTAGTAAGAAAAAAAAGGTGTTTCTTTAAAATAAAAATCAATCAAGTACCTTCTGTTGGGGTTGGAAACTAATTTTGATAAATCATGGAACATTTGTCATACAATAATAGGAAAAGTAATTACACTTTTCTGTAATTCATTCAATTAACAGTATAAATTATATCCATTAAGGTCCATAAGGAGACTTTCACTCTGATCTGATACAGTTTATATAATTGTGTCACCTTTATTTACCTTTTGTGCTTCCAATCTATATTTATATTTGAAGAAGATACTGCTGTAGATTTGTAAAAATTAGTTAAGCAAACATTAAGGCATGAAATATTTCTGACTGGTATTGAGCAATAACCTAATAAGTCAAGGTCAGGCATGACAAAAGTCAGTGGCACTATATGATTATCTTTATTATTGATATACTAATACAAAAGCAACCCTGACTTTAGATATCTCTCTGCAAACCAAAAGACACTTTGCAAAATATGGATTGAAGTTTAGATGTCATGCTGATGCAAGACTAAAGATACCAAGTGGCTTACGTATACTGAAAACTTTGCTAAAAGAAACAGACTCCAGTGAAGTCACAGTGGCAGGTGCTGCTGTAGTCTATTATTGAAAAATGACCTGTTATGACAGGAGGAACTAGTTATACCTTTTTTAAAACTATTTAGGGTATAATTTTAATACTGATTCCTAGAGTTGTGACTGTAAACTGCCCCCAAGTCTATTGCTACAGATGTCAGCTACCCTTTACAAATTACTCATATTTGTCATTCCATTTCTTTGTGAAAAAAATTCATTGCCATTCCTTTCTGTTGAGACTGTAAGTTTTTAAAGTTCTGATAAAGAAGCACCTCATTTGAAATGAACGCACTCTGTGAATATAGGAGAAAAGCCTGGGGTGGGGTATATGTGTGTGTGTGCGCCTTTCTCAAAACCAAACTAGTCTCTTTGTCAAAACAGAAAATATTTACCTGTAAAAATGTCCTGTCCCTGATATGTAAAGCCCTCAAAAACCATGGAGTTTATCTCACTTTGATTTTAAACATACAAGTTCTTCAACAGCCTCAAAAATAGAAGATAATAAAATCAAACATATATTTTCAAATGGCATCTTATCCTTCTTACATTTTTGCTTTTCAAAGATAGACGTAACTTCCAGTCCTGTAATTGCTACTAGTTTCAGTGTGGCACTGTCTCTGGTGCACCTAATGATGTACGGAAGCAACCTAGATTCAGTGGCTTCCTCTGCTGCAAATACCATACTATCTTATGAAAGCAAATGAGGAACACATTTTCTCTTGATGCCAAGGACTGCCAAACTCCAGATCCAGGGTGGAGTCTGGGGAAACATTTACAGACTATGAGGGTTGTTCCACACAAGTCCCAATCCTGGTGATTCCTAGAGAGGCTAAGGGCTAGCCCTAACAGAGAGTCCCAGCCTTATTTGCATGACACCCTTAATCTTTTTCAGTTTAAAATATGTGCATTTTAAAACTGAACAGTAGTACCTTCCTTTATCTGCAACGTCTACTTATGACCATGTATTTTGACATGGTTGTATGGTGCTTCACACAACAGGATTCCTAATTGGTTTCAGTGGGGATATAGAGATATGGTGCAGTAATACAGCACAGAAATACACAAGCTATCAAGAAATATCTGCCTTCCCATAGCCCCACATGCTTAGTCTTCTATATGGGTGCAGGTCAGTACACTGCTTCTGGGCCTGCTACCAAATTAACAAGACCTAAATAAAGGCAGAAGCTATTAGCCTGGGCTGGGAGCCAAATTATCAGGGCCACATTTCCAGCTTGAATAATGGGTAGAGATCAGCTACTTCAGTATTTGGTGGCCCAGAACTTCAGAAAATTCTGCAGTGAATGAAGCAGACATGTCCCGAACATTTCCATAACAGATGTGCTAAAAACATTACATAATCATGTAAGCTTAAAAATGTACTTACTACTGATAACCCCATGATAACACTTGCCCCTCAATATTGTCATTTCATTGTTTCAATTCATTTCTGGGAAGCAAATCAGTACCTTTATGAAAATGACTAGATTTTCCTTTTTCTCTTAAGGTTAGTCTGTCTGCTTCTCTGTGGAGTACAAGTTTTCTGGTATGATTTGGAAAAAGCTAAGTATAGCACCAAACCCTGTATCATCGTTAATGTAATATTTTTAAATGCACATTTCTTTCTATTTACATGTTTTCCAGTGAGACAGAATTCTGTTCAGAAGTTAAAGCTATCTTAAAATCAGTATTTGTTTAAATGTTCTTCTACCACTTATTGTGGGATCTTCTTTTGCCAAAGAATTTATTTGTCCTGCTATGTAAGAATTCATGGAAACCTATTTTAAACTATTTAAACTGTTTGGCTAATATTAGCATATTTTGATTTGGTTTGGTTTGGTTTGGTTTGGTTTGTCTTGTTTTGTTTTGTTTTGTCAGGGAACTTTAAGCCTCAAATGACTTAGCATATTGCTTGGTTCTTTCTCCCACTTTCATGTAAACCACGTAATGCTCAAATCTTTTTATTCAATTTCAAAACAAGGAATGAAAGAGAAACCCTGGTATTCTGAAGAGAATGAAACCCAGAATGACCAGATGGATTTGATTCTTTAAAGTATTTTCATTATTTAATTGATTTTTTCCTTTTTGCATGAATTTGCAAGCTCTCTTCTCTACACATGTTTTTCATAATGAACTCGATTATATAGTTCAGTTATAAGAAACGGAGGAACTGTTACAACAGGAAAGCTTACAACAAATAGAACAAAAGACTATCAGAGGTTTACTGAAAACTGAAGCTTGCTTCCTTTCTACTGTCTGTGAAAGTATTTAAAAGCATGGCGAAAAATGTACAGTAAATTTGAACAGAATTTCTTTTTACAGTGACCTTGCATCAGTACAACTTATTTTTTTCCAGTGGTATTTTTTTCTACCTATTTACTAGCATGATATCAAGAATGTTGCTTTAGCTTTTGGTTTTCATTATGTAAGATGAAGTTGCATCCTCTGAAGATTAGTATTAATAAAAATTGCCTAATTCAGCACAGTAGGAACAGAAATTTCTGTTATAAATAGAACTGTGTGCTGTTTGGTAATGTTTCTAGCAAAAATTGGTGACTGACTAATTGCCATGCTTGTATCCATTTTTACCCTTATTCTTTTATGTAAGTGAAACTAGCACCAAAGGATAGACTATTTTGAATGTCTCAGGCCTCAAAGATCAAGTCCAATCAATGTTTCCACGAGTTACTCAAAGACCACCCTTCAAAGTGTGAAACAGTATCTCAAAACAGAATTTCAGTTTTCCAGACAGTTATAATTTTTAGGTTTCCTGCAAATAGCAATAGCTGAAGCAAACTAGACATAATTTCTTCTATTTCACTATTTAGGAGACTGCTTCTAATTTGTAACACAAACATCCTATATTAAGTTGAAAGGATTTTGTTTCCTCAGTCCCAAACTTGTACAAGATCTTTCTTCTGTTTTGACGTTTATAAAAGTTTTGCTATAGCTTCTCCAATGGAAGAATTCCAGCCTTCTACCCCTCTTTCACCTCCCTTGGTGTACTAAAGTGTTGCTATGGTCAGTAAGTACACACAAATGTTGCTGGGTGCTTGGAGCTGACTAAACAGAATATTGACTTTTTTTTCCCCTCCAGCTACAACATACTGGATAGGGGTGAACATTTATAATGAATCAGCTGATGGAAAAAAAAACTTTTCATACCTGCAAATTTCACAGACAAGTCTGATTAGAAAAACATTTTTGCCAGATTTTACATGATTGTGTTTTTCTATATGAGAACAGTGTTCCTGTTTCTAAGTGGTTAAAATGGATGCCATAAAACTTAAGATAATTCAATGTTGTTTTTTTATAAATTAAGCCCTTTGACTGACTAAAATAAAAGTTCCCAAACAGGTCGATAAGTAAGGAATACATCACACTCAGAAGCTGTTAAATAATTCATGAAATTAAGTTTAGAGCAAAAACTAGATCTTATTTTTAAAGATCCTGGTGGATTACTAGCAGACAGGTTGGCGTAGCTGTATAGATTCTCCATGAATGAGCAGTACCACAAAACCAAAGTTTTTAGTAATTTAACCTGACCTCTTCCCCTCGAGAACACAATGTTAAGAGCAAAAAGACAGCAGTGGTGTATAAACAGATCCACATGGTTTAATCTGTTTAGTCATAAAAAATATGTGAACAGCAAGTCAAAATGAACAGTTTCCAACAAATAGGTTCAATTTTATAAGAAATCTTTCCAATTCATAATGTTACAGAAAAAAATGTTGACATTAATTGACTAACAATAAATTACGTGATGGGTAGACAGAAGAGCTTAAATTCAAAGAAACTGTATATATCTGTATTTCTGTTAGATCAAAGATTAGCATAAAAACTAACCAAGGTTCTGTGTATGTCCTTCTGCCTTGTAGTTCAGATTCAGATTCAGTGCCTCATCATTTTGATATCAGTGAGAATTTACTTTTCCAGTTATTCTATCCTAGTTAAGTTTCTCTCATACTCTGTCTGAAAATTCAGGAAGAATCTGGTCTTCCTTGGCAAGGTAAAATCTCATTACTTTGATATAGCCAGGAAGAATTTCTTTACGTAGTAATGGAGCAGGTAGTGTAAAAGAATAATGGAAACAGCTGAATCCTCCTCTCTTTCTCTTCAACATCTGCAGAAGTCATTTAAAGTGACATAATTCAAAATGAACACTGCCAAAAATGTATTTTCTAACAAAGCTGGATTTTGTATAGTTATGTAAATACTGTGGCGTTTCACAAGATATATTGCATTGGTCAGCAACTATTTCAGATGATATACGAATAAAAGTGCACACTAGCTGAACTAATTTTGCTTTCTCATTTCAAAGACATTACACATATATGTATGCATACAGTGTTGCATAACATCATTTGTTTTTTGCCTTTACATGCCTAGTAGTTACCAGATGGTTTTGCCCTGTGTGTATGGAGAAAGAAAAAGTATTCATTTGTCTTAAGCTCTTCAAAAATACTAAAAAATATTACATGAAACAAGACCAATGCTGTTATAAATGCTAGGGACAGGTCTTAGATTTCTTTCACAGTACACAAAGTTGTAGGATGCTTGTAATATGGGCTGTGACAGCCACCACTGTATCAATGTTTTAATGATATCTTCAACTGTGATCTCACATACAGCACTGTAAAACCCAGAAGCCCACATAAAAGAAGTGAGAAATGTTAGCTCTCTACATGTAGCTAAGCCTCTCATGAAAAAATAGTTCTATACTGCATGTGAATCCAGTCCTGAGGGGAACACATGCTCTGCATATTCTAGACTCTACGTATTTGAATGTTATTCCATGCCATAATAATGTACCCAAAACCCCATGGCAAAAACATTGTCTATGCTTCATTGAGGTTCTACAGTCAATCAGGCTCTACACTAGGGTAGTCCAGGGTCTCAGGGTATTCCATGAATGCAAGACAATCTTGTATCCTGAAAGCAAGGCCAAGTTTTCACTATGTTTCACTATGTTCACTAAGGCCCACAACATGAGTACTAACTTATATATATATATATATATATAAAATAAAATTGGGACAAAAAGATATAAAAGCTACTCAAAAGGATAATAAAGCAAAATAAAGTGGATTGTAGCATCTCTTTCAAACTCGAGAATCAAATAATGTTTTGCTAGCTTCTTGATTGTTTTTAAGTTCTTCCAGGAAGATTAAAAAAAAAAAAAAAAAAAAAAAGAACCATCCAAAAAGTGTACACCACTTGCAGTACCTCAAGTTACTTATGCTCTTGACCACTGATACTCTTCAAAAGCTGTCCCAAACTCCATTCCTCTGGTACACTAAAACACAGCCATGGACCACTGAGATGTCCATAGGCTTGACCTTATCTACAAAATCCCCCAAACTGCTGAGGTTAAAGCTAGAATGCTGTTAGACTAAAATTATGGGGCAGAATGTAGTAAAGGTAATGACAAATCTATTATTGTGTTTAATTTTCAGAATCCTGTGGTCATTGATAGCTACAAGATCTCTTGATTATAACCTCTGCTGAATCAGCTGGCAAGTGTAACACAGAAGTGCAGATCATTGTTAAGTAATAAGCCTCATGGAAGATGACAAAGGTGATAAGTCACTAATTCTTAATGCCTTCTTTGAAGAAACATGGGGGGTGGGGGGGTGGGTGGGGGGGAAGACAATAAAAAGACCCCCAAAACAAAACCCCAGGGAAAAAGAGTTGCTCTTAAATGGATTGACCAACCTCTCACTAATTTCTCTCCTTCAGACCCTCTTTTCTTTCTATCTCATTTGTCAATGTTAGTCTCATACTTGTATCTAAGCTTTCATACAGTATTTTTAAGCTCTTAGAGAGCTCTACCAATCTGTATCATGCACCTGTTCCTTAAGCAAAGATAAAGAGGTTTTGTAACAGACCTGTTAGTTCTGCTAATTAGTCTACAGCCAATAGTTTTGACACTCTTACTCCTGCAGCAGAGAGTTTTAAAAGATGTCATCAGGTCTTTCTCCTGCATTCTAACTTACTCTGCATCTTTATGCCCACTGGCCCAAACCAAAGTAAAGCACCTATATTGTTCTTTAAACATTTTCGAATCACTGAGGAAGCAAGATGAAAGGGGAGTACATCTACATGCAGACTGCTGTACTGTAGAGCTAGGGCATATGACTTACCTTCATGAGAAAAATGTCCTGGACAGACTGGTGAAATTTGAACTCTGAAAAAAGAGGGTAAAGAATCTGTGGAATCCAGTAAGGCAGTAATTTTCTTTACCTTTCATACCTTTTAATTAGACGGAGAAAATCTTTAAAGGTATATTTACAGGATGGCAGTGATGTGATAAAACCAGCATAATCCCAGATATTGTGCAATGCATGCCCATACTTGTAAATAAAAGCTGCAACCTATATTCAATCCAATTACTTAGGCATCTGTGTCATCATTTCATCAGAGTCAATGTGAGTGGTTTTGCCCAAGACAGTTTAAACTGTTCAAATCAGATTGCCTGTGAGAATGCACAAAACCACAAAAAATAAATCAGGAGATGGTTGTGAACTTATGTAGTTCCAATGAAGTCAGAATCATGCTGAGCTATACTTGTCAAAGTTTTTGTTTTACACTTTGATTTTGAGAAAGGAAAAACTAATATAAATAGTGTGAAAACTAGTGGCAAGAATAGTAAGAGGACAGAGTAGAGGGATACAAGTTACAACAAAAATATCTTTGTGGGTTTGCATTCCTATGTACGTTTTCATCCTTGAACTAATTTTCATAAATAAATACAACTGGCTATGTAGTTTATTCGGAAGCATATCTTGGAGAAGGATTTCAGGGGACATGAAGCAGAATCCAGAAAGCTTTGTATGCAGGCAGAGGGGAAAAGAGGACAGCACTATTTAATAAATCACGTTGTCTTAATAATGCCCTTTCTGTAACTCCATCTTTCAATACACATGCTAAACACAAGGGCTGCACTCTAACTCCCATACCAAAAATTATATGAACAGGGTATTGTCATTATTTAACCCTGGACGGCAAACAAGCCCCATGCAGCTGCTTGCTCACTCCCCCTCACCCAGAGGGATGGGGAGGAGAATCAGAAAGGGTTGTAAAACTCAAGGGTTGAGATAAGAAAAAATTAACGGGTAAAGCAAAAGCCACACACACAAGCAAAGCAAAGCAAGAAATTCATTCACCACTTCCCATGGGCAGGCGGGTGCTCAGCCATCCCCAGGAAAGCCGGGTTCCATCATGCGTAATGGTTACATGGGAAGACAAAACGCCATAATGCCAGATATCCCCCCCCCCCCTCCCCTTCCTTCTTCTTCCCTCAGTTTATATACTCAGCATGACATCCCATGGTATGCATACCTCTTTGGCTAGCTTGGGTCAGCTGTCCTAGCCCTGTCCCCTCCCAATTTTCCATGCCCCTCCAGCCTTCTTGCTGGCAGGGCATGATAAACTGAAAAGTCCCTGACTTGGTATAAACATCACCCAACAACAAAAACCATCTGTGTGCTATCAACATTGTTCTCAGATAAGAGCCAAAACACAGCACTGTACTAACTACTAAGAAGAAAACTAACTCTATCCCAGCTGAAACCAGGACCAGGATTCATCTTAATAAGCATAATAATTTTGTAAAACTTTAAACATGTCTTTAAAGTTCTTTGTAGCTTTTGAAGCTCTGTCAATACAAGTATACCAGGAAGAATTAGCAGGTTAATTTGCAGTTCATGGGATAAGTTTCAGAGGAAAAGCAGGAAAGATACTTATGACAGCTGTCTTTTTCCTAAACCTCTTTGTGAATGCACAGCATTTATTGGTCAGTGTTTCTAAATTCTGCTCTCTATGGCAAAGTTATTATTGGGTTCTAGAATCAAAAATTATGTATGGCCAGTCAGATAATATCTCCTCCTCAAAGAAGCATCATTTAAGGAAGCTCAAGAAATTAAAGTTCTTCTCACTAGAATGTACCATCTTACCAGATTTCTATGTTTCAGTGTATTAAACACATATGATGAGAGCTGATTTTTGTGGCTTGAAAACAAATCTGAAAGAAAAAAAAAAACATATTTCTGCAAAACTTTGTAGAAGTCTACCAGGTAGACGCAACCGGCGAGATGTGAGTAACAACTGACTGTTACTGAGCTTGCTCCTCTGTCGTTTCTTTTTCTGTCTCATTAGTATTGGTAGTGCTCGGTACAGCACCCGCAGTGAGCCGCGGTCATCCCGAGGCAATCCAGTAACAGCTCAGGAACCGGTTAGACCTACTTACACCATCACCTCACCTTGCTTTGCCTCGCTGAGTTAAAAAGACGTGCTTACGGAACTTAATTCTACGTTATTAAGGGTGGCAGCATCAGTGCTTTCATCAACATTGCTCCACTTGCCTAGTGCAAATGTTGGAGTGATGATTAAGGTGCTGCTAACCGATACCTGATGAAGGTGAATGGCAAGGATGCTGATCAAGCCAGCGTATGTCTTACTTTCTGATACATACTCTCTCACAGACGTCTCACCGTCACTGCTTAAGTATTTACCAAATGAGCGCAAAATGACAATTAAATTAAATTAATTAAGTACATTTAACAAAAAAAAAAAGTTTCTTTTTATTCATGACTTCATCTATAAAACTATGACTTAAGATTAAATATGAATACTTGCTGGTATACATTCACAATACTGATATGTAAGATTAGGACATGAAATGAATTACAAGACCTGGATTCAGTTTCTGAAGGTTGACTAGTTTCACTTATATCAAAAGGACCAAAACACAGACTTTGAAAACCCTAAATGTGCCTGAAAACAGGTCTTTTCAGCAAACTTGAAAATCCTAGAAAGAATCCTAGAAGATAGTCATTGCAGGACTGTGGGGTTTTTTGGCCAAGGATACATTAAGTATTCACATAATCTTCCAGGTGACAGTTTCTGTGCTAACCAAAATGGTAATTCATGCTTATACATAGAGTAATATGTATCAGTGTTAGTTGTAAAACCTCAATGAATATGACTTAAACATCTACAATAACAGTCCAGAGCTATAAGTGATAAAATATGGCCCAATTATATTAATACTAAATACTGTTAGTACTGCTCTCTGTGATATTTTTGATCCCAAAAGGCTTACAGCAAAATCTTCCATTAGTCAAGGGTTGATATAAAGGAAAAAAAAATCATCCACTCACCTTGTTCAGCCATCTCTGACTTTCATATAAAGCCAAGCAACCTCTGCTGCTTCTACATCCTATCCTATTCCATTTGAATCCAGTTATGAGTTTCACTGATTTTTCTCTTTTCACTCCTTTGTTGCCTACACTCGTCACATATATGTGCAGGTATTTCAGTCATTTTTCTGTCCTCAGTGAAATGTCAATCTAGTAAAAAATACCAATAAGGAGAAAAAACTGTCTTTCCAGCTCCACCTCCTTAATGCAGCTCATAACTTCATATGTTATTGTCATACTAAACCTGCCTAATTACTTCTTTCTTAGGATAAAAAAAAAGTCTACCTTAGTTTGTCTTGACATGATAATCTACAATACCTCTCTCAAAACAACTTTTTGGAATGGCACATGATATGCAAGATATGGCTAAAACATGGATGTGTACAATGGCATTATGATATTATCCATTTTACTGCCTGAACCCTGAATAAAACTTCTTGAATTATTCTGAAGATCACCTTAACACAGAGTAATTTCTCTGTCCTGAGCTATTTAATCTTTATATATTCAAATGGAAGTATGGTGGTGATAGTTGTGTTGTTATAATGACGACAAAAATGTCATATCTATTACAGTGCTTTTCAGCCTTCACTCATTTTTTCCATGCCCTGCTGTTACATAGATGCACTCCCCTAATCACATAGATCTGCTTTATTTTTAAGTGGTTTTCAGCCTCCATCTTCCTTCTATTGGTATGACTTCTATCTTCCCTTTCATTTCTATATTAGCTCTTAGACTTTAGTCATACTGATACTTTCTTTTTTTTTTTTGTTAGAACTAGATTATTTTATTCCTTTATTATAACATATAATGGTTTATAGTATACTTGATTCTTTTCTCCAATCTAGAGACAGAAAGTTTTTGTTTTGTTTCTAGCCTTTTATTATACTACTACTTCCCTGTACACAACAGTTTCCAAGCACTTAATTCAATCTTCTGCCAGGTTCTATGAACCCTGCAGTCAGCTAAATAAACTATGTTCTTTTACTAGCTCTTTAAATCTCCATCACTAGTGTCTCCATAATAACTTTCCAGAGGTACACAGTCAAGGTTAATATTCCATCACATCTTCTGTGTCGAGAGACATTTACTGCCCCTGTTCCTTTCAACCCCACAGTGTTTCCTCAAAAAAAAAAAAAAAAAAAAAAAAAAAAAAAAAAAAAAAAAAATCACTGACTTTTACCATAGTTTTCAAGAAGAAAGGATAAAAAAATGCACCGATGATGTTACACTTAAAGTATTCACTCTACTACCCATAATTAGTTGGCCCTCTCTGATATCTTGAGACTGACTCATGGACATTCTGCTCAAATGAGATCTGGCACCAAACAAAGTGATGACTGGAAGCTGTGTGCCGAAGATGATGAAAAGCAGTCTTTAACACTTCCACTTGGAGGGTCTCCTTTCTCACCACATGACATTGTCCCTAGGCAAAGCTAACTAGCAAGCAGAGGAAAAAGGTAAAAAACCTATTCATCAAGAAAAAAGGATTCATCTGTTTCTCCTCAAAGGCAAATCCTGTTTGCTGACAAGATTTGTTCTTATCTATGTTTTCTGTCTCCTCTGAAATATAATTTATGTTAAACTGAAAAGTTCTGAAAGACAACAATCTGCAGTGATGCTACAGCTTATTTCCACTAATATTCTTTTAAACTAAAAATTAACAGGTTCTTGCAAGATTACTTCTGGTCTGCATAATTCAGAGTTCTCACAAAAATATTCTATAATACTCAAAATCACAGTAGGTCCCCAAGTAGGCTGTTTGTAGGGTTTTATGAGCACATGACCAAGTTCAGAAGCATTAGCCACACTACTGACCTCAGGAACACAGAAAAATATTTTAAACAGGGAAAAACTGGGCCTGGGTATGCCAGTAGATTAATTTCCTTAAAAGTAGTTATTATGTAGTTTTGTCTGTTTTCTGCCACTGATTAGGTAATAGATATCTGTCTCTCATAAATGAACATTTCTGCAGGGTGGTTTTGACCAAAGGTTACATTTAGTCTTCTCAGAAGGTCAGTCACTTGAAGCAAGAAGGATTAGGCTGATACACCCTGAAGTCTTGAGATCCTTTCTGCTATGATCTTTCATCAACCTTTTGGCGTAAGCCTGAGAGCCTGCAGTCCTATTCTACTTGGTGAAGAGATAATACAACTCTCTTTAGTGCCTCTGGTTCTGTGCCTTTGTACTTACATATGGTAGTAATGAAATAAAATAAAGTAAAATAAAGTAAAATAGAAAATAAAAGAAAATAGAAAAGAAAAGAAAAGAAAAGAAAAGAAAAGAAAAGAAAAGAAAAGAAAAGAAAAGAAAAGAAAAGAAAAGAAAAGAAAAGAAAAGAAAAGAAAAGAAAAGAAAAGAAAAGAAAAGAAAAGAAAAGAAAAGGAAAGGAAAGAGAAAAGGAAAGAAAAAGGAGAGCAGAGGAGAGGAGAGGAGAGGAGAGGAGAGGAGAGGAGAGACAAGGGAACAGGCATACAAATATTTGAAATTTAAGCAACTTGAGGAAAGCTATATTAGAAATGTTAACTCTTATGTGACCAAAATAAAGTCCAGGATAACATTTATCAGTAATAGCAAAAATTTCTGAATGGTCAGGGAAAGATCAGATTTAGAGACAAAGTCCAGTTAATCTTGTTCTTAATTTCACTAAGTATAGTAATTTACTAAGATATTACTTATTGACCAAACTTTCCCAAATTGACAGTTATTCCTCACTTCTGTTTATGGACCCAAGTGTTATCAGTCTTAGCTGGACTCGTATAAACTATGTTACCACCTAGAGAATATGAAACTACCATTTCACTTCCCATGTTAAACATCAAGGAGTCAAACTGTCCTTTACGTTTTCATCAGTTACATAAATTACTGTTAATAGAATGTGATGGTTAAATTTCTAAATTAAAAATGTCTTTAAGAATTATTACTACAAGAAGGGGCTTTGTGATGCTTGAGATAATTTATCATAGAAATACTTTCAAGTGCTGGCTGCTTGCAAGACTTTTTTGGATGTAAAAGTAAGTAACTGACTGAGCTCAAGCACTGAAGTCCTTCAGTTGCAATTACAATCAAATAGACATTTGAACATATGTAGTTTTAGGTACGACATTGCATAATTTTTCAACTAGCACAGTGAAAAATGCTTCAACATATAAAACCAGATCGAATATAAAATAAACAATATATCCAAGTTGGATTTTTACTATTTAAATTATTATTAATATTCAATGAATCCTTATCCTACTATAACTAAAATAGTAAAACCACCCAAAGAAGTATTTGGAATCTAAATATTCAAATGAATGCACATATGCAACACAGCATCTACAAAATTAATGTCTATTAATTTTGTACATGTATAAGAATAATGTACATTAAGCTTACAGTGTCCAGTGTTTTGTTTTGTAATTCAAGGCTCTGAAGAACAGCCTTCTCATGAGTGCTATGTGGCTTTGGAAGCCATAGTAGTTAATTTAATGTTTTCAGATCCTAACAAGGAAACAAAACCAACCTTTTTTTCTCAGCTCCTCCCCCCATCCCCCCAGTAAATACTAGAGTATTATGATAAGGTATTTAACATGGTAAGGAATTTTAGATGACAGTTTACACAATCCATCAGTTAGAAGGAGCTTGGGGATGCCTAGCTCTGTTGGCTGTAGCTATTTAGTAATGGAAATAGACATTTCAGTTTTATTCTTGAGATTTGATTTATAATCAAAATGAGTTTTCATTTCACATAAGAGGATTGCTTTTTTGTTTGAATGATTTGTAGAGAATCGCCATTAAAGCACCATACACAAGCTAGCATGCCTTTTTGGTGCAGAGTTTTGTTCTAAACACATGCAATCAAGTAAATCTAAACTTTAGGATTAAATAAGATGTGTTCACAATAAGTAGAGCCAACTAGTCATTTTCACATGGCTTATAGTAAATTTGTTATAAAACAGAGGATCAAAAATAACTAAGTAAATAAGAGTTAAAATATCATATGTGGAAACATGGAAAGTATAAATTTATAAGCAGTATGGACTTCCTGTTATGCTCAATTCATACATACCACAGAAAAACTAGTCAAGACATTTGTCTCTTTCTAATACACTTACACCTGTATGCAGTTAACTCACCAAAATTTCTATGCACCTTATGAAATGTGGCATCTATTAGGCCAAGGGTATGGTACAATCTAAGTAGAAAGATGTTTTAGACATGACAGAGAACGAAGAGCAGAGAAATACGTGTCAGGTTTGCCTTTGGAGTATTTTATTTGAACATAATTAGTGTCTTCTGTATAAAATTTTAGAATCCAAGAAAAAAACTTTCAGGGAAACAGTTTTATCTTTTGCTGAATGATCTAAGTTGCTCCATCTTTGTCAAAACAAACCTTTTGCATTGCTCTGATATTTATCTAACACTGCAAAACCATTAACCAATGACAACTTTCTACCACACTGACATTATCTTTTAAATAGATACCAAAGCACAAACCCACTCTTTTTAATTTTGTGATAGATTTTCTGTCATGGATCCAGGTTTCCGCTTATGTAATTTGTTACTTATATATAAGCTGTACCAATGACTTAGTTATGGCACTATTTCACTGTTATGTGCTGGCTATACCTTTCATTTAGAGATATCTTAGTGATGGGATAGGATGTTCATTATAAAAGAACACTTTGATCAAATGCTTTTATCACTGACAAGTTGAAAAAAGGAAGTTTTCAGAGGAAAGTGACAAAAAGAACAAGAACGGAAAAATATTCTAAATAGGGGGTGATGGGGCAAAGGCAGACAGAAAAGGAAGACATTTCAGTCTGTTCGCTGTTACAGTCATAATACGTGGTTTTGACTAGAGAAAACTATAAAGGTAATCACTCAGTCTTAGTCAGGTTATTCAAAGAAAACAGCCATGGCTATAAATTGCCATTTAGCCTGAAAATGGGATACTGAACTTCCTATGAAATTTATTGCTGGAGGATCAGATATGGTCCTTTCCCTATTTTTCTGCCCCTTGAAATAAAGTATCAAGATATGCTTATGTCTTGAGCCAGTTAAAAATCATAATGTTTTATGCACTGGTTTCCACAAAGAGTCTGAGCAAGAAGTCTTTGATAGGAGTAGAGGAGAGAAAACTTAACAATGTCTGGACCCTTGGCATAACCACAGCCCCTGATAGTCTTTAGGCCTTTTCGGAAGCCTGAGCAATTTAACTGGTATCACAATGAATTCATACACTTGCAAAACATGCTTCTCAAACTGGTATGCTAATGGTTGCACCCTTCACATTTCTGTTTTCTACCTTTCTAGTTGAAAGTAATGGATATAGGAACACATGCTGACTTTGAAACTCACACGGACCCAGACTGTCTCACAGCCATAATTATCAGCTGGGAAGAAGAACATGAACACACATTTACCCCTCTTTGTTTATGCTCCCTTCATTGTGAAGGTGGCACTAATGAGCTTTCGATGTTTTCTGTCATGTCTTTCTCCCTTACTACTTCCCTCTGTCCCTCTCTTTAACATATTATAAAGAAATTATGTATCTGATTATAGCAACTAAATTCATGACTGTTGGTATCACCAAAAGTAGTAGTGTGTAATTTATATAGATTATTAGTAACCACTGAAGCTGTTAAGAAAAGACATCATTAATTTCCTAATACCATGTCATACAGTGAAGGTGTTGTAAAATGTAAATAATTGGAAGATCTTTGCAAATTAAATCTTCTTCATATGTTTTAGAATCTGTGTACATGTTCAAGGGTCCTGACACATACTCATTTTCTGGGGTCTGACATTTGAATGTATTAATTTTTGTGATATTAAAAATAGCATAATATCCACAGAAGAACAAGGATGAGAGATAAAAGCAGAGTGAGATGCCTTAATTAATGTTAGGCTAACCTTGGGAAAAGTAAGAAATGTCAGTTTTCTTCGTGCTCCACAGAGACGAGACTGAGTTTAGTCTGCAGACCCAGAGACAAGCAATTATGATTTGTTTCTTAGGAACAGGGAAATTTATTAAAAAATGGGTGTTCTTCCATTAACATCTGTGAAGCATAAGCTGATACTGGATTTCACTGGCACTCATAGTAATAAAAATCCTGATCCTGAATCTATATAAATCGATAGTGGGATTGATTCAAGCACTACCTGTCAGCTTGCATCATTGTAAAAGTTATGCAAGTTGCCTCTTTCTCTCCAAAGGAAGATTTCTAACTCATAAGACACAAACGCTGATTAGGTGACCATGTGATATGCTACCAATACTATATTTTTATTTGTGTGTAGAGATTCCTTTTAATATCAGCAAACTTTATTTTGCTTGCTTACATTTCCTTTCTTAAATACTCCTTTCTTTGTGTGACAATGACTAGACAAAAAAAAAAAATAATAAAAAAAATGTGATAACAATTCCTTTAAGATAGTTGGAATTGGATCACATTTAACCAGGCTACTCTTCTGCTTGTATACATGGTTTTAGTACGGCAATCTTATTTTCATTACTTGTGTGCAAAACACCTTTGACTGGACTGGACTATTGAGCCTTTATAAGGAGGTTATTATTTAGCTAATTTTATCACCACAGTTGGAACATGATCTTATATATAAAACTGAAGAAGATGCACATCAGATCTTGACTGTTGATGGCTCAAAATTTTCATAACAGACTTTGTACAGATCTTTTTCATATTCTTTCTACAGATGCTGTAGCAATTTTCATTATCTGTATTTTACATTGCAGATGCACCAGGCCACTATTGTTTTGCACAGTGTAAAACAGATGCATGCTAGTAAGTAGAATAGAAAAGGTAACAGTAGGATAGGAATGTTGGTGGCTTCAGTGGTCAAAAATTTCTTAGTAACAGGTAGGTATACGTCCATTCCTAGACAACAGCTGATGCTTTAATCTTGCTGCTGTTCAGGTATTTTCAATTCTGTACTGCTAGAATAATAAATGTTATTCAAGTGATGTTTTGAAGCCATATGTCAAGGCACTTTCTGAAATCTGTAATTCATATCCATTCACATCCCTAGTGTTTACCACTGTATATGGGATCTTACAACTACGGTGACAGAATCACCATGTGAAACTGAGGAACTATTTACTGCTTAGTAATTATTATTTCTTAGAAGTTTTAACAGATTCTTTCTTAAGTTCTCTATAAATAATCTGTAAGACACCAAATAGAATGTTATAAGCTAAGTTGCCTTTTAGTGTGCAATAAAATTGCTATTAGTAGCTAGCAAAATTAATGTATGATATCTTATCATGGTTTAACCCCAGCTGGCAACCAAGCCCCACGCATCCACTCGCTCACTCATCCTACAGGGGGATGGTGAAGACAATCAGAAGAGTAAAAGTGAGAAAACTCATGGGTTGAGATAAAGACAGTTTAATAAGTAAAGCAAAAGCCACGCACACAAGCAAAGCAAAACAAGGAATTCATTCATCACTTCCAATGGGCAGGCAGGTGCTCAGCCATCCCCAGGAAAGCCGGGCTCCATCACGCGTAATGGTTACTTGGGAAGACTATTGCCATGATGCCGAATGTCCCTCCCCTTCCTTCTTCTTCCCCCAGTTTATATACTCAGCATGACATCCCATGGTATGGAATACCTCTTTGGCTGGGGTGGCTGTCCTGACTGTGTCCCCTCCCAGTTTCCTGTGCCCCTCCAGCCTTCTCGCTGGCAGGGCATGAGAAGCTGAAAAGTCCTTGATTTAGTATAAACATCACTCAGCAACAACTGAAAACATCCATGTGCTATCAACATTGTTCTCACACCAAATCCAAATCACAGCACTGCACCAGCTACTAAGAAGAAAATTAAGTCTGTCCCCGCTGAAACCAGGAGATAACCTAATATGCTACATGTAATTAGTGTTAATCTTAACTGTTTAAACCATCACTAACTGCTAAAATGCTGTAGTTATAACCAACTATTAATCTATAAAACTTCTGCTGGCAAGGAAATGATTGTAATCTCCACTGGAACCTGCCAGACACGGTGACTGAAAAAAATCGGCAGACTACCCCATCATTAGAGAGGTTAATTTTATTTCTGGGAAAAGTGAAAGAGTCTCAAAGCTGAAATGAGGTTTAACTGTCGCCATGCTCTGGCAAGAGTTTGAGTAAAGTTGGCCAGGTGAGGCAAGCAGAGTATAACCATGACTATCAGCTTCTACACAGAGGCAGATCCAAAATGTTTTGGTTAAAATAGATGCTAAACGCTTTACTATCTGGACTTGCTTTAGAAATGATGCTTTTGAGATTAAGTTAGATATTGCGTAGGGGAGGTGTACCAGCCCTGTTGTACTGCTTTAGACAAGGAACTTGGAAAATTCTAAAGCTATAAATATTCTACATGGGCTGTGTAAAAATCCAAAGAAAAATAGAGAGGTAGGGTAGGTCTTAATGAAGCTTGAAGATTGATTGATATTCTGGCTTTCTGAAGAGGTATCAAACTAGGACAAACACTAAAAAGGAAAAAGTAAATAAATGAGTATTTATGTACACAAACAAACAAAAGCAGAGAAAATACTTTTCACTGAGAACAACCTTTTCTCATCAGTTATAAATTAATTCAGTGATGTACACAATGCAGCTACAGTCACAATAAGGAAGCAAGGAAGCTTTGTTTGGATCTTTGTTTCTTTGATCCTGTCTATCTTAGCAATGAAATACAACCAGCTACTTTCTGTTCCTTTCACTCCCAATGACTAAGTGGGGATGTGGCAAGACTATGAAGAACTCTAGCCTGTAGTAGTGTGCCACCCCAAAAATGGTTAATTTAAATTACAGTTGCAATACCCTTCTTAGAAAATAAAACTTAAGTTTCATAACCTATTTCCAAATTCTAAGCATTAAACTGACGACAAGCTGATGAACTTTTGTTTGCAAATCAACCAACATGATCAAAAAATGTGAAGATATAATGACTACAATATATTGCTGCCATTCATCACCTATGCTGAATCTGAATTCAGCCTTACCTGAATAACTACCGTACAGGACCTGGTTTGCATGCCTTTTTCACAAGCATAACTCTCACTTTATCAACCAGCAATGATATATGGATGATCTACCAACAATAAGAAAAGGTGTGGGTATTTTTTTTTTCTTGGGGTTCTTTTGATATTTTTTTATCAATTATTTTGTGACTAGTTACATGATTCCACAACAATTCAAATGTTATATTGTGGAGCTATTCTAATTTCTGCAATTTCTCACTGAAAAAATACAAATCCTTTTCTAAATAGCATCAACAAATAACCCATGGAAGCTTTCAATGCAGCTTGTATGGGCCTGCTTCTGCTAGCTGGTCCACATGCAGAAAATGACAAGGCCACTATTTTAAGCAAGCTACCCAGCAAGAACAAAAAAACCCAAAAGAATTAAAAAAAATAATCGGCTGGTGTTCCTTTGTATAGGAAAGTCCTAGGACAGTAATTCTGTCCACTCCTGTTTATCACACGCTGATGGTCACAACGTAATATGCATAAGAAGGAGGCAAAACATGAATTTAATTGCAGGAGAGGCAGGCACATTATGCTCTATTTGTCCAAATTCATGGAGGGATAACTCCAAGCCAATGCTGAAACGTCACGCCTTAAAAAAGACTATTCACAACATTTATTTTAAGTGTGTTAATGAGGATCTCAGGAATCTAAGTTAAGAATGAAAGCTCCTTTGAAAATCACTGGAGGAGTATTGCAGTACAATTAGTTCAGAATGCTTTAGTTAACTGCCTCTGGTTTATAATGCAAATTACTTTTATTTTGCTAAATTTTGTTTTACATGAGCAAATTATTAAAAAGTACCTTTAAGAACAAAACCTAAAATTATAGATATTATGTACCATTTATTTCCAGGGCATAAAACATGCAATTATGTATATATATGAGTTATATATTTACACGTAAGGTATATACAAGTATATGTATTTTATATACACATAGTTACATATACATACACAGACACACACATATATATATAAAATATTTCATAAAATATTTTGAAACCTAGAAAAGAATTTGTCGATGTGAAATTTAGAAGCTGTCTTGATTTAATCCTGGCTGGAAATGAAGCACCACACAGCTGCTCGCTCAGTCCCCCCTCACCCCGAGGGATGGGGAGGAGGGCTGGAAAGGAATGTAAAAGGAGTGTTGAGAAACAATATGATAATTGAAATAGAATTAAAATGAAAGAACAATAATAATAATGATGACAATAACAGCTACAATGGAAAGGGGAAGGGAAAGAATAACATCCAGAAGGAAAGGCAGAAAGGAACACGTGGTGCACAATGCAACTACTTACTGCCCGCCCCTGCCAACATCCCAGTTTATATACCCAGCATGACATCCCATGGTATGGAACGCCTCTTTGGCTTATTTGGGTCAGCTGTCCTGGCTGTGTCCCCTCCCAATTCCTTTTGCCCCTCCAGCATTTTTGCTACAAGGCCTGAGGAACTGAAAAGTCCTTGACTTAGTATAAACATTACCCAGCAACAACCAAAATCATCAGTGCGTTATCAACATTGTTCTCACATCAGAGCCAAACCCCAGCACTCTACTAGCTCCTAAGAAGATAATCAACTCCATCCCAGCTGAAACCAGGACAAAAATACAGGCAATGACTATTTTCATAATATGTTCTTTTCACCACAGTCAATGTAACTGGAACAAGAGTGACCTTGAAGCTCAGTCATTATAGGACAGCTTAACTCAGAGGACTCCCTGCTTTAATATTTTTTTAATTTTTTTAGTATTATTGTGGTGACACATGGTCTTTGATTTCATTAGGGTGATGTTACATAAACACAGTTAAAAAATACCCAACAGAAGAGGTGATCATCATCCTTATCCTTTAGAGCCTGTAGATGTATTTGATCTGTTGCACACCCACTGTTTTTCAGGCACCACATAAGAAATTTTCTTCACATTACACTCTCTGTGTAATGTGTGTAAATACCTCTGGATCACCTAGTTTTTCTGAATGAGACTTTCAAAGTTAGTGTACTAAGTATTCTAGTCCAGTAAAGATACACATATTTACTAATTCTGATTACTCAGAATTATTATTAAAAGCTCCATTGACTGATCATAGAAAATCTGCAGAACTGGGACTATGGACTGCAAGTTTATGAGTAGCTGCAGTACAGCCGTTTAACCCAGTGATGCATAGTCCTTGTAAAGAACTCTAAACAGAAGAATGCATTACTTACAAAGTAAAACATAATCTTCATTTTGCTGTATGTAAGTTCTTCAATGTACTATGATACAGATACCTGAAAGTAAAATGCTTACACAACTAATTTTCTTCTGATTTCATAGTCTTGCTAGTGCTCAACAGTAATATAATATAATACAGATATTCAAAGTAATTTTACACTGCGTTCTATCATGCATGGTAAATTAAAATATTCCATTAACTAAACAAATTTGTGGTGCCATAAATCAAAGCACACTAAGTAAATCACAGTTAGTGAAAACAGAATTGTAATTACATCATAGTGATTAAACAGAGACTAGAAATAGTAAGATCTATCATATTTAATGGTCAGAGTGTGATTATGAAACATGCAATTTTGGGGTTATGGGTTTTTTTAAGCTTTATTTTCTTTTTCTGAATTCACATGTAGTGGTTTTTCATAATTTTCATGCTACTTCAAAGCATTACCAAAATTACAGAAGACCTTCTTAAGGCTGTATTTTGGAAGATTTATCACAAAGCTGGTTATTGTGCAACGTTAAAAACAGATAACAGTGTAATAGAATGATATTCATGTCATGGAAATGAGACTGTTATTAAACAAATGATGTTTACATTGAGTGTATTCTCCCCGTACTCCAATCAGGACCTACTTTGTGTTCTATAAAACAAACATAAATCAATAGGCAGATGAGAGAACACACCATATAATAAGTGTATGATAAAACTCAATATCCCATGTGGTATTTTTGTATTTGTTTAAATTCACGGAGATGACAGCCTGTTGCACTCGACTGAGCAGCATACTGATATGACTTGCAGAACCATTTTAGGGCATTGTACAGATGTCTCTATTGAGGGTGTGTTAAATACAGAGAGCTCATCCAAATGAACCATACAAGTTGAACATTGTAGTTAAATTACCCAACAGTATTGTTATTCATCAAAGTATTTTTAGTTTAATCTAAATTAGGATATTTAAATGTGCCATCAGGCTAAATGTAAGAGTCCTTGCTCTAATTTTTTACTGTTTTCTTCTGTTCAAAAATCTTCTCTTAGACAGGACTGAAGAATACTAGAGGGTTGAGGTACACCTATTGCAACATAAAAATCTGAATTGTGACATTTTGACATATTAATTTAAAATGTCCAATGCTTTTGTTCTCAGACTTGCTTAAATGGAACAGACAGGAAATTTGCTTGCTTGGCAGGTTGGCTTCAGTCAGTCTTAGGAGTTGTATATTAAAACTGGTTTGAAGTGTTCAGAAAGACATTACATGTAAGGTTTCTTTGTCCAATTTAAATCTACTTCAGATAAGCATTTTTTCATAATCTTAATTTTTAGATACTTTTAAGTTGCTACAAGCTTTTACAATATTAGCCATAGCCATCTGCATTCAATAGTTAGATGTGTGTTTCAGGACCTTCCTGAAAAATTTCAGAGCTGCGTCTCATTATTTTCTGTATCTCCTTCATATGGTATTTCCTCATATGTGTACCCTGCTAGCACAGCTGGAAAATGTCCAATCTTTCTTTGTTTAAAAGCTGTTTTCACTAGCTGAGAGTTGTTCCACACTTTAATTATTAAAATTAAACTATTCATTGTCAGGTACTAGCCTTACAGAAAATTGTATTTAGTTAACAAAATCTTGCCATTTTTTAGAGCATGGTTAAGGGAAGCAACCTTGTATTTTCTACACTATTGCTACCATTTAGTGAATAAATTTAAATATCATCAGGATTAAGACTTGAAGTTTGTCATATGGGGAGAAAGTCGCCTTTCAGTAGCTCCCGTCTGTGAAAAATCTGTTGACATTTGTAAATTATAAGACCCTGGATATTGTGTTTACAAATACCTATTAGAAATTTGTCATGGCTGCACAGCTGAATTCCTAAAAGAAAAAAATATATACTGGGAACACACATTACCAACTTTCATATCCAATGTGTGAACACCATTTCTGCTAGGTGACTCAGTATTCTTCTCTGTAAAACAGTAAATAAGTAGAAGTTCCCCTCTCTGAGGTTCTAATTTTGCCAGCCAGGCACACAGACACGTAAATTGCTCTCCTAAGAAATTTCTAAAGGCTTTTGCCTGTCTTAATAGCCACATGAGGAAAAAGAGGAAGCCACCTGGCTGGAATACAGAAGGGTGATGATCTGGCCTTGACATGGCTGGGCCAAAAGGAGCTGGAACTCTATGAGCAAGGGAGTAAGAGGACACATTTTATGAAGAAAACCTGGTGAACATAGGAACAGGGGTCTAGCTAACAACACAAATTCACAGAATCATAAATTGCTGAAGCTGGAAGGCACCTCTAGAGATCATACAGGAATTATATAATCTTTGTATGACCTTTATAATAATATACAATTTTCATATAATCCTTTATAATCTTCCTGGCCCTTTGTTGGATGCCCACATCTGTTTTGTACTGGGGAGGCCAGACTTGGACACAGCACTCAGATGTATCTTAACAGTGCTGAGACAAGGGCAAGGATCACCTCCTTTGACCTGCTGGGAACACTGCCTAATGCAGCCCAGGAAGTTGTTGGCCTTATTTGACACGAGGATGTCTTTCTGCCTAACGGTCAACTTGGTGTACACCAGGACCCCTCCTCATACTTTTCTGCTAATCTTCCTTTCAGACACTTTCCAATCTGTACTGATGTAGGGCTTATTCCTCCTCACATACAGGAAAAAGACTGCAACAGAAACAGCGACTCACAAATGTCAGCATTTTTCTATCTTCAGAAAACAGCTGCAAAACTTACTGACAATCATCTATATATGACTACTGACAAAGATTATGCTAATCCAGCACCTCTAACAGCATTAGCTATTTTTTAACATGAGAAAGAGGTAATTTTTCCTTGAAGTGTACAATAATTAAAAATCTTATAATTTCTATTTATCAAATCTGAACTTTGGTTCATGCTTCAGTTGAAATGTACAAGCTTGAAACCATAAGTGATTTACTAGCATGAAAAGGTGCAAACATAACACTTAAAGTTTTTATGTAATTACTCTGTCATGAGGTGAGTTGAAAGTTAAGCCTCATCAGTTCCTCTGCTCCCTCGTTTTCTAGTCTGCTCTCTTCTCACATTCAACAGTGTGGTTTTGCCCTGGCAGCCTCTTCAATCTTCAGAGTTTTTATTCCCAAGAAACTTGGAATTAAAAGGAAAATTACAGGGAAAGTTGTTAACCATTTTCAGATACAGAGTCTGCATGATTTAGACAAAGTGGCTAGATAGTGTAATCCTCAAACTGCAAAAGGGGGTCACAAAGCATAAAAGCTTATGGCATCCTTTACTACCATGATCCAGACTGTTTCACACACTCATTTTCCATACAATATTTAAAAAAAAAACAAAAACAAAACCAAAAATAAATCACTGAGTGATAAATTGTGAATAACTTTTACAGTCAGTGTTCATAGGAAGGTTTTCTAAGGTTTTTGCAAATGGGTCTTGCAATTACCAACAGTGACAGAGTTGCTACAGAAAAGCTAGTGTATCATCCTTTATAACTATTACCAAATCCATTAGTAATCCATTACCCAGCTTCTAGCAGATACCAGTTTTGGAACAAGCATGATTAGAATAAATCTACGGTGAAAATTAGTAAAGTAAACAAAGAAACCTCAAGAAAGAAATTTTATTTCTACAGCCTTCTTCAGATCTTTCTAGAAAGCAACACAGACTGCTGTATTTGGTCTATGCGGCAAGGTTTTGGTAGTGTGGTGGGAGCTGTAGGGGTGGCCTTGGTGAGAAGGGACCAGGAGCTGCCTGTGTGTTGGACAGGGCTTGTTACAGCCAGATTCAAAGGGGACCCACCATTGGCCAAAGCTGAGCCCATCAGCAATGTTTGTGGCACCTCTATGATAACACATTTACTAAAGTGTAAAAATTACTGCACAGCGGTTATGAGAGAGAGGAGTGAGAAAAATATGGGAGAAACAACCTTCAGACATCAGGATCTATTAAAAAAGCAGAGGGACCAGGTGTTCCAGGTTCTGGAGCAGAGGTTCCCCTTCAGCCCATGGAGAAGACCATGGTGAAATTAGCTGTCCAGAGGAGGACAAGCTGGAGCAAATATCCACACTGCAGCCCACGGAGAACCGTACACCACAGAAGGTGGATGTGCATTGAAGGAAGCTGGATACTGTGGAGTATGCATGGAAGGTAGTAGGCTTCTAGCAAGAGCTGCAGCCCTTGAAGAGAAGCCCATGCAGGAGCAGATGTTTCTGGCAGGAACGGGGCCCCAGGAGGTGTCCACACTGGAGCAGTCTGTTCCTGAAGGCCTGTACACTCTGGAAAGGACCCATGATGGGGCAGTTCTTGAAGAACTGCAACCTGTGGGAAGGATGCACATTGGAATATTTTCTGAAGGATGTTATCCTGAGGGAGGGACCCCACACTGAAGCAGGGAATAGCATGAGGAAGGAGCAGCAGTAACAAAATGCTATGGACAGACCCCAACCCCTATTCCCCAGTACCCCTGTGCTGCTTAGAGAGGGGAAAGGGGGCAGAGAAATTAGGAGTGAAGTTGAGCCTGCGAGAAAGAGGGAGTGGAGGGAAGGTTGTTTTAGTTCTGTCTTTACTTCTTGCTATCTTCCTGTATTTTTAATTGGCAATAATTTAAATTAATTTATCTCAAGCAGCGTCTGTTTGGCCTGTGGTGGTAACTAATGAACAATCTCCCGGTCCTTATCTAGAACCATGAGGTTTTTCATCTTACTTTATTCCCTCATCCTCCTGAGAAAGGGGAATGAGAGAGTGGCTTTGTGGGCACCTGGCAGCCAGCCAACATTAAATGACAAGAGGTGATGTTTAAATAACACAGCTCAGCTGCATGTAATAGAAATGCCCACTGACAAAACTCATGCCTCTAAACATCATCTCCACTGCCTTTGGTACTATTTTCACATAGTCTTCTTATATAAACAAAGTTTCCCCCCACTGAGTGCTCAGTGTGTATACATCAATCATATATCACAACTCATTGCTACCAATAATAGCCCTTTTGGAATTAAACCTTGCTTGGATTATTCAGCCAATGCTGGTGATGATGGAGCAGGAATTTTAAAAGACAGAACTTTATTTTCTTCAACCAAACTGACTCTGTTGTATTAGCAGTTTTTCACAAGCAATATAGTGTGGTCCCTAGTGGTTTTCTATCTTAAAGAAAAACAAGAAACAAACAAACAAACAAACAAACCCACAAAAAAATCCAACAAACAAACCCCAAACCCAAACGAAAACCAAAACCAAAATCCCTTTAAAATCCCATATAAATGAAAAAGAAAAGACTGTGATTTAAACTTTCTTATAATACTATCATATTTCAACTTGAAATTACTGCATTTCATGGTCTTCCGGTTGCACAGACAATCTATTTATGCTTACAAGCAGCTTTATAGGAAACCACTTTAAAAATACAAATAAGAGGGACATTTTTCAAAACTTTGCTATGGTGTAAACTTGAGTGCAGCTGAAATAGCTACATAGATTAGTTTGGCTAAAAGCACATAATAGGTTGGAGTAAAGGTATATGAGCTGGACGAAAAGTTTCTCTTAACATGCAAACACAGGTTAGTACTTAAGCCTGTGTTGGTTATGCAAAGTAAACAGTTGGGAAGTGTTTATGATTACAACCCCCTGGAGAAATCTGAGAAACATATCTCTTTGTCACAAATCAGACTGAGTGGCAGTTAGATTGCCAAATAAGGAAACTGCATATTTATTTTTGTTCTCTTTGGGAACTAAACACTTTTGCTATTTATTAGTATGAGTCCATTAAGTAATATATCTAACATTTATAATGAATTTCTTTCATTAACAGAAAAAATCCCACAAAGTTCCACAAACTGTGTCTGATGGGTACACTTCTCCTGCTCATCAAACTAACTGAACTGTGGTCCAGGCAGGTGCTCAGCAAGTAAGTCTAAGAGAAGTTAATCTTATTGTGTGAGGCTGTCATGAGAACACAGTACCAAAGGAAAAAAAAGAAAAAACAAACCAACCAAACAACAACAACAAAAAACCCCAAAGCCAAAACTTTGGCTGGAGACTGGGCTGATAAGAAGCCAAAAATGCATGATCACACCAGAAAATCTGACTACATATCAACCACTTTGTGCTATAAATATCTGCAGCCATCAGGGGCCATTGAGTACTCCCTCAGCAGCAGCTGGCTGTGTAGTGGCGGATCTCCCCTTGATTAGGGACATCCCTTAAGATTACCCCTTAACACTAAGAGATCCCTTACCTGACACCAGGCAGGGTTGGGAAGTGACATTTTTCACATGCATGTAACATTTAAAATACGTATAGTAAGCTTACATGATAATCCTTGCATATGACTAAGAGTAGTAAAAGTAGGGTATTGACTGCCAGCCCATGTGTACTTATTAAAAGTTTTACATACCTACATTTACTAATCAGAACTTAGTTAACTAACTATAAGCTCAGATGTGCCCAAATGGTCTCTGACTTTTCTCCTCTGACACAGCATGAGCTAAAAGATCAGCTGTTGTAACTACACCCATGACTTCTACAGCAGCAATGTAGAAAATATAGTGGACGCCCCTGGTTCCCAAGACTAGCTCAAGTTTAGACCTAATTTGAAACCGAAATCTGTATTTTGGCATGTGCTATGTTGATGCTTATGCAATTCTGAGAAATTGCATATTAAATTATTTCAGAGGGTTGTGAAGGCAAGCCACTAGAGACATCAAAAAAGAAATTGGTTTGCAGATCATGCTATCTGATCTTCAATTGAAAACAATGTTCCTACACAGAAAGCAGAGATGAAAGGTTGTTCTCTGATGAAATTGGAAATGGAATCCCTTCTACCTAATCAGGTGAATTTTTAAATAATAGACAGTCCTTCATTTCTTATATGGAATTGTTTTTAGATATAATTTTATAGTTAGGTTATATATTTGCACTTACTGTGCCCCTCACTTAAGGAGGGACATAGAGGTGCTGGAACATGTGTGGGGAAGGACAACAAAGTTGATGAAGGACCCGGATAATGAGTCTTATGAGGAGCAGCTGAGAGAATTGAGGTTGTTTAGCCTGGAGAAGAGGAGGTTGAGGGGAGACCTTACTGCTCTCTACAGCTACCTGAAAGGAGGCTGTAGACAGGTGGGGGTAGGTCTCTTCTCCCACGTAAGTAGTGACAGGACAAAAGGAAAAAGCCTCAAGTTATACCATGGAAGGTTTAGATTGGATATTAGGAAAACTTTCTTCACTGAAAGGGTGCTCAGGCATTGGAACAGGCTGCCCAGGGAGGTGGTAGTATCACCATCCCTGGAGGTATTTAAAACATGTGCATATGGCATTCTTAGCGATGTGGTTAATTGATAGACTTGGCAGTACTGGATTAATGGTTGAACTTTATGATTTCAGAGGCCTTTTCCACCTAAATGATTGATTCCATCATTATGGAAATGACCACTGAAAAAAACCCTGAACCATATTTTAAAATTTTCTATCCATGCTGACCATTGCCAGATGTTTGAATTAGACTATTATTCTTAATTCAATACCTGTAATTTTTATGATTGTCAGCTACAGAAATGCTAAGAATATTATCCAAAGAAAGACAAGCTTCTGGGCTTTGTCATGAAAAATCTTGCCACAACTTTAATTAATCTAAATTTCCAGAAAATATATGTATGCTATATATATTAGAGAGAACCAGTTCCCTCCCCCTCCCGTTCCCCTCCCCCCTCCCCGTCCCTTCCCCTCCCCCTTCCCTTTCCCCCTCCCCCTCCCCTCCCCTTCCCTCCCTTCCCCTTCCCTCCCCTCCCCTTCCCTTCCCTTCCCTGTCCTCTTCTCAGATGCTATTATAAAGCAATATAATTAGATAATAGCTTTCAGTTTCAAGCTTTATGAAAAAAAAAAATATTTAAAAGGCTATTTCCCTTTTTCCTTGTACTTCTCTGCAATTGGTAGGCAAAATATATGAACAAAGGCCAACCAAAACTCCAGATGCAGTAATTTGTTCAATAAAGAACACTATTGTAACTGTTGATTTACAGTTGGAAGTCTTCTAGATTAGTGGCTAGGAAGGATTACTTATAGATGAAATATACTCACCCTCAAAAGCATTACTGAATGTTTAGAGAAACATTTTGCACAATTAAGACCACTGAACAGCAGTGAAACCTGCATGTATCTGCCATGGGCTAGAAGTTCAACCACCCCCAGAAAAATGTTGAGGCTTCATATTATCTTACTTTTAACTAATAAAAATCTGTTCATTAAAATTGGTCCTTCAGTTCAAACTGATGAAGCAAAATAAAATAATTTATTAAACAGTCAAAAAAAACCCCAACCACCAGAAAAAACACCATTACCAACAGAGGTGTATACCAGGCAAACATTTTCTCTGAATTGGAAACAATAGTAACCAAACAGCAGTAAGAGTGATCTCCCAGAGCCTCAGGAATGTCACAACTTAATTCAGCTAAGGCAGTCTGAGGCTGATTATGTTGCTGTTTTGGATACTGTAAGCTTTGGACTCAATATGGGTAATAGTTAAGATGTTGCATGAAGATAGTGTGACTAGGTATTCTTAGGTGAATGGGAGTCCCCACCTGTCTGTCTGAAGTAGCTTTAATTGCACTGTATGCCATTGAAACAGTAGAAGAAATTACTGAAACAGCAATGTATTCTTTCAATGCTTAAGGGGAGGAGATTGATGATAAGAAACCACTGCACCACTGAAAGGAGAATTGGAAGACTTTAAATACCACATGAACACAAAATTAGAGAAAAACTGAGTAACTCTTTATCCACAACACTCTGATGGGAAATCATGGTAAAATACTAGTAAGGATAAATAGCTGTTCAAGGGAGAGCAGAAAAAATGACTTGTCATTAAATATCTTAAAGGCTTTGAGTTGACTGAGAGCCCACATGTACATGGAAAGGTATGTAAATTCAGGAAGAAAAAGGACTGTGACATTCTGAAAACTCAAATATTCCAACGGCATCCTACAAAAACTTAAAATGTTTATATTTTTCTTGAGAA
The DNA here is from genome assembly GCF_017639655.2 of Falco naumanni. Taxonomy (NCBI): domain Eukaryota; kingdom Metazoa; phylum Chordata; class Aves; order Falconiformes; family Falconidae; genus Falco; species Falco naumanni. Next base: position 53,122,255 of record NC_054080.1, on the reverse strand, counting down.
ACTGTCATGCATCATGCAAATACACCAAAAGTTCATCTTCCTTGGCACTAAACTCAGGCACAAGAACTTTCTAAAACAGCTCATTGATGTTCAAGTATGTACTGTCCAATATTTCCAAAGGCTGATGGACAAAAATAAAATTAAGAACAAGATATTTCACAGATTAACGAGGTGATCTTGAGGCAAACAATAAAATCTGGAAAATCTTGGAAATTTTTATCTTCTTAACAGTTGAATATTGTGCCCTGTTATGGGTGTATAACACACATACATCAATATAATTATATATAACAATCACCACTGCCAGCATTGTCTCCAGGCAATCAACATAATAGATTTTACAGTTAACAACAGCACTACAGTCAGCTGTGACTGTGGGAAGCAGACTCAAGATAAGTCTGTTTGCAAAAGTCTACATAATGTCCTTGGAGAGTGTCTGAGTTCAGCAGATTTTCTTTGCAGCAGACAGGTATCAACATTTTGCAACACCTTACTGGTGCTTTAAAAAACACCAGGAAAAAACCCAAGGCCTAACCACAGACTCAAAGAAAGCCTACTTAGTTTCATCAAGTCAAATAAAGGATGAAGTGTTCCCAATTCATCTGGAGGGGTGGGGAATGCCAGTGAAAGTTCTTTCTGAACCTTAGCCAGCACATTAATTGGCCACAAATGGCTCCATTTTCTGTAGTGGCTTCATCCTCTGTATTGGTATAATTAGGTTAGGACGGCCTGATTTAGCTCCTCAATCAGGAGGAGCCTCAGTTAGTTTTTTATTAAGGATTCCAGTGGTAAACCAGTGAGGTACACAGAGAAAGGTCCTCCAGCTTGTTAACGTTGTTAAACTGTCACTGGGGGGAAAAAAAACAACCCCCCAAAACTTTACCATAACAACAAATCCAAAGGAGTTCAACAGTAATTCACTCATTCTGAGGTGCTTATAAGTATCACTTACAGAGAAGAACTCTGCAATGGACTTCATTTGTTCTTTTTGTGCCTAGGTGCCTTTATAAATACACTGCTAAGTATGGTATGACCTGGTAGATGATTTGAAGAGTGCAATTATTGCTATTTAGCAAATAGAAAATGCAGTTAGCATGCAGGAAAGGGGAACCTTAAAGATCAGAACCTTGTAAATAGCTGCCCTTTATCAAGGGGGCACTGTACAGACCAAGATCGATACATCTTCGTAACTGAAGTCCAGCTGGAGATATTCTGCTCCTGAAAAAAAAGGAGAATGTAAAGAAGTTACTGTTTTTCAAGGACAATATTCTTACACTAAACTAAACTAAAATATTTTTACATAAGAATTTACATCAAAGTTGCCTATATATCAGCATATATGATCAGAACAAACTTTTTCTTTTTTTTTGCAAGGAAGCCAAATTGGACTAATTCTATCAATTCAATAGCGCTTTTTGAGGCAAAATTATCCAAAATCACATAGCAAAAAGATATGTTTTATCATCATTAAAACAGTGTGAAAAACATAAATTAAATTATGTGCAAAGCTGCTCTTAGAATAAACTAACAGATATCAGCTAAGTGGAGGAACTAAAAAAGAAAAGAGGTTATGAAAATTAGGGGGTTTTGGGATGGTGCAATTAAAAGACATTGAACAAACAATGAAACACCAAAAATATATATTTAAAAATATAGTCATAAAATAATTTAGAAATTAAAATGAATAGAAAGCAAAATGATTTCTTGAAGGATGTGATGAAAGCATGAAAGCCTTGTCATATATGATTCCAGTGTAGGTGATTAAATTCAAGTAGTGCAAATCATTGCCCATCAGAGATGTTTCCTTCCTAGGAAATTAAAACAGGTCTTTTCCATTCTTAACCTCTCTGGCTTTAACATAAGACACTAACTGGATATTTTTAGGTTATGTGATAAAAACCTTGTTTCCCCACAGGAGCAGAGAGGAGCAGAGAGGAACAATAACATATCTGATAATACCAGTACCCCCATGAAGGACCCCAGAGGCACAATGCAGGGGCGGTGGGGGTGGTGTGTCCATGCCCCAGCCAGAACCCCCAGTGCCCACCTGGGCCCTCCGCAGGGTGTCCCAGGGAGCCTGTGTCCTGGGGGACGCCCAGCACCATAAGTTCATTGTGATTCTCTGGGTCTCATCACAAGCTGAGGAGCTGCTGCCCAGGTTGCAGGACACTTCATGGGTGCAGGGAGTGACACAAGGCTTATTGTGGGATGTGTAGGGGAAGAACAAGAGGCAGGGCAGGTGGGGATCAGGGTGTTTGAGGAGAAGCAAGCATGGGAAAACAGAGGGGAAAGGGGATACAAGGATCTGGAGAGGTGTGAGCAGGGCCTGGCCAGTGGGCTCATGGGACCATGCCCTGCTCCTGATCAGCACGGTCTGCTGCGTCTTCTCTCTGATCTCCATTTCTGTTTCCCAGGCAAGGGGCCCTGTCCCATGTGGCTGCAGGAGGGGACTGTGGATCAGGGTCCATGTGTTCTTGGCAGCCAGCGGAGCCAGCACTGGTATGTGATCACCAGTGAATGTGCATCCCAACCAGCCTGGGAGTGGCGGGAGCCGCCCAAGACTGGGCTCTGGGTGCCTCTGAGGGTGAAGCACCCAGAGGGGTTGGCTCCCAAAGGGAGCAGGCATCCAAGCCCAGCACTGGAGGGACTGTGGGGATTGGGATCAACTGAGAGACTTGCTGGTGTGTGTTTTGGTGGAGTGATGGTGATGCATGTGTGTGCATGCATGTGTGTGAGAAAGACAGGAGGATCCAGGAGAAATTACTGGACAGACTGCTCCTCTAAGTTCAGCTGCCAGTGGATTCATATTCCTGCACGCGTGTGTGTATCCGTCTGTTCAAGGAGCTCTGTACCAGTGGCAAAGATGAGGTTCTAACTCCTATCTGTGTTCTGTGAGAGTGCTGTGGTTTCTGCCTGTGTGGATCTGTGTGACCTGCTGTGTCTTCTGTGCATCTATGTATATTGTATGTATGTGTGTATGCATTACTGGGACTACATGTGCAGCCTCATCAACTTTCCCCCTCAACTTGGTGTGGCTGGAGGCATGGAGCTGTAGCAGCCTTTTCACTTCAGGCTGTCAAATTTGGCAAGTGCTAAAAGAAATTTAGGTACCAAACAGATCTTCAAAATTTCTCAGATAAAGATAAGAATTTTGTAGCTTTGTTAGGCCACACTTTCACACTTAAAATGGATAATGATGATGTTTAATCATTAATAGAAAAACAATTGCAAAAGCTTGTGACACAGCAAAATAAAACTATTATCTTCCTATACAATCTTGAAAGCATTAAATATCAAGGTGTAGTAATATATGAAAACAAAACAAGTAAGATGACTGATAACATCTTCCCAGGAACTCCAAGGGAAAATGAAGTACTGTCACACTCTTTCTGCCTCCCGTCTCACCCGTCTGTCTTATTCTCATAGCCACTTTCTTCTCCACAGCCCATGTCTACTTTAGTTTATCTTACATAAAATACAGCTTTGACCTTCCCAAGCACACAGTGACAATTTGAAAAATGGATCCATTTTGTCTAAATGAAGTATCTGATCACAAAATCCTTAGTAAAGCAAAACTCCAATTGAAGCCAATGAGTTAGAGGAGTGGAATGACTACTGAAATCAATGGAACCTTGTTTTGGGGTGGGTTATGGAGCTACAGTTAGATTTTCCCCACCTAGTCGACTAACAACCTACCTTTTTCAGATTTCAAAATGATTGACTCCTGTCAACAATAATGCTTCTGCAATGGCATATTCAGGAGCAACCAGCACTGTAGCAGAAATTGAAATAAGAATAAAAAAAAAAGAATGGCTTGGAAGAATTCAGAAAATTTTATTGGTGAGTAAATTGTTAGCTTGTAACTCTCATGATAAAGCAGTGACATTTCCTGGGTATTATTCAATGTAATGCAAATTACGTATAATGACCATTCTTTTTCTTGATTGTAATATTGGTGACTATCACCAGAGAGGAAAGCAAATGTAAAGATTTGTGCCCTTTTCCTTCCCCACATTATATCAGTACTTCTTTAAATTGATTTACTCCTACAGAATGGTTCAGAAATATAGCAGCAATCTCTAAGATGTTTTCACTGCTATGTACCATTTAATCTGTTAGTGCTAGACAGGAGTGTTTCAATTTGAAAGGTGTTTAACGGGGCGGGGGGGGGGGGGGGGGGGGGGAGGCGCAGGGAAGAGAATATCAGGGTTGCAGGATTTGCCAAGATGAAAAACCAGTTTTCTTGTTTTAAGAGTGGCAGGGCCAGACACAAAAGCAACTTAAAGGAACAGCTGAAGCCTTGTTTCTCTTCGGTAACAGGATTTTAATTTCAGGAAGAATTTGCTCTGTGATTGAGTGGCAATTACATTCAATAAGATCTGTTGGGCTTGATTTAAAAAAAAAAAAGACTTAATTAATTATACAACTGATGGTTCTGTCAAATTGGCAAGTAAGTTCATTGATCTTAAAGTTAAGCTGAAAACAAATGAAGAATTGATGAAATAATACACATACTACAATGGAAAGGCCATTGGAGATCGGTAATTGTGACAAGACAGCAGATACTGTAAAGAAGGGAAAGGGTTCTTGATGCTCACAGTGAGAAGAATGCTGTATAAAAAGAAAAAGACACTTTCAGACACCAACATTTTACTGCAGTCAGAGGAAGTCAGCCTCACCTCTGGTCCTAATAATACAATGGAATGGATCCTTCTGGAAACTATGTCAAGGCATATGGATGACAGGGAGGTGATTACAGACAGCCACATGGTTTCAAATAGGACAGCTTGTGCCTGACTAATCTGCTGGCCTTCTACAGTGGAGTGACTGTGTTGGTGGATAAGGAAAGAGCAACTGATGTCATCTGTCTTGACTTCTGCAAGGCCTTTGACATGGTGTCATCCTTGTCTTTAAATTGGTAAGATACAGGTTTGATGGATGGATTGTTAGATGAATAAGGAATTGCCTGAATAGACACATCTGAAGAATTGCATTCAAGAGCTCAGTGTCCAAGTAGAGATCAGTAAAACGTGATGTCTCTCAGGGGAACACTGTAATGGGATCAGTACAATTCAATGTCTTTATTATTGACATAGAGACTGGGATTGAGTACACCCTCAGCAGCTTTGCAGATGGCATCAAGCTGCATGGTGCAGTTGATACACATGAGTGAAGGGAAGACGTGCAGAGGGACCTTGACAAGCTTGAGGAGCAGACCCATGTGAACAGCATGAAGTTCAACAAGGCCCAGTACAAGGTCTTGCAGCTGAGTCAGGAAAATCCCCAATATGAATATAGACTGGAGGATGAATAGATTGAGAGCAGCCCTGCAGGAAAGGACTTGGGGATACTGGTGGATGAAAAACTGAACACAAGCCAGGAACATGCACTTGGAGCTCAGAAAGCCAGTCATATCCTGGGCCACACAAAAAGAAGCATGGCCAGCAGATTGAGGGAGGCAATTCTGCCCTTCCACTCTGCTCTAGTGAGACCCCACCTGGAGTACTGCATCCAGGTCTGGGGTCCCCAGTACAAGAAAGACACGGACCTGTCAGAGCAGGTCCATAGGAGGGCCACAAAAATGATCAGAGGATTGGAACACCTCTCCTGTGCAGAAAAGTTGTGAGAGTTTAAACTGTTCAACCTGAAGAAGAGAAGGCTCTGGGGAGACCTTACTGCAGCCTTTCTATATGTAAAGAGGGCTTCTAAAGAAGGATGGAGAGAGGCCATGGCCTGCAGTGACAGGACAAGTGGCAACATTTTTAAACTAAAAGGTGGTAGATTTCTATTGGACCTGAGGATGAAAATTTTTTATGATAAGAGTAGTGAAACACTGGAGCATGTTGCCCAGGAGTAGGATGCCCCAGTACTGGAAACGTTCAAGGTCAGGTTGGACAGTGCTTTCAGCAAGCTGATCTAGTGAAAGATGTCCCTAGATGATCTTTAAAGACTCCTTCCAATCCAAACCATTCTATAATCCTATGATTATACAATACTATGATTCTATGTTATACAAAGCATATTGAAATTTACATACTTTCTTAACCATTATACAAAAGGCAAAACAAAACAATGAAATCAAAGTGTTTCATCCTGTTTACTGCACTAATATGGTAGCTGATATTATTGAAGTAAAGCAAGACCACTGCCTACTCCTTAAACTGTTGAATTCTGCCTGGAAAGAAGCCTTCCCCCAAACAAGACTAGTGCTGAGGAGCCCTTTATTTGCCTAAATTGAGTTGATTTTGACCATTTTTAGGGTTTTTGTAGTGAGTCTTTGTAATGTTAGATCTAGTTTCTCCTACTGGTCAAGATTGTGAAACACATTGACTGGAATGTGCCAGAAGTAAAACTTCAAAAGAATTACAATGTGAATTTTTCATCTACTAGTGCATGTATTATCAAAATCTTAAGTGCATTGGACTATGTGCCATATAACGTGATTTATAGACACAGTGCTACATAGTTACAAAAATAATACAATTAACATAGTATCACAGGACAATTCAGGCTGGCAGGGACCTGGAGAAGTCTCCAGCCCCAGCCCTGCAGAAAGCAGGCTTAGTGGTGGGCTGAGATGGGGTGGCTCAGGCTTAACCCAGTCAAGGCATGAAACTCCTCAGGTCAGAGATGACCCAGCCTCTCTGGGCCCTGGTGCCACCTCTAGGCATGGGGAAATGCCTTCTTCCATGTTTCAACTTGTGCCACTGCCTCTTGCCCTCCCACCATGTACCCCTGTGAAAAGCCCAGCTGTATCTTCCACATCCCCTCCCATACCCTCCTGTTGGTGCAGGGAATGCCCCTGAAGCCATCCCTTGTCCTGGTTGAACCAGCCCTGGTCCCACAGTCTCTCCTTGCAGGACAAGAGCTCCAACCCCACCTTCTCAGTGACCTCCCTTGAAATCACCCCAGACTGCCAATGTTTGTATGTATTACATATACAGTGTATCTTCTATATATTCTAGATGTCTCCCAAATTCTTCAGGCTTTCTTGAGTGAAACAAGCTATACCTTAAGCCAGGTTATCTTTTGTGGCAGGAAGAAAACTCAAGCAGACCTTTAGTTTTTAAGCCCATTGAAGGTAAGACTATGGTTGCAAACGTGCCCAGAACACATAACATACTACCCAAGATGAGCAATAACTACCTCTGCACAGGTTTACTTAGGCCCTGCTTTAGGTGGTTCATAGTGCTCTGCTTGGTACTGTTTAAAATTATATTAAAGTCTAAAGGAAAATTCTGTAACATGCAGAAGAAAGGCCTAAGATAGAAGTAAGACTTCATAAGAATTCATTCTACACAGGGCTAGAAGCAAAATGGCTTCACTGGTCAAAATTACTTGGAATTTAGTTTAACTAAATATTAATTACCTATATAATAGCCTAACTAAATAATAACTATATAATAGTCTAACTAAATTAGTCTCTTTTGGACTCATATTTAGAAACTCTTTTTTAAAAATTAAATGTAGCTTATATTCCAAAAGGTTTGGATGAAACATCTAGAGTTTGCACTTGGGTGGAAGTGGCTTTAAGCCCATGGCAGGGGGGTTGGAACTAGATATCTTTAAGGTCCCTTCCTTAAGAACCTTTTATGGTTCTGTGATTCCATGATTTCAAACTCCATTTTTGTAATGAAAGTTGTTTGAACAAGTGTTTGCAACCTTAATGTGCATGTCCTAGTTTTCAGATTTTGTAAATATGTACGTTAACTTCTGTGACTTTGTGTCTTACGTAAATGTATTTTAAATGTAATATTATATATATCACAAAACAATCACAGTTAGGATTTAATTTAAGCACAATATCAGTAAAAGGTCTGATAGAAAGTCAAACTGTCTCTGACAGCAATTTTAAGGCTTTTTTTCTCTCCCACAGAAAGACTACAATTCAAGATCCTTGTACAGGAAAACACTTCAGTACATCTTTAAGCATGTAAATATTTCCAGTGACTTCAAGATGAATGTTTTCTCCCTCAAAGACAGACAGGGACTTAAGTGACTTTACTGGTTCAGCATCTAAACAGAGCCACTTAAAGTTCTTCTATCAGATGCTAAAAGCCACAAAATTTTCTTATTTGCAAAATATTATCTCAATTACTGTGGGCAGAATCTGGTTAAGAATAGATGGTATGTCTCCAAATCACAGAATCATGGTGTGGTGAGGGTTGGAAGGTATCTCTGGAGATCACCTAGTTCAATGCTGCCTTCTTTCATAAGAATACTAAATTGCAGTGTAGCACAATTGAGGTATTTACTGCAAGTAAACCAAGCCTGCACTAGTATTATTAATTTCTAACTTTTAGTCAGAAAAAGACTCAGTGAGGTACTCTTAAACATTATAAACACATTATATTTAGCAACCTAGAAATGTTAAGGGAAATTAATTTTGTTATATGTTAACAAGAATTATACATTATATAATAGATTTTTTTCTTAAATTATATTGGGAGGATGTCTAACCATGGTTTCATGGACCACAGACAAAATAGCCTTTCTTGTATTTTTAAAATGGATTTATTTTATTAAATGAAGTTCGAAGTAGCTGTCCCTCTTCCTTCTGTCTCCTCTTGATCTTTGAGGAATAATTTATATGCAGGTGACCACATTATGTTTAACTATAGAGAATCTTGTACAGTACCTCTTGAATTATGTGATACATGTTTATGATTTTCAATAAATCATTCATATTCTATCCATTCACCCAGAAAATTCTATGCTATTTTGCTACAAAAGGAATAGGTGGAGGAGGAGAAACTGCCTTTTATATTTTAATTTTGGGGGAGAAAGAAAGGCTTTTAGCAAAAATTTCCAGTGTTTAGAAGTAAAGTGAATGGGCACAAGAAATCATAAATAAGTCACTCTGTTTTCTCTGGAACCCTTCATTTCCTTTGCATTGAGTGAGATTTACAAATGTCAATACAAAGAAGCAGCATATGAGGTGATTATTGTTTTGATTCCCTTGGATGGAAAAGTTGGTTTTCTACTTTCCAGTGTATATCAGACATTCTGAGTGTATGTGTCAGCCTCAAAGAGAAATGGCTCTGCATTGAGATTCTTAAATTACAAAGAATGTGTGCTCAAATGTGTACCTATGTAACTTCAAGCTAATTACTGTGGAGACTAAACTGATGTATTAATAGACTTTATGAAGGGATTGTTGAAGCAAAAAATTGATTATTCCTGGTTTACAGGACAGAAACTTGTTCCGAATGTGGGAAGCAGTTTAGTAGAAGAAACAGATCAGTAGAGGAGAGGAACAGATGATAATATAGTGCACAAATTGAGAAAAAGAAGCTGAAAATAAGATAAAGAAAAAAGTGTGTTGTAAGACCTTGAGGATAAAATTGACGTTTTGAAGCTGATACACTTCTGTATACATACTCAAATGACAACATTCATCTACTTACCTAATTAGAAATGTTGGAAGGAGAGAAGATGAAAAGAGTAACAGCAAAGCTAAAAAAGATATGTTTCAGTTACTCAGGAAATAATTTTAAACTTCTCAGTAGAAAGCCCTTAGCATGAAAATACATGTTCATTTGTGCATCTCCTTTTGTGGGTCCAGCTCCCAGTGAAAAATATATATAAAAAAAAATGTATGACACTTACGGTGGTCACATGAATTATTTGTATCCATCTGTATTCTCGGTAGGCAACTTTTTTCCATCATTCTTTTCCCAGGAAATAAAAAAAACCAACAAACAAACAAAACCCCAAACAAACAAATAAATAGATATTAAAAGACCAAAAACCCCCAAACAAAAGAAAACTCTTGCTTTTTTATATGATCCCGTGCCAAGACATGAGAGAAACTGGTAATAATGCTGTTCTTAGAGGCTTACCAGTTCAGTGAAGGGGATCCATATTGTGAGATGTGAACATGAAGTTAAATTTTTGGAAATATTTTTTAAATATAAGTTCCTTAGAACAGAGTTGGAAAGCCTTTAAACCAGAGTTATGTAGGAAAGTTTCTTTGTTTATTGAATATGGACTTAACTATGCTTTTTTTTAGCACCTAGTGTGTAGCAGCTGAAAACTGTCGTGAAAACAAAGAGCAAACAAAAAACCCTTAATGAGTTTCACTAAAATGTGTGCATGAGCCTTTACACAGAACCAATTTTAAAAGTAGAGCACAATGTATTTATTTCCTGTGTTTGTTACCAGTCCACACTGATGGGAAGAGCCTGAGGCTTTGCAGGAACATGTGTTTCCAGTGTAGATCCATGCAGCCCTATCGCAAATTCATTAAGCCACCTTCAAACAAAAGTCCTAGCTGAGACAGGTGTTAGCACAGTGGGTACTGAGGAAAAGAGAGGGAGTGTTGGATCCTGTAAAAGACAAATACTTTACAACTCAAATTATGAGTAGACTACTACAGACCTCACTACATGTGAGCAAGGCTGATGCCAGCCATTGATTTAATGCTTGCACACACCAACCCTCACTAATTCAAAGAAGCAAGGTCATTTGAATTCACTTTGTCTGTTTTTTCTATTAAAGCAGTAAGTGCTCCAAGGAAGTCTGAAAAAAGTGTGAAGTATTATGGTTACATTTTAGCCTCTCTGCAACAACTCGAGGGCAGATTTCCTAATAAAAGAGATGTTACACACAAGTCCTTTGACTTATGAAGCCACAATATAATACAAAATCGATTACGTAAGGATTTGTACATAATACATTAGTCGTGAAGACAGATTAGTTCATTTATGCTTTTTGTAAGCTAAACTGTTGGTCTTCAGAAATAAAGATCCTTCTCTTTGTCATACTGTTAGGTATTTTCTTAAAAGTATCTGTGGATAAATCTGATTTTCAAAAAAGAAGAAAACAATAGTGCTGGCAGGACTCAGGTTTCACTGTGCTTCCCTGTCCAGAACTTCTCTATTCTTATTAAAGTCCCTATCTTCCCACACAGATATGAGATGGAATTGATATGTGGACTCTATATACAGCTAAAGTATTACCTGGGAATTCGAGTAGAACTAAATGGAGGAAAACTTTTAAAAGAATTGAAATGCATGCTGAAGCCAAAATCTCTATTTTCCTACTTTATGGCATAAAATCATCAACAAGGGAAGAAGCAACACACCATAAGTTTGGGTTTAAAAATTGTGATACAAACCTAAAAGGCAACATTATAAGGATTAATCATGCACTGGTAGGAAGATGGAATGCATGACATAAAACCACTTTTTAATCTCTAAAATATCTATGATACATGTTCTGATGCCCAAATGCATGTACTTGTGCTGGTTTATGCCCCCAAATGGGTAGATTAATCTGGGCCTGTATCCACATGATGATCAGAGAAGGCTGCAAAACAGATTTATTTTTGGAATCCAGACAGAATTTTAACATTGAATTATTAAAAGGCTAAAAGGGAAAGACTAATTCAATAATCTTCTTTCCCTCTTGCCTCCTTATCTAGGATTTTACCTTCAGAAAACATACAAAGAAAGCTAGTAAGGATGTTAAAAAGGAGCAAAGGTATTTCGAGCGAATTTTTACAGTATTTCTTGGGCCAGATCCTGCTCTTTACAGAAATTTATTACCCAGGAATCCACAGATAAACAGAAATCCAGTTCATTGCTTGGTTGTATCTGGTTAACAGGAACTGGACCATGAAACAAGGAATGTAAAGCTACCTTCAAAGACAGCAGTACATAAGTGCACGAACACTGATAACATGTCATAATTTGGATTCAGTGCCACAAATACAGTCAACATTCCTCTTCCTCCAGACTTAAAAGCGTAATGGTTCATGTTGTTCCTAGACGCGTGTCATTTGGTTTTAACCTGTGTTTGCAAACCTATAATGTATCTTTTTTTTTTTTTTTTAGAGTGTAGATAAGGTAAAGTTCTGAGGGTTTTTGTTTGTTTTTTGGTTTGGGTTGGGTTTTTTGTGTAGTTTTTTGTTTGTTTGTTTTTTTTGCTTAGTTTTATTTTGTTTTGGTTTGGTTTCGGTAGAGTGTGGGTAAGACCAGCTAGGAGCTGTCTCAGAGAATTTTCATCTTGTTGTAAAGAAGAATTTTCATCTCCCCTGCAGAGAAAGTAGAAGGATGTTATCTGAAATATTAAAGGAGTGGAGAAAAGACACATACAACGGAAATAAAACAACAACCCTTGCCTCCACAACAATATAGACTAATACTAGAGTAATATAGAGTTCAAACAGACCATCAGTCTAGTTCAGGAACTTGCTTATTTTGGCTGGCAACAGAACACTAACAAGTTTTTTTCTAGCTCCATATTTCTATTATCTGAATATGAAAACCATATGCCTATAGGAAGGGATCTGATTCCCTTTTGTAGAATCTTTTTTATTATTCAAGTTGGAAAATTCAAGTTTTATATGTTGAGTGTGGCAGATTGTAATACTCAGACTGCTTCTGATATATTAAAGAAGACCAGGAATCTATTGTAGCAAATTCAATATCAAATTACCAACAATTTCAGCAATTTTAAAACCAAACAGAATAGACCTCTGTGACATTATCTGGAGATAATATACATCTGATATTAATCTACAGCATGTTTCTAGAAAAGGCTTTACATAGTATGTCTTTTGTCTACCACTAACTTTTTAGTTACTGTCTTGCAGAGCCTGACTGTCCTTATGTTTCTGCAGTCTAACACACTTAGGCTTCAGCCTTGACAGGATACCAGTACAGTGTAAATAGTTGAATATAAGAATGATAAATGGTGGAAGCCAAAATATGTCAGTGAAAAATGTCATACCAGTTTATCCTTTTTTTCGTGTGTTGTTTTCCATTAAAAAAAATACGGGCAACACTTTTCCTCATCATTTCAAGCCACATATTTGAGAGTTCGATACAAACCACATACAGATCAAATACAATTAGGAAATGTACTGTCCAGTTAGCCTATGAACCACAGTCAGACTACAGAATATAAATCCTTTCTTTCTTGAAAAATTAGAACAGATAGAATAGCATAGAACATTTCTATAAGGATTGTTTCCTACCTTGTGTTTATGTAGTTGACTATGCTTGAGTGTACATCTATTCTCCTTCAACCCTGAAATCACTCAGCATTTTCCAGTGTACTTATTTTACACCATCCTTTCAAATTTCATCATACTTAAGATATTTTTCTGCTTAGTGATACCTGCACATTTAGGAATTTTATTCTTTACCATTCATCTTGCTGATGAAATACCAAGTATTATTAGACACATGGAAGACCAAATTTCCTTTTTGACATCAAACCATCAATTATAGTTTTCCTGTATTTTTTTAATATATTTCCTGTTTTTTAATGTTTTACAGTTGTTTCATGGAGGCCATCTTTTTCTTTCTTGCTTATAAAACGTATGACACAGTGTCAGAATATAACAGTAAAAACATCTGACACACTTCTGTTTAGCCTAGAAGGGCTGGCAATTCATCACAGTCTTAATTCAGTTTATTCCACCATGTTTGCTTTTAAGTAATTCTCAGTTGCTATGATGCATTTCCTGTTGTCTTCTAATTATTTAAAACTAGTTCAAAATTTTGCTTCAACTCTTTTCTAGAAACAGAAATTAGGCAGAATAGACTGTAATACTAGTGCTGTCCTTTGCGTAAAAGCAGCTACTGTTTGCTCCAAAATTACTTCAGCTAATTCTTTAAGAAATTTATGAAGGAGTTCCTAAACCCGGTCAACATGAATATTTCTCCAACTACTCTAGGAACTATTCATCATCACTACTGGTAGCACTAGCATAAGCTTCCTGATTATAGTTAAAAGTTTTAACTTATAGATAGTAGTGTCATCATTAGTAGTACCAAGACACAGGATTTGAACCTTGTCAACTACACACGTATCAAGTCTTCTGTTAGATGTTATCTGAATTTGCCTTGTCTTAAACTGCATGGAGTTCTTTTTTAACTTGTTCAGCTGTAACAACTGTCTAACGGCTATGTGACTACTTTATACTTGTATGATGTTACACTTTCTGTTATTCATTAGGATTCCATTAGCTATAAATACGCATAGTAAAAATGGGATTTAATCATATTAAAAACAGCACAGAAGAATCCTTGAGTACAGAGCAATAATCCCTCACCCCCAAAGCCAATATTGTCCTGCAAGTGAAAAATGCTGATGACTCACTGTAACGCCTCCTTGCTTCAAACCACTGTCATTTACATAAGGACCACATAGGCAGTAAAAGAGTAATTACAGGTCATGCTACACTCACTAGAAGTATGTGTTAGCAGTTGTAACTATTCTTATTGACACTTCTGTAATGTGGTTTTTTTTTTTCCTGTAAGCATCACATCTTGGAAAACAGTAACACTTTGATTAGATTGTTATGATTTCATTTTGGTTAACAAAAAAAAATCTGGTTTCATGTAGTAAGTGTGTTTCTTAGGACCATAAACTGAAAAAGTTGCAGTCCAACAAACCAGTAGAGAATGCAGGTTACAATATTTATTTTAAAATCGTTGAGAACTGAATACTTGTGGTATTTTTGTGAGCAGATTTCTGCAAAAGCCCTTTTTTGAGCATTAGGATATGGTAATCAAAGACCAAGAATGCTGGTAAAGTATATGTGTTTATATGCTCCCTCATTGATCAACATATTAAAACCTTCCCAGTTTTCTGTTTCGATGAATATATTTATAGAATAATTTCTTATTAGTAAGATTAATAATAGATATTTTATATGTTGGCATTTCTGGTTTTATCCTTACATGCTAATGCCTTTGGTTGATAGAACTGTGCAGGAGGTATCACTATGCTGACAGAAGCATATTTTGGACAGCAGAAATGGATTGATATCTCTCCATAAATAACCGATAGGTCATATGAAGAATAAAGAATAGGTTAGGAAAGGCTGTGATCTATTTAAGAAACCTTGTTTATATCCTCAGATTTTAGATTTCTCTGGTTTAAGTGTTAATGTTAAATTTTACAAAGAGGGTACTTTGTCAGCAGTAACTGGTAAAGAGTTAATAATCTTCTAGAGTAACTTGTAACCCAACTTGAAGATAAGTTTCCTCCTTTCATCTGTACTTTGTAACCCCAACACAGTAAAGAGAAAATACTTCTGCATCAGTACATTCTGTCACTCAGTGTTTATAAATGCTATTTCTTACTGGTTACTTAATGTTACGACTGGCAACACGCCACTTACAAGGTGGAAAGAACCACAGCAATGAGACCAAGTATTCCAATTATCCCTCTCATCTCAATAAAAGTCCTATGAAATACAGCATCTGATTCTCATTTCATAGACTTCCACTGATTCTGTCAGAAATGTGCATTATTTGTAACAGTGTTCTGGAAAGATCTATTAAAAAAAAAAGGATATTTTTTTCCACTTTATGGCAAAGCAGTTCTTACAAATTGTGTGCTAGTGACTTAGACAATGTAATTACAGACTGCCTTCCCCCACTGCCTTTGCTTCTTTGTTACAGTTAATATTTTAAATAAAGGCTTTTTTTCATGGTTTTATTTAACTCCTGTGGAATGTTATTGTGCTCATACAAATAAATAGTAACATAATTATCCAGAGCTTTGGAGAAAAAAAAAAAAAAAAAAAAAGCAACCAAAAAAAAAAGATTGGAAAAAAGAGAAAAGAATAAAAAGGATAGAGATAAGAATGCTATCTTTTAACTAGCAAGTCCCGGATCACAAAAATGTGAATAGTTAATATCCTGAAATATCCTTTAAATATATATTTTTATTCCCACAAGTTTGTGAATAAATATGCTGGTTCCTTTGAATACTGATATAGGCCTTACAGAGTCCACTTTAATTTACAGGTATGATTAGGATTATGGAAGGCAAATATTTGCTTGATGTTACTTTCTTAAACAGTCCCATTAGTTTTAAAGGAGAGTGTTGTATGTAATAAAATTAAAAATTGTATCTGCAGATTAGAGCATATTTTTCTTTTGTAATATAAGAACAGACTTTTTGTAATGTTTTAATTTCTACAATATCTGTTCATCCATAATGTAGAATGGCAAGCACACATTGTGCTCAGAGGTGCTTTAACACAATGCGTTCAATGCTGGGTGTACTGAAAATGTCTTGTGTGTCCATATGCGTGTGTGTGTAAATACCACATCTAATACTTTGTCTGCAGTAACTTTAAATCTCAATTGACTATGGCCCAAATACAGACATAATACTCCACTGCTACTGTGGACAGCTACAAAGATATGGCAGAGTTTAAAGTTTCTCTTCCTGGTACCGGTGGTCTGTGCCCATTTGATTGTTTTAGTCACGTAGAGATATGACATAGAGAAAAGAGTTCCAGAAAGAGGAAGAAAGTGGTTTGGTCCATTTCAGTCTTGTGAGTGCAATCTGGGGTTTATTTCTGCTGTTCAGTTTAGACCCTTTCTTTCTCAGTGAGTATTTTATTCTCACTGTGCTAAAAGTATTTATTTGTTTCATTTTTGTTTATTTATTACCTTGTCATGTAAATGGCATCAATTCTACATTGGCTATATATTTAAAAACTTGGCCTTTTGAAATATCTTTTCTGTTGAGTGAT